>NC_072438.2:66685000-67310000 GCF_028878055.3 Symphalangus syndactylus | reverse complement strand
CATCTCGGCTCACTGCAAGCTCCGCCTCCCGGGTTCACGCCATTCTCCTGCCTCAGCCTCTCCGAGTAGCTGGGACTACAGGCGCCCGCCACCAAGTCCGGCTAATTATTTTGTATTTTTAGTAGAGACGAGGTTTCACCATGGTCTCAATCTCCTGACCTCGTGATCCACCCGCCTCGGCCTCCCAAAGTGCTGGGATTATAAGCGTGAAACACTGCACCCGGCGCTATGCAGTAATTTTGTTCAATTCTTTTACTACATTGGCCATTTAGGTTGACAAATTTTTTTTTCTAATTTTAAAAATTGTTATAAAATACACATAAAATATACCATCTTAATATTTAAGTGCATAATGTTGTGCAACCATCACCACCATCCATCTCTATAACACCGTTCATCTTGTAATACTGAAACTCTATACATATTAAACAATTCTTCATTCCCCCTCCCTCTAGCCTCTGGTAACCACCATTCTACTTTCTGTCTGACTTTGACTACTCTAGATTACCTCATGTAAGTGGCATTGTACAATATTTGTCTCTTTGTCTTTCTGTGAGTGGTCTATCTCACTTAGCATAGTGTCCTCGAGGTTTATCCAAGTTGTAGCATATTGCAGAATCTCCTTCCTTTTTGGATGAACAATATTTCATTATGTGGATATACCACATTTTGCTAATGCATTTATCTACAGATAGATACTTTGGTTGCTTCTACATTTTAGCTGTTGTGAATGATGTTCTTATGAACATGGGTATACAAGTATCTTTTTTAGATCGTGCTTTCAGTTTCTTTGGATATATACCAGAAGTGGAATTGCTGGATCACGTGATAATTCTACATTTAAGTTTTTGAGGAACCACCATATTGTTTTCCAGTGGCTGTGGTTGATAATTTTTTGCTGTTACTGCTAACACTCTAAGTTATATCTTTGTGACTATGTTAATTTTTAGCCTTTCTAATACTAACATATTTTGAATTGTAACTGTTGGAATTTTTTTGTTAATCTTTTTGTAATCTTTTCAGAAGCCAGAGAAAAAGAGGAAGAAATGAACAGAGAGAAAGAATTAAGAAGACAAAATGAAGATATTGAGCCAACATCCTCAAGATCAAATGTGGTCAGAGATTGCTCCAAATCATCTTCCAGGTGCCTGATTTTCAGAAAGACTTCTATTAAACTGTCAGTTTCTAGGTGTTTATATAGAGTTTTTTTTTTTAATTTTTTTGAGACGGAGTCTTGCTCTATCGCCCACTGCAGTGCAGTGGCGTGATCTTGGCTGACTGTAACCTCCACCTTCTGGGTTCAGACGATTCTCCTGCCTCAGCCTCCCAAGTAGCTGGGATTACAGGCATGCGCCACCACCCCTGGCTAATTTTTGTATTTTTAGTAGAGATGGGGTTTCACCATATTGGCCAGGGTGGTCTCGAACTCCCGACCTCAGGTGATCCGCCTGCCTCGGCCTCCCAAAGTGCTGGGATTATAGGCGTGAGCATCCTGAGTAGCTGGGACTACAGACGTGCACTACCACGGCCGGCTAATTCTTGTATTTTTAGTAGAAACAGGGTTTTACCATGTTGGCCAGGCTGGTCTCAAACTCCTGACATGATCTGTCTGCCTCATTCTCCCAAAGTCCTGGGATAACAGGTGTCAGCTACTGGGCCTGGCCTCCAGTTATTACTTTTTTTGAGATGGAATCTCGCTCTTTCGCCCAGGCTGGAGTGCAGTGGCTTGATCTGGGCTCACTGCAACCTCTGCTTCCTGGGTTCAAGTGATTTTCCTGCCTTAGCCTCCCAAGTAGCTGAGATTACAGGTGTGGGCCAGCATGCCCTGCTAATTTTTTTTTGTATTTTAGTAGAGATGGGGTTTCACCATGTTGGTCAGGCTGGTCTCCAACTCCTGACCTCGTGATCCGCTTGCCTCGGCCTCCCAAAGTGCTGGGATTACAGGTGTGAGCCACCGTGCCTGGCATCCCAGTTACTTCTTTTTGGCAATGCAACAATGGCCTAACACATTGATGTTGTTTATCTGGTCAAAAAATCAACGTTTGTTTCAGTGATGTTTTATTATTCTTTTTTTTGTTGTTTGGGATGGAGTCTCACTCTGTTGCCCAGGCTGGAGTGCAGTGGTGCCATCTCGGCTCACTGCAACCTCCGCCTCCTGGGTTCAAGCAGTTCTCTGCCTCAGCCTTCTGAGTAGCTGAGATTACAGGTGCCCACCACCATGCCTCGCTAATTTTTGTATTTTTAGTAGAGACTGGGTTTCACCATGTGGCCAGGCTGGTCTTGAACTCCTGACCTTGTGATCCACCTGCCTCGGCCTCCCAAAGTGCTGGGATTACAGGTGTGAGTCACCGCACCCAGCGTTATTATTCTTTTTTTAGAGTCAATGTCATTTGTAGTTCTGCTCTGATTTTTTTTATTTCCTCTAATAATTTTTGGTTTGCTTTATTCTTTGCCTAGTTCCTTGAGGTACATCATTAGGTTGTTTATTTGATGTATTTCTACTTTTTATGTAGGTGTTTATTGTTGTAAATGTCCTTCTTAGTACTGTTTTCTTTGTTTTCCGTAGGTTCTGATATGTTTTGTTTCCATTTTCTTTTGTTTCAAGAAATTAAAAAAAAATTTTTTTTATTGACCCTTTGGTCATTTGGAAGCCTGTTGTTTTATTTTCATGTATTTGTACAATTTCCAAGGTTCCTCTTGTTATTGATTTTTTAATTTTTTTTTGAGACAGGGTTTCACTCTGTCACCCAGGCTGGAGTGCAGTGGCACATTCTTAACTCACTGTGACCTTCGCCTCCCAGACTCAAGTGATCTTCCCACCTCAGCCCCTTAAGTAGCTGGTACTACAGGTGTGTGCCACCATGCCTGGCTAATTTTTGTATTTTTTGTAGAGACAGGCGTTGAAGTGTTGCCCAGGCTAGTCTTGAGCTCCTGAGCTCAAGCAATCCGCTCACCTCTACCTTGAAAAGTGCTGGGATTATAGGCATGAGCCACTGCACCTGGCCTGATTTTGGTTTTATTTTGTTGTGGTTAAAAAAGATACTTGAGGGCTGGGCGAGGTAGCTCATGCCTGTAATCCCAGCACTTTGGGAGGCCGAGCTGGGTGGATCACGAGGTCGGGAGTTCGAGACCAGCCTGGCCAACATAATGAAACCCTGTCTGTACTAAAAATACAAAAATTAGCTGGGCGTGGTGGCTCATGCCTGTAATTCCAGGTACTTGGGAGGCTGAGGCAAGAGAATCACTTGAACCCGGGACGGGGAGTGAGCCAAGATCACGTCCTGGGACTCTAGAGTGAGACTCTGTCTCAAAAAAAAAAAAAAAATCTGTTTTAAACCAGTACAGCTGGAAACTTGTGCGTTAATCATAAGGGGGAAAATTTTGGAGTATGAATAGCTTAATAAAAATTTATTTAGTCATTCAGCTATTACTTACTGAGCATCTACTGTGGATTACACAGTGTTTTAGGCACTGAGATATAGCAATTAGCAAGTCAGATGAGACCTTTGTTCTCATTGAGCTCACATTGTTGTGGGAGTATTTGAAGGGATGGATAACAGACAACTAAATAACCAAATAAAATAACTTAGCAGGCATGTAACGGAGATAAACAAAGGTACTTAAGGTAATGGGAAGTGGTGGTATGCCTGAAAGTTTAAAGGGAATGTCCCCTTAGACCTCTTTGAGGAGGAGACATTTGAGGAAACTCCAAAGATGAGAAAGAGGCCGTGTAACAATCTATGGGAAGGGTAAGTCAGCCGACAGAAATAAAAGTGCAAAGACCTTGTTCTGAACCAAACTTAACCTGTTCAATTAGAAAGAAGGCCTTGGAGTGGAGAGTTGAGCTACGCAGTGGCTCAAATGTAGAAACTCAGATCTTTATGGAGGTTTGCTAGTTCATATACCTCTGTTTAAGGGTAACCTGAATGTGAGAATATATTCTTTTCAATGTTTAACCTAGATGAAAACAAAAAGAAAAATCTCATGTTTTTCCTTCAGTAGATATTGAGTGCCTGTTATAGGTGAAGCATTTTTTAGATGCTAGAAATATGTTAGATGCTAGAACAAAACAGAAATTTGTGCTTTCCTGGAGCTTGCATACCAGAGATAGTTCATTAGAAGGCAGTGACACTTTTAATCTTATCAAATATTTGAAAGATTAATTGATACAATTAAGAATGCTGAATTCTCAACTCTAGGGGCAGGTGGAGGGGTGGTGGATGGTGAGGGCTATGCTTACAGGTGTTTGCTAGAGACCTTAGTGAGAGTGTATAATAGTCCTCAGGTGTGGTGGATGGGAAACCACTTGGGAATCAGTATGCTATGCTCTAGACTCTCAAGCCTGTCCAACCTGCGTTATATCGTAGTTTTCTTTTAGACTTTTAGCATCCTGAAGCCATGGTTTTCAGTTTCTGTCTCTAGTGATAAGTAGAAAAGAGGGATGAGGAAATGGCTTCACTGGCCCAACCAGAAACAAATTAAGAACCCATGACTGTATTCTCTCCCTTGGACACCCCTGGTTAGAGTATGGTGTTTTTAGAATGCAAGAATGCTACATTCAATGTTTTGGCAATGTGGCAAACTTGGATTAGCCGTGAGAAATAACTTGTATTTCGGAAATTATATTGAAACATTTTGGGAGTAATATTAACTTCCTTACATGACTGGCATTATTTGCTACTGTGGCAATCAGGGATTGGATTCAAATATAGTTAATTGAGGCACTGGCTGGCTATCTCAGTGGTTTTTGTCCATTACTATTTTGTAGTTTTTCTTCTGTATTTCCTTGTTCACCTCTTTAAAAAATTTTTAAATTAAATTTTTATTATATATCTGCATTTTGAGAGAGGGTCTCACTGTTGTTCAGGCTGGAGTACAGTGATGCAGTCATGGCTCACTGTAGCCTTGACCTCCTGGGCTCAAGTGATCCTGCCACCTCAGCATCCTGAGTAGCTGGTACCACAAGCACATGCCACCACACCTGGCTAATTTTTATTTTTTGTAGAAACGGGGTCTCGCGATGTTTCCCAGGCTAGTCTCAAACTCTTGAGCACAAGCAGTCCACCTGCCTTGGTCCTTGAAAGTGCCGGCATTACAGGTGTGAGCCATTGCACTCAGTCTCACCTGTCTCTGTATGAGTGCTAATGGTCTAATGGCTGTCTAACATATAATTGCTGTGACCCTTTATTTTTCACTTTGCGTAAGACAGTTTTTTTAACTCTTAAGATAAAATATTTGCATTAAACATTTAATGTTTGAACTACAAATTTAAAAAAATTAAAAAATACCCAATTGTTGTTAATAGGAGAGGAAAAGTATCCTGAGAAATGAATACTATTTCCAAAGTGTGCTCTTCATTGCAGCAGAGGCAAAGAGTTTCTGTTTCTGTATTTTCAGGGATACGAGCAGCAGTGAAAGTGAACAGAGTTCTGACTCTTCTGATGATGAGTTAATTGGCCCTCCTTTACCCCCTAAAATGGTAGGAAAACCAGTTAATTTTATGGAGGAAGATATCCTCGGTCCTTTACCTCCACCTCTTAATGAAGAAGAAGAAGCAGAGGAAGAAGAAGAGGAAGAGGAGGAAGAGGAAGTAAGTATTTCAGTGGTAATTTAAGAATTCAGTGGAGTAATATCTTTAAAGTGCTGTAGAGATCAGCTCTGCTAAACTGTTTTTCATGAGTAAGAGCCAATTTAAAAACTGAGGAAAGGCCGGGCATGGTGGCTTACACCTGTAATCCCAGTTACTTGGAAGGCTGAGGCAGGAGAATCGCTTGAACCTGGGAGGGAGAGGTTGCAATGAGCCGAGATTGTGCCACTGCACTTCAGCCCGTAGACAGCCAGACTCCGTCTCCAAAAAACAAACAAAAAAAAACAGACAAAAAACCAAACCAAGGAAAAAGGCCAGGTACAGTGGCTCACACCTGTAATCCCAGCACTTTGGGAGGCCCAGGTGGACGGATTGCTTGAGCTCAGGAATTGAAAACCAGCTTGGGCAACATGGCAAAACTCTGTTTCTACAAAAATGCAAAAACTGGACGGGTGTTATGGTGCACACCTGTGGTCCCAGCTACTCAGGAGGCTGAGGTGGGAGGATAATTTGGGCCCAGGAGGCAGAGGTTGCAGTGAGGTTGACGGATGGCACTCCAGCCTGGGTGACAGAGTGAGACCCTGTCTCAAACCGCCCCCCCAACCCCACAAAAAACCTGAGGAAAATGACTGTGGAGTTTATTACTGACAGCCTGTATTGAAAGAACTTCAGGAGGAAGAAAACTAAAAAATAATAAATGGAGAGCAGAAAGTAATGTATTAAAAAGAAATCAATGGATAAAACATTTTGTTAAATCTATGTATGCGGCTGGGTGTAATCCCAGCACTTTGGGAGGCCGAGGCAGGAGAATCGCTTGAACCTGAGAGGGGGCGGTTGCAGTGAGCTGAGATCGCCCCATTGCACGCCAGCCTGGGCAACAAAAGCGAAACTCCGTTTCAAAAAAAAAAAAAAAAAAAAATCTATGTGTGCATTGTCTGCAAATAATGATGATGGGTAAATTTGGGAGGATTTAAAAGCAAACTGGATCTAAAATTATTGTCAACAATGAAGTAGAAGATGGGAGAGTGAAATCAGAGTTCATTGATTTGTAGATATTATTTTGGAGGAGGCCAGAGATACCGGTTAACCTTAGATTAGTTTAAGCAAAGTATATAAGTTGACAATTTTAAGAGTAATTGCCCGGCAGGGCGTAGTGGCTCACATCTGTAATCCCAGCACTTTGGGAGGCCGATGTGGGCGGATCACGAGGTGAAGAGATTGAGACCATCCTGGCCAACATGGTGAAACCCCGTCTGTACTAAAAATACAAAAATTAGCCAGGCGTGGTCGTGGCGTGCGCCTGTAGTCGCAGCTACTCGGGAGGCTGAAGCAGGAGAATCACCTGAACCCAGGAGACGGAGGTTGCAGTGAGCCGAGATTGCGCCACTGCTCTCCAGCCTGGGTGACAGATTCGGTCTCAAAAAAAAAAAAAAGGTGTAATCTCCAAAATACTAAAAGGAAAGAATGCTAAAGGAAATGGTCTACATTTGTATTTGACACTTGGGGTAGAGATTTTTTTTTTTTTTTTTTGAGACAGAGTCTCACTCTGTCGCCCAGGCTGGAATGCGGTGGTGCCATCTCCGTTCACTGCAAGCTCCGCCTCCTGGGTTCACGCCATTCTTCTGCCCCAGCCTCCCAAGTAGCTGGGACTACAGGCACCTGCCACAACACCCAGCTAATTTTTTGTATTTTTAGTAGAGACGAGGTTTGACCGTGTTAGCCAGGATGGTCTCGATCTCCTGACCTCGTGATCCACCCGCTTCGGCCTCCCAAAGTGCTGGGACAGGCGTGAGCCACCGCGCCTGGCCGCACTTGGGGTAGATAATTTTTTAATACCTCCCTTCTTTATGTGATGAATTATTTTTAGTAATAATTATGAAATGAAATGAAAAGTAATCAGAAAAGCGACAGCTTTTGTAAATCTGTCAGTGACTGTCAAAATCAGTATTCTTTGCGTATTCCTCCTCAGTACATAGTATAGCAAATTTGTCAATTTGTGTCTGTCTGTAGTTGATCAAATAAAGCTTCTGATTTCAATTTGGTACATTTTTCTTTCACATGAAAGCAGATCTATAGTATATATACACACACATGCATTCATGTGTGTGCATATGTAAAATTAAGAAAACAAACGAATAAAATAAGAATAAATTTGGCAGTTTCATTAACATTTTTGTTTTACAGTAAGTTCCAGAAATTGCAATGTTGATTGTATATTTTTTCTTTTATCAATTCTAGTGGCTTTTAAATATCTCTGTAGGTTGAAATATTTTGGCTGGGCACTGTGGCTCACGTCTGTAATCCCAGTACTTTGGGAGGCTGAGGAGTGCTGATCACTTGAGGTCAGGAGTTTGAGACTAGCCTGGCCAACATGGTGAAACCTTGACTCTACTAAGAAAATACAAAAATAGGCTGGGGGTAGTGGCTCACACCTGTAATCCCAGCACTTTGGGAGGCTGAGATGGGCGGATCATGAGGTCAGGAGGTCAAGACCATCCTGGCCAACACAGTGAAACCTCATCTCTACTAAAAATACAAAATATTAGCCAGGCGTGGTGGCGGGCGCCTGTAGTCCCAGCTACTCGGGGTGCTGAGGCAGGAGAATGGCGTGAACCTGGGAGGCGGAGCTTGCAGTGAGCCGAGATGGCGCCACTGCACTCCAGTCTGGGTGACAGAGCGAGACTCTGTCTCACAAAAAAAAAAAAAAAAAAAAGAAAATACAAAAATTAGCCAGGCATGGTGACAGGAGGCTGAGGCAGGGGAATTGCTTGAACCCGCAAGGCTGACTCTGCAGTGAGCTGAGATTGCACCACTGCACTCTAGCCTGGCAACAGAGCAAGACTCTGTCTCAAAAAAAAAAATTTTTTTTCGTGAAAGTGTTTTTACAGAAAATTCATTTTATATTTGGTAAAAACTTCTAAATTTTTTTTCTCTAAAAATCAGAGAAAGTGGCTAAATGATGTCAAACATTGCCATTAAATGATCCATTGCTTTCGAATGCTTTTGGTGAAAACAATTGAGGTATTCAAACATTTACCCTTTAAAAAGTTAACACTAGGTTAAAGGTTCTTTGTAAAAATATTACCCCATTAATTTCAACAATATTTGCTAAAATATCTAGCCACTCCACTATGTGAAATTGGTTGCTTTCCTATTAAATAGACTGTCAAAAATGCCACAGTGATTATGAACAACAAAAACTCAAATCGGATTCAGAAATCGCCAGGTGGAGTCCTGCCCTGCTGTGGTGGTGTTTTCCCTCATTTAGGGAATTAGTACTATTAGTTGCAATGTGACTTGTGTTACAGATAGTTTAATCTTGCTGCAGTGGGGAAAGGGGATAAAAACAGAAGATCCTTGAGTCACTGCCTGGCCAAAGATTAATTTTTTTTTTTTTTTTAGACGGAGTCTTGCTCTATTGCCCAGGCTGGAGTGCAGTGGTGCAATCTCGGCTCACTGCAACTTCCGCCACCTGGGTTCAAGCGATTCTCCTGCCTCAGCCTCCTGAGTAGCTGGAATTACAGGCACGCGCCACTGCACCCAGCTAATTTTTTGTATTTTTAGTAGAGACGGAGTTTCACCATGTTGGCCAGGCTGGTCTTGAGCTCCTGACTCAGGTAATCCACCTGCCTTGGCCTCCCAAAGTGCTAGGATTGCAGGAGTGAGCCACCTTACCCAGGCCAAATTTTTTATTTTTAAAATTTTTGTAGAGGTGGCGTCTCACCATCTTGCCCATGCTGGTCTCACCTGGGCTCAAGCCATCCTGCCACCTTGGCTTTCCAAAGTGTTGGTATTACAGACGTGAGTCATTGTGCCTGGCCAAGATTATATTTTTAAAGATTTTTTAAATTGACAGATTATTTTTAATTGACATAATTGTACATATTTCTGGGGTGGAGTGTGATCCTCCACACCTGTATACAGAGTGTAATCAAATCAGGGTGATTAGCATATCCATTGCCTAAAACATTGATCATCTCTTTGTGTTGGCAATATTCAAAATTCTCACTTTTAGCTCTTTGAAAATATAGAGTAAATAATTATTAACTATAGTTACTTTGCTATAGAACAATAGAACTTATTCTTTCTATCTAGCTGTAATTTTGTATCTGTTAACCAAACTCTCTTTATACCCCTCTTTTTCCTACCCTTTTCACCCTTTCGTTTCTGTTTCTACTATTCTCTCTACTTTTATGAGATCAGTTTATTTAGCTTCATCTGAATGAGAACATGTGGTATTTATCTTTCTGTGCCTGGCTTATTTCACTGAACACAATGTCCTGTAAACTCATCTTTGTTACTGCGTGTGACATGATTTTATACTTTCTAAATTTAGCCAGATAGTATTTGTGTGTGTGTGTGTGTGTATGTGTGTATTAAATTTTTAAATCCATTCATTTATTGATGGACACGTAGGTTGATTCCATGTCTTGGTCATTGTGAATAGTGCTGTAGTGAGAAGGGGAGTGCAGGTATCAAAATGTGAATTTCCTTTCCTTTGGATATATACTCATTAGTGGGATTGCTGGATTATGACAGTTTTAGTTTCTAAAAAATTGATAAATATATATATTTTTGGGGTATATATGACAATTTGATAAATTCATAAAATGTGTACAGATTAAAACAGGGTAACTGGGATATCCAGGATATCCATCACTTTAAATATTTGTCTCTTCCTTATGCTAGGAACATTCAAATTATTCTCTTCTAGTTGTTTTAAGATATACAATAAGATTATTGTTAACTATGGTCACCCTACTGATGTTTTGAATACTAGGTCTTATTCTCTCTATCTGACTGTATATTGGTACCTGTTAATCAGCCTCTCTTCATCTTTCCCAGCCCCCGAACCTTCTCAGCCTCTAGTAGTCACTAATCTCTCTTCATGAGATCCACTTTTGTAGCTTCTACAGGTAAGAGCATGTAAAATCCATCCTTCCTTCCTTCTTCCTCCTTCCCTCTTTCTCTCCTTTCCTCCTTCCCTCCCTCCCTCCATTTTTTTTTTTTTTTTTTTTTTTTGAGTCAAAGTCTTGCTCTGCCACCCAGCCTGGAGTGCACTGTCACAATCTTGACTCACTCCAACGTCTGCCTCCTGGCCTCAAGCCATTCTCGTGCCTCAGCCTCCTGAGTAGCTGAGATTACAGGTGTGCACTACCACGTCTGGTTAATTTTTTGTGTTTTTAGTAGAGATGGGGTTTTGCTATGTAGGCCAGGCTGGTCTTGAACTCCTGGCCTCAAGTGATCCACCTGCTTCTGCCTCCCAAAGTGCTGGGATTACAGGCATGAGCCACTGTGCCCGGTCCCCAATCCATCTTTCTAACCACTCATGAATTATGTTCATATTTAAACTCCAACAATATTGTAAATTCAACACATCTAAGATAAAACTTAGGCTTTTACTTTGTCACACTTGAACTTTTGCTGTAGCGACTTAGCTGGTCTCTTTGCCTCAAGGATCTTCTGTTTTTATCCCCTTTCCCCACTGCAGCAAGATTAAACTATCTGTAACACAAGTCGCATTGCAACTAATAGTACTAATTCCCTAAATGAGGGAAAACACCACCACAGCAGGGCAGGACTCCACCTGGCGATTTCTGAATCCGATTTGAGTTTTTGTTGTTCATAATCACTGTGGCATTTTTGACAGTCTATTTAATAGGAAAGCAACCAATTTCACATAGTGGAGTGGCTAGATATTTTAGCAAATATTGTTGAAATTAATGGGGTAATATTTTTACAAAGAACCTTTAACCTAGTGTTAACTTTTTAAAAAAATTAATTTTTTTTCTTTTAATGATGGGGTCTTGTTGTTTCAAACAGGCTGGAGTGCAGTGAATTTTTTTGACTCTCATTCAAGTGGTGTAATCATAGCTCACTGCAGCTTCAACCTCTCGGGCTCAAGTGATCCTCCTGCCTCAGCCTCCTGAGTAGCTAGGACTACAGGTGCATACAATCACATCTGGCTACTTTTTATATTTTTTGTAGAGTGGGGTCTTGCTCTCTTGTCCGTGTGGCCTTGAACTCTTACTACAGGTGCATACAATCACATCTGGCTACTTTTTATATTTTTTGTAGAGTGGGGTCTTGCTCTCTTGTCCGTGTGGCCTTGAACTCTTGGCCTCAAGCGATCCTTCCACTTCAGCCTCCCAAAGTGTTGGGTTTACAGATGTGAACCTCTGCACCCAGCTAACCTAGTGTTTCTTAATCTGAATGTAAGAATCAGCTTTGGTGCAATTAAAAAGTATGCATGCTTAGGTCCTGTACTCTGGAGATTGATTCAGTATAACTGTAGTGGAACTTGCCTTAACTCCTGCAATTTGTATTATTTATAACAAAAGACTCCACAGGTAATTCTAATGGATTTCTTCCCAGTCTAGTTGTGCTGTTTACTTAATCACAGTTGGGGTCATAGGGTAACAGGGTACCTCTGCAGATTATGATCTGTATCATGTCTCATGGATACCTAAGGATATGGGATATTGCTTATAAAATATTTCTTCTTAAAAAAAGGGAATGAATTTATTGCTTTTTTTATGATAGTGAAGCCACTTTAAAGGTTTCATATACCCTTTCATATAGCTCAGAGTTAATATATTTTGATCAGTATTTTATGAAAAAATATTTTTTTCTGTAATATGTGCGTGTTAATGTCTCTGAAGCATTAGTGTTTAATTTCTTTTGAAGATGACATGGCAGGGGCCATAAGCTCCTGGTTTTTTGAATCTCGTTCATTTTTATATCCTTGTAGTGCCTGAATTAACTATACCTATTAAATCATAATCATATTATCAGAAGGGCCATGAACATGTAGATATTCTGGAAACTGAGCCTGTAGCTCTGACAGTTTTTTTTTTTTAATCAAATTTAAATAATTGATTTTTCAATCCTGTTCCTTCTGTAAGTTATTGTTTTTATTATTAAAACTCTGTTATTTAGTATCAGGAGCCTTGAAAATGTTGATTTCCTTTAAACTCAATAGCCTTTTAAGGATTCTATCCAGAGGAAGTAATGAAAGATTTGGACAAAGCTTTATGCACAAAAATAATTATCACATTAGTACTTATAATTGTGGTTTTCTGAATGTGTTGGGATTACTGCTGGGGCTGTGGTATTGGGGGATGGGGTCCTTCCTATCAGTTTTTGGCCAGGTCAGCTCTGTTTTTATGTTAGGCTCCCTCAGAGCTTTCTCTTGATGAAAGAGTTCCAAGTCTGAAAATGTTTGAAAATACCAACATATGTAAAATATTAGAATAATTAGAAAGAATATAAATACCTAGTAATAGAGAGAAGGACAAGTAAATTGTGTTGTGGTCGTGTAGAATGTTATGAAGTCACTAAACATGTTTAATAAGGGTTTTTAGTAGCTCTAGGAAAGGATGTAAAACTGAATAGACAGTATGATTTCAGTAATTTAAAAAATAGATATGTGTGGAACAAAGTACTCCCATTGTTTGCTTCTAGTTTGGGGGAATGAGGATAATATTTTTTTTTTGCCTTATACTTTTTTTTTTTGAGATAGACCCTCACTCTTGTTGCCCAGGCTGGAGTGCAATGGCACGATTTCGGCTCACTGCAACCTCCGCCTCCCAGGTTCAAGCGATTCTCCTGCCTCAGCCTCCCGAGTAGCTGGGATTACAGGTGCGAGCCGCTGTGCCTGGCCCTGACTCATACTTTTTTTATATGTTTCGAGTTTCCACATTGACCGTAGCTGTGCCCATAATCAGAAACAATTATTGGTGCTATAAACAGTTAATTGTCCCTCATTATAAAGCAATTATGACCTCAATGCAAAAATCTAGAACAGATTAAAAAAATCCAGGCCGGGCGCGGTGGCTCACGCTTGTAATCCCAGCACTTTGGGAGGCCGAGGCGGGCGAATCACGAGGTCAGGAGATCGAGACCACGGTGAAACCCCGTCTCTACTAAAAATACAAAAAAATTAGCCGGGCGTGGTGGCGGGCGCCTGTAGTCCCAGCTACTCGGAGAGGCTGAGGCAGGAGAATGGCGTGAACCCGGGAGGCGGAACTTGCAGTGAGCCGAGATTGCGCCGCTGCACTCCAGCCTGGGCGACAGAGCGAGACTCCGTCTCAAGACAAAAAAAAAAAAAAAAATCCAAAGGAAACAATATTGAACATGAATATAGAAGAAGTCTTAAGTACTAGTAACTAAGCTTATTTTTATTTTACCTCGTCTCAAAAAGGATTTAATGGACTGGTCACAGTGGCTCACGCCTGTAATCTCAGCACTTTAGGAGCTTCAGGCAAGAGGATCACTTGAGCCCGGAAGTTCAAGACCATCCTTGCCAATGTAGTGAGACCCCCATCTCCACAAAAAATAAAAAAGCCAAGTGTGGTGGTGTGCACCTTTAATTCCAACTACTCAAGAGAATGAGGTGGGAGGATCACTTGAGCCTGGGAAGTCAAAGCTGCAGTTGCACCACTGTACTCCAGCCTGAGTGACAGAGTGAGACTCTGTCTCAAAAACAAAAAAGGATTTAATGAAGTGAAATGCATAGATTAGGAAGAAGGAAGGGAAACTGGAAAACTAAGGAAAACAAATGAATTAATATAAAACATGAGAAACAGAGTCTTAAATACCTGGCTATGAGTAGGCCAAAAAACCTAGTTGCCATCATTCCTCTCTTTCCCTCATACCTCACATCCAATCTCTAATCCATTAAGTCTTACTAGCTCTGTCTTGAAGGCATATTATCAGATCTCTCCACTCCTCTGTCTCCATTACTACCACTTTAGTCTAATCCTGTATCACTTCAGTGTTAGTAGCCACTAAAGTCTCCCAGCTTCCATTCCATTCTTGACTGGACTACTATAGTAGAAAAAAGAGCAAAATATAGATACAGGGATGCAATATAGAATCGTGATTAAGAGAGTGAGTTCTGGAGCCAGATGGGGCTCCTTCACTTTAAAGCTGTGTGATTTTGGGCACATTATTTAACCTCTCTGTGTCTGTCTTTCCTCTATAAAATGGGACTGATAAAATTCTCCACTCAGATTGTGTGGATGGATTAAATGAGTGAGTGAATGTATAAAGAACCCTTAGAATAGTATCTGGTATTTAAAGTGTTCAGTGTTAGCTATTATCATTAAGGTCATTTATTTCAATAGGATAGCAAAAGAGGAATTGAAAAACAAATTTAACATGATTTCTAGTAAAAAACTTAAACTCAAAGGAAACTTTCATATCATTTGAAGGAATTCACTCATGCATCATACCAACAGGCAGTGTTGTACATAATTAAGGAGCAACAGAGGTAACAATCACATTATTATTTAATATTATCCTAGACATTTTTGCCAATTAAACTAAAATGATCAAGACTGCATTCTAAGGAAGAGGTGGGAATATTCGTGTAGTTTATATGACTCTACCTGAAACAAAAGGAACTAACCTAAACTGTTAGATTCATTTAATAATGTTCAGTTTAAAATGTTAAATGTGAAAGATAACTTTTTCACAACAGGAATAACAACAAATAATTAGGTGTAGTCTAGGAGATTGAGATTACAGTGAGCCAGCCATGATCTTGCCACTGTACTCCAGCCTGGGGACAGAGTGAGACTGTCTCAAAAGTAATAAAGTTAGGGAGAGATGGGCCTGAATATAAAGAATAGTATAAAGCTTTTCAAGACATAACATTTAAGTAAGTCAGGCTGGTGTAGTGCTTACACCTGTAATCCCAGCACTTGGGGAGGTCAAGGGGGGCTGATCACCTGAGCTCAGGAGTTCAAGAACAGACTGATCAACATGGCGAAACCCCATCTCTACCAAAAATACAAAAAATAATTAGCCGGGTGTAGTGGTGAGCACCTGTGGTCCCAGTTACTCAGGAGGCTAAGGCAGGAGGATCACCTGAGCCTGGGAGGCGGAGGTTGCAATGAGCTAAAATCGTACCACTGTACTCTAGGCTGGGTGACAGTGAGATTCCATCTTAAAAAAAATTGAAATAAGTCAGAACCACTAAATAATTGGTAAATATTTCTCAAATTTTTCCCACAGAGGTTAAATAATTAGTCCAATTTATTTATTTGCCTACTTTAGCTATTAAGTGACAGAGTTGCTATGCACACGTAGGCTATCTGTGCTTTTTTTTTTTTTTTCCTTTTACGCATTTTGTCTGTTTTTGTAGAAATGGGGTCTCGCCATGTTGCCTAGGCTGGTTTCAAACTTCTGGCCTTATGAGATCCTCCTGCCTTGGCCTCCCGAAGTGCTAAGATTAAAGGTGTGAACCACAGGCAGGTGAGCCACAGTGCCCAGCCTAACCATGCTTTTACATTATGGTGGTGCCTCCCATACTTAGAAGCCTGTGGAATTGAGCCTGGAGCCTATTTTAAGTGTATATTAGTTAGTGTATTATTAATTTGGCTGCCAGTGACAGAAAATGCAAAACAACAATGGCTTAAACAAGATAGAAGTCTTTTTTCTCCCTCACATTAATGGATCAGGAGTTAAATGGAATAGAACTAGTTTGCAGGTCCAGGATATCTCAGATCTCGTCTGCTTCTGTCTTTTCTTCTGCCATCTTTAGTATACAGGCTTCAAGTTAGATGCTGTAGCTATAGCCATTAATTTTGCATTTTTGTCAGCAAGAAGGTAGAGGGACAAGGCCAAGTGCAGTGGCTCATGCCTGTAATCCCAGCACTTTGGAAGGCTGAGGTGGGTGGATCACCTGAGGTCAGGAGTTCGAGACCAGCCTGGCCAACATAGTGAAACCCCATCTCTACTAAAAATATAAAAAAATTAGCCAGGTGTTGTGGCACACGACTGTAATCCCAGCTACTCAGGAGACTGAGGCAGGAGAATCACTTGAACCTGGGAGGTGGAGGTTCCAGTGAGCCGAGATCGCACCACTGCACTCCAGCCTGGGAGACAGAGCGAGACACTTGGCTCAAAAAATTGAAGAAAGAAGGTAGAGGGATAAGGATAAAGGAGCCTCCTCATTTTGAACTTTGTATCTTTGTTTAACTTGAGAAGTGTAGTAGTTTTTCTTTTTTGGAGGCCAGGAGTCTACCTGAAATTTAATGCTTCCAGTACAAAGAATGGATAATAAGGGGCAACTAGCAACTAAGCAGTGAGTATCTATATTCAATATTTGTTGCTTTCAGTTATAGCAGTGACAAGTTATTTATTTACTTTGGATTTTTTTTGTGTCTTTTTAGCCATTGTGAATGGTTCTTTAATATTATGTGTGTGTGTGTGTGTGTGTGTATTATATATAATATATATAGCATGCCTGCTTATTTGATTTTATTTCATACTCGTGAACATTAGCTACCTTTCTCCAAAGGAATAGAAAGTGTAAAGTTTATTGGTACTAATGCAAATCTTTAAACTCTTAAGATTTGGTCAGAGTATTAACATGCATGAATTTCATTTTTATTATTTTTTTTTAGATGGAGTTTCATCTTGTTGCCCAGGCTGGAGTGCAATGGTGTGATCTTGGCTTGCTGCAACCTCCGCCTCCTGGGTTCAAGCGATTCTCCTGTCTGAGCCTCCTGAGTAGCTGGGATTACAGGCACCTGCCACCACGCCCAGCTAATTTTTGTATTTTTAGTAGAGATGGGGTTTCACCATGTTGGTCAGGCTGGTCTCGAACTCCTGACCTCAGGTGATCCACCCATCTCAGCCTCCCAAAGTGCTGGGATTATAGGCGTGAGCCACCGTGCCTGGCCGAATTTCGTTTGAATTCTTTTGTGTCTGGTTCTGCTGTGTAGTTATTCTACTGTTTCTCTTCAGAAATGAGATGTAATCTTTTTGGTTTATTTTATTAAGGGAAGATTCCAAAAAACTAGCCTCAGCTGAGATTTTAGTCAAGCTTGACTGTGTATCTGTCAGGTTTGTTTATACCGAGGATCACTGAAGCACTCTTAAGGGAAATGAAGGTATAGAAACTGCCTTTTTCCTTGCTCCCACTACACAAATGTGAGAAACTGGCCTTATTTATTTATTTATTTATTTATTTTTTGAGATGGAGTTTCGCTCTTGTTGCCCAGGCTGGAGTGCAGTGGTGCGATCTCGGCCCCCTGCAACCTCCGACTCCTGGGTTCAAGCGATTCTCTTGCCTCAGCTTCCCGAGTAACTGGGATTACAGGTGTGCGCAAGGACGCCTGGCTAATTTTTGTATTTTTAGTAGAGACGGGTTTTCACCATGCTGGCCAGGCTGGTCACGAACTCCTGACATCAGGTGATCCACCCACCTTGGCCTCCCAAAGTGCTGGGATTACAGGCGTGAGCCACCATGCCTGGCTGAGAAACTGGCTTTTTTTAAGAGACTGTTTTAGTTATTCACTCTTTCCCATTATTTTTCACAACTATTATAATTCATTCCTCAGCAGTGGCTCTATCAGTAATTCAGAATATTTTTTCAAAGACATGTCAAATCTTTCATCACAATAGGCAAATATATAGAAGACCTGATGCATAAATGTTTCAGACTTCACTAGTCCGTATTTTGCCCATTCATTTTCTCTGAGAAAGGGGTTCACCAGTGTTTTTTTTTTTTTTTTTTTTTTTTTTAAAGGGATAGGGTTTTGCTATGATGCACAGGCTGGTCTAAAACTCTTGGGCTCAAGCAGTGCTTCTGCCTAAGCCTCCTGAGTAGCTAAGACTACAGGCAAATGTGAGTCCACCCAGCTTGGAGTTTGTTAGTTTTTGGTTTTTTTTTTCTTTTTTAGAGACAAGGTCTTCCCATATTGCCAAGGCTGGTCTCGAACTCCTGGGTTCAAGAAATCTGCCTGCCTTGGCCTCCCAAAGTGCTGGGATTATAGTTGTCAGCCACCGTGCCTGGCCTGAGTCTGCTAGTTTTGACTTGAGTACTGATCAAAACTTTAATGCTACTTTCTCATTCCTCCAGTTTCTGCTTGTTAAAATTCTATGCACCCTTTAGGGACCATTTGAAATATGATTTCCTCTAAGCAACGTCTCCAGATGCTAGCTGCATTTGCTACTTCTGAGGCTTGGTTTCTGGCTTCTTCTTGTTAAATCATTGTTTGTGTGCTTGTCCTAACTCCCTTACCTTTCTTTTCCAATCATATATTAAGACCTCAAGTACAGGAACTTTTGTATGAAAGGTATGGTAGTTTTTTAAAAGTCCTGTGTCTTCTAATGCAATACCTATAAATGGTATGTACAGAGTACATATTTGTCAAATGGAATTGAACATTTTTGGTTTTTATAAATGAAAACTTGTGACATTCAAATGTGTTTTTTCTTTATGACACATAGCCCTTAGTTTCTATGTGGAAAATGGAAGTAGGTATAGAAGTGTGAACAAAGGAAATGTGAGCACAGAACTGTAAATAAACATCTGTTTCCACAAGAACCATTATACATGCCTTGCCATAACCTTACAATTTAGATACATTATAGTTCAATAATTGTAAGAGCTGCCTCAAGATAGAGATGACTTAATTAAATTTATAGATTAAAACTTTATTCTTCCTTTATTTTGATAGCTTATGAACCTACCTGGCAAATGAGTCAGAAAAAGTTGTAGTTTTCTTTCCTTAAAACAGTCACACAATACTTTCTAAAAAGTGTGATTGTTTTTATTAAGGTGTAACTATTTGTTTTTTTATTTTTTATTTTTATTTTGTGGAGATAAGGTCTTGCTGTGTTGCCCAGGTTGCTCTCAAACTCCTGGCCTCAAGCAACTTTCCTGTCTTGGTCTCCCAAAGTGCTGGATAACAGGTGTGAGCCACCATACCTTGCTTTTAAGGTGTTATTTAATATAATAGTGTGCACAGATCTTAAAGGTTCAGTTTGGTGAGTTTTGACAGTTTTATATATTATGTGTAACCACCATCCCGAATAAGGTACAGAACATTTCTGTCATCCCTATAGTTCCTTGTGCCCCTCCTAGTTACAATACCGTTTAGAAATGATTTTTTTTTTTTTTTTTTTGGCCAGATGCAGTGGCTCACACCTGTAATTCCAGCACTTTGGGAGGCCAGGGTGGGTGGATCAGTTGAGGTCATGAGTTCAAGACCAGCCTGGCCAACATGGCCAAAACCTGTCTCTACTAAAAATACAAAAATTATCCGGGTGTGTTGGCACGCACCTGTAATTCCAGCTACTTGGGAGGCTGAGACATGAGAATCGCTTGAACCTGGGAGGCGGAGGTTGTAGTGAGCTGATATCATGCCACTGTACTCCTGCCTGGGCTACAGAATGAGACTCCATCTTGATTTGAAAAAAACAAAAAAGATTTTGTGATAGCTCTAGAATTGGAAGCAAAATTACCAGAGTACTTACTAGTAGGTACGTTATAAACTACGTTGTCCCAACTGTGATTAATTTTTTTGTTTCTTATATGTATTTTACTTCAGTTACTAGTTAGTAGTTGGATTTAGTTTTACTGCTAAAGGCACTGTATTAAAAATATTAATTATATTGTAGTTTCTTTTTGATAAACTTTTTTTACTTATTTTATTCCATTTTGTTTATCTATAATGGTAATAAAATTGTTCTTTCCAGTAGAATTTGAAGGATTATGATTATTTTTCTTAGAACTAAGTAAAAAAAAATTCAGGTGGGAAGGATCAGAGAAAAGAGGTGAAAAATCATCTTTTGGCCAGATGCTGTGGCTCATGTCTCTAATCCCAGCACTTTGGGAGGCCGAGGCAGGCAGATCATCTGAGGTCAGGAGTTCAAGACCAGCCTGGCCAACATGGTGAAACTCTGTCTCTACTAAAAATACAAAAATTATCTGGGCGTAGTGGAGCACGCCTGTAATCCCAGCTACTCGGGAAGCTGAGGCAGGAGAATTGCTTGAACCCGGGAGGTGGAGGTTGCAGTGAGCCGAGATCGCGCCATTGCACTCCAGCCTGGGTGACAAGAGTAAGACTCCATCTCAAAACAAAACAAAACAAAAAAAACATCTTTTAACCATTTCTATTACTTGTTCATGATTCTAATTTTTTTTTTTTTTTAGGGATGAAGGAGGTTCTAACTCATAATTAAATGGAAACTTGAGGATTACTGAGGATTTTCATTATCTTTGCTATCCTGTTTCCAATTACTACAGAAAATAGAAAGTTGGATTTTTATGACTGTAACTAAGGGCTGGATGTAACAGCAACTTTCTAGTTGTGAGCACCTGTTTTCCATGAACTCTGTCTGACTCCCTGGCTGGCACGTTCTGTGGTGGAGAGTCCAAGTTTGGGCCACCACTGTGTTGCTTTGTCTTCTGGTCTGAGGCATCTCATCCCCTTGGCCTTGGTCATTGCCAGCCACCTGTATCAGTCAGTCTCTTTCCCTGATACATGGGGAGAGGCTGAGGAATTCAAAGCAGGAGAAAACTATCTTTTAGTTCTCAGGAGTTGATGTAAGAATAAGATGATTCATGTAAACACGTGACATAGGACTCATACTAGGCACTCAGAATTGCTGGGTTTTATCATTGTTTTCATCATCAATACCAATATTTGATCAATGACCAATTTTAATTTAATTGAAGTTGACTTCAATTAAAGAAGAAAAGTTTTAAAAAATTGGTATGAGAAAATTTAATTATTTTCACTTCAAAGTAGAATTAATGTCCTTTAAAACAGAGTAATTTAATTACACCTGCAAGGTTCTGTCAGCAGAGGATGCTAGAAGCTGTATTCCAAAATCCAGTGACTATGTTCCTTAGGGTTTCGAAACTGCTAATGTGCAAAGGTCTTCATTCTTTAAAATGGGCACTAGGGGGCAATAGAAGCTCTTTGGCAAGCATCCAGTTTTTCCCTTTGCCTGCCTGTAGTGGAAGGAAAAAAAAGAATCTTTTATAAATAATGTCTTCTACAGACTGGAACAAGTGAGTTTGAGATTGAGATTAGTGTTGGAATAATTACTTTTTTTTCTTTGAAGAAGAATGCAGAAAAATTCTCTCAAATATATTTAAAATTTTATCATGAGCTTTTTAGATAAGTAACAGATTCCTGACTGGGCGCCGTGACTCATACCTGTAATCCCAGCACTTTGGGAGGCTGAGGTGGGCAGATCATGAGGTCAGGAGATTGAGACCATCCTGGCGAACATAGTGAATCCCCGTCTCTACTAAAAATACAAAAATTAGCTGGGCATGGTGGCGTGTGCCTGTAATCCCAGCTACTTGGGAGGCTGAGGCAGGAGAATTGCTTGAACCAGGGAGGCGGAGGTTGCAGTGAGCCGAGATTGCACCACTGCACTCCAGCCTGGTGACAGAGCAAGACTCTGTCTCAAAAAAAAAAAAAAAAGAAAGATTCCTATGTGGGAATTTTAAGGATAGCTTCCTCATACTTTAATATTGAAGTTTATAAAGTTGAATAAGGTTTATTTCTGTGATCATTAGTCTAATCCAAACTTTTGAAAATATATATCAGATCTTGCCGGGCGCAGTGGCTCACGTCTGTAATCCCAGCACTTTGGGAGGCCAAGGCAGATGGATCACCTGAGGTCGGGAGTTCGAGACCAGCCTGACCAACATGGAGAAACCCTGTCTCTACTAAAAATACAAAATTAGCTGGGCGTGGTAGTGCATGCTTGTAATCCCAGCTATTTGGGAGGCTGAGGCAGGAGAATCGCTTGAACTCAGGAGGTGGAGGTTGCGGTGAGCCTTGATTGCACATTGCACTCCAGCCTGGGCAACAGGAGCAAAACTCCGTCTCAAAAAAAAAAAAAAAAAAGAAAGAAAATATATATCAGATCTTGTCGCTTCTCTGCTCCAAACCTCCGGTTTTTTCCTATCACTTCAGGTTCTTTGCCTTGGCCTCTACAAATCACACTGACTTTTTCCCCTTTTACCCACTGGCTTGCTCACTCCTCTCTAGCCACATTGATCTTTCTGGTTTTCTTTGGAGACCTCTATTCTTATTCCCACATGGAAACTTTCTATTTACTCTTTCTTCCACATGGATTAATATACCCAGAACTTCACCTGGCTCCCTTATTTTGCTTGGATCTGTGCTCAAGTGTTACCTTCTCTGTCCATCTTATATAGGTCCCCTCTGCTCCCCATCCCACCTCTTTTCCTATCACTGCTTTATGGTACTTATCATTATCTGACATTTTTGTGTATTGGTTTATTGTCTTTCTTCACATAAGAATGTAAGTTCTATGAGGACAGTCTTTATTTTTTTAACTGCTGTATCCTCAGTGGCTTGACAGATACCTAGCACATAGTAGGTACTCAAGAAATATTAGTTGAATGAATGGAATGGCCATCCTTGGCTGTGGGCATGGCTATTTTCTTCCTAAACGTTTCATTGAATCAAAGTTAGCTTCTGATCTGGTCACAATTCTTCTTCTTTTTTTTTTTTTGAGATAGCTTCCCTCTGTCACCCAGGCTGGAGTGCAATGGGGTGATATCGGCTCACTGCAAGCCCCACCTCCCAGACTCAAGTGATTTTCTTGCCTCAGCCTCCTGAGTAACTGGGATTACAGGCATGGCTAATTTTTGTAATTTTAGTAGAGTCAGGGTTTTGCCATCTTGGCCAGGCTGGTCTCAAACTCCTCAAGTGATCTGCCAGCCTTGGCTTCCTAAAGTGCTGGGATTACAGGCGTGAGCCACCGTGCCCAGCCACAGTTATTCTTTAGAAGCTGAGAAGCTAATACTCCACTTACACATTTCTAGGCTAGTCCTCCACAATTATGTCAAAAGAGTGCAGTCCTCTTAAAGCTCCCTTTCCAGGTAAGCTTTTGTATCCTCTCAAGGGTTGTTTCTGCCTCTGAGCAGTGGTTTTTATTTTGCTCAACAAATATTTTGTGCATCTGCTATGTGAATGGACACTGCTAGTATAGATCAAAATGAGGATACTTTGAGGAAGATGGACAAAGTTATGCAGATAATCCAAAGCATACTTTAAGTGCAGTGACAGAGATGGGGGTACTTTTTATCTGACTCTGATTATAGTCTCTTTACTTACAAGTTTTTGTTTTTTTCTTTTTTTGAGACAGGGTCTTACTCTGTCACTCAGACTAGAGTGCAGTGGCATGCTCACGACTCACTGCAGCTTTGATCTTCCAGGCTTAGGTAATCCTCCCATCTCAGCTTCCCTAGTAGCTGGAACTACAGGTGGGCGCCACCACGCCTGGCTAATTTTTCTGTGTTTTGTGGAGATGGGTTTTCCTCATGTTGCCCAGGCTGGTCTCAAACTCCTGAGCTCAGGTGATCCGCCTGTCTCAGCCTCCCAAAGTGCTAGGATTTCAGGTATGAGTCACTGCACTCGGCCACTGCCCTCCCTCCCCCCGACTTTTTTTTTTTTTTAAGAGACAGCATATTGCTCTGTTGCCCATCCTGGAGTGCGGTGGCACAATCATAGCTCACTGTGACCTCAAATTCCTGGGCTTAAGTGATTCTCCTGTCTCAGCCTTCTAAGTAGCTGAGACTGCAGGCGTGCACCACCATGCCGAGCTAGTTATTTTATTTCTTTATTCTTTGTAGAGATGGAGTCTTGCTATGTTGTCCAGGCTGGTCTCGAGCTCCTTAGCTCAAGTGCTCTTCTTGCCTTGGCCTTGTGAAGTCCTGGAATTATAAACACGAGCCACTGTGCCCAACACAAGTTATTTTAACGTCGAGGTATTCAGCATTAAACTCTGGTGAACATCTGTCAATTTAGTGTATATATAGCAAATTGCAAAACTTGCAGATGTAATATATCTGCGCCATTAAGTAAGTGGAAATGATGTTAAAGAAGTTCTCCACTCCACCCAAAGCATTGTAAAGTGAGGAACTGGTTGAACTAGAGCAGTTAGTTCCTGATTGGAAAAGAGAAAATTGACAAGAATGATACATGATTTGAATATCATAGGATTTTGAAAAAATTGAAGAAGTTTCTATGAAATAATACTTGATTCATTCTTTATGGATTCTAACATTTACTATATTTGGAGATTTGTTATGACTTAAATTTTGAATTATGAATTTTATTTTATTTTATTTTATTCAGGATTAAATAAACCTGCCTGGCTTATATTTGTACTTTTGGTAGAGACAGGGTTTCACCGTGTTGGCCAGGCTGGGCTCGGACTTCTGGCCTCAAGGGATCTGCCCGCCTTGGCCTCCCAAAGTGCTGGGATTACAGGTGTGAGCCACCATGATGGGCCCAGTAATTTCTGTAAAGTAATGGAATGCTCCTTTTTAAAAATCTTTCACTTTCATTTCTCTTTTCCTATTTTACTTCCTTATGTCTTCCTCTATAAGCCCCCACCTCTTTGCTGTTTAACTCATGTTTCATTTTACGTTAAAGCATTTCTTCTTTTTTTTTTTTTTTTTTTGAGAGAGAATCTCACTCTGTTTTCCAGGCTGGAGTGCAGTGGCGCAATCTTGGCTCGCTGCAACTTCCGCCCCTGGGGTTCAAGCGATTCTCCTGCCTCAGCCTCCTGAGTAGCTGGGTTTATAGGCGCCTGCCACTGTGCCCGGCTAATTTTTGTATTTTTAGTAGAGACAGGGTTTCACCATCTTGGCCAGGCTGGTCTTGAACTCTTGACCTCGTGATCCACCTGCCTCAGCCTCCCAAAGTGCTGGGATTACAGGGGTGAGCTACCGTGCCCAGCCGCTTTTCTTTTTTTAAAAACTGAATTTAGGCTGGGCATGGTGGTGCATGCCTGTAATCCCAGCACTTTGGGAGGCCAAGGTAGGTGGATCACCTGAAATCAGAAGTTCAAGACCAGCCAGGCCAACATGGCGAAACTCCATCTCTACTAAAAATACAAAAAATTAACTGGGTGCGGTGGCAGATGCCTGTAATCTCAGCTACTTGGGAGGCTGAGGCAGGAGAATCGCTTGAACCCAGGAGGTGGAGGTTACAGTGAGCAGCGCCATTGCACTCCAGTCTGGGCGCCAGAATGAGACTCTTGTCTCACAAACAAAAACTGAATTTAGTGCAATTATATTTTTTGCTTTGTTTCTTTCTCTCAGTTTACTATTTATTAAATTTATTTTGGGCTACTTTATTTATTGATCACATTTTTTTTTTTTGAGATGGGGTCTCACTGTGTTGCCCAGGCCAGTCTTGAATTCCTGAGGTCAAGTGATCTGCCCCCCTCAGCCTTCCAAAGCGCTGGGATTACAGACGTGAGCCACCGTGCTTGGTCCGTATTTTGTTTTCTACCTTAAGAGCTAAAGAAAGTTCTTGGTCAGCCACAGTGGCTCACATCTCTAATCCCAGTGCTTTGGGAGGCCGAGGTGGGAGGATTACTTGATGCTGGGAGTTCAAGACCAGCCTGGGCAACATAGACCCAACCTCTACAAAATAAATTAATAAATAAATAAAAGAGAAAAAAGTAAGTATTCTTAGAAGCAAGAATCAGGTAATTATTTTACGACTTCTCTAAATATTAATGAAGACAGCCAGAGAAACAGACATATCAATTTGCACTTTAGTAGTATTAACACAGTGTTTGAAAGTAAAATAGTTTCCTTGATCTTTCACCTTTTGTTGACATGTATACAAGTAGATTTGCCTGTGCCAATCTTGAAAAAGATTTGTTTTTTTCTTTTTTCTTTTTTAGACACAGATTCTTGCTCTGTTGTCCAGGCTAGAATATAGTGGTATGATCATAACTCACTGCAACCTCCAACTCCTGGGCTTAAGTGATCTTTCTGCTCTAGCCTCCTGAGCAGCTAGGAACAGAGGTGCATGCCACCATGCCCAGCTATTTTTTGTAGAGATGGGGACTTCATATGTTCCCCAGGCTGTTCCTGAACTCATGGCTTTAAATGATCCTCTCACTTTGGGAGGCTGAGGCAGGTGGATCACATGAGGTTGGGAGTTTGAGACCAGCCTGGCCAACATGGTGAAACCCCGTCTCTACTAAAAATACAAAAAAATTAGCCAAGTGTGCTGGTACATGCCTGTAGTCCCAGCTACTTGGGAGACTAAGGCAGGAGAATCACTTGAACCCAGGAGACAGAGGCTGCAGTGAGCCAAGATCACACTACCACTTCAGCCTGGGCAACAGAGTAAGACCCTGTCTCAAAAACAAAAAATAAATAAAAGAATTATGATATGAAATAAGCATATGCACTATAGCACCAGCAGTTCAACAGTTAGCGGATCCTTCTTTTGTGTAATTTTCTAAACAATTAAGATGAATTAACTCATATAATCCTCCTACTGCTCCAGTGAAGTGGAGATACAGTTATCCATCCCCTTTTGACAGGTGAGGAAACTAGCATTCAGAAGTGCTGAGTTCTCCAAGGCCACGCAATGGTAAATGGCGGAGTCAGGTTTCAAATTTAGGGAAGCTACTCCAGAATCCATGTGCTTAACCATTATGCCCTACTACACTACTGGTTGTGACCTGTTCTGCTTCTCAGGGTCATCTCGACTCTCCTACATTTGCCTCATGCCCTGTCTGTATAAACTGTGAACAATCTTTGGTTCTGACTGTTTCATGCATTCCAGAATACTTTTTCTTCTCTCTGGATGCTGATCAATACTTAGTACACCTCTATTCAGTGGCATTCTATGTAAGCTGTGACCCTTGTAAGGTACTTTGTGACAGACCTATCTCTTTCATCAAGGAAGACTTTTTTCATTTTTCAGAATTATTTTTGCCTGTGAAAACAGAGCATTTTCTCCTTGTGAAAATCTTCACTGACTCACAAAAGTGGTGTTGAATACCTTCTCTTTTGTGCTACCTCTGTATTTGTTATATTCCTCTCTTACATTTTTAGTAACAGAACTGTGGAGATATCAGGGTGAAGTGTGTATTAATCTTTATTCTACTTCTAAAAAGATGCTTTGTTTCCCAAATGAATCAATCAACAAATATTCTTTGTAGACAGAAGGCTAAGAATTTGAGGCTTTGAGAAGACGGTTCAGGTTGTTAATTTGTGTGCATGAGAATGGGGTATACATGAGGATGGTGTTGCCACTGACATCCTAGATGAGGGACTTTTTCAGGAATAGGAAAAATGGCGCAACTCAGACCCAGCTCAGCTGGTGAAATTCTCCCTCTCTCGGTGGTTGTAAAAGAAAGTCTTCTCCTTGGAGTGGGAGTGAGAGTGTGGGAGGGAGAAGTTTCATTACAGGGTCCCAGGAAGCCAGGTCGCTACTTCTTAGTTCTGTTACAGGCCATCCTTCTCACTGGCAAGCTCAGCTTCTCTCTTCTTTCATTCCTGCCTGGAATGGTTAATACTGAGGGTAAAGGATAAGGATGGATTCTTAATACAAATATTAATAAGTAATAAATGAAAAATACTACTGCAAATGATAGGCTCTTTAGAGATTAGTATCTTATAACAAAATGCAAGTATCTGCTTTCTAATTATGTAAGAAACTTCTGAAATGTTGATTTTGTTTAACTTTACCTGAAACAGTAGTCAAATGTTGTAGAAAACTTCCCTTTTTTCTTTCTTTTTTTTTTTTTTTTTGAGACAGGGTCTCACTGTCGCCCAGGCTGGGGTAGTGCAGTGGTGCAATATTGACTTACTCCAATCTCCACTTCCCGGACTCAAGTGATTCTCCGTCCTCAGCCTCCAGAGTAGCTGGGACTACAGGCATGAACCACTATGCCCGGCTAATTTTTTTGTTTTATTTTATTTTATTTTTTGAGACAGAGTCTCACTCTGTCACCCAGGCTGGAGTGCACTGGCGTGATCTCTGCTCCCTGCAACCTCCACCTCCTGGGTTCAAGTGATTCTCGTGCCTCAGCCTCCCGAGTAGTTGGGATTACAGGTGCATGCCACCACACCCAGCTAATTTTTGTATTTTTAGTAGAGCAGAGTTTCATCATGTTGGCCAGGCTTGTCTTGAACTCCTGACCTCAGATGATCCGCCTGCCTCCTCAGCCTCTCAAAGTGTTGGGATTATCAACGTGAGCCACTGCGCCCAGCCCTCAGCTAAATTTTTTTTGCATTTTTTGTATTTTTTGCCATGTTGCTCAGGCTGGTCTCAAACTCCTGAGCTCAAATCGATCTGCCCGCCTCAGCCTCCCAAACTGCTGGAATTATACGTGTGAGCCACTGCACCTGGCCAAATGTAGAAAACTTTCTAAAACAAAATGTGGGAATGTTGTGAAAAGTTTTTGATTGCCACCAAGGTGGTGGAGATCCATTGAAGGTTTTTGATGAAAAATAACCTATGAAGAATAGTATTGTAGAGAGCAGTGTGGAAAGAAGTGAAGAGGACGGAAGTGAGAGGAGGCCTTCTCAGTGACAAGGTAGTGTTCACAGTTCCAGATGTGAATAAATTCAAAGTAAATTATGTCATATAATTCATGGTAACTAACCTCTTTCACTTTTATAATTGACAAAGCTGAGGTTTGGTGTGGTTAAACAACTTACTGAAGGTTACAAGTGGAGTTAATTATAGATTCCTGTCTAGATTCCAGGACTTCTGACTTAGGGAGTAAATAAGAAGGAGAGTTACTGTGGTGGAGTGTTCATGGCCAGTATAATAAACAAAAACATTAAAAAAAAAAAAGAAGAAAAAAAACAAGGGAAGAAAAAGAAAAGAAGAACAAGAGTTGCTAATATGGGATTTCTTGTATGATTTTCAACTACCATCGTTTCATTGGCAGTAATCATTGCTGTTTTAAAATCATGACAGAATTATAAATTGAAACATTAATTTGATTTGCTGCTGCTTAGGTTGGTTAAATGTTTGTTTTTTTTTTTGTCTTTGGTTTTTTTTTTTTTTGAGATGGAGTCTTGCACTGTCTCCTGGGCTGGTGTGCAGTGGTGCTATCTCGGCTCATTGCGGCTTCTGCCTCTTAGGTTCAAGCTATTTGCCTGCCTCAGCCTCCCAGGTAGCTAGGATTACAGGCACCCGCCACTACGCCTGGCTAATTTTTGTGTACTTTTAGTAGAGATGAGGTTTCACTGTTGGGCAGGCTGTTCTCAAACTCCTGACCTCGTGATCTGCCCGCCTCGGCCTCCCAAAGTGCTGGGATTACAGGTGTGAACCACCACACCCAGCCTATTCTTGAACTCCTGGTGGCTCATGCCTATAATCCCAGCACTTTGGGAGGCCAAGGTGGGCAGATCACCTGAGGTCAGGAGTTCAAGACCAACCTGGCCAACATGGTGAAACCCTGCCTCTACTAAAAATACAAAAATTAGCTGGGCAAGGTGGTGCATGCCTGTAATCCCAGCTACTCGGGAGGCTGAGGCAGGAGAATCGCTTGAACACGAGAAGTGGAGGTTGCAGTGAGCCGAGATCACGCCACTGCATTCCAGCCTTGGTGGCAGAGGGAGACTCCATCTCAAAAAAAAAAACAAAAACCAAAGACAAAAAAAAATTATCTATTTATAAATATATTGCTGTTGTCTGTTTTTGGAATTAAAGTGTTCTTACAAATGTCTGTGCGGTTAGCAGTTCTTAGAATTGCTTAGATAGCACGCAGTAATACTAAATATAATTATAAAGGCTACTGGATGGATCTTATTGACCAAAAGACATGCCAGATGGAGGCATCAGTACTGCACTTTGCAAGTGACAATTTAGGTTTTTCTATTTTTTTTTTTTTAAGGGACGGGGTCTTGCTCTGTTGCCCAGGCTGGAGTACAGTGGCATGATCATGGCTCACTGCAGCCTCAAGCTCCCAGGCTCAAGTGATCCTCCCACCTCTGCTTGCTGAGTAGCTGAAACTACAAGTGCGCACCACCATGCCCGGCTAATTTTTTTATTTTCGTTTTTGTAGAGATGGGGTCTTGCTCTGTTGCCCAAGCGGGACTTGGACTCCTGGACTCGAGCAGTCCTTCTGCCTCACCTTCCAAAGTACTGGGATTACAGGCGTGAGTCACCATGCCCAACCAACAGTGTAGCTTCAACAGAATATCACTCATCAAATTAACTTTGCGTTGATGTGAATTAACATTTTATTTGTTTTATAGTTATATTTAATTTGTAATTTTTTCCAGCTTTTTGTCAAAAAAGTATTTTGTAATATGTGCCTACTATAAGCTGAACATTGTTCTAGGTACCTAGATACATCAGAGAACAAAACAGACAAAAAAAACTTGCTTTTATGGAACTTGCATTCTAGTAGGGAGAAATAGATAATAAATAAAGGCTGGGTGTGGTGGCTCACACCTGTAATCCCAGCACTTTGGGAGGCCAAGGTGGGTGGGGCTCAGTTGAGCCCAGGAGTTCAAGAATAGCCTGTGCAACATGGCAAAACCCTGCCTCTACAAAAAATAGAAAAATTAGCTGTGCGTGGTCATGCAGGCCTGTGGTACCAGCTAGTCAGGCGGCTAAGGTGGAAGGATCATCTAAGTCTGGGGCAGTCGTGACTGCAGTGAGTGAGCCATGATTGTGCCTCTGCACTCCAGCTTGGGTGACAGAGTGAGACCCTGTCTCAAAAAAACAACAAAAAAGATAAAACAATAGAAAGCTGTAAGTGCTATAGGGAAAGGGAACATGTAGAGCATGATAACATGGATCAGAAGTGCTAATTGGGAGACAGGTTGTAATTTAAAATAGGGCGGTCAAGGTAAGCCTCCTTCAGAAGATGACCTTTGAGAAGACTTGAAAGAGATTAGGAAGTTGACCATGTAGATATCTGGGAGAACGGTGCAGGCATAAGGAACAGCCAGTGCAAAGGCCCTAAGGCAGTAATGTGCCTGGCACGTTCATGAAAAAAGCTCTTAGGTGAGTATGGCTGGAACAGAATGAACAAGAGGGAGAGAAGGAGGAGATGACTGACATCAGAACACTAACAGGAGGACCTGTAGACAATTGTAAAGACTTTTCCTTTTATGCTGTTTTTTTTCTTTTTTCCCCCTAAGCCTTAGTTTGTCTATAATTATAATGATTTTGAGCATGATTTTTGAGTAATGGCATAATTTGAAAGATGTTTTTTAGGAAGAATGGAAATGACTTGGTAATTGATTATATAAGTGTGGTGAGAGGGACTCATCAAGATTATTAGTTTTGTAGCTGGTAGATAGTGGCACTAGTTGCTGAGATAGAAAGCAGGATGAGCAGAATTTGGAGGCTGAGTGATAGGGAAGATTGTAAATTCAGTTTTGGACAATTAAGTTGAGGTATTTCTGAGACATCCAGGCAAAGCATCCTGATGACTGCTAGAAATATAGGTTTGTTGTTGAGAGACATCTAGCCTGGGATTATAGATTTTAGAATCATCAGCATATGTATGGCTATTGAAGCTCTGAGAATGAACAAGATGAGCAGAAAGCCTAGGACAGAACCCCGAGGGGCAGATAGAGAAGGAAGGTCCTGCACAGGTGGCCGAGAAGGAGGTAGAAGGTAAAGCAGGATAATAAGTGTCATGGAAACCAAAAGGAAGATTGTGTTAGGAAAAAATGTGTGGTCAATTGTGTCAGAATTAGATGAAGTAAAATGAGAAGCATCTTTATTATATTTAATGACAAAGTGTAATTATTTTAACTTTAAGCAGTAATTCAGATTATATGAGATTACTTTACAGTTTGTTTTTTTGGCCAAATCAAAACATCTTTACTGTTTTAGTTATCTACTTCTATGTAACAAACCACCTTAAACTTAGTGACTTAAAAGAATAGCCATTATAATTTTTCTCATGACTGTAAGTTGACTGGAGGTTAGCTGCTGCTTCTGGTCTTACTTTGAATCTCTCGTGTAGCTGCAGTTAGCATATAGCATGTTCACCATGGCCTTACTTACATAGCTGGTGCCTTGGTGGGACAGCTGGAAGGCTGGCTCCGTTGAAACTCGGGGAAAGCACCTTCCCTCTCTCTAGTCTTTCCAGCGGTGTATCCAGACTTCTTACTTGATGATTCTGCATGGAAGAAGACAACAACGGTGTGAATATTGAGAGATGTGATTTCTTGAGGCCATTTTTGGAGACTAATTAATATCCACCTAAAAGTAGTTGCCTTAAAGCCTAATCTAGGTTCTTTTTTTTTTTTTGAGATGAGGTCTCCTTGCCAGGCTGGAATATAGTCACGGCTCACTGTAGCCTTGACCTTCCAGGCTCAAATGATCCCACCTCAGTCTCCTGAGTAGCTGGGAATACAGGTGTGCACAACCATGCCCAGCTAATTTTTAAATTGTTTTTAGAGATGGGGTTTCGCTGTATTGCCCAGGTTGGTCTCAAACTCATGGGCTCAAGTGATATTCCTGCCTTGGTCTCCGAAAATGTTAGAATTACAGGCATGAGCCACCACGCTCAGCTTTATCTAGATTTTTGAGCTCTTTAAAAAGAAACACGTTGGCTGGGTGTGGTGGCTCACGCCTGTAATCCCAGCACTTTGGGGGGCCGAGGCGGGAGGACCATGAGGTCAGGAGATCGAGACCATCTTGGCTAACATGATGAAACCCCGTCTCTACTAAAAATACAAAAAATTAGCCGGGTGTGGTGGCGGGCGCCTGTAATCCCAGCTACTCAGGAGGCTGAGGCAGGAGAATGGCATGAACCCGGGAGGCGCCACTGTGGTCTGGCCTGGGCGAAAGAGTGAGACTCCGTCTCAAAAAAAAAAAGAAACACGTCATTTCATTGATTCATATACACATGCACACATAGACGTGTATATGTACATACATGTACATGTACACACATGCATAAACCCATGCACACATGCATGCACACATACATTCTCTTTTTATTCCTAATAGGATTCTCAGTATGTAACTGTTCAGGATAAAAGATACATTTCCCAGCTGGGCATGGTGGCTCACACCAGTAATCCATGCACTTTGGGAGGCCGAGGTGGGTGGATCACCTGAGGTCAGGAGTTCGAGACCAGCCTGGCCAACCTGATGAAACTGTCTCTGCTAAAAATACAAAAAATAGCTGAGCATGGTGGCGTGCGCCTGTAATCCCAGCTACTCAGGAGACTGAGGCAGGAGAGTTGCTTGAACCTGGGAGGTGGAGGTTTCAGTGAGCTGATATCATGCCACTGCACTCCAGTCTGGGCAACAAGAGTGAAACTCCGTCTCAAAAAAAAAAAAAAAAAAAAAAAAAAAGATACATTTCCCAGCTTCTCCTGTTGCTAGGCATGGCTCTGTGGCTTAGTTCGGGGCAGTGAAATGTAAGTGCAAGAATATGGACAACTTTTGAGAGGAAAATTAATGGGAAGAGATGTATCTTTCTTTTTTTTTCCCCTGCTGTCTGGAAACCACAGCAGCCTTTTGGACCATCACCTAGACTTGTTGAATTTATGAGGGCAACAAGCTGTGGTCCTGATTGTCTTAGACATATGTCAGTCCTGACTTTATTTTGGGCTTTTGTTACAGCCAAAACGAATTCTATCAGGCATTTGTTTTGTTGTTGTTGTTTTTGTTTTTTCATTTAAAAAAATACCAGTTTTGCTTTTCTGCAGATATCAGCAAAAAAAGTAAAAATTAGTTTTATCGAGGTATAGTTTACACACAGTAAAATGCAACCAATTTATGAGTATAGTTTGTGAAATTTTACAAATGCAAGCATTTGAGTAATCACTACTACAGTCAAGATTTAGAACATTTCCAAAAATGTTTCTTTCAAGCCACCTTGCTGTCAATCCATTTTTCCCTCCATTTACCCCTAATCCCAGGCAAATCTGCTTTCTGTCACTATAGGTTAATTTAGCCCATTCTAGAATTTTATATAAATGGAAACACTGTACAAACTCTTTTGTGTTTGACTTACTTTGCACAGCATAATGCTTTTGAGACTTGCCCATCTTGTCTCATGTGTTAGTGCTTTATTCATTTTTATTGCTTAGTAGTAGTACGCTTATGAATCTACCATAGATTATTCATCTTTTGATAGACAAATAGCTTGTTCTCAGTTTTTGTCTGTTCTGTATAAAGCTACTATGATCATTCTTGTACAGGTCTTTTTGTAGATATATGTTTTTATTTCTCTTGGAAGCAAAATTGATAGATCACGTGGCAAGTGTATATTTATAAGAAACTAGCAAACTTTTTTAGAGTGATTATACCATTTTACACTCTCACCTGCAAAATTGGAGAATTCTGCTTCCTCCATATCCTTGCCTACACTTGGTATTGTTGGTAATTTTAATGTTAGCTATTCTAGTAAGTGTGTAGTGCTGTTTAATTGTGGCTTTAGTTTGCATTTCCTTGTTGACTGACATTAAACATCTTTTCTTGTGATGAGGTCTCACTGTGTTGCCTAGGCTGGACTCAAACTGCTGGGCTCAAGCAATTCCTTCTGCCTTAGGCTCCTGAGTAGTTGGGACTGCAATGTGCGTTCACTATGCCTGGCTAACGTGTACATCGTTTGTGAAATGTCTGTTCAAATCTTTTGTCCATTTGAAAAATTAGGTTGCCTTTTTATTGAGTTGTAGAGTTTAGAGTTTATTTTTGAGCTTAAATATTTTGGCTAGAAGTATTTTGTCACATAAATGTATTGTAAATATCTTTGTCCAGTCCGAGTCTGCCTTTTATTTTCTTGATCATGTCTTTTGAGGACAGAAATGTTAAATTTTGATAAAATACAATTTGTCAGTTTTTTTTTTCCTTTTTGGTGGTATTTTTTGTATTCTAAGAAATCTTTGCTTACCAACGATTGCAAAAATTTTTTCTATATTTTCTCATGTTTTATAGGTTTAGTTTTTACGTTTATTATCTGTTTCAAGTTAATTTTTATGTATGGTGTAAGGAAAGGATTGGAGTTCCTTTTTTATTTTTTCCAAATTGATACCCAATTGTTTGAGTATCGTTTATTTAAAAGGTCTTCTCATTTGGATTATCTTGGCATTTTTCTTGAAAACAAATTTATATATGTGTGGCTTAATTTCTGATTTCTTTATTTCATTGATATGCATGGCCATTCTTACTCTACTATCACAGTGTCTCAGTTACTGTAGCTCAGTTACTGTCTTAGTTACTATAGCTGTATACATGAAATCATGTAGTGTACAGTTCTCTGACTTGTTGGTTATGAAAACTGTTTTGGTTACTCTAAGTCTTCAAATTTACATGTACATTTTAGAATTAGCTTGTAAATTTGTGCAGAACTGCCTGCTGAGATTTTGGTTGAGATTTATTGAATCTATAGTTTTGAGAGCTTTACTTTCCTAACAATATTGTTTTCCAATCCATAAACATTATATATCTTAACATTTATTTTAAGTTCTCCTTAATTTTTCTCAGTAACATAGTGTTAAGTGTACAGGTCTTGCACATATTTTAAAAATTATTTCTAAGTTTTAATGTTTTTTGTTATTATCTTAAATGGTGTGAGCCACTGCACCTAGCCTGTTTTAAAGTTTTATTTGTGAACTTTCCAATGTCCTAACTAATATATCTCTTAGAGGTAAACCTAGTTCCAATACACCTTTTTATAAAATACTTTTATTAGGATGTAAGGTCAGAGAAAGGGAGTGATAAGATGCAAGTAAAGTGGTCTACTAATAAGGTAGAAAACAGTGTGACTGAGTGTGATCTGAAGAGAGAACTGTTGTAGTTAAAGATTTGGATATCTTGGTTTGTGCTTTTAGAATCAAAGCAGCACTGGGTGTCAATTAATTCTATAATTGGACATGAGGATAAATGGCTGAATAATGGTAAAGAAAATGAAAGACTAGTGTATTGAATGCGTTTTCCACATTGATTAAAATCGCCCTGTACTAATGAAGTTTTTTTTTTTTTGTTTTTTGTTTTTTTTTTTTTTTTGAGACGGAGTCTTTCTCTGTCCCCCAGGCTGGAGTGCACTGGCACGATCTCTGCTCACTGCAAGCTCCACCTCTCGGGTTCATGCCATTCTCCTGCCTCAGCCTCCTGAGTAGCTGGGATTACAGGCGCCTGCCACCACGCCCAGCTAATTTTTTGTATTTTTAGTAGAGACGGGGTTTCACCGTGTTAGCCAGGATGGTCTCGATCTCCTGACCTCGTGATCCGCCCGCCTCGGCCTCCCAAAGTGCTGGGATTACAGGCTTGAGCCACCGCGCCCGGCACTAATGAAGTTTTTACTGTTGTAATTAATTCTTTGTGTACAGATTTTTTCTTTTCTTTCTTTCTTTTTTTTTTTTTTTCTGATACGGAGTCTCGCTCTGTTGCCCAGGCTGGAGTGCAGTGGCATGATCTCGGCTCACTGCAACCTCCACTTCCTGGGTTTAAGCGATTCTCCCACCTTAGTCTCCCAAGTAGCTGGGATTACAAGCCTGCGCCAACACACCCAGCTAATTTTTGTATCTTTAGTAGCGACGGGGTTTCACCCTGTTGGCCAGGCTGGTCTCAAACTCCTGACCTCAAGTGATCCACCTGCCTCGGTCTCCCAACTGCTGGGATTACAGATGCGAGCCACCGTGCCCAGCCTGTGTATATATACATTTTATTTTTCCTTCTATCGTCCAGGTTGGAGTGCAGTGGCACAATCTTGGCTGACTGCAACCTCTGCCTCCCGGGTTCAAGCCATCCTCCTGCCTCAGCCTCCTGGGTAGCTGGGACTATAGGCTTGTGCCACCATGTCTGGCTAATTTTTGTATTTTTACTAGTGATGGGGTTTCACTATGTTGGCTAGGTTGGTCTGGAACTCCTGACCTTAGGTGATCAGGCTGCTTTGGCCTCCCAAAGTGTTGGGATTGCAGGCATGAGCCCCTGCGCCTGGCCACATATATTTAAAGTTCTGACTGTCATTGGATTGCAAGATTCATGAAGGCAGGAACCTTCTTTCTTTATAACCAGAATATCATCAGTGCTAGGCATAATCAGTACTCAATAAATATTTATTGAATAGTTAATTATAAGAGTGATGTCAGGGCTTTGGGTGGAGAGTGACAGAGCTATCTTTATTTCTTCACATCCTTTTTTTTTTTTTTTTTTTTTGAGACGGAGTCTCGCTCTGTCACCCAGGCTGGAGTGCAGTGGCGCAATCTCGGCTTACTGCAAGCTCCGCCTCCTGGGTTCACGCCATTCTCCTGCCTCAGCCTCTCCGAGTAGCTGGGACTACAGGCGCCTGCCACCACGCCCGGCTAATTTTTTTTTATTTTTAGTAGAGACGGGGTTTCACCGTGGTCTCGATCTCCTGACCTTGTAATCCGCCCTCCTCGGCCTCCCAAAGTGTTGGGATTACAAGCGTGAGCCACCATGCCCAGCCTTCTTCACATCTTAAGTGCTTAAGATCTCGTATATAATTCCTTTTTTTTTTTTTTCTTTTTTCCATTCCCACTGTATTATGTCAATTCAGGTCCTCTCTGGATTATTGCAAGAATATTTTAATAGGCTTCCCTGTGTTTACACTGGCATTTACCTTATACTGGTAATTTCCTAGTTCAGCCTCCACACCACAGCCTTGATGATTTTTTAATTATTAATTTTATTGTGCTAAAAACGCATAACATAAAATTTACCATCTGAACCATTTTTAAGTGTACAATTCAGTATTGTTACATATATTCACATTATTTTTTTTTTTTTTTTTTTTTTTTTTTGAGAAGGAGTCTCGTTCTTTCACCCAGGCTGGAGTGCAGTGGCGCGATCTCGGCTCACTGCAGGCTCCGTTCCCCGGGGTTCACGCCATTCTCCTGCCTCAGCCTCCCGCGTAGCTGGGACTACAGGCGCCCGCCACCTCGCCCGGCTAATTTTTTTGTATTTTTTAGTAGAGACGGGGTTTCACCGTGTTAGCCAGGATGGTCTCGATCTCCTGACCTCGTGATCCGCCCGCCTCGGCCTCCCAAAGTGCTGGGATTACAGGCGTGAGCCACCGCGCCCGGCCATATATTCACATTATTGTACAATCAATCCCCAGAACTTTTTCATTTTGCTAACTGAAACTCTATATCCATTAAATAGCAACTCCCAGTTTCCTCCTGCCCCCAGCCCCTGGCAGCAACCATTCTGCTTTCTATCTCTATTAATCGGACTGCTCTAGCACATATAAGTGGAACCATATAGTATTTGTCTTTTTGTAACCGATTTATTTTACTTAACATAATGTCTTCAAGGTTCATCTGTGTTGTAGCATGTGTCAGAATTTTCTTTCTTTTTAAGACGGAAAAATATTCTGTTTTATGTTTATGTCACATTTTGTTGATTAATTCATCCATCAGTAGATACTTGTGTTGCTTTTCACCTCTTGGTTGTTGTGAATACTACTGTGAACATGGATGTACAAATAGCTCTTCAAGACTCTGCTTTCAATTCTTTTGGGTATATACCCAGAATTGGAATTGCTGGATCATACAGTAATTTTATTTTTAATTTTCTGAGGAACTACCAAGCTGTTTTCCATAGTAGCTATACCATTTTACATTCCTACCAACATTGCACAAGGATTCCAGTTTCTTTACCTCCTTACCAACACTTGTTATTTTCTGTTTATTTGATAGTAAAAGTTTTTTGATCCTAGTGTGAAGTGATATTTCATTGTGCTTTTAATTTGCATTTCCTTAATTATTAGTGATGCTGAGCATCTTTTCATGTGCTTATTGGCCATTTGGTTACCTTCTTTGGAGAAATGCCTATTCTTTTGCTCATTTTATTTTTATTTTTGAGACGTAGTCTCGCTCTGTGGCCCAGGCTGGAGTTCAGTGGCATGATCTCGGCTCACTGCAACCTCCGCCTCCCGAGTTCAAGCAATTCTCCTGCCTCAGCCTCCTGAGTAGCTGGGACTACAGGCGTGTGCCACCATGCCCGGCTAATTTTTGTATTTTTTTTTTTACTAGAGATGGGGTTTCCTGTGTTAGCCAGGATGGTCTTGATCTCCTGACCTTGTGATCTGCCCACCTCAGCCTCCCAAAGTGCTGGGATTACTGGCATGAGCCACCACGCCCAGCCTTTGAACCACCTTGCCCGGCCTTTGAGCCACCGCGCCCAGCCTTTCTGGCTAACTTTTTGTATTTTAGTAGAGACGGGATTTCACTATGTTGGCCAGGATGGTCTTGATCTCCTGACCTCCCTCGTGATCTGCCTGCCTTGGCCTCCGAAAGTGCTGGGATTATAGGTGTGAGCCACTGTGCCCGGCCTTTTGCTCATTTTAAAATGAGGTGGTTTGTTTTTTTCTGTTGTTGAGCTGTAGAAATTAAAAAAATATGTAATCTAGATATTAATCCCTTATATATATATGATTTGCACAAATTTTCTCCCATTTCTCTGTAGATTGTCTTTTTACTGTATTGATTATTTCTTTTGATGCCCAGAACACTTTGGTGATATTTTAAAATCTCAGATTTTTTTTTGTTGTTGTTGAGACAGAGTCTCAGTCACCTGGGCTGGAGTGCAGTGGCACGATCTTGGCTCCTTGCAACCCTCACCTCCTGGGTTCAAGCAATTCATGTGCCTCAGCCTCCCGAGTAGTTAGAATTACAGGCGTGTGCTACCACACCTGCCTAATTTTTGTATTTTTAATAGAGATGGGGTTTCACCATGTTGGTCAGGCTGGTCTCGAACTCCTGGCCTCAAGTGATCCGCCTGCCTTGGCCTTCCAAAGTACTGGGATTACAGGCGTGAGCCACCGTGCCTGGTCTAAAATCTCAGACTTTATCAAATTACTTTCTATGACTCAGAGCTTAAACTTCTGTTTTTTGGAATCGTATACAACCTGGTTTGTAACTATCTCTCTGGCTTATATACGTATACAGTTGGCCCTTTGAGAGGAATTGGCTCCAGGACTCTCCTGCTGATCCCCAAATCCAAGGACGCTGAAGTTCCTTCTATAAAGTGGCATAGTGCTGTATATGTGTAACACATACACCCTTGCTCTATTTTCTGCCTAGCAATTCAAACTCTAGTGAGGGAAAAATATTTGAAGTTCAGAAAGTGTCAAGATTTATATTATTCTCTCCTGGATGTTCTTCATATTCATCTAGATAACCTCTATTTTTTGAAAGATACCAGAAATCTCTTTTCTAACCACCTGCTTTCTTAGGCAGAATGGAATTGAGCACTGAACCCTGTGTATACTTCTGTTACAGCAACTGAAACATTTTCATTTGCCCATTTGTTTACCTGTCTTATTTTGCTTTTCTGGACTGACAGTTCTGTGTAAGCAGAGTCTTTGTTAATAGTTCTTTTATCATTAATCTAACCCGGTGTGTGGTATGTGATTAAATAATTAATGTTTGTTAAGTGAACGTTTAGTGAGTAAATGAAGGTATTAGTTCATTCTCACACTGCTATGAAGAAATACAGAAGACTGGATAATTTATAAAGGAAAGAGGTTTAATTGACTCACAGTTTCACATTTCTGGGGAGGCCTCAGGACACTTAAAATCATGGCAGAAGGCAAAGGAGAAACAGTCACCTTCTTCACAGGGTGGCAAGACAGAGTGCGACATGCAAGCAGGGGAAATGTCAAATGCTCATAAAACCATCAGATCTTGTGAGAATCACTCACTCTCAGGAGAACAGCATGGGGAAGCCGCCCCCATGATCCAGTTACCTCCACCTGGTCCTGGGAATGTGGGGATTACAGTTCAAGATGAGATTTTGGGTGGGGTCACAGCCGAACCATATCAATGAAGACATTAATTAATGTTAAGTTAGTGTTATTAGATCTCCATAGTTGCACTAGAATAGACTTTAATTCTGGTTGCCTGCACTGGTAACTGTACTTCAGTGATTTCTGCGAGAAAATAGCACTCATTTTCAAGCTTCTTTTTGGCAGTCCTTACTGTCTTCCCCCAGCATCAGCAACTTTGTAGCAGATCTTTGTTATTGGGTAGAGGTTTTATTATGGCTTATAGTTGTATGTGACCTTAGCCTGGAAGGGTTGTTTCTGATTTGTAAATCATTTGAAATCTCTGTAAGGATGTTCATCAGATAGAATTGCTCATATTATTTTAGATATATTTGCCATCATTGTTGTTATTGGGAGTAGACCACAGAGCCTGGGAAATAATCCTTTGATTGGTTTTCAAAATTAAGCCAAAACAAAAAAATGGTATATTTTCCTCTCTTCCATTAGGACTGTAGCTCTTGTTATGAATTCTGGTAATAAATTACTTCATTGAAGTCAAATAGTTTATGAGGTTCCTTGGCAGGAAAATCTTGAAAATATTTTACTGTTATAGCAAATTTCACACTAAGCTATATTTCAAAAAGTCATTAGTAAAAGTTCTGGAAAAAGAACAGTCACCATCAAGTGATATGCTACCGAAAGATGGATTGCTACTATTTTAGATGATTTAGCTGTGCCAATTATATGGGATTTTTATGAGTTATGCCATGCATGACTTCCAGTAAAACTTTGATTTTAAATGTAAACATTTATTTAAACGGTTAATTCACTCCTAATATAAATACTAAGTTGTGTGTCCTTGTAAATTTTTTTAAGTGTTAGAAATTGTCTATATATAGGCACATTCTGCATTGAAATAAATGAAATAATTTTCATCCTATCTTTTTGGTGACAGTATTTCTATTTGCTGAGTGATGAAAAAGTAGTTATGAAATGAGGTATAAACTATGATAGATTCTTCTGTAAGTAGAACATTTCAAGTATTATCTTGGTTCTTGCAAGAATATTTAGCACTTACAGATGAGTTTTCATTATGTTCAACTGTGGTCAGCTGCAAAGGGAGTAGTGACTCAGATTATTCAGTGTAGGAATAGTCTAGAATTTGACCTTTAAATTGTTTTGGAATTTATGTTCAAATATTGATATCTCTGAAAGAGGTATGTGCAGCACTTTCCACAGTATAGTAAACAATACAGTAATGTCTTTGTCTTGAAAAAAAAACTGCAAATTCCCCAACTGTTTCTTTACAATCTAAAACAAAACTACCTTTATTTCTGTATTGTTGCAATCTTCAATCTGCTTTTAGTCTGGGATATAATAATTTGGTCTTAAAAGGTTTTCAGCTTTTGAAAATCTTAGTTATCTCTTGCCTCTCACCAGGCTGGCCTGAGGTGATAGCACCTGCTTTTCTTTATGGACATAATCATTACTCTAAAATTTGAAAGTTAATTAAAAATTACAATCTAGTGTGATGAACAAGGTAGACAGTGGGCCATTTATTCATTTCTAAAACCTCTCTGTGTGTGTATGTATGTCTGCCATATACCAGCTTTTTTGTGCATAGGGGATCCAGAGATGATAAATAGATATAGTCTTTGAGAAGCTTATATTTTGCAGTTTGATAAGGGGGTGGTGGTGGGGGAGATAGGTAAAAAATTACAATGTATTGTTATAAGTTCTGTGATTAAGATAAGGAAATGCCATAGAAATGCATAGGAGGGCCATTTAACCCAGAGTTTGAAATGTTGAGAAGTGCTTTGAGCAGCTGGTCACATCTGAATTGAGTTTTGAAGGATGAATAAAAATTAGCCATGTAAAGAGGAAAAGAAGCCTGGAAAAACACTAAGATGATGTGACCAATATAGAAGGTAAGCCTTGGAATAAATACTGGCTATCATTTATTGAGCTCTACCATGTGCCAAACTCTGTTAGGAGTTTGAAACCACTTACTTCACTGTAACCAGTGGGGCAGGTGCTATTATTCATAGTTTGCAAATGAAACTGAGAGTCATAACTTTGCTCAAGTCATTACATGGTTAATTAATGGCATTGCTAGTTTAAAAAACTCTAGCGTTTCTGGCTTTTTCTGCAGGCTATTTCCTCCCAGCAAAGGACAGTTTCAAGATGGAGGAGATAAATAGTTACCATGCTGTTGAAAGTTCTTGTATGTAGATTAAGTTCTGTAAAGTGTGCAGAGGGATTTATAGTGACTTGTTTGTTCATTTAGAACTATTTACTGAGAGCCTCTTATGTGCCAAGATCTGTGCTAAGAATTAGGAATAAAATGATAAATGCCAAAATTGAGGTAGAGGGTGAAAGAAAGTGGGGACACTGAGTGAAGCCATAGTTTGAAAAAGCTGGATTGCAGAAGAGAAGATAACGATTGAGCAATAAATTTTATGGTAAGTATTAATACTTTGTTTATATGTTGAAGAGAAAGAGCTATAGCAGGGGAAAGATTGAAGATATAAAAGAAAGAGCTGTTAGGTCACATGTTTAAGTACATGGTGAGATGATTCTTGAATTTGTAATAGACATATAATATTAGTAGGATTAGCCTGCTCTTGAGTAATGAGACTTGAGTAAACAATGAAACCTCTGATTTAAATGATCACTGTAACCTCTTATGTCTGATTTATGCATTCCTCTTTACTGTCCCTCAGTTGTTCTGCCCATACTCCTGTCTATCATAGCATTTATTATACTGAAGTAGAGTCATTGATATCTCCCTGTTAAACCATATGCTTCTTGTGTGGGAGGGATGAGAAGAGACTGTGTCTGCTGCCACCTAACAACTGGTATAATCCCACTTCAGTAAATGCTTATTGAACCAATGAATCAGTGAATGATTTGGAGTTTCTTATTTTTACCATTTTTGAACAATTTTCTTTTTAACTTTGAAGGGTTAAAAGGTGTATAGTTACCCTGTGAAGGTTTTGTTGTTTGTTAGAAATTAAGTACTTAACACTTGGTATGCCCCAGAATAGATAAATAGAGAACTTTAAAAATTTTCAATGTTGAAAGGACTTTGTTGGTTATTTTTTAGGAAAATCTGTAATTATTATTTTATACATAGGTTATAATATGCTTAAAAATAATTTTTGATATTAAAGTAAGGTAAGCAGATATCGACCTTTTCGTTCCTCTTGATAAGCTGTGATTTAGAGGAAAAATAAATTTCTAATTTTTCTTTATGAATTATACTATTAAGAACTACTGATTTATTTTTACATTTGGATTAAATTAAAATTTCAATTTATGTTGACAATAAGAGATAATTTTATAGAACCTAATGAGTTTCTTAGGTTTATCCTTTTAGAGATTTAAAATCAGTTTATCATCAGAGACCCATTGTAGTGTATCTAGAAGTGTAGAAAAAAGATACTCTCATACTTTTTTGCTGTTTTTTTAAGCTTTGTGTTTAAAAGCCAATGATACAATTAAAAAAAATTGTATTTCCCGTGAAATGTGGTGTGTAGTTCCCCACAAATATGATATTTTACAGTTAATGTCATGGGGTTTTCTTGTTTCAGAATCCTGTTCACAAGATTCCTGACTCACATGAGATAACGCTGAAGCATGGCACTAAAACAGTAAGTTTAAAAATCTAGTTTTTTCCCCTCTCAAATTACAGGGCTGTCATGGAAAAGTGAACTGATAAGATACATTTGTATTAAGGCTAATTATACAATCAACTGATGACATAAAAGCTATAAACATTAAGGAAAAATAGATTACTTTTATGTTCAGTCAAAATAGCCATTTCCTTTTAGTTAAAATAGGAACACTTATTGTCACTGTTATTGTTGGCTTTAAAAATCTCTTGTTTTTTAATATAGGAACATTATAAGTGGAAGAAAGAAATGAAACTCAAACACAATTTTGCTTTTTATGGTGTGGGAAAATTTCTTACTACCTTTAGCTTTACTTCTGTATCAGTAAAAGGCATAAATTTGTTCATTTTTCAGATGAATGTTGAGATAAGAAATGAACTTTAAGTAGTTACTGTGGCTCTAAGTGTTTATTAATACATAGTTTACAGATTGCATGTTTATATTGTTATATTTACTTACGTTTGAGTAATCTAAAATATTTAAAGATGAATAATATAAAATATTTGAGATGTAAGGTGAAATCATTGTATCTTATTGCAAAGCCACTAAAAAGTAGTAGTTAAATGAGTGAAACATTCATATGAAATGAAAAAAATTATCTTTCCCTTTTCAGTGAAACTACTTTTTTCTAACTGACATGTAAAGAAGTAAGAAAATACATCCCATAATAAGAGGGAAATATCAATCAGTAGAGATAGACCCAGAAATGATATAAACAGGGTCATTCTTACAGTTTTTTCTTTTGAAAATATTGTTTTCATAAAAATATTTATGTTAAATATAATGGGTTTATTGTTATTTTAAGTGAAATGGAAAAGATGTAAAAATCTCTTAGTTTTAACTTCTAGTGGAAATAGTGATACATATAACTCACATAAACAAAACCTCTTTGGAGTCCTCATTCGTTTTTTTTTGAGACGGAGTCTCGCTCTGTCACCCAGAGTGGAGTGCAGTGGTGTGATCTCTGCTCACTGCAAGCTCCGCCTCCTGGGTTCATGCCATTCTCTTAGATTGTATATTGAAAATGCTGAATTATTGTAATTATTTGTAAGATTTTTACTTGTACACTAAAGCAACTTAGTTTATCTTACGGAATTGCAGTGATAGCTATTCTGAGTACATGGTTGATGATTTGGGACAAAATTGTCAAATAGATTTAAAGTATTTTTCTTTATTGCAAAAGAATTAATATAGTAACAAAGTCTAATAATATAGAAGGCACCATCCATTCCCACTTTTCAGAAGTAACAATAGTTGGTGGTTTGTGCTTCCAAGGCCTATAACATAGGGGGTGGGATTAAAGAACAGAAATGGGGGTTATAATTGACCATATGTCATTTTGCTCCAGTCATTTTATTTTATTTTTTTAAAACCAGGTGTCTGCTTTGGGTCTGGATCCCTCAGGTGCCCGTTTGGTGACAGGAGGATATGACTATGATGTTAAGTTTTGGGATTTTGCTGGAATGGATGCTTCTTTTAAGGCATTTCGATCCCTTCAGCCCTGTGAGTGGTATGTATTCACTTACTTAATATCTTCATATTTGAGTTAATATCTTCACATTGGAGGACAGTGCTGTTGGCTTTGGAATCCCATCTACAATGATTTGTATCAAAATACATTACGTTTATATGACTGTATACTGCCTTCATAATTTAAATGAAGTAAAATGAGCCTTACATTTCTTTTGTTTCATAAACTTATATTTTAGGCTGGGCGTGGTGGCTGACACTTCTAATTCCAGAACTTTAGAAAGCTGAGGCAGGCGGATCACCTGAGGCCTGGAGTTTGAGACCAGAATGGACAACATGGCAAAAGCCCGTTGTAGAGCAAAAGCCCGTTAGTAGAGTACTAAAATTACAAAAATTAGCTGGGCGTGGTGGTGCATGCCTGTAATCCAGCTACTCGGGAGGCTGAGGCAGGAGAATTGCTTTAGCCTGAGAGGTGGAGGTTGCAGTGAGCCGAGATTGTGCCACTGCACTCCAGCCCAGCAACAGAGAGAGACTCCGTCTCAAAAAAAATTACAAAAGGCCAGGCGCAGTGGCTCATGCCTGTAATCCCAGCACTTTGGGAGGCCAAGGTGGGCAGATCACCTGAGGTCAGGGGTTCAAGACCAGCCTGTCTAACATGGTGAAACTCCATCTCTACTAAAAATATAAAAACAAGCCAGGCAGGCCGGGCGCGGTGGCTCACGCTTGTAATCCCAGCACTTTGGGAGGCCGAGGCGGGCGGATCACGAGGTCAGGAGATCGGGACCATGGTGAAACCCCGTCTCTACTAAAAAGACAAAAAATTAGACAGGCGTGGTGGCAGGCACCTGTAGTCCCAGCTACTCGGAGAGGCTGAGGCAGGAGAATGGCGTGAACCTGGGAGGCGGAGCTTGCAGTGAGCCGAGATTGCGCGCTGCACTCCAGCCTGGGTGAGAGAGTGAGACTCCGTCTCAAAAAAAAAAAAAAAAAAAAAACAAGCCAGGCATGGTGGCTTGTGCCTGTAATCCCAGCTGCTTCGGAGGCTGAGGCAGGAGAATTGCTTGAACCCAGGAGGTGGAGGCAGCAGTAAGCCAAGATTGCGCCACTGCACTCTATCCTGGGCGACAGAGCAAGACTCCATCTCAAAACAAAAAAATTAAAAAAACGAAAAAAACTTTGTTTTAAAACATTCCAATTAATCCTGAGAAATGAGAAATTAACATATGTTAAGCCATTAACCAGGTACCAATCCATTTTGTACTGTTTAGGTATGGTCGGCTAGCATTATGTTAGAAAGGGCCTTCCATTTTGCTACAGTGAGCCAGCCTTTCTGTGTTTTTTTTTTTTTTTTTTTTGAGACAGGGTCTGGCTCTGTTGCCCAGGCTGGAGTGTAGTGGCGAGATTTTGGCTCACTGCAACCTCTGCTTCCTGGGCTCAAGACATCCTCCTACCTCAGCCTCCCAAATAGCTGGGACTATCGGTGTGCACCACCATGCCTGGCTAATTTTTGTATTTTTTTTGGTAGAGATGGGGTTTCACCATGTAGTCCAGGGTGGTCTCAAACTCCTGATCTCAAGTAATCCACCTGCCTTGTCTTCCCAAAGTGCTGGGATTACAGGCATGAGCCACCGCGCCTGGCCCATAAGCCACTCTCTTTTCTGTTTTTGACCATATCTGATCTTTTGGCATATTGCTTTCTTATGGTATCATTTAACTCAGCGGTCCCCAACCTTTTTTGCACCAGGGCCTGGTTTTGTGGAAGACAGTTTTTCCATTGACTAGGGGTAGCGTGGAGGTCGGGGTGGTGGGATGGTTTCTGGATGAAACTGTTCTATCTCATATCATCAGGCATTAGATCCTAATAAGGATTGTGCAACCTAGAGATCCCTCGCATGCACAGTTCACAGTAGGGTTCGTACTCCTATGAGAATTGAATGCCATTGTTGATCTGACAGGAGCTGGAGCTCAGGTGGTAATGCTCGCTCACCCTCCCAACACCTGCCGTGCACCTGGTTCCTAACAGGCCACAGACTGATACCAGTCCTTGGCCTGGGCTTTGGGGACTCCTGATTTAACTTGTTTCTTTATCTCCTCTCCAATATTTCCTATGGAATATCAAAGGCTTTATCGTAATTATATTGTATCACTTCAGATGGCATGTACTGTCTAGTTGTTTCACTGTTAGTGACTAGAAATTAAGGTATATCCCTTGATTAAGGTAGTGACATCTGATTCCTTCATTGTAAAGTTAATATTTTATACTTGAGATAGGCAAGAACTTCATAGAGAGATAGTTTGGTAATACGTAACTATCCAGATACTCATCATTCTTTCACCTAATGAGCTTAGTGTCCATTGATGATTTCTTCCTGAATTGGTTATGTCACTGAGGGCTACAAATTGGTGATTTTCTTATTCTGTTATTTCATCTGCATTTATTTCCTGGCATCTTCTTAAAGAAAAACTTTTCCATCAATGTTCATTAGGGATATTGGTCTAAAATTCTCTTTTTTTGTTGTGTCTCTGCCAAAATCCTCAATAAAATACTGGCAAACTGAATCCAGCAGCACATCAAAAAGCTTATCCACCATGATCAAGTGGGCTTCATCCCTGGGATGCAAGGCTGGTTCAACATACGCAAATCAATAAATGTAGTCTAGCATATAAACAGAACCAAAGACAAAAACCACATGATTATCTCAATAGATGCAGAAAAGGCCTTTGACAAAATTCAACAACCCTTCATGCGAAAACTCTCAATAAATTAGGTATTGATGGGACGTATCTCAAAATAATAAGAGCTATCTATGACAAACCCACAGCCAATATCATACTGAATGGGCAAAAACTGGAAGCATTCCCTTTGAAAACTGGCACAACACAGGGATGCCCTCTCTCACCACTCCTATTCAACATAGTACTGGAAGTTCTGGCCAGGGCAATTAGGCAGGAGAAGGAAATAAAGGATATTCAATTAGGAAAAGAAGAAGTCAAATTGTCCCTGTTTGCAGATGACATGATTGTATATCTAGAAAACCCCATCGTCTCAGCCCAAAATCTCCTTAAGCTGATAAACAACTTCAGCAAAGTCTCAGGATACAAAATCAATGTACAAAAATCACAAGCATTCTTATACACCAAAAACAGACAAACAGAGAGCCAAATCATGAGTGAACTCCCATTCACAATTGCTTCAAAGAGAATAAAATACCTACGAATCCAACTTACAAGGGATGTGAAGGACCTCTTCAAGGAGAACTACAAACCACTGCTCAATGAAGTAAAAGAGGATATGAACAAATGGAAGAACATTCCATGCTCATGGGTTGGAAGAATCAATATCGTGAAAATGGCCATACTGCCCAAGGTAATTTATAGATTCAATGCCATCCCCATCAAGCTACCAATGACTTTCTTCACAGAATTGGAAAAAACTACTTTAAAGTGCATATGGAACCAAAAAAGAGCCTGCATTGCCCAGACAATCCTAAGCCAAAAGAACAAAGCTGGAGGCATCACGCTACCTGACTTCAAACTATACTACAAGGCTACAGTAACCAGAACAGCATGGTACTGGTACCACAACAGAGACGTAGATCAATGGAACAAAACAGAGCCCTCAGAAATAATGCCGCATATCTACAACTATCTGATCTTTGACAAACCTGACAAAAACAAGCAATGGGGAAAGGATTCCCTATTTAATAAATGGTGCTGGGAAAACTGGCTAGCCATATGTAGAAAGCTGAAACTGGATCCGTTCCTTACACCTTTTACAAAAATTAATTCAAGTTGGATTAAAGACTTACATGTTAGACCTAAAACCATAAAAACCCTAGAAGAAAACCTAGGCAATACCATTCAAGACATAGGCGTGGGCAAGGACTTCATGTCTAAAACACCAAAAGCAATGGCAACAAAAGCCAAAATTGACAAATGGGATCTAATTAAACTAAAGAGCTTCTGCACAGCAAAAGAAAATACCATCAGAGTGGACAGGCAACCTACAGAATGGGAGGAAATTTTTGCAATCTACCCATCAGAGTGAACAGGCAAACTACAGAATGGGAGGAAATTTTTGCAATCTACCCATCTGACAAAAGGCTAATATCCAAAACCTACAAAGAACTCAAACAAATTTACAAAAAAAACACAACCCCATCAAAAAGTGGGTGAAGGATATGAACAGACACTTCTCAAAAGAAGACATTTATGCAGCCAACAGACACGTGAAAAAATGCTCATCATCACTGGCCATCAGAGAAATGCAAGTCAAAACCACAATGAGATACCATCTCACACCAGTTAGAATGGCCATCATTAAAAAGTCAGGAAACAACAGGTGCTGGAGAGGATTTGGAGAAATAGGAACACTTTTACACTGTTGGTGGGACTGTAAACTAGTTCAACCATTGTGGAAGTCAGTGTGGCGATTCCTCAGGGATCTAGAACTAGAAATACCGTTTGATCCAGCCATCCCATTACTGGTTATATACCCAAAGGATTATAAATCATGCTGCTATAAAGACACATGCACACGTATGTTTATTGCGGCACTATTCACAATAGCAAAGACTTGGAACCAACCCGCATGTCCATCAATGATAGACTGGATTAAGACAATGTGGCACATACACACCATGGAATACTATGCAGCCATGAAAAATGATGAGTTCATGTCCTTTGTATGGACATGGATGAAGCTGGAAACCATCATTCTCAGCTAAGTATCACAAGGACAGAAAACCAAACACCGCATGTTCTCACTCATAGGTGGGAATTGAACAGTGAGAACACATGGTCACAGGAAGGGCAACATCACACTCCGGGGCCTGTCGTGGGATGGGGGGAGGAGGGAGGGATAGCACTAGGAGATATACCTAATGTAAATGACGAGTTAATGGGTGCAGCATAGCACTAGGAGATATACCTAATGTAAATGACGAGTTAATGGGTGCAGCACACCAACATGGCACATGTGTACATATGTAACAAACCTGCATGTTGTGCACATGTAACCTAGAACTTAAAGTATAATTAAAAAAGAAAAAAAGAAAAACTTTTCCTCATTTACTGATGTTATTTGGTTACCCTCAAATATAGTTACTACTGAAGAGACAGGATAAAAGCTTACTTATCTTTCTTTAATTGCCATTTTTAGCTTAAGGGCTGGTGGTGATAAATGAGTTGTTTGTGTTACTGGTGATGATTTCTTTTTCGTTTTTGAGTATCAGTACGATTTTTAAATTTTCATGTTTCAGTCAATTGCAGTCATTATTCTTTTTGATGTTTAAATTGTCCTAGATTTGTCTAGTAGGAGTCCTTGATTGCTGTATAATTTTGACATGACCTTATTAGTCTTTAAAACTTAACTTGGTTTCTCGCACAACATGATGTAGGCTTCCTGTTACGTTCCTGTCCGAGTCCTGGAATCAGTACTTCCCCGAGTAGCCTTCCTTTCTTTTTGTGGGAATGATATTTGGAGACCAAATCTGATTGCTAGGCATGCTCATTGATATTGGGATGTCATTGCTTTTGACCTTTTGATGGAAAGAGGTAGAAAATATAGATGTGTATATATTCATGCATATATGTGTCTGTTTAAATTACAAGGTCACATTGATATTTCTATTTCAATTTCAAAATATTTAGTAAACTTTTAAATTTCAGAATATTTTTAAATTTATAGATAAGCTACAAAGATAGTACAGAGTTTACGCATACACTTCACCCAGTTTTTCTTATGGTTAACATCTTATGGTCCATTTGTCACAATTAAGAAATAACAGTAGTCAGTTACTATTAATTAATCTCCAAACTTTATTTGGATTTCACTGTTTTTTTTTCCACTAATGATTCCTCCAAGATACCACATTACCTTTGGTCCTTATATTTGTTTAGTCCCTGACAGTTTCTCAGTTTTTCATTGTTTTTCATGACCATGACAGTTTTGAGGGGTATTGGTCAGGTATTTTGTAGAATGTCTGTCAATTTGCTTTTGTCTGATGCTTTTCTCGTGGTTAGATTGAGATTATGAGTCCTTGGGAAGAATATCACAGAGGTGAAGTGGCTTTCTTATTACGTCATATCAGGAGTACTTCTATCATGTTTTTTTAGGTTCTTCATGGTAAAGTTACTTTTTCCTTTCCTTTCCATATGCCATTCTTTGGCTGCAAGCCACTGAGTACTGCTCAAACTAGAGGCAGTGGAAAAATTCGGCTCCACTTCCTGGAGTGAGTGGTATTTAAATAAACTTTTTGGTTTTCTTGTGTATTTATTTTGTTGCTCAGCTTGTTTCACCTGTGGTGATTGGGAGCTCTTTTAGTTTGGTCTTTTGTCCCTTTGACATGCCTTCTTTCTTTCGTTTTTGGAAATACTCCATTAATTTTTGATACTACAGGATGCTCCAGGCCGGGCGCAGTGGCTCACGCCTGTAATCCCAGCACTTTTGAGGCTGAGGTGGGCAGATCACCTGAGGTCAGGAGTTCAAGACCAGCCTGGCCAACATGGTGAAACCCCGTCTGTACTAAAAATACAAAAATTAGCCGCCCATGTTGGTGGGTGCCTGTAATCCCAGTTACTTCAGAGGCTGAGGCAAGAGAATCGCTTGAACCCGGAAGGTGGAGGTTGCAGTGAGCTGAGATTGTGCCATGGCACTCCAGCCTGGGCAACGAGTGAAATTCTGTCTCAAAAAAAAAAAAAAAAAATAAATAAATAAAATAAAATGCTCCAGGCTATAGATGCTTGTATTTTCCCTGCCCCAGTTCTAGAATCAGTTCTTTTCCCCCGGAGAAGTATATTAGCAAATAAGATCTAGGTTCTTTATTATTATTATTATTTTTACTATACATTTAAGTTCTGGGATACATGTGCAGAACGTGCAGGTTTGTTACATAGGTATACATGTGCCATGGTGGTTTGCTGTACCTATCAACGCATCATCTACATAGCTATTTCTCCTAATGCTGTCCCTCCCGTAGCCCCCCACCCCCTGACAGGCCCTGGTGTGTGATATTCCCCTCTCTGTGTCCCTGTGTTCTCATTGTTCAACTCCCACTTATGAGTGAGAACATGTGGTGTTTGATTTTCTGTTCTTGTGTTAGTTTGCTGAGAATGATGGTTTCCAGCTTCATCCAGGTCCCTGCAAAGGATATGAACTCATCTTTTTTTTATGGATACATAGTATTCCATGGTTTATATGTGCCACATTGTCTTTATCCAGTCTATCATTGGTGGGCATTTGGGTTAGTTCCAAGTCTTTGCTGTTGTGAACAGTGCTGCAATAAACATACGTGTGCATGTGTCTTTATAGTAGAATGATTTATAATCCTTTGGGTATATACCCAGTAATGGGATTGCTGGGTCGAATGGTATTTCTGGCTCTAGAAGATCTAGGTTCTTAATATGCTCATTGCTCCTGGGATGTCACTGCTCTTAGGCTAACTCAGCTGACACAGCTAGGAAATATATGCATATATATTATACTAACCTATGTATATAGTATATAGTATTTTGTATCTCTCTACATCCACGTTAACCTGAACACCAGTTCATACTGATGTTCTAATTCTAATCCAGTACTATGTTGATTTATTCTAACGTTTCTGCTTTTTTGTATCATCACTTTCCAATGGTGCGAAACCTAGCTTCCACTGTCCATTTACTTACTTATTCAGCCTCAGTATACATGTAAAGCAATTTAAGAATTGTTAATTGTACCCGTGTTCTAATTTAAATTTAGCATTACAGAATTTTTCTTAATGTCTTTTAATTTGATATTCAAATTAAAAGATAGAAGTCATTTATAAGAAAACACTTACTGGTCAAGGTGTTGGCAAAGTTTTTTTTATAAAGGGCGAGATAGCATTTTAGGCTTTACAGGTCACAAATGGTCTTTGTTAAATTTATCTGTATGTGTATATGTTTTATGTGTGTGTGTGTGTGTCTGTGTCTATGTGTGTGTTTGTGTGAGTGTATACATTTTCTTTTTGTTGTTTTTTTGAGATAGAGTTTCGCTCTTGTTGCCCAGGCTGGAGTGCAATGGCGTGATCTTGGCTCACCGCAACCTCCACCTCCTGGGTTGAAGCGATTCTCCTGCCTCAGCCTCCTGAGTAGCTGTGATTACAGGCATGTGCCACCACGCCTGGCTAATTTTGTATTTTTAATAGAGTCGGGGTTTCTCCATGTTGGTCAGGCTGGTCTCAAACTCCCGACCTCAGGTGATCTGCCCATCTTGGCCTCCCAAAGTGCTGGGATTACAGACGTGAGTCATTGCCCCTGGCCTACTTTTTTCAAGAAAAGACAGTAAAATCTGATTTGATGCCTTTGATCTTTGGTTAAGGAAGAAAATCTTTTTCTAGCTGTAATTTCTGTTTGATTGAGTATTCCAAGGGTCATCACTTGATGATTCCAGTAGTTTAAGAGTGCTGTCCAATATAACTTGCAGTGGTAATGGAGCTATTATGTATCTGTATCATCCAGTATGGTAGTCACTCATCACATGGGGTTACTGAATACTTGAAATGTGTTTAGTAATTCTAAGGTACCTCTAGACATAAAAATATGTGGCTTAAGTTCAAAAACAGGAATGCTACTACCAAAAACTCACTAAAGTTTAATGCAGATTTTTAAATGAAGAAAAAAGTGAGGCCAGGTGCGGTGGCTCATGGCTGTAATCCCCACACTTTGGGAGGCCGAGGCAGGCGGATCACGAGGTGAAGAGACTAAGACCATTCTGGCCAACATGGTGAAACCCCGTCTCTACTAAAAATACAGACATTAGCTAGGTGTGGTGACACCTGCCTGTTGTCCCAGCTACTAGGGAGGTTGAGGCAGGAGAATCGCTTGAACCTGCAAGGCAGAGGTTGCAGTGAGCTCAGATGGCGCCACTACACTCCAGCCTGGCAACAGAGTGAGACTCCATCTCAACAACAACAACAACAAAAAGAAAAAAAGAAAAAAAAAAAAGTGAAACATAAGTATTTTTATATTTATTTTCCCCTTCAATTTCATTCTCTTTATTTTGTTGGATCATTGTTCTAGTTTCTGATTGTAACACCCAATGTGTATGTTAATGATCGCTGCTTATGTTTTGCCAATTGCAAATGTGGTGAATGTACAGTAAATTCTCATTCAGCTGATACCTGTTGAATATGGGAGAATCAAACTCTCATATGCCATTAGAAGCCTTTCTTTATTTTGAAACTGATTTTTTTTTTTTTTTTTTTTAAATAGAGTTTGTCTCATGTTGCCCAGGCTGGAGTGCAATGGCATGATCTCGGCTCACTGCAACCTCCACCTTCCAGGTTCAAGCGATTCTCCTGTCTCAGCCTCCTGAGGAACTGGGATTACAGGTGCATGCCACCATGCCCGGCTAATTTTTGTATTTTTAGCAGAGACGTGGTTTCACCATGTTGGCCAGGCTGGTCTTGAACTCTTGACCTCGGGTGATCTGCCTGCGTCGGCCTCCCAAAGTGCTGGGATTACAGGCATGAGCCACCATGCCCCCGCCCGACATTGATCTGTTAACCTTTTAAATTACGTTTTTCACCCAAGTGAGAATCCACACATGCCTGTAACTCAGCTAAATTCCCCCACATCTTCTTGTCACTGATCTGTATTATTCCTATATTATCCACAAAGATAACTTGAGGGAGTTTGTTGACTGCCTTGAAGATATGGAAACATAGTATGATGTTTTCAAACCATCTCCTCACCTGGAATAGCAAACATCAGAATTTGTCTGAGATCCAAGAGGCAGTGTCCTGGTGAGTAAGTGGATATCAAAGAGCAGTCACATGCAGAGAACACCCCCATAGCTATTCAGGAAGGGAGATAAAAGTCCAAGTCTAGGAGTGAAGCTGAGGTAAAGTGTTCTGGATTTTGGGCATCTCAGACGAATTTCTCCAGAAGAGCCCTTTGGTGCTGTAGTATTCTTAGCTTCTTTCTCACTCACCTAGCACACTTTAAAAAGACTGACATTAGGTGTTTTTTTCTTGGTCTACCAGTATAAAAATTGAATTAAAAAAAAATGGTTTTCTTTTGTTGTTAAGCACAGTTTATTATTTGATATACATTATTTACCTGAATATATTTTTCCTTCTTGCCGAGACCAGCTCGGTCAGGGAGACCCTAACCCAGTGGCACTAGAGGAATTAAAGACACACACAGAGAAATATAGAGGTGTGAAGTGGGAAATCAGGGGTCTCACAGCCTTCAGAGCTGAGAGCCCCGAACAGAGATTTACCCACATATTTATTAACAGCAAGCCAGTCATTAGCTTTGTTTCTATAGATATTTGATTAACTAAAAGTATCCCTTATGGGAAATGAAGGGATGGGCCAAAATAAAGGGATGGGTTTGGCTAGTTATCTGCAGCAGGAGCATGTCCTTAAGGCACAGATCGCTGATGCTATTGTTTGTGGATAAGAATGCCTTTAAGCAGTTTTCCGCCCTGGGTGGGCCAGGTGTTCCTTGCTGTCATTCTGGTAAACCCACAACCTTCCAGAGTGGGCGTTATGGCCATCAGGAACATGTCACAGTGCTGCAAAGATTTTGTTTATGGCCAGTTTTGGGGCCAGTTTATGGCCAGATTTTGGGGGGCCTGTTCCCAACACCTTCTCGTTGACATTTTCATGGTAAAATTATGTAAACTATATGTAATAGCCTTTTACTTAATTTCCTGGTTTTTGCTTCCCTCTATAACTGTCATCAAGTTACATAATTTTAAAATTTTATCTTATTAAGATCCAGTGACCTTCTCTTGAGTCATGTCTCAGCTCAGATGTCAGCTCCTCAAAGAGACCTTTCCTCACCATCCTGTCAAAAGTAGCTCTTCTCCCACCTCTCCACTGTCACCCACTCTACCCATTACCCTGATTTATTTCTTTTATAGCACTTATAACGATCAGAAGTGATGTGTTTTTCACATTTGTTTACTTCTATTCCATCACCTAAAACAGTGTTTGGGATATACTTGGAACTTTTTATTCATTAAATAAGTCATACAATAATAGTGTTTCATAAATTTTTTTTTTCAGTAGTTTTCTGTTGAGAAATAGAGCAGAAGACTATTTTCAGCAAGGTGTACCCACCTTTTGGAAAAGAAAGGAAGCTTAAGGATTTCTTTTTCTGGAAGATCTGAAATCTTTGGCTTACACCGTATCAGTTCAGGGCAAGTAAGGAACAGTTTTTGAAATCACTGACTCTGCACTATAAGTGACACCTTGAGCTACAGGCTTAAGGCTGATCTGTTTAGCTTTTTTTTAAAAACAAAAATATGATATGTATTCTGAAGATAATTGAATAGTGAGTTTCATTGCATCTTATGATTTCCATTCATTTTATATTAAAAGTGATTGCCACTGAGCAAATTTCCATCTGTTCAAATGGTATTTGTAGTTTTTGCTATGTATGAACAGTTACTTGATTAAAGAGTTTCAGAGTTCAAATAAATAAAAAAAGAAAAAACAGATACCTACTGTTCTGCATTTCTGAGTCAATCCTAGATTCTGAAATTTAAAAATTTCTGTTACTGGAAATTAGAATGGATGAGTCAATGCTATAGTCATTAAGTGTTATACACTGTCTTCTCTGCTAATTTAGCTGAGCTTGTGCCATAACTATCAGTTTTAGTGGGATGAGGGGGAGATTACTCACCTAGATTTTCACTGAAGTATTTTTCCTCCTCTTTCTTTTTTATAGCGTATTAGTTGATGTAAAATTTAATTCTACAACTAAGTATAACTATAGACTTAATGTGCATAATGGAATGTGAGAATGGATTTTGACTCATAAAAATCTGAATTTGAATTATGTCTTGGCTTGTTCATTTGCTATATGACTTTAGGCATGTCATTTAATCACTTTGACCCTTAGTTTCCTTGCCTGTAAAATAGAATTAATACTACCAGTTTTTTGGTGTTCTGATTGATGATTAAACGAAATAATGTATCTATTATAAAGTGCATGGCACTGTGCCTGGCACCTAGTAAAGCATTCGGTAGATAATAACTCACCTAGTATTTATTTATTTATTTATTTATTTTTTTTGAGATGGAGTCTTGCACTGTTGCCCAGGCTGGAGTGCAGTGGCGCAATCTTGGCTCACTGCAAGCTCCGCCTCCTGGGTTCACGCCATTCTCCTGCCTCAGCCTCTCCGAGTAGCTGGGACTACAGGCGCCCGCCACCACGCCCAGCTAATTTTTTTGTATTTTTAGTAGAGACAGGGTTTCATCGTGGCCTTGATCTCCTGACCTCGTGATCCGCCCGCCTCAGCCTCCCAAAGTGCTGGGATTACAAGTGTGAGCCACCGCGCCCGGCCACCTAGTATTTATTTAAATGAAGGAATATCAGTGCACAGATTCTTAAGTTGATATCTCTCATGTCTTTCAAGTATTACTTCCCGTTTCTGACTTTTTCTTAGTATTGTAACATTGGATTTTACCTCTGAAAAATCAGACTACTATTTAAGACTATCGCCTGTCCTGATTTCTTTCTTTCTTTCTTTTTTTTTTTGAGATAGAGTCTAGCTCTGTTGCCCAGGCTGGAGTGCAGTAGCACGATCTTGGTTCACTGCAACCTCTGCCCCCCAGGTTCAAGCGATTCTCCTGCCTCAGCCTGCTGAGGAGCTGGGATTAAGGCACGCAACCATGCCCGGCTAATTTTTGTATTTTTAGTAGAGACAGGGTTTCACCACGTTGGCCAGGCTGGTCTTGAATTCCTGACCTCAGGTGATCCTCCTGCCTTGGCCTCCTAAAGTGTTGAGATTACAGGCATGAGCCATCGCGCCTGACCCTGATTTGTTTTTTGGGAGTATAGGCTATTTAGCTTTGGCTCTCTGTTATCTGTTCTCCATTTACCTTTTTCTCTCTCTGGTCCAGTTCTCTTTATCTTTTTTTTTTTTTTTTTTGCTACAATTTGTGAAAACTTCTTAAGCCAATTCACTTTACTAATTTTCTACTCTTTTAATGAACTTTTTAAAAGTCACATTTATTCAGGTATAATTTACATTTAGTAAAATTTATTCTTTTTACTTGTACAGTTCTATGAATTTTGAGAAATGCATACAGTCATAGTCATACGCTATGATTATCCTCCAAAGTTCCCTTTAGCCCCTTTGCAGTCAGTCCCTCCTTCTGACCCCCAGGTAACCACTGATCTGATTTTGACTCTGTCAGTAGTTTTGTTCCCTTTTATAGCTGTGTAGTACTCTTTTGTATGACAGTATTACATACAGTTTGTTTATCTCTTTAGCAGTTGATAGACATTTGGCTTTTTTCCAGTTTTTAGGTTTGAGGAATAAAGCTTCTATAAATACTCTGTACTGTAGAGGTCATTTTTGTAGACAGGTGTTTTTATTTCCCTGGGTCAGTACCTAAGTGTGAATTGCTTTGTCATATGGTACGTGAGTATTAACTTTATAGGAAACTGCCTGACTTTTTAAAAATGCCGTATCATTGCTTTTGGTGTTTTAGACATGAAGTCCTTGCCCACGCCTATGTCCTGAATGGTATTGCCTAGGTTTTAAAATCGACAAATGGGATCTCATTAAACTAAAGAGCTTCTGCACAGCAAAAGAAACTATCATCAGAGTGAACAGGCAACCTACAAAATGGGAGAAAATTTTTGCAACCTACTCATCTGACAAAGGGCTAATATCCAGAATCTACAATGAACTCAAACAAATTTACAAGGAAAAAAACAAACAACCCCATCAAAAAGTGGGCAGAGGACATGAACAGACACTTCTCAAAAGAAGACATTTATGCAGCCAAAAAACACATGAAGAAATGCTCCTCATCACTGGCCATCAGAGAAATGCAAATCAAAACCACAGTGAGATACCATCTCACACCAGTTAGAATGGCCATCATTAAAAAATCAGGAAACAACAGGTGCTGGAGAGGATGTGGAGAAATAGGAACACTTTTACACTGTTGGTGGGACTGTAAACTAGTTCAACCATTGTGGAAGTCAGTGTGGCGATTCCTCAGGGATCTCGAACTAGAAATACCATTTGACCCAGCCATCCCATTACTGGGTATATACCCAAAGGACTATAAATCATGCTGCTATAAAGACACATGCACACGTATGTTTATTGCGGCACTATTCACAATAGCAAAGAGTTGGAACCAACCCAAATGTCCAACAACGATAGACTGGATTAAGAAAATGTGGCACATATACACCATGGAATACTATGCAGCCATAAAAAATGATGAGTTTGTGTCCTTTGTAGGGACATGGATGAAACTGGAAAACATCATTCTCAGTAAACTATCGCAAGGACAAAAAACCAAACACCGCATGTTCTCACTCGTAGGTGGGAATTGAACAATGAGAACTCATGGACACAGGAAGGGGAACATCACACTCCGGGGACTGTTGTGGGGTGGGGGGAGGGGGGAGGGACAGCATTAGGAGATACACCTAATGCTAAATGACGAGTTAATGGGTGCAGGAAATCAACATGGCACATGGATACATATGTAACAAACCTGCACATTGTGCACATGTACCCTAAAACCCTAAAGTATAATAAAAAAAAAAAAAAGATTACAGGCATGAGCCACTGTGCTCAGACTTGAACACAAAAAAAAAAAAAAAAAAAAAATGCCGTATCATTTTGCTTTCTTAGCGGCAATGTGTAAGAGTTGTAGTTACTTCATATCCTTACCTACACTTGGTATTGTCAATATGTTAAATTTTAGCCATTCAGTTGGGTATGTAGTGATATGTTATTGGGTTTTAATTTGAATTTCCCTGATGATTAGTGATATTGAGCTTATATGTCTTCTTTGATGAAGCAACTGTTCAAAATCTTTTGCCCATTTTAAAAACTGGGTTGCTTTTCTTGGATTGGTTGGTAAAGTTCTTTATAAGATATGTGTGTCACAAATATTCCAGTCTGTTGCTTAGATAGAAAGAGTTCCATAAATATTTGTTAAATAGAAAAAGTAGTTTCCAAAAAAATTCCACTTTTGTAATATATAATTTATGTATTTGTGTTTTTTAGTTACTAGGGAAAGTTTGAGAGGTTATGTCCTAGAAATGGAAGTGTATTATGTGGGGGTATTGGAGAACTTTCATTTTATATTTTTATATGACATAACAAAACAGCATGAATTACTTTTACAATTTAAAAAGATATTTTACACTTCAGAAAACAAAGGACATCAAAAACAAAAGACAAATTATAAGCAAAACGTTGTAACACAGATTGAAAGCAATGGGCTACTATCCATAATACAGTTTCTGTAAATAAATAAAGGGATATTTGAAAACTAAAACTAGCCAAAGGAAATGAATTAATAGGTAACAGCAGAAGAAATACAAATAGTCAATAAACATAAAGTTATTCAGCTTCATTAATAAAGAAGGAAAAATTAAAGTGCCAGTGAGGTACTATGTTACCTGTAAGATTGGCAAAAGTGAAGAGAACATATACTATCCAATGCGAGAAGGCTAAGGTGGGGGTGTAAATGACCAGACTTTTTTTTCCGCATAACAATTTGATACTGTCTTTCTTTTTTTTTTGAGACAGAGTCTTGCTCTGTCGCCTGGGCTGGAGTGCAGTGGCTCAATCTTGGCTCACTACAACCTCCACCTCCTGGGTTCAAGCGATTCTCATGCCTCAGCCTCCCAAGTAGCTGGGAATTCAGGCATGCACCACCATGCCTGGCTAATATTTGGATTTTTAGTAGAGATAGGGTTTCACCATGTTGGCCAGGCTGGTCTCCAACTCCTGACCTCAAGTGATCCACCTGCCTTGGCCTCCCAAAGTGCTGGGATTACAGGCCTGAGCCACCGCACTCAGCCAATATATCTTACTCTAATGTAAACTGTAAACTATGATGGCAAGATTTGGAGAAACAAATACTGTCAGGCATGGTGGGAGTGTAAATTGGCACTGTCTTATAGAGGGCAATTTGGCTTTCTCTTCCAAATTACAAATGCATATACCCTCTGACCAAGTAATCCACTTTTAGGAATTCCTCTAACAGATATATCCACATATGTGGAAATGATCAGGAACAAGTTTATTTATTATAGCATTATATATAATGATGACACATGTTTTCTTGAATTTTTTTTCAGCACAAAATAACAGTCTGATAATATGTTCTTTTTCCTTTAAAAAAATTCCACAGCTGTATTCTTTGTCCTTTTATCTTAGAACAGTACAGACTGTGACCAGTGGCTGAACTCTAGTCCGTGGCTTGTTTTTGTGCGACACTTGAACTAAGAATGATTTTTACAGTTTTAAAGGATTGTGAAACAAACCCCAGAATAATGAAGAAGAATATGATACAGAGATCATATATGGCTTGCAAAGCTTCAAATATTTATCTGGTCCTTCACATAAAGTTTGCTGGCCCTACTGTAAAAGCTCTTCACAACCCCGTATTATTTTGGTCTTCTTATTTACTCTCTCTGCCTGAAGTCTCACTCTGTTGCCCAGGCTGGAGTGCAGTGGTGCCATCTCCGCTCACTGCAAGCTCCGCCTCCTGGGTTCACGCCGTTTTCCTGCCTCAGCCTCCCGAGGAGCTGGGACTACAGGTGCCCACCACCACACCTGGCTAATTTTTTGTATTTTTAGTAGAGACGGGATTTCACGGTGTTAGTCAGGATGGTCTTGATCTTCTGACCTCGTGATCTGCCCGCCTCGGCCTCTGAAAGTGCTGGGATTACAGGCGTGAGCCACCGCTCCCGGCCTGTATGCTGTATTTTTAGGAAAGATAGTAGGTTTTTGACTATATATCTTTGTTTTATTAACCCTATATTATCTCTTCCACATTGTTTTTTGTGTCTGCTGCCTAATTTTTGTGACAACTGCCTCTATAAGGGCATCCTTGCTGCTTTGAGAACGAACTGCCAATGGACTTCATGGTTTCTGGGTAGTTTCATATGAGGCTGTTGCACTTTTTCTGGGAGGTGCTTTCCTAATCATTCTGATCTTTTCCTACTAGAAGTTTCTGGATAATTTCCAGTTTTCAATAGTCCTTTCATTTATCCCGATTTTATATTTTTCTAGGCTATTTCTTTTGGCATTTGGAGTAGGGAAGTCTGATGAAGTCCTCAGCTCTTTTTCTTTAGAAGTCTTCTATATTTCCTATTTCCAAATTCTTAAGGATTCCTTATTTATATTCTTTTTTTGCACCCTCTGCAGAATCAACCTTATATTGACAAGATATATTTTTACATTTTTGGGTGACATTTACAAGTCCTTAATTAATTTATTAATTTATTAATTTATTTTTTGAGACAGAGTCTTGCTCATTTGCCCAGGCTGTAGTGCAGTGGCTTGATCTTGGCTCACTGCAAGCTCCACCTCTCGGATTCATGCCATTCTCCTGCCTCAGCCTCCTGAGTAGCTGGGACTACAGGCGCCTGCCATGATGCCCGGCTAATTTTTTGTATTTTCATTGGAGACGGGGTTTCACCGTGTTAGCCAAGATGGTCTTGATCGCCTGACCTCGTGATCCGCCCGCCTCGGCCTCCCAAAGTGTTAGGATTACAGGCGTGAGCCACCGCGCCTGGCCCAAGTCCTTAATTTGTAAGTCTTGAGTATTTTGGTTAGCAATAATTAAGACATGTACTAAACGTATACTAACTTGTAGTGCATTTGAAATAACATTGCATTTGGCTACCAAGATTTTATACCCCTCAAATAATCTTAGCATTGGAAATAATAATAATAATTACTTGTTTCAGTTACTGTACTAGGTGTCTTTATGTATATTATTTTTAATCCTCACCCAATTTTATAAAAAGTATTATTTCTCATGTTTTTTTCAGTGGAGGAAACCAGGACTCAGCAAAGTTATGTTAACTAGTACATGAACTCTGTGGTTCAGGAGCATCTCTGTATAGTGCTGCCATGTAGTCTTGTCTCCTCATTTTCCATGAAATAAGGAGACTGAGGCCGGGCGTGGTGGCTCATGCCTGTAATCCCAGCACTTTGGGATACCAAGGTGGGCGGAACACGAGGTCAGGAGTTTGAGACCAGCCTGACCAACATGACAAAACCCCGTCTCTACTAAAAATACAAAAATTAGCCCAGCGTGGTGGCGAGCGCCTGTAATCCCAGCTACTTAGGAGGCTAAAGCAGGAGAATCGCTTGAACCCAGGAGGTGGTGGTTGCAGTGATCGTGCCACTGCACTCCAGCCTGGGTGACAGAGTGAGACTCTGTATCGAAAAAAAAAAAAAGAGACTGAGTCTAGTGAAGCCAGTAGACTTGCTCATCATCACGCAGCTAGTTAGCAGCAGAATGAGGACTTGGATCCCTGAACTCCTGACTCACATTCCGGTGCACTTTTCACTACAGCAGGACACTTTGGCTCCTAAGCCCCAAGTGACAGCCCCAAACAGCTGTGTTTATCTGTCTTGCATGTCCCAGCTTGTTTTGCTAGCTGAGCAAAAACTACTTAAAAGGATCCTCAATCTTCACCTTCCCACTCCCTTCTACTTCTACTCATATACTCCCACTTGCCCCATGAATAACTTCACAGAAACAATTGTGCAATGTCACTAAGCCTTCCTCTGGTGTCAGAGTTACTCCCTGAGAGAGCATTTACTTCCTCATGACTCCGATTTACTGGGTAGATTGGCTTTCCCTCTCTTCTCTTTGATCGGAATCTTCGTTGTTTAGGCAGGAATTTGAGGAGCAGATGTTATGCCCCTTGAACAGGCCCTTTAATTCTCCTTAGAACTGTGTCTAATGACTCTTAATCCTGTCCTTTTAACTCTGTGGCTAGCAGATTTAAGAGTGAAGTGAGACAGGAATGATGGGCTTGATGCTGAACATTTCATTTTAATGTTGGCAAAGTAGTCCACAGAGAGTACATGACAAACAGTGAGACAGAGGGAAAATGTTAAAAGTGTTCCTATATAGCAGAAAAACAATGTGAATATTAGTGTGGGATCACTGAAATTTTGGGTTTCCCGCCAAATGTAGATAGAACAGTTTGGTTGATTAGTTTGCCAGAGAAATGGAGCCATTGACTGTTTCTACTTTGTCTTAAACTTTTCTATTTTTTAGATTTTCATTTCCCTTTAAAAATAAGTAATCAGAAGAAACAAAGCGATCTCTTATTTTTCATGGTTACTGGAGAAAATTAGACTTCCCCCAAATGGGAGTAGCATTAACAAGCATATATCCTGTGAACTGATTCATTCTATTCTTTCTTTAGAGACTTTGGCTTAACATTCTGAACTTTCTGATTATCAGATCTCATGTGTTTGCTAATATATAAAATAACAAATGAGACATAATGCCCTATAATTTTCTGTTTGATTAATTACCTGAAATTTGATCTATCAGTCAGTGTTTGATTAGAATAGAGAAATCACATGTAATTTGAACAAGGAAAGATTAATACGAAGAATTGCTAGCTATAACAGGGTTTTGGAGCAATGAGGATTGGCTAGTAAAAAGAAAGAGAACTCTAAGGAATATAAGAATAACAGATGAAAGGAGCATCAACCCCTGGGGTTGAGATACAACATCCAGGGCCTCTGGGATTGAGATCCAGACCCTGTTTGAGGGGGCATGGTTGTGGCTTACTGAATGAAGAGAAGTTGCTGTGGTAGAAATCTGTCTCATCAGAATCACTCTGCTATAATACTGCCTTGTGGAGGTACTGGTGGAAGATACTGGTTGCTGCTGACTGCTGTGCACTTCAGGAGCCTGACAATGGAGCAAACTGCATGGGTGCTGGATCTGGACACTGGAGAAGCTGTGTTGCAGTACAGAAGCCTGCCAAGAGGAGCACACAAGACTCTTGGAAGGAAGAGGAAAATCTCCTCCTCTTACAATGTCGATCTAACATCATGCCAACTGGCAAAGGAAAAATGTTAAAGGGTCCCAGTTCATTTCTGCAGAGCAGACAGGAAAGGATGAATTTGGAGCTGAGAGACAATAAGTGGACAACTGGCACATTTGGTCAAACTTGTAATTTTATATCTTAGATGGACAAATTTAAACACAAGTCCATAGGTGTTTTCCTTACAAGCTTACATTTAAATTTGGGATCCTGGTCAGAATTTTGCTAAGGACTTCATTCTTTCCCAGTGTTTCAGGAAGGATACCATGGGGCCAGAGCCACTTTTCTTTATTGGAAGGTCCTGGGCTGTGGCCCCTTTTGCTTTTCTGGGCTCCTTTCTCATGGGCGTCTGTTTTCGGAGCTTCATTTCCTCATCTGCTTTGACACTTTAATCTTGGACATTGTAGTGAAATGCTTCACATTGTCACACATTCTAATCTCAGAGACCACTCCAAATCTTTTTGAATTTTCTTGGCCATTGGAATCAGTACTCTGGAATCAGTACATTAAGAATGGTTTTTTAAAAACTATCAGCTAGAATTTCAACATTTTAGAAGAAATGGTCAGTATACATTTGGAGAAGCAGTTTCTAGCTAGTAGTAGCTATGCAGAAAAGCAGTTTTATTGATAAGTATCTGATTTGGATTTAGGAACCAGCTAGGACGAAAAATTCTATTGAGGTCTGGCCAGATAGACATATATTTTATTTTTCCTTCATATTCTGTGTCCAAAAGACAAATTGTCATGAGTTAATTTTTTTTTTCTGAAGTATCCATTTGTTTCTCAACTTTGGAATTAGAGGTGTAGAAAATAAATGGGACTCAACAGCCTAAGATTTTGTTTAAAAAGATGTTCTTATTTATTTATTTGTATTAAAAAAATTTCTAAACTTTTTTTTTTTTGCAAGAAACTGTATGTCAACATTTTCATTTTTGATAGATAAATTTTATATTTGGGATTTTGATTATTAAGTTGTTTCTCCACTAGAATTCCTTATGGATATTTGTAATAATCTCTATTTAATGTGTTTAATTATTTGCTTTCCATTTATATTTATTTTGGGATTTCTTTTTTAAGAGAATGGCACCTGTGACAGCATACTGTTAATATTACCCTTGTATTGTACTTTACCATGCCATCTCTGAAGGATATTACAGACCATTTTGGAGCATGGTGAATAACAAATTTTTACCTTGGGAGTTCACTTGAATAGTCATTTTTATATTTGTGACTGCAGGTCACTTTTAGGGGCTGTACTTTCTTAGTACTGGTAGCATTATTATCCAATGGACTTTTATAGCTTTCATTAAGTTTTCTTTTGTTTTTGTTCTTTAAAGAACATTTTACTTAACTTAGTATTTCATTTTTCATCTGTATTATGAGGCAGTAAGAGTCTTCTGTTTTTCCAAAGTTGAGACTGCTTTATGTTTATTTCATGTGGTCCACAGCTGTAGTGTTCAATACATTAGCCACTAGCCACATGTGGTTATTTAAATAAGATAAAATAACAATTGGCCGGGCGCGGTGGCTCACGCCAGTAATCCCAGCACTTTGGGAGGCCAAGGCGGGCAGATCACGAGGTCAGGAGATCAAGACCATCCTGATTAAGACGGTGAAACCCCATCTCTATTAAAAATACAAAAATTTAGGCGGGCGTGGTGGCAGGCACCTGTAGTCCCAGCTACTCAGGAGGCTGAGGCAGGAGAATGGCGTGAACCCGGGAGGCAGAGCTTGCAGTGAGCCGAGATGGCGCCACTGCACTCCAGCCTGGGCGACAGAGCGAGACTCCATCTCAAAAAAAAAAATTAAAAATTAAGTTCTTTAGTTGCACTAGCCATATTTCAAATACTTGATGGATACATGTGGCTAGTGGCTAACATAATGGATAGCACAGATATAAAACATTTCCTCGTCATATAAAGTTCTATTGGATAGTGCTGATCTGTAGCTTATGGGATGGTATCTTAGTCTGCTTCAGCTGCTAAAACAGAATACCATAAATTGAATAGCTTAAACAGTAGATATTTTGACCAGGCGTGGTGGCTTATGCCTGTATTTCTAACACTTTGGGAGGCCAAGGCAGGTGGATCACTTGAGCTCAGGAGTTTGAGACCAGCCTGGGCAGCATGGCAAAACCTTGTCTCTACAAAAATTAGCTGGGCATGGTGGTGCACACCTGTAGTCTGAGCTACTTGGGAGGCTGAGGTGGGAGAATTGTTTGAACCTGGGAGGCGGAGATTGCAGTGAGCCATGATCGCACCACTGTACTCCAGCCTGGACGACAGAGTGAGACTCTGTCTCAAAAAAAACAAAAAACAAAAAACAAAAAATGAGATATTTCTCACAGTTCTGGAGGCTGGAAGTGCATGATCAAAGTGTTGGCAAATTATGTTTCTTAAAGAGGGCCTGCTGCCTAGATTGGAAATGGCAGTCTTCTCTCAGTATCCCACATGGTAGGGAGAAAAGCAGCTCTAGTGTCTCTTCTTATAAAGGAAGTAATGCCACCATAGGGGCTCTATTCTCATGACCTCATCTAAACCTAATTCTCTCCTAAAGGCCACGCCTCCCAATAGCCTCACTTTGGGGGTTAGGGCTTTATCATATGAATTTTTTTTTTTTTTTTTGAGACGGAGTCTCGCTCTGTCACCCAGGCTGGAGTGCAGTGGCACAATCTCGGTTCACGCCATTCTCCTGCCTCAGCCTCCTCAGTAGCTGGGACTAAGGCGCCTGCCACCGCGCCCAGCTAATTTTTTGTATTTTTAGTAGAGATGGGGTTTTACCATGTTAGCCAGGATGGTCTCGATCTCCTGACCTCGTGATCCACCTGCCTCGGCCTCCCAAAGTGCTGGGATTACAGGCATGAGCTGCCGCGCCTGGCCTATCATATGAATTTTGAGGGAACACAAACATGCAGTCTGTAGCAGATGGTAATAGGCTCATATATTGCACTTGTTGATGTAAATCTGATAGGTTTCTTTCTCTCTAAGGACAGATTTTTAAATATTTAACAATACCAATAATTTTTCAGGTTCTGTGAGAATTTTATAATTTATAATTTCCAAACTTAATCTATCATCTATTTTGTCCTAACAATTACAAATATATTTATTTCAGATTATATGTATTCCTACCACATGGAGATAATTACTGCTTTAAAAAATTTTATTTATTTTTTTCATTTTATTTCACATATTGACATTAAATTTTTATTGACACATAATAATTGTACATATATATGGGGTACAGTGTGATGTTTCAATACCTATACTCAATGTGTAATGATCAAATCAGGGTAATTTGCATAATTTTTTTTGTAGGGAGAAAATTCAAAATCTACTCTTCTGGCTATTTTCAAATATATAATACATCATTTTTAACTATACTCATCCTACTATGCAGCAGGACACCAGAACTTATTCCTGGGTTCTACATCTGTTTATTAAACCAACCAAGGATTGGAAATATTGGAAAAAAAATTGCGTCTGTACTGAACATGTGCAGACTTTTTTCTCGTCCTTATTCCTTACACAATATAGTACAATAACTATTTGCATGACATTTACATTGGATATTATGAGTGATCTGGAGTTGATATGAAGTATATGGGAGGATGTGCAAAGGTGATGTGCAAATACTATGTCATTTTATATCAGGGACTTGAGTATCCTTTGTTATCCTCAGGAGATCCTGGAACTAGTCCCCCATGGATACTGAGGGCTAACTGTATAGTCCTATCCTCACGGAACTTTCATTCTAAAGAGGGAAGACTGACTATAAACAAAATATATATAATAGGTGGTGGTAAGTACCATGGAGAAGTGACAAATGGGGCAAAGTGAGTTATACAGCTCCATTCTTAGAAGCCTTGGAGCACTTTTCTTAGTTTATACTCGTGATGGTTTCCTTTTGTCTCCTTTATTACATGGGACTCTGACATGTGCCCATAGCTAGGGTGGCAGTAGGATCTACCCGAAAAGCATCCTGCTGATACAGGACCAAAGCATCCTGTTGTTCTCGAGCCTATAAAAAGAGCTAATGGTCTTGCTTCACTTAACTGTGGCCTCCTACACTGTGTTTTGGATGATTGGTGATGTCTTGGATATTCTGTTTCTTTGGAACTTTGAATATACAACACTTTACTAGGGAATTAGCAATGGAAGCAGAGCAAAAACATACAGAGGAAACAGAATGCATAACTCTGATGGAACTGAAGTCATGAGGCAGCAGAAAGCTTAAATAGGCAGAGTGGGAGGGTTAGAGGGAATCTAATTGGGAGTAACAGAAGTAATAGTTAACGGAGTCAGAATGCTTGAGTCATATAATTGCAAAGCAGAGTTGGGAGCAACAGATGCTAAAGAGTAGTTGCTGTAGTTCCTCTTTGGGTGGTAGGAGCAGTTGTCATATTACTATATAGCTACTGAATGAAGAAGAGTTCTTAGTGAGGCCTGGGTGAACAGCTCTTCTTAGTATTCTGTGTGACCCCATTTAACCTTTTAACAAATCTCTAAGTAAATAAATAGCCCCTAAGGTAAACTAAGTTTTTCTCTGTTATTTTTTTGCTTGAGAGAGCTATAACTAACAGACTTATATTTCTGAACATTTTGGTGCTTGCCAATATTTGGTAATATTTATGTTTCCTATATTTGTAATGAACATTCTTCTTCCTGTACATTTTTTGTTAAATTATTGTTTCATGCATAAAAGTTCACCTTTTATTGTATAAAATTGCCTCAGATTAATTTATACACATTGGCAATGGGTAAATAGAATTTTTCGCATTATTAAAAACTGAAGGATGCCCATGTAAGCAAAAAAAAAAAAAAACCCACAAAAATAAACCCAAACCCCTCAAACAATTTAAACCACAAAACATTTTACATATACTTACTAGTTTTTTCTGAGAATTTTCTAGCCTTCAAGGATTAAATTACACTGTAAAGCATGGTAGCGTACCCATTTGATGTCTTTACTGGTGAAGTAAGGGCCTTAATATAAAATTGCTTCAGATGTCTCTAATTTTTATAATGTTTAAATTAAAATATAATATTTAGAAAATTACAATACTACTAAGGCTGTAGCTTGAGGACTAATCATAAAATGAATACATCCCTGTAATTGCTACCCAGATAGAAGAAGTAGAGTGTTACCAGCACCAGAAACTTGTTTACCAGATGTTACCCACAACCTTCTCATCCTGACTACTTGCACCATAGATTACTTTTGCCTATATTTGAATATTACTTAAATGGCTAAATACAGCATATATTCTTTTTTGTCTGGCTTCTTTCACTTGATTATATTTGTAAAATATATCCATATTGTTTATAGCAGAAATTTTTACATTTCAATTGCTGTACAGTGTGCTACTGTATGAATATACATCTACTTAGCTATTTTCTGCCTATGGACATTTGACTTATTTCCAGTTTGGGGCTATTATGAGTAGTTTTTCTGTGAACATTCTTGTAGATGTCATTTAGAACATACATTTGCTTTTCTGTTGGGTATATACTTGGTAGTGGAATTGCTAGGTCATTGATTATGCATACATTCTGCATTAGCAAGTACTTCTTTTTTTTTTTTTTGAGACCGAGTCTCACTCTGTTGCCCAGGCTGGAGTACAGTGGCACAGTCTCAGCTCACTTCAACCTCTGTCTCCTGGGTTCAATTCTTTTGCCTTAGCCTTCTGAGTAGCTGGGACTATAGGCATGAGCCACCACGCATGGCTAATTTTTGTATTTTTAGGTTTTGCCATGTTGGCCAGGCTGGTCTCAAACTCATGAACTCAAGTGATTCGCCCGCCTCGGCCTCCCAAAGTGCTGGGATTACAGATGTGAGCCACTGCACCAGCCCATTAGCAGGTATTTCTAATAGATTTTGAAAATCATTGTACCAGTCTACCCTCCTACCCATAGTCCGCAAAAGTTACCTTATGTCTTTGCCAGCACTTTGTGTTGTCAACCTTTTAAATTTTAGTCATTTTGGTGGATATATAGGAGTATTTCATTGTAGCTTTATTTTGAATTTTTGTGATGCATGATGAGATTAGACAACTTCTCATAACATCGTTGGATATTTGGATATCCTTTCTCAAGTGGTTAAATCTTTTGGCCATTTTTCTGGTGGTTGCCTTTTTTTTAAAATACCATTTAATAGATTTCAAAAATATGGTGGATCTGGGGACTTTCATTGGTTAAATAGGAGGCACATATTCACTCGCAGTTTTTGGCTTGTTTTTTTCACTGTTTGTGATGTCTTTTGGTGAATAGAAGTTCCTAATTTTGATGAAGGTAACATTTGCATTTTTTTGTTATGGTTAGAATTTTTTTATTTTCTGTTTAAGAAAATTTTTCTTTAACCCCGTGTCGTCAATTTTATCTTCCAGAAGTTTAGATATATTACTTTTAAAAGTCAATAATTAATGCCTACACTGTACCTGGAATTGATTTTTATGTGTGTTATAAAGTAAGGACAGATTTATTATTTACAATGTCAAATTGACTCCGCATCATTCATTGAAAAGACTTCTTTCATCACTTTTGTCATAAATCAAGTGGTCTGTCATATTGCATGGTCAAGGACCTCTATTATATGTTGAATAGAAGTGTTGAAAATAGGCTTTCTTATCTTGCTCCTAATGTCAGAGGGAAGGTTTTTAACATGTCAACATTAAGGAAGATATTTGTTGTTGTTGTTTTTTTTAATGACACTCTTTATCAAATTAAGAATGTTCCCTTTACTTCCTAATTTGCCAGGAGGTTTTATCAGATTATTAATGAATATCCCAAGTTTAAATACAAATTTTGTTGAAGTACAATTTGTATGCAAGATTTTGCCATTCTTAAAGCCTTGACTTGAATGCTTTGATGTTTGCATACACTTGCGTAAGTATCACTAAAAACAAATATACCCATCTCCTCAGAAAGTTCTCTTGATTCTTTTTCATTCTATGTCCCTCCTTCCCATAGAGGCAAGTACTTTTAAATTTTTATTGCCATAATGTTTTCCTATTTTTTGACTTCATGTAATTAGGATTATATAATATATAGTATGTATCTTTTTTGTTTTACTCAATAAAATGTTTATGACATTTATCCATGTATTTAATTGCATGAATATACCAAATGTACAAATTATATATACAACGTGTAAAGTGTACAATTGATTGATTAATTGAGACAGAGTCTTGCTCTGTTGCCCAGGCTGGAGTGCAGTGGCACGATCTTGGCTCACTGCAACCTCTGCCTCCCAGGTTCAAGAAATTCTCTTGCCTTAGCCTCCGTAGTAGCTGGGATTAACAGACACCCACCTCCATGCCTGGTTAATTTTTTTGTACTTTTAGTAGAGATGGGGTTTTGCCATTTTGGCCAGGTTGATCTCAAACTCCTGGCCTCAAGTGATCTGCCCACCTCAGCCTCCCACAGTGCTGGGATTACAGGCATGAGCCACTGTGCTTGGCCAAGTGTACAATTTAGATTACTGTTTTCAGCTTTTGGATGTAATGAATAAAGCTGCTTTGAACGTTTTTGTATGAGCCTTTTTGTGTGCTATGAACATACCTAAGAATAGAAGTGCTGAGTCATAGGATAGGTACATGTTTACCTTTATATGAAACTGCCAAACAGTTCTCCAACATATTTTTTTATCTTACACTTTACCAGTTGTGTATGAGAATTCTAATTGCTCAACATTCTTGACCATATTTGATATTGTCAGTATCTTTGATTTAACCATTTTAGTGGGTGGGTATAAAATGATACCTTGTGTTTTTTTGTTTTTGCATTTCACAAATGATTAATGATGTGAAGCACCTTTTAATGTTTTTATAGAGTGCTTGAATATATTTTGTGAAGTATCTATCTTTTTATACTTTTAGTGGGTTGTTGGTCTTTTTATTCCTTTTTTTTTAATCAGTGTATTTTAGGAGATACACATACACACACAGCAATAATCCTTTGCATTACAAATATTTTCTCCTACTCTTGTTGCCTAAGCTGGAGTGCAATGGCACGATCTCGGCTCACTGTACCCTTCGCCTCCTGGGTTCAAGCGATTCTCCTGCCTCAGCCTCCCAAGTAGCTGGGATTACAGGTGTGTGCCATCACGCGCAGCTAATTTTTTGTATTTTTAGTAGAAACAGGGTTTCACCATGTTAGCCAGGCTGATCTCGAGCTCCTGACCTCAGGTGATCTGCCTGCCTAGGCCTCCCAACGTGCTGGGATTACAGGCTTCAGCCACCGTGCCTGGCCTTACATTCTTAATGTTGTCTTTTGATATGTTTTATCAGATACCTGAATTACTTTTCTTCCTTTATGCTGGATTTTTAGAAAGTCACATGAATTGACTTGAATATTAAACCTATCTTGCCTTCCTGGAATACATTTTACATGATTGTGATATCTTTTCCTTTTATATATATACTTCCATTTGCTGATATTTTGTTTGGAACATTTTGTATCTGTGTTCATGAGAGATAGATATAGTTTGCTGTTTCTAGCTTTTGGAAACACATGTTTAGATCATTGATTAAAACTTTTTTTGTAATATATGCATTTAACTCCGTAAATTTTCTACTAAATACTAAATTTTCCACTTTAGCTACATGTCACAAGTTCTAATTCATTGTATTTTCATTATCATTCAGTTAACATTTTCTAATTTCTGTTGTGTTTTTTTCTTTGATTTAAGGATTACTTATAGGTATCTTGCTTTATTTGCAAACATTCAGTGGTTTTCAGATTATTTTTGAGAATGTATTTGTAATAGTTCCACTAGGATTAGAGAACATACACTATATGATTTTAGGTTTTTGACATTTATTGAGACTTGATTTACAGATTTGCATTATGTCAATTTTTTAAACATTTGTATACTTGACTGCATTTTTTGTTGTGGATCCAACATAGGTAAATTAGTTAAGTTTATTAATTGTGTTGTTCTAATCTTCTCTATCCTTATTGATCTTCAAAAATTGGCTGGTAGTATCAGTTACTGGAAAAGAGATGTTGAAATCTCCCAGTGTGATTGTAGATTTGCCTGTTTCTCCTTTTAATTTTGTAATTTTTTGCTTTATGTATTTGGAGGAATGTCACTAGGCATGAGCACACTTAGAATTATTGTATCTGCCTGGTAGATTTCCACATTTGTTATTATTAATTTTTTTTAATCTTCAACTTTTATTTTAAGTTCCAGGGCTACCTGTGCAGGATGTGCAGGTTTGTTACATAGGTAAACGTGTGCCATAGTGGTTTGCTGCACTGATTATCCCATCACCTAGGTATTAAGCTCTGCATCCATTAACTATTCTTCCCGATGCTCTCCCCCTGCCACCCAGGCCCCAATGTGTGTTGTTCCCCTAGGCGTGTTGTTCCCCCACATGTGTCCCTGTGTTCCCATCATTCAATCATTCAGCTCCCACTTATAAGTGAGAACATGCAGCATTTGGTTTTCTGTTTCTGCATTAGTTTGCTGAGGATAATGGTGAAATGTCCTTTTTATCTCCAGTAATGTTCTTTGATTTTATTTTATTTTTAGTTTTTGCGACAGAGTCTTGCTCTGTTGCCCAGGCTGGAGTGCAGTGGCATGATCTCAGCTCACTGCAATCTGCACCTCCCAGATTCCAGTGATTCTCATGCCTGAGCCTCCCGAGTAGCTGGGATTACAAGCATGTGCTACCACGCCTGGCTAATTTTTTGTATTTTTAGTAGAGATGGGGTTTCGCTATATTGGCCAGGCTGGTCTTGAACTCCTGGCCTCAAGTGATCCATCTGCCTTGGCCTCCCAAAATGCTGAGATTACAGGTGTGAGCCACGGTACCCATCCTTGTTCCTTGATTTTTTTTTTTTTTTTTTTTTAGATGGCGTTTCGCTCTTGTTGCCCAGGCTGGAGTGCAGTGGCACAATCTGGCTCACTGCAACCTCCGCCTCCCAGGTTCAAGCGATTCTCCTGCCTCAGCCTCCCAAGTAGCTAGGATTACAGGCATGCACCACCATGCCCGGCTAATTTTTTTTGTATTTTTAGTAGAGACAGGGTTTCTCCATGTTGGTCAGGCTGGTCTTGAACTCCCTATCTCAGGTGATCCAGCTGCCTTGGCCTCCCAAAGTGCTGGAATTATGGGCGTGAGCCACCAAGCCTGGCCCTCATTCCTTGATTTTCAAGGCCACTCTGCCTGATATTCGTAAGATATACCAGCTTTATTTTAGTCTTTGTGAAATATGTTTTTACATTCTTTTAATTCACACTCTCCATATAAATAAATAGTCTTTTTTATGCAGAAGTTTTCTATCCATCCTGTCAAACTTTGTCTTTTAATTATAACCTTTAAGTTAGTTATATTTAATTACTTATAAATTTGGATGTAAACCATCCATCTTATTCACTGTTTTTATTTGTCCAATCTGTTTTATTTCCTCTTTACTGTCTTGTCTTTTGCATTACATTTTTTTTTTCTTTTTGAAGATGACGTTTCGCTCTTGTTGCCCAGGCTGGAGTGCAATGGTGTGAACTCAGCTCACTGCCACCTCTGCCTCCCGGGTTCAAGCAATTCTCCTGTCTCAGCCTCCTGAGTAGCTGGGATTACAGGCGTGTGCCACCATGCCCAGCTATTTTTTTTTTTGCATTTTTAGTAGAGATGGGGTTTCTCCATGTTTGTCAGGCTGGTCTCAAACTCCCGACCTCAGGTGATCCGCCCACCTCGGCCTCCCAAAGTGCTGGGATTATGGTGTGAGCCACCATGCCCGATTTGCAATAATTTTTAATATTATGTTTTCTCTTCTCTGTTAGCTTGTTAGTTTATTGTCTTTTACTATTCTTTTAGTCGTTAAAGATTACAACTTAACAAAGTCTATTATAAATTAGTACTTTTACTACTTCCCAGTCAATACAAAGACTTTGGATCATTAACTACACGTAACTACATTTACTCCCTCCTGCCATTTTGCAGCTGTTTTCACATATAGTTGTCCCCTTGGTATAGGCAAGGATCCCTGTCTATATTCAAATTTGTGCATACTCAAGTCCTGCAGTTGGTCCTGAGAAATCCACCTATGGGAAAAGCCAGCCTTTTGTATATGCAAGTTTTACATCCTGTGAATACTATTGTGAATACTATCTACAATGTTTTATTGTTTCTTTTTTCTTCTTCTTTTTTTTTTTTTTTTTTTTCTGAGACGGAGTCTTGCTCTGTCACCCAGGCTGGAGTGCAGTGGAGCAATCTTGACTCACTGCAACTTCTGCCTCCTGGGATCAAGTGGTTCTCCTGCCTCAGCCTCCCAAGTAGCTGGGACTACAGGTGCATGTCACCACACCTGGCTAATTTTTTGTATTTTTAGTAGAGATGGAGTTTCACCATGTTAGCCAGGATGGTCTCGATCTCGACCTCGTGATCCACCTGCCTTGGCCTCCCAAACTGTGGCGTGAGCCACTGTGCCTGGCCTTTTCTTTTTTTAGGAGATTGGGTCTTGCTCTTGTCACGTAGGCTGGAGTGTAGTGACGCCATCATAGCTCATTGCATAGCTGGGATTATGAGTAAGAGCCACTGTCCCTGGCAGAATACTGTATTTTTGATCTGCATGTGGTTGAGAAAAATCAGTGTAAAAGTGGACCCGTGCAGTTCAAACCTTTGTTGTTCAAGGGTCCTCTGTACTTTTACATATTGGTGTATGCATTTTAAAGCATTCAAGTGGTATTGTTATTTTATGCAGTCAGTATTCATAACTTATTCATTCATTTACTTGTATATTCTCCCTTTCTGTTATTCTTCGTGCCATACTCTGTGCTTTTATTAGGGATCATTTTCTTTCTACCTGGGGAATTCTGTGTAGTATCTCTTTTAAAGCAAGTTGACTGTTGACAAATTCTGTTAGTTTTAGTTTTTCTGAAAACATCTTTATTTTGCCTTTACTTTAAGTGATTCTGTAATTCTAGCTACTCACTTATTTCTTGACCTCCCTTATCCCTGTCTTCTTACCTTCCTAGCTTTATTTCCCCCACATACTTATTACCATTTTTTTCATATATTTTACTTATTTATTAGCTTAGTATTGATTTTGGAAGGAAGGGCTCACCATAGTTGGCAGGTTGGATCTTCAGCAGCAACAGCAGTTAGGTCAAGTTAAGAGTTGCTGTTGGGCTCATCTACAACTTCTATTCATGCCACCATGACTATTTCATTTACAAGCCTATTGTGTTAACAGTCACAGCCAAACTGGCCAAGTCACTTTGCATGGTTGTTCATTGCCTCTTTTGAGGTTGATGCTTTCTGGGATTAACTTGTGACACAAAAAGCTTCATAATTGTCCCCTTTCGTATGTCTGTCTACATGAGACAAGGAGATCTCCTCATCTCCTTGTCTCAATCTTTTGTTCTTTTATAGGATTTATCTCTTATTTTCTGGAAAGATTGTATCTTATCAGTGTATGTGCTACTTCTTGCTCAACTGATTGAGTTAATGTGATATTTAGACCATGGATCAACATGAATTTCTTTGGATTGCCCATATCCCTTGGGACTCTAAAGGCTGGAAAATTAATAATAGTCTTGATTCAGGTATGTAAGTGTATGCTGTTGTTAGTTGGATGTGACTGTCAGCTGCTTTTAGTCCTCCTTAATAGGGGCAGAAAAACATGCTTCATGAGATCAATGACTGCATACCACTTATCTGAGCGAGACCAATAACCCAGTCTTTATATGCTGCCAAAGAGACTATCTGGCTTTCACACTATAGTCTTTAATTGGTGATTTATCACTCTCAGCCTTTCATTGTTTTTTTCCATTGCATCGACTGCTCCTAGCAACAGCTATCCAATTCCTAGTCCTTTTAATTACTTCTCTGTACTTCACAAATGCCTGAAATATTGCACCTGCCATGGCTTCTCTTTCACCAACAAAAGTTTCAGCAGTTGTGGTTGCCCTACTGTGGCATGTTAGGGACTGTGTGCCACCAGTAATGGGTTTCTCATTGCTAGCCAGTTAGTGGTTGATACAGCATCAGATTCTCATTTGGAGTCAAAACTTCATAGGACCACTTTTGGTATCAACTCTCCCAGGTCAGGTTTCCCAAAAACACACTTTGAAATGTCTGTATTTGCATGTCAGAAGTTTATATAGCGGAGTGTTTCTGGGGTCAGTCCCTGTGAGAGAGGGTACAAGGGAAACAGCATTGGGAAGATAGGGAAATTGAATTGCCATGTAGTTGCCATAGTAGAAACAACTGTTCCACAGGGAGATCTGAAGCTAGAATAACCCCTTTGAGATATTTCAGGAATGGACTATTTTACTGCATATTGACCAGTCATTGAATGTGGGCTGTTTTGGGGTAGTATAATAGTATAACCTTTGGTGAGGGAGTTGCAACTCAGGGAAATTCCTGAGGGTTCAGTTATTAGCCATCAGTAGGCAAAATCCCAGAAGCTGGGAGAATGAGCACTTCACTTCTGAAGGGGGAGTTCTGAGTAGCACACCACTGTATTCACTACAGCCACAATGGCAAGATCAAGATCAGTTTTAGTGGAGTGGTGAGGGTGGAAAGGTATTGTAGTGCTAGAGAACTAAAGGAGGAGATGAGGAGGCTTGAAAACTTGTTCAAACAGCTTAGCTGTGAAGGGGATGAGACAGAGAAGATAATCAGTAGAAGTTCCTGAGGAGACTGGGAGAGATGAGATCCAGGATATGAGTATGATTTGCCATGGGCTGGAAGCGGTTCATTTCTACCACTGTAATGAAAGAAGAGGAGGAAGAAAGTTCAGGTAAAGATAAGTTTATAACAATAATGAGAGGAAGTTGAGGCAGCTCTTGTTTCTTCTGAGAAAGAGCCAGAAGATTCAACAGCTGAAAGAGGGAGAGTTGGTTGGGTTGGAGATATAAGGTAATTAGAGAGAATTTTAATAGATTGCAGTGGAGAGTGGGAAGAGAGAGCTACCAGAATAGCCAGTGGTTGGTTGGTTGGGTTTTTTTTTTTGTTTTTGTTTTTTTTGTTGGTGACAGAGTTTTGCTCTTGTTACCCAGGCTGGAGTGCAATGACGTGATCTTGGCTCACTGCAACTTCTGCCTCCCAGGTTCAAGCAATTCTCCTGCCTCAGCCTCCAAAGTAGCTGGGATTACAGGTGCCCGCCACCATGCCCGGCTAATTTTTTGTATTTTTATTAGAGACGGGGTTTCACCATGTTGGTCAGGCCGATTTTGAACTCCTGACCTCAGGTGATCCATCTGCCTTGGCCTCCCAAAGTGTTGGGATTATAGGTGTGAGCTACCTTGCCCAGCCACCAGTGGGTATTTAGAACCCATTCGAGGTTGATGTTCCTGATTTTGTGGAATTATCAATTTGTCCATTTGTGTAACATTTTTTTTCTGGTAATATTTAATGTAATAAAATTATAAACATTGTGCTCAGTATCTTACCAATTTTCCTTTTCTTTTTGTACAGCCATCAGATCAAGTCATTACAGTATAGTAACACAGGAGACATGATTCTTGTTGTATCTGGAAGCTCTCAGGCCAAGGTGATTGACAGAGATGGTTTTGAAGTAATGGAATGTATAAAAGGAGACCAGTATATTGTGGACATGGCCAACACCAAGGTAAGCATTAAACAGAATGTTTTAATGAATTAAATTAATTCAGCATACATTTATTAACAACTATTTGAGTTATCATGTAATAATTTGCCCCAAAAGTTAGTGTCATAAAACAATAGCAATTTATTTGTTCTCACAATTGTGTGGATTGACTGGGTGGTTCTGCTTCATACAGTATCAGCTGGAGCACTAGGATGGCTGTAAGATACAAAATGGGCCCAGATGGTTTGCAGTCAGTGTCCTGCTCCATGGCATCTCTCCATGGCATCTCTCTCTTCCTTACTTCTACCCCACCCCTTCCCTTCTTGCTGGCTCTCTGTCTCTCTGTCTTTTTCTCTTGCCACATGTCTAGTTTGGGTCTTTTCCAAACTTTTCCATCTCTCCATGGCATCTCTCTCTTCTTTACTTCTACTCCACCCCTTCCCTTCTTGCTGGCTCTCTGTCTCTCTGTCTTTTTCTCTTGCCACATGTCTAGTTTGGGGCTTTTCACAGTGTGGTAGTCTTAGGTGTATTAGTCTGTTCTCATGCTGCTGATAATGACCTATTTGAGACTGGATAATTTATAAAGGAAAGAGGTTAATTGTTTCACAGTTCTGCATGGCTGGAGAGGCCTCACAATCATGGTGGAAGGCAAGGAGGTGCAAAGTCTTGTCTTACATGGCGGCAGGCAGGAGAGAGCATGTGCAGGGGAACTCCCATTTATAAAACCATCAGATCTCATGAGACTTATTCACTACCATGAGAACAGCATGGGGGAAACTGCCTCCATGATTCAATTATCTCCACCTGGCCCCACCCTTGACACATGGGAATTGTTACAATTCAAGATGAGATTTGGGTGGGGACACAGCCAAACCATATAATTCTGCCCCGGCCCCTCCCAAATCTCATGTCCTCACATTTCAAAACCAATCATGCCTTCCCCAAAGTCCCCCAAACTCTTATTTCAGCATTAACTCAAAAGTCCATAGTCCAAAGTCTCATCTGAGACAAGGCAAGTCCCTCCCACCTATGAGCCTGTAAAATCAGAAGCAAGTTAGTTACTTTCTAGATACACAGGGTTACAGGCATTGGGTAAATACACTCGTTTCAAATGGGAGAAATTGGCCAAAGTGAAAGAGCTACAGGCCCCATACAAGTCCAAAATCCAGCAGGCAAATCTTAAAGCTCCAAAATGACCTCCTTTGACTCCATGTGTCATATCAAGGTGATGCAAGAAGTGGGTTCCCAGGGTCTTGGGCAGCCCTGCCCGTGTGGCTTTGCAGGGTACAGCCACCCCTTCTGGCTGCATTGAGTGTCTGCAGCTTTTCCAGGCACACAGTGCAGGCTGTCAGTGGATCTACCATTCTGGGGTCTGGAGGATGGTGGTCCTTTTCTCACAGCTCTGCTTGGCAGTACCCCAGTGGGGACTCTGTGTGGGGGCTCCAACCCCATATTTCCCTTTGACACTGCCCTACCAGAGGTTCTTCATGAGGGCCCCACCCCTGCAGCAAACTTCTGCCTGGATTTCCAGGCATTTTCATACATCTTCTGAAATCTAGGCAGAGGTTCCTGAACCTTAATTCTTGACTTCTGTGCATCCACAGGGTTAACACCACCTGGAACCTGAAAGGCTTGGGACTTGCACCCTCTGAAGCCATGGCCTGAGGTGTACCTTGGCCCCTTTTACCTATGGTGGGAGCAGCTGGGATGCAGGGCACCAAGTTCCTAGGCTGCACACAGCAGGGTGTTCTGGACCCACAAAACCATTTTTTCCTTCTAAGCCTCCAGGCCTGTGATGGGAGGGTCTGCTGTGAGGGTCTCTAACATGCCCTGGAGACGTTTGCCCCATTGTCTTGGTGATTAACATTTGGCTCCTCATTACTTATGCAAATTTCTACAACCCAATCTCCTCAGAAAATAGATTTTTCTTTTCTGTTGCATCATCAGGCTACAAATTTTCTGAACTTTTATGCTCTGCTTCTTCTCGAATGCTTTGCTGCTTAGAAATTTCTTCTGCTGGATACCTTAAATCATCTCTCTCAAGTTCAAAGTTCCACAGATCTCTAGGGAACTCTAGAAAAAAATTCTTATTTTCACTCTTTCCCGCCTATCTTATGCCCTTTTCTAATACAGGGGCACAGTGCCTCCAGTGTCTTTGCATAGTAAGAGTGACTTTACTCCATTTCCCAACAAATTCCTCATCTCCATCTGAGACCACCTCCGCCTGGACCTTATTGTCCATATCACTATTAACATTTTGGTCAAAGCCATTCAACAAGTCTCTAGGAAGTTCTAAACTTTCCCACATTTTCCTATCCTCTTCTGAGCCTTCCAAACTGTTCCAGCCTCTCCCTGTTACCCAGTTCCAAAATTGCTTCCACATTTTTGGGTATCTTTACAGCAGCACCCCACTCTATTGGTATCAACTTATTGTATTAGTCTGTTCTCATACTGCAAATAAAGACATGCCTGAGACTGGGTGATTTATAAAGGAAAGAGGTTGAATTGACTCACAGTTCTGCATGGCTGGGGAGGCCTCACAATCATGGTGGAAGGCAAGGAGGTGCAAAAGCATGTCTCACATAGCGGCAGGCAGGAGAGAGCATGTGCAGGAGAACTCCCATTTATAAAACCATCAGATCTCATGAGACTTATTCACTACCACGAGAACAGTATGCTGGGAACCATCCCCATGATTCAATTATCTGCACCTGGCCCTGCCCTTGACACGTGGGAATTATTACAATGCAAGGTGAGATTTGGGTGGGGACACATCCAAACTATATCAGTAGGTTTTGACTTCTTGCTTGATTGCTAGGTTGCATGGAGGACAAACATAGAAATTAATTAAGTACCTTAATATCTGGCTTCAGATCTTAGGCAGGATCAGAGGGCCAGCTCAAATTTGCAAGGAGGGGAGGTAGATCCCACCATTTTATAGGTGAATGGGAAAATCAAACAGAAATGTGGGATGGGAGATATTGATGCAGGCATCTTTGGAAACATTCTACTTAGCTAATTTTGTGCTAGGCTTTAGGTCAAGAAGGAGAGAGAGAGCTGACATGCTGTGGTACACACTTATAGTCCCAGCTACTTCGAAAGCTGAGGCAGGAGGATTGCTTGATCCCAGGAGTTTGAGGTAGTGTGCAATGATCGTGCTTGTGAATAGCCACAAGCCACTGAACTCCAGCTTGGGAAACATTGAGACACCCTGTCTCTTAATTTTAAAAAAAAAAAAGGAAAGAAAGTGGTCTCAGTTTTTAATCTAAATATTTTTAATGGGATAATGATATTTTAAGATTAATGTATATTATATATCAGTTAAGTATAGGTTAATAATTATATAAAACTTAAGGTACAAAAAACATTTATTTTTGCTAACATATCTGTGAATTGACTGTTCTTGGCTTGGTGAGGCTGCAAGCTGCAGATAGAGTCTAGGTATGTTTTCTGTGTGTGTGTTCCCCTTGGATCAGTGGACTACCTGAATATGTGTTTTTGTCACAGTGATAGAATCACAAGGAAACGCCAGTTCTGGAAGTACATTTTAAGCCATTCCTTTATCATGTCCACTAACATTCAGTCAGCCAAAGCACATACCTTGTCCATGGCTAACATTGATAGTATAGATAAATATACCTGATCTCTAGCAGGAGGAACTGCATTGTCTTGGGGAAAGGTTGTAGATATAGGGAGGGGTGATGAGTTGGGAACAATAATGTAGTCTGCCACAAGCATATTAAAGTGTAACTGGATATGGTTGATGCAGAATTTTGAACCTTTGTTTTAATTCTGATTTTTACTCTTTTCCCCTTATCTAGTGCCCTTTTCTAATACAGTAATTCTCATGATTTTTGTCTGAATTGAAATCTTCTATGAGATTAGATTGTCTACGAAAATACAGTCGATCCTCCTTGTTTTCAGCTTTTGTATTTGTGAACTCACCTACTATTTTTTGTAACCCCAAAATCAGTACTCATAGCACTTTCATAGTCATGTGCTTGCACAGAGTGTCAAAGAATTTGAGTTTGAACAGGGTGATATTCTGCCTTCTTTTTCAGCTCTCATACAATAGTCAGGTATCCTTTTTGTGGTCTATTTTTGTACTGTTTGTTGGTTGTTTTGCCATTTAAATTAACCCCCAAGCATAGTGCTGAAGTGCTGCTTAGCATTCACAAGTCCAAGAAGTCTGTGATGTGCCTTACAGAGAAAATACATGCACTAAATAAACTTCATTCAGGTGTGAGTGCTGTAGTACCATTGGCTGTGAGTTCAATGTTAATGAATGAACAATATATATTATTTATTCATTCATTTAATTAATTATTATTATTATTTTTTGAGATAGAGTCTCACTCTGTTGGTCAGGCTGGAGTGCAGCGGTGCAGTCTTGGCTCACTGCAACCTCTGCCTCCTGGGTTCAAGCGATTCCCCTGCTGTAGCCTCCTGAGTAGCTAAGACTACAGGCATGCGCCACCATGCCTGGCTAATTTCTTTTTTTTTTTTAAATTTTTAGTAGAGACGGGGCTTCACCACGTTGGCCAGGGTGGTCTCAAACTCCAGATCTCAAGTGATCCACCTGCCTTGGCTTCCCAAAGTGCTGGGATTACAGGCGTTAGCCACTGTGCCTGGCCAACAATATATATTAAATAAGCACACATGCAACAAAAGTAGGTGTTGGTAAGTTTACAAAAGTGTGACCAGTAGCTTGCTGAAACCTAACTTTTTATTTGTTCATGGAACTTTCTAGACCATAACTACACCGAATAATGAGAATTTGCTGTAATCTTTTTAGGTGCTGTAGATGATCCATTGGATTAAATTATTATAGTATGTTTCAGACCGCCCTATGTTGAACCCTAGTGAAGTGCCTCTCAAATCCTCATAAGGATCACAATCTCATGTCCTTTCTTTTGTTATTGAATGCTCAGTATGTGTTAGCGATTTAAACAAAATTCAAATACAATTTTTTTTTTTTGAGACAGAGTCTCGCTCTGTCACCTAAGCTGAAGAGTGCAGTGGCATGATCTCGGCTCACTACAACCTCTGCCTCCCGGGTTCAAGCAATTCTCCTGCCTCAGCATCCTGAGTAGCTGGGATTACAGGCGCCCGCCACCACACTCGGCTAATTTTTGTATTTTTAGTAGAGACGGGGTTTTGCCAGGTTGTCCAGGCAGGTCTCGAACTCTTGACCTCATGTGATCCGCCTGCCTTGGCCTCCTAAAGTGCTGGGATTATAGGCATGAGCCACCATGCCCGGCCTTGACTTTTTAATAATAACCATTCGGACTGGTGTGAGATGGTATGCCATTGTGGTTTTGATTTGCATTTCTCTAATGATCAGTGATAGTGAGCTTTTTTTCATATGCTTGTTGGCCGCATGTGTGTCTTCTTTTGAAATGTCTGTTTATGTTCTTTGCCCACTTTCTAATGAGATTTTTTTTCTTGTAAATTTGTTTAAGTTCCTTATCAGTGTTGGACATTAGATCTTTGTCACATGCATTGTTTGCAAAATTTTTCTCCCATTCTGTAGGTTGTCTGTTCACTCTGTTGATAGTTTCTTTTGCTGTACAGAAGCTTCAAGAAGAAAGGAATCCAATTGGTTCTGTGTCTGTCTCTTTTGGCATTCTCAGAGTTATGTAGCCATCCATATAGAAAGATGATTAGGAAAGTAGGACAAGAATAGCAGAAATCTACATAAAAATGTAGGAAATTAAAATTAATTACCAGCATACAAAAAACTGCTACATGTTATAATTACATACTATAACTCACTCCTCCTTGCCAAATATTCTCTGTCTTTTGACTTCAAAATCATGGCTTATATGTACTTTCTCCATTTCCCAGATGCAGATATAATTCATTGACTGTTCATTTATCTAGGAAATGTTACTGATATCTTAATTGTAGTCATTGGCTTGAGTGATGGGTTTTGGTAATTCAACTACTATTTTACTTAAAAGTAAAGGATACTGTTATAAAAAGTATAGGATACTGTTATAAAATCTTTTTCACCTCTTTTCTGATCCCGGGAGTAATTAGTAATTGTGGTTTACTGGAAAATTCAATGAATAGGGTGTTAAAGGAAGCAATTTATTAATAATATATCTAATCTATCATGATAAAATATTATATACTTCATATATAAACAGGCCCTCCAAATTATATTGTTAAATTATTATATTATTAAATTTGTATCTCTATTCTTTATATCATTTTATATATGTGTCTGTATGTGTCTGTATATATAAATATTTAAATATATATATATATATATTTTTTTTTTTGAGAGGGTGTCTGGTTCTGTCACCAGGCTGGAGTGCAGTGGTGCAATCTCAGCTCACTGCAATCTCCTCCTCCCGGGTTCAAGTGATTCCCCTGCCTCAGCCTCCTGAGTAGCTGGGACTACAGGTGCGTACCACCACTCCCGGCTAATTTTTGTATTTTTAGTAGAGACGGGGTTTCACCATGTTGGCCAGGCTGGTCTCAAACTCCTGACCTCGTGATCTGCCTGCCTAGGCCTCCCATAGTGCTGGGATTACAGGTGTGAGCCACCGCACCCAGCCCATAGTTGTTACTCTTTTGCCTCCAGGTATAGGACTCCTTTAAACATTTCTTGTAGGCCTGGCCTAGTGGTGATGAATTCCCTGCTTTTGTTTGCCTGAGAAAGACTTTATTTCTCCTTCATTATAACTGCTGAGTGTACTAGTCTTGGGTGGCATTTTTTTTTTTTTTTCCTTTCAGCACTTTGACAATATCATTTCATTCTCTTCTGGCCTATAAGGTTTGTGCTGAGGAATCTACTGTTAAGTCTGATGGGTGTGATCTTATATGTGACTAGACTTTTTTTTTTTTTGCTGTTATTAGAATTTCCTTTTTGTCTTTGACTTTTGACCATCTGACTATAATGTGCCACTAAAAAGACCTTTTTGGGTTGTATCTATATGGGAATCTCCTACCTTCTTGTATCTGTATGTCTTAGTCTCCTGTTAGACTTGAAGAGTTTTCAACGATTATTTTATTAAATAGGTTTTCTATGCCATTGATCTCTTCACCTCCTGGAACACCCAAAATTCAGATATTTGGTTGCTTTATGGTGTCCCCATATATTATGTAGGCTTTCTTTATTCTTTTTTGTTCTTTACTTTTTTTTGTTTGTTTGTTTAACTGGGCTGTTTGGAAAGACATGTCTTCAAGTTCTGAAATTCCTTCTTGTGCTTGATCTAGTCTCTTATTGAAGCTTTCAATTGTAATTTTTATTTCATTTATTGAATTATTCTAAGATTTTGTTTTTATAATTTATTTATCTTTGGTGAATTCTCATTCATATCCCGAATTGTTTCTCTAGTTTCTTTGTACTGTTTACCTGTGTTCTCTTGTATATCACTGAGCTTCTTTTACACTACGATTTCTAATTTTTTTCAGACATTTCATATTTTCTTTTCACTGGAATCTGTTGGTGGAGAATTATTTTGTTCCCTTGGAGGTGTCACTTTTCCTTGCTTTTTTGTGTTTCTTGTGTTCTTACATTGTTATTTGTGCAACTCGTGTAACAGTTACTTCTTCCAGTTTTTTAGATTGGCTTTTATAGAGGAATACTTTTTCCTATAGATGTATCTATGGTGTTGGTTAGGTAGGGCACTTCAGCATTGATTCTGGATGTGTGTAGTAGTGTAGTCTCCATATGACTTCTTTGGCTTTAAACCCTGTCAGTGGTGTCTGTGTTTTCCTCAGAGGCTTAGGTGAATTTGTTAGTGGAGGCTGTGGTGAGGATTTATTACGTGTAGCAATGCCAGGTGGGCCAGTCTTCTGGCCTCAGTGGTGGCAATGGTGGGCTGAATGTCCCTGTTCTTGGGCCCTTGCACACAGTACATGGGCACTGGTGTTAGTAGGTTCAGACAGGCTGATATTTGGGCCTCCAGGTGGCTTTTTCAGGTGCCAGTAGTGGCAGTGGTGAGTTGAGTGGGTGGGCCAGTCCTCGGGCCCCCAAGCATTGTGCATGGTGTTGGTGACGGCAGTATAGTGGCAGGGCAACACATGGGCTTCCAGGTAGCACACACTGATGTTAGTGGTGGCTGTGACAGACTGGGCAGCCTGGTCTTCAGACCCCCAGGTGGTACACATAGCTGGGTGCCAGGTTTGGTGGTGGTGGCAGGCTGAGCAACCTTGTCCTCCAGCCCCTAGGAGGTGTAGATAGATATAAGCAGTGGTAGACTGGGCAGGGTGAACCCCCAGGCCTTTAGATGGCATGCTTAGGCACCGGCAGTAGATTTTCTGGGCCTGTTATTAGGCCGTCTGGTAGTACACACTCCTGCTTGGAGTGACCAGTGGGGCACATCAATCCTAGGCTATGTGGTAGGGTGGTGTGGTAGGGCACTTGGTTGGGGTGACATTGTCAGGTCTAGGGTGGTGTGGTAGGGCACTCGGGGTGACAGTGTCAGGCATTTTGGGGCTGTTATCAAGTCCCCCTGATGGTCCAAATGGGTATAGGCTGTGGTAGGTGGGACGGGGGCAATTCCTAGGCCTTCAGATGGCGTGCTAGGGTGCGGCAGGCATTCTGGGGCTGTTTGGTGTCTTTATGTGCATGTGCCTGAGGTGACTGATGGTGCAGGAGAGTCCACAGGCCCCTGGGCAGTGTGATAGAGAGCACTGGGGTTGCTGGTGCCAGGCCTTGTGAGCCTGTCCTTAAGGCCTCTGATGTTGTGCAGAGATGCAGGCTGTGTTGGGCAGGGCAGGGTGATCCCCATGTCCTGGGTAGTGTCCTTGGGTGGTGGTTGCAGCAGCAGTAGTAGGCAGGGAGAGTCTATCCTCAGGGCATGTGGAAATGAACAGCTCTGCTAAGGGGAAGGCTCAATGACGATGGTGGTGGGGGTGGTGGTGAGGGAGATTGATGCCAGTGGTAGCCATCCCAGGCAGATACATCTCAGTCTCTGGGGAGCACATGCTTTGTCTCCACTTCCCCTATCCCCTGTGGCATTGGCTGCATTGGCTAGGGTGAGCCTGTCCTCAAGGCACGTGTACGACAGTCCTGCTGTTGTGGGTAGCCGAGTTGCTGTCTGTGGTACCTGCCCCAGGCAGGTGATTCTTAGGCTCTGGTCCCTGGCTGCAGCAGCAGGCAGGGAGAGCCTGCCCTCAGGGCATGTGCAGGTGTGCTGGGGCTTTGCTGCTGGGGTTGGGTGGGCAAGGTTACTCTCAGTGGCAGTGACCTGAGGCAGGTGGGTCTGGGCTCTAGGGAGTGTGCACTTTGGCTCCCTTTGTCCTAGAGGCAGCATCCACACAGCTCTGTGTTGTCTTTTCTTCAGTGTACTGGATGCTGTGTGATCTAGAGTGCTGGGGATGTTGCTGCTCTGCTGGGCCCTATTGGTGTCATGTGCTACAATCCTTCCAGTGGGTATGAGGGGATGTCATTGGGCCTCCAGGGATGTGGAGATGCAGGTACTGTTTGGCCCCAGAACAGAAAACAGAATGGTGGGGTCTGGGCCCTCAAATTCGTGCCGTGCTACAGGTGCTTGGGTTTCCAGGTGTGTGTGGAACCTATTGTGAGCTTCCTCTTTAGAAGCTTGTTTGTACCAGTCTCAGCTTGTCAGGGTTAAGGGACTGTGCTATGGCTAGGATTGCAGGTATCTACAGGGAGAATCTGGATGTTGGGAATCTTTTATTCACCTTTTGCCCACACTGAGGAGCCCCTTAGGGCTCCCAGCTGGTCCTGGCTGGGCTCTGTGCCTTGCTTTCCTCTTCAGTGCCTGTCACCTCTCTGCTGAATTCCAACATTCTCTCTTTGATGCTACATTTGAAGTGTGATTATCTACTCATTAAGCTTTTCTTTGTAGAGGAGGTGAGTGTCTGGTGCTTCTAGTTAGCCATCTTGAAGTCCCCCATAAGCTTTCTTTTATCAATTCATCTAGAGCTGACATTGTTAAGTGCCTTTCTCCAGGATTGTCTTCAACTCTTTTTCTTTTCAACATGAAAGCAATTCTCTGCCATTTATTTTTAAATTACATGACTAAGGTGGAGAAAGCAGGTTCAGGATACCTCAGAATGCTTGGACATTTTAGTGGGAGATATCTCCATTAGTGGATCTTAGTCATGGAAGTTAGAAGACTTTTCAAATGTTTTATTTATTTTTGAATAGTACGTGTAGTCATTCTGATACCCAGCCATTCCAAAAAAATGGCACTTATTATTTGGAGATGAAATATATTAGTCATGTCTTTTTACTGGTGAATACTTTCTCTTAAGAACTTAAAATATTTAATTTTTATTAAAATAACTGTTCTGGTTTTATTTTTGTTTTCTTAAGCAAAAGAAAACTGTTAACTTAAGGTTTTAATAATAGATATAACTAACAAATTGAATGATTTGAAGTACATTTTATTTCTTTCCATTTTCTAAATATTTACAGAAATTTTATCTAATAGAAACTTCTTAACATTGGCTTCTGCCCTTTTGACATGTCCCCATCATTTTCGGAGTACTTTCTTACATTTTGGCACAAGAAGATGTTCCAGGGTCATCTTGTACTTTCCCTGATTTGATCCTACCTACTTTTCTAGTGATCCATGGCTTCATTCAACAGGGAAGTCAATTTAGAAATTAAGATTTGGTACTCTGGATATATTCATTGCTGTTGGGTGTCATTGCTTCTAGCCTCAAAAGACAAAGCTAGGAGGGAGATAAACCAATCCAAAAATTAAAATAAGTAAAAAATTATGAGTTCATTTGGATACATCTAATTCTAATCCAACTTTCTAGCCTTTTCCCGTTCCATATTCGTAATTCACTTCTCCAACAGTGAAGAACGTGGCTTTTAACATCATAATTATATTTACTCATTCGTTCAGTGTTACAGTACATGGAAAGTAGTTTCAGAATTGCTACACCCAAAGCTCTTGTTGTAGGGTGAATTCTAAGATGGGTCCTAAGAGTCCCTGCACTTCTCCTTGAATGTAGTTTTGAACTATGGGCTAGTCACTCCTGTGATTACATTGTATGACACAATGGACTTGAAGAAAGGAAGATTGCCTTCAGTGGATCCAGCCTCATCAGGTGAGCACTTAAAAGCAGTTGGGCTCTTCCTGGCAAAAGGTATTCTAAGTGTAGGAGGGACTTGATGTCAGGGAGATTCTCTGCTGCTTGAAGATGAAATCAGAACTTGTGAATGAATTTGAATATATAGGCAAGGAGATTTCTAAGCAAAATGTTGAAGGTACTGCCTGGTTTCTTCTTGCTTCTTATAGTAAAATATGAGAAAACCAAGGGAAGTTTTGTTAAAAGGGTACCAAGACTAGATGATTTAGTTAATTTTTAGCCTATCGAGATGACAAAGGATGCTAACATACAGCAATAACTTCTGAAAGCATTGTATGGAGAAAGCCAGGGATGTGGCTGTATAATAACTTCAGAAAGATCAAAAGGTGAGAATTATTCAGTCACATTGGACTCTTCCAAGAAATTAAGGGTGTGCCTCACAGATCTTCTTAACCAAACCAGGTGATCTTTAGGAAGCTTAAGAGTATTGCTCCTTAACCAGTTAAACAATAGCTATAGATAAAGAACAGGTTATTTTGCAAAGATTTGTGGGTTTGGCTTTCATCATTACTTAATATGTTTGTTTTTTACAGAACTGCATTAATTTTCTATTGCTCTGTAACAAATTACCAAAAACCAGGGACTTAGGACACCTCCAATTTATTACCTAACAGCTGTTTAGGTCAGAAGTCTGGTGCAATGTGGCTACATTTCTCTGCTGAGGGTCTCACAGACTGAAATCAGGATGTCAGTAAGACTGCACTCTACTAGGTCAGCATTCCTAATGCATTCCTTGCCACGTAGATCCCTCCGTCTTCAAGGTCAGCAAAGGAATATCTTTCTCATGTTGCATCTAATGGAGATTGCATATAGTGTCTAGAAAGCTAAGAGTAGCCCCAGCTGACAGGCAGCAAGCAAATAGGGATCACAGTTCTACAAACACAAGGAACTTGTATTGTGCCAGCAATCAGAATAAACTTGGAAGCAGATTATTTCCCAGAACCTCTAGAAAATAGTACAGTCCTACTAACATCCTGATTTCAGTCTTTGAGATCCTGAGCAGAGAATCTAGCTATGTTGTGCCAGACTTCTGACCTATGCAGCTGTTAGGTAATAAATCGGGGGTGTACTAAGTCCCTAGGTTTTTGGTAATTTATTACAGAGCAATAGAAAACTAATGCAGTTCTGTAAAAACCAAACATATTAAGTAATGATGAAAGTCCTTGAGGAGTTGTTAGGGATTGTGATCAAACAAAGAGCAGGAGTTAGCTTTTGGGTAGGAGGAGGGAATACTTTTTTTTTTTTGAGATGGGGTCTCACTCTGTCGCGCAGTGGCATGATCTCTGCTCACCGCAACCTCTGCCTCCTGGGTTCTAGCAATTCTCCTGCCTCAGCCTTCCAAGTAGCTGGGATTACAGGCGCCCACCACCATGCCTGGCTTATTTTTGTATTTTTATTAGAGACGAGGTTTCATCATGTTGGCCAGGCTGGTCTCAAACTCCTGACCTCAACTGATCCACCAGCCTTGGCCTCCCAAAGTGCTGGGATTACAGGTGTGAGCCACTGTGTCAGGCTGGAGTACTTTTGCATTGGGAATGGAAGGGATAAGAATGAGCTCATATGCAGCTATATTTACAAATGGTAGCCTTACATAGGAAATGAATAATGCCTCCATCTATTAGCAGAGTCATTTCCTAGTTTTGTATTGGGAGATATTGGGATAGGGCCTTCAGTAGAATTGTAAAGACATAGAATAGCTGTTGATGGTTGTGAGAGAAACATTACTGGAAGAATTATGGAAGTATTACGGGCTACAAAATGTAAATTTGTAGAAACAATCATTCTGCATGTTCATATCCTATTATTGAGTCTTATTCAGGAGCCTAGGTATTTGGATGGACTACAGTGACTGTGGGGGAGAACAGGGGGAGGTTATTTTGGAATAAAAGCACTTCGTTGTAGATTCAACAAAAGGACACTCAGGATTATGCTGAGAGAGTGGTTAAAGTTTAGGATATTGAAAATTTAAAAATTCAAAAAACTGCAAGATAGGAGGTTGTGTGGCCAGTAAGTGGAATATCTAGAGCCTAAAACATATTTGGTGATAAATATTTGTGAAATCAGTAAATATTGAGAGTTCAGGATTTTAGAAGCATATTATGACCATTCATGGTAGTGGCAGAATTAGCCATAGTTGGCACTGCTGAAATATCTTGTAACAAGTCATCACAATTGAGTAGGCCAAGGAAGATTGAATTTGTTTTTGAGGTATTCAAATGGATATTAAAATTACTCAGGAATTAGACTTGGACTTTAGAATCCTTGATTTATGCAAGCAAATGACTGAGTGTGTTGGGGTTGGCAAACCATGGTCTTGGGGCAAATCCAGCCACTACCCTGTTTTTGTAAATAAAAGTTTTATTGGAACATAGACACATCCATTAATTTACTATTCCCTGTGGCTCCCTTTGAATTGCAGTGGTAGAGTTGCCTAGTTATAGCAGAGAGCATGTGGCCCACAAAGCCTAAAATGTGATCTGACCCTTTACCAAAATGTGCAAATTCCTGAATTTAAGCTGTGAGTATTCTCCCCAGCAAAATGTATTCACACAAAATTTTTTTGACCATTTCAGGAGATTTGATAATTCCTGAAAGCTGGTGAATGGACTCTAGTTAAGAAGAACTTTTGGATCTGAGTTCCCAGTATATTCCCTACTATTTTCTGCTGCATTTCGTCTCTTCTTGGGGGTAGGCTTTGTTAGCTCAACATGCCAAAGACATGGGTACTTTTATTTTGTGGGTCATGGAGCCCCAAATCATTCAGTAACTACAGATGGCATTGTTACAAAGGGAGCTGTTTTTATAACTCTTGTCATTGGGGCAGCCACAAGAGTACAGACAGATTATCAGCAGTCTCTCTCTCTCTCTGTGTGTGTGTGTGTGTGTGTGTGTGTTTTGAGGAAACCAATGTTGGTCATGGATAATTAATGTCCTCTCTCAAAGTATAGCATATTATGAAAAATAAATAGTTGCTTAATTCTTTCTTCTAGGCTATTTCCAGTTAAGGCTTTTAAATAAAGGAAGAGATATTTTTCAGGAGTGCCTATGTTTAGATAAGACAAGAAGAGAGAAAGAGTAGTTTATTTGATGAAAAAGTGTTTAGTCACTAACTGTTCTTTAATAGGTGTCTCTTTAAAAATTGTTCCACTAATGTTAGCCATGGTACTGAATCTGTTTAGACCCATTTAAGAATCCTTAGTTGAACTTCATTTTGTTATGACTAATTTTGGTCACTGTTTTAACACAAGGGCACTTAACATTCCCATTGCCTTTGTCATGCTCCTGTCTTTACAAATAAGAAACAACATTCACAGTCTTGTAGGTCTTTTCTGTTTAACCTACTATCTGTGTTCTTATTCTGGGTACTTAACAGTAAAGGTGACCACATGTCCTTTTATCCTAATGAGAGGTGAAGCCAGCTAGACTTTCTGGGTCAGGTGGGGACTTGGAGAACTTTTCTGTCTAGCTAAAGGATTGTAAACACCAGTTAGCGCTCTGTGTCTAACTAAAGGTTTGTAAACACACCAGTCAGCACTCTGTAAAAATGGACCAATCAGTGCTCTGTAAAATGGACCAATCAGCAGGATGTGGGCGGGGCCAAATAGGCGAATAAAAGCTGGCCACCCCAGCCAGCTGTGGTCACCCGATAGGGTCCTCTTCCACCTTGTGGAAGCTTTGTTGTTTTGCTCTTCACAATAAATCTTGCTGCTGCTCACTCTGGGTCTGTACTACCTTTATGAGCTGTAACACTCACTGTGAAGGTCTGCAGCTTCACTCCTGAAGTCAGCCAGACCACGAACCCACCGGAAGGAAGAAACTCCAGACACATCTGAACATCTGAAGGAACAAACTCCGGACACACCATCTTTAAGAACTGTAACATTCACCGTGAGGGTCCATGGCTTCATGTTTGAAGTCAGCGAGACCAAGAACCCACCAGAAGGAACCAATTCTGGACACACTAATGTCTTCTGCAATAGGGGTAATTTTCTTTTATTAAAAAATATCCTTTCTATTCCAAGATGATATTTCAACTCAATAAATGTCAGTAAAAGACCTGCTTTCTGGGGTCTGCCTTTAAGACCCGCATGGGTTGAGTGAGTTGTTGGGTTGCTGTTTAGACAAAGTACAAGAATGTACTAAGGATGGAATGTACTAAGGATGGAATTGAGTAGCAGCCATCTGTAGAATTCCCGAGTCTGGGAATGAGGAGAGGAAGCTGGTAAACTAGGAACTGACTGGGAGATAAGCAGGCTATGCATTGGATTAAGAGACTAGGCAGAAATGTCTGTGGAGATGGAGCCTAGTTAAGCAGAGGAGGAGAATGAGAGTGTGGTGTAGTGTACAGGATTGGGGAAGACAAGATAGTTTAGGATGTAAGTCCTCAAAGGCTGGGCATGTCTTGGATTATTGGAATGTTTCTTTTATGGCAAATCATGAACTATTTTCCTTGCTCAGAGGCAGATATCTAATGGGGCAAAAATCAGATCAGATCCCTGTTAACTGCTAGTCACTAGAAATTATTTTCTTTCTTTTCTTTCATTCCCTTTCTTTCCCTTCCTCCCTCTTTCCCTCCCTTCCCCCCCACTCCCTGCCTTCGTCCTCCCTCTATCCTCCTCCATCCTCCCTCCCTCCTCCTCCTTCCCTTTTCCCTTCCTCCTTCCCTCCCTTTTCTCTCCCTTCCCTTCCCTCTTCCCTTCCCTTTTCCCTTCCCTTCCCTTTTCCCTTCCCTTCCCTTTTCCCTTCCCTTCCCTTTTCCCTTCCCTTCCCTTTTCCCTTCCCTTCCCTTCCCTTCCCTTCCCTTCCCTTCCCTTCCCTTCCCTCTTCCCTTCCCTTCCCTCTTCCCTTCCCTTCCCTCTTCCCTTCCCTTCCCTCTTCCCTTCCCTTCCCTCTTCCCTTCCCTTCCCTTCCCTCTTCCCTTCCCTTCCCTCTTCCTTTTCCTTTCCTTCCACATGCAATCTGGCCTTCAGCCCAAATTTGTCTATACTGAGAACTCGGAGGGAATACAATGAGCTGTTTCTTTGCCCTGAAGTTGTTTGCCTTTGATAATAGGTATTTTCTTTTTCTCGTTTTTTAATTAATTTTTTTTTCTTAAGCATAGGCTGACAAATTTCTACTTTCAAAAGAGATTAATGGGACCCTTGGAAATCCTTTGGATTTAAATCATTTTATTTTTCAGTACTTTGGTTGCACAGATTTTTTTTTTTTTTAAGAGAGTCTCACTGTGTCACCCAGGCTAGAGTGCAGTGGTGCAATCTTGGCTCACTGCAATCTCTGCCTCCTGGGTTCAAGTGATTCTCATGCTTCAGCCTCCCGAGTAGCTGGGATTACAAGCGTGCTCCACTAAACCTAGCTAATTTTTGTATTTTTAGTAGAGGTGGGATTTCACCATGTTGTCCAGGCTGGTCTTGAACTCCTGGTCTCCAGTGATCTGCCAGTCTCAGCCTCCCAAAGTCCTGGGATTACAAACATGAGCCACTGCACCCAGCTGGTTGCACAAAATTGAGATGAATTTTACTTCTCTATTCATGGCACTCCATTTGCTTATGAAAATAATTTCATGGCACTCTGATGGTCAGTTCTCAGCTCTGGTAATACTGTAACTCTCAGTAGCAGTTGACACAGCTGATTACAGTTACTTCCTTGAAACAGCTTCTTTACTTGACTTTGAATTTACTGTACTCTCTTGGTTTTCTTCTTACCTCGCTGTATCTTCCTTTTCACTCTTGTTTTTTCACTCCTCCTTTTCTACTCAACCTCTAAATATTGGAATATCCCAGGGCTCAGTGTTGAGCCCTCTTTTGTATTATACTTCTGCCTCTGGATACATGAGTTTAAATATCATGTATAGACACTAATGACATACAAATTTATAGATTTTACTCTGTTTTCTCACCTGCCCAGTATTACCAACTACCTACTTGACAAATTTAGATGTATCTCACCTTAACATGTCAAAAAATAAAATTGTGACTTTTCTTCCTAGACCTATTCCTTCTGCGGTTGTCTTTATCGCAGTAAATGGCATTGCCATTCACCAGTTGAGGAAGCCAAAAACCTATAAGTTAAACTTGACTTCTCCATTTTCCCTCACACCCCACATCTGTACCATTGGCAAAATATGTCTTACCAACAAAACTTTATGAATAAAGCTGTTACAAACATTTGTGTGTAGGTTTCGTATGAACATGTTTTCAAATCAGTAATACCTAGGGGTGTGATTGCTGATCGTGTGGTTAGACTGTATTTAGCTTTATAAGACACTGTGAAACTGTCTTCCAAAGTGGCTAGACCATTTTACATTCCCAACAGAAATGAATGAGAGTTTCTGTTGCTCTGTAGCCTCACTAGCAATTGGTATTTTTAGTTTTTTTTGTAGTTTAGCCATTCAAATAGGTGTTTAGTGGGATCTCATTGTTGTTTTAATTTGCATTCCCCCATGACGAATGATGTTGAGCATCTTTTCATGTTCATCATTCTTTTTTTTTTGAGATGAAGTCTTGCTGTCTCACCCAGGCTGGAGTACAGTGGTGCAGTCTTGGCTCACTGCAACCTCCACTCCCTGGGTTCAAGTGATTCTCCTGCCTCAGCCTCCCAAGTAGCTGGGATTACAGGTGTCCACCACCATGCCTGGCTAATTTTTGTATTTTTAGTAAAGATGGGGTTTCACCATGTTGGCCAGGCTGGTCTTGAACTCCTGACCTCAAGTGATCTGCCCACCTTCGCCTCCCAAAGGGCTGGGATTACAGGTATGGGCCACCACACCTGACCCGTGTTTGTCTTTCTTATATCCTTTTTTAATGAAGTGTCTATATTCAATTTTTTTCTGCTGAGATTGGGGAAGAGAGAAGTGTTTGTTTTGTTAATGTTTGTTTTTCAGTTTTTTTTTAAAAAAAAAATATATATATTCTCAACTTAAGTCCTTTTTTAAATATGTGATTTGGAAACTTTTTTTTCTCTCTCTCTCTCTCTCTCTCTCTCTCTCTCTCTCTCTCTGTCACCCGTGGTGGAGTGTGGTGGTTCTATCTCGGTTCACTGCGGCCTCGCCAGCCTGGGCTCAAACGATCCTCCCACCTCAGCTGGGATTATAGGTGCACATCACCGCTCCTGGCTAATGTTTTGTATTTTTTATAGATACGGGGTTTTGGCATTTTGCTCAGGCTGGTCTTGAACTCCTGGGCTCAAGCGATCCACCTGCCTTGGCCTCGCAGAATGCTGGGATTACAGGCGTGAGCCAGTCTGTGGCTTTTCTGTTCATTCACCTTGTAAAGCAGAAGTTTTTAAAATTTTGACAAATTCTAATTTATCAATTCTTTTCTTTATAGATTGTGATTTAAAAAATATCTTAAAAAATTTCAATAGCTTTTGGGGTACAGATGGTTTTTAGTTACGTGAATGAATTGTACAGTGGTGAAGTGTGAGATTTTAGTGCACCCATAATCTGAGTAGTGTACATTGTATTCAATATGTAGTTTTTTTATCCCTCATTCCCCTCCTTAGGCCTTTCTGAGTTTCCAGTGTACCACTGTATATACCTTTGTGTACCCATAGCTTATCTCCCACTTACAAGTGAGGATATACAGTATTTAGTTTTCCATTCCTGAGTTACCTCACTTAGAATAATGGTCTTCAGCTCCATCCAAGTTGATGCAAAAGACATTTTTTCGTTCTTTTTTATGGCTGGGTATTTTTTCATGGTGTATACATACCATATATTCTTTATTTACTCATCAATTGTTGGGCATTTTGGTTGGTTACATATCTTTGCAATTGTGAATTGTGCTGCAATAAACATATGTGTGCAGGTGTCTTTTTGATATAATGACTTCTTTTCCTTTGGGTAGATATGCAGTAGTGGGATTGTTGGATTGAATGGTAGATTTACTTCTTTGAGAAATATCCGTATTGTTTTCCATAGAGGTTGTACTAATTTACATTCCCACTAGCAGTGTATAAGTGTTCCCTTTTCACCACATGCACACCAACATTTATTGTTTTTTCACTTTTTAATAATGGCCATTGTGGCTGGGCTAAGGTGGTATCTCATTTTGGTTTTAATGTGCATTCCCCTGATGATTAGTGAAGTTGAGCATTTTATCATGTATTTGTTGGCTTTTTTTTTTTTTTTTTTTTTTGAGACAGAGTTTCACCCTTGTTGCCCAGGCTGGAGTGCAATGGCACGATCTCGGCTCACCGCAGCCTCTGCCTCCTGGGTTCAAGCTATTCTCCTGCCTCAGCCTCCCGAGTAGCTGGGATAGAAGCTGGGATTACAGGTGTGCGCCACCACACCTGGCTAATTTTTTGTACTTTTAGTAGAGATAAGGTTTAACTGTGTTGGCCAGGCTGGTCTTGAACTCCTGACCTCAGGTGATCAGCCCACCTTGGCCTCCCAAAGTGCTGGGATTACAGGCGTGAGCCACCACGCCTGGCTTAGGCTGTTTTTATATCTTCTTTTGAGAAGTGTCTTCATGTCATTTGTCCACTTTTTGATGGGATTTTTTTTTTCTTGCGGATTTGTTTGAGTTCCTTGTAGATTCTGGATATTAGTGCTTTGTTGGGCGCATAGTTTGCAAATATTTCTTCCCATTCTGTGGGTTGTCTCTTTACTCTGATGATTATTTCTTTTGTTGTACAGAAGCTTTTAAGTTTAATTAGTTCCCATTTATTTATTTTTGTTTTATTTGCTTTTGGATTCTTAGTCATAAATTCTTTGCCAGTTTCCGGAAAAGTTTTTCCTAGGATTTCTTGTAGAATTTTTATGGGTTCAGGTCTCAGATTTACCTCTTTAATGCAGGGATGTCCAGTCTTTTGGCTTCCTTGGGCCACATAGGAAAAAAAAAGAATTGTTTTGGGACACACATAACATACATTAACATGGTAACTGATGAGCTTAAAAAAAATTGCAAAAAGACCTTGTAGTATTTCAAGAAAGTTTACACATTTGCGTTGGGCCACATTCAAAACCATTCTGGGCCGTGAGTTGGACAAGTTTGCTGTAATCCATGTTGAGTTCATTTTTGTAGGCATACAGTTTTATTCTTCTACTTGTGGCTATCCAGTTTTCCCAGCAGCATGTATTGAATAGGATGTTCTTTCTCCAATTTATGTTTTGGTATGCTTTGTCAAAGATCAGTTGGTTGTAAGTATTTGGCTTTAATCCTGGGTTCTCTATTCTGTTCTATTGGCCTGCATATCTACTTTTATACTGGTACTATGCTGTTTTGGTTGCTGTAGCCTTGTAAATATAATTTAGAGTTAGGTAATGTGATACCTCTTGATTTGTTCTTTTTCTTAGAATTGCTTTGGCTATTCAGGCTCTTTTTTAGTTCCATATGAAGTTTAGGATTGATTCTGTGAAAAATGATGTTGGTATTTTGATAGGAATTGCATTGAATCTGTCGATTGCTTTGGGCAGTATGATCATTTTCATGATATTGATTCTTGCAATTGATGAGCATGGGACGTATTTGCATTTGTTTGTGTCATTTGTGATTTTCAATAGTGTTTTGTAATTCTCCTTGTAGAGATCTTTTACTTCGTTGGTTAAGTATATTGCTAGGTTTTTTTTTTTTTTTTGCTGCTATTGTGAAAGGTATTGATTTGAGAATCAGATCTTGATTTGATTTTCCAATTTGGTTGCCCTTTTTTTTTTTTTACTCTTGCCTGATTGCTCTAGCTAGGACTCCCAGTATTATGATGAATAGAAGTGTGGTAAGAGTGGGCAACTTGGTCTTGTTCCAATTCTTGGGAGAGGTTGGGGATTCTTTCAACTTTTCCCCATTTAGTATAATGTTGGCTGTGGATTTGTCATATATGGCTTTTATTATTTTGAGGTATATTCCTTCTGTGCCTAGTTTGTTGCTTGTTTTTATCATAAAGGGAAGCTGGATTTTATTGGATGTTTTTTTCTGCATCCATTGAGGTAATCATATGGTTTTTGTTTTAAATTCTGTTTATGTGGTGAATTTGCAGTTATTGACTTGCATATTAGGCCATTCTTGCATTGCTGAAAAGAAATACCTGAGACTGGGTAGTTTATAAGAAAAGAAGTTTAATTGGCTTATGGTTCTGCATGCTGTACAGGAAGCATGGCACCAGCATCTGCTTTTGGGGAGGCCTCAGGAAGCTTTTACTCATGGCAGAAGGTGAAGCAGGAGCAGATACTTCACATGGTGGAAGCAGAAGCGAGAGAGAGAGAGAGTGAGGGGGGACTTGTTACACACTTTTAAATGACCAGATCTTGTGAGAACTCACTATCACAAAGACAGCACTAATCCATGAAGGATTCACCCACATGATCCAAACACCTCTCACTAGGCCCCACCGTCAGCACTGAGGATTACAATTCAACAGGAGATTTGGCTGGGGACAAATAAACTATATCACATATATTGAACCATTCCTTCATCCCTTGGATGAAACCCACTTTATCATGGTCAGTTATCTTTTTGATGGGCTGCTGGATTACGTTTGTTAGTGTTTTGTTGATTTTTGCGTGTATGTTCATCAGGGATATTGGTCTGTAGTTTTCTTTTTTTGGTTGCATTTTTTCCTAAGTTTGGTATCAGGGTGATATACAGGCTTCACAGAATGAGTTAGAGAGGATTTCCTCCTTTTTCAATCTTTTCTTTTTTTTTTTTTGACTGTAAGTTCAGGGGTACATGTACAGGATGTGCAGGTTTGTTACATAGGTAAACGTGTTATGGGGGTTGGTTGTACAAATTATTTCATCACTCAGGTAGTAAGCCTAGTACCCACTAGTTGTATTTACTGCTTTTTTCCCTTCTCCCACCCTCCACCTTCTGATAGGCCCCAGTGTGTGTTCTTCTCCTCTATGTCTGCATGTGTTCTCATCATTTAGCTACTGCTTTTAAGTGAGAATACGTGGTATTTGGTCTTTTGTTTCTGTGTTAGTTTTATTTTATTTTATTATTATACTTTAGGTTTTAGGGTACATGTGCACAATGTGCAGGTTTGTTACATATGTATCCATGTGCCATGTTGGTTTGCTGCACCCATTAACTCATGATTTAGCATTAGGTATATCTCCTAATGCTGTCCCTCTCCACTCCCCCGACCCCACAACAGTCCCCGGAGCGTGATGTTTCCCTTCCTGTGTCCATGTGTTCTCATTGTTCAATTCCCACCTATGAGTGAGAACATGCGGTGTTTGGTTTTTTGTCCTTGCGATAGTTTGCTGAGAATGATGTTTTCCAGTTTCATCCATGTCCCTACAAAGGACATGAACTCATCATTTTTTATGGCTGCATAGTATTCCATGGTGTATATGTGCCACATTTTCTTAATCCAGTCTATCGTTGTTGGACATTTGGGTTGGTTCCAAGTCTTTGCTATTGTGAATAGTGCCGCAATAAACATACGTGTGCATGTGTCTTTATAGCAGCATGATTTATAGTCCTTTGGGTATATACCCAGTAATGGGATGGCTGGGTCAAATGGTATTTCTAGTTCTAGATCCCTGAGGAATCGCCACACTGACTTCCACAATGGTTGAACTAGTTTACGGTCCCACCAACAGTGTAAAAGTGTTCCTGTTTCTCCACATCCTCTCCAGCACCTGTTGTTTCCTGACTTTTTAATGATGGCCATTCTAACTGGTGTGAGATGGTATCTCATTGTGGTTTTGATTTGCATTTCTCTGATGGCCAGTGATGATGAGCATTTTTTCATGTGTGTTTTGGCTGCATAAATGTCTTCTTTTGAGAAGTGTCTGTTCACGTCCTTCATCCACTTTTTGATGGGGTTGTTTGTTTTTTTTTCTTGTAAATTTGTTTGAGTTCATTGTAGATTCTGGATATTAGCCCTTTGTCAGATGAGTAGGTTGCAAAAATTTTCTCCCATTCTGTAGGTTGCCTGATCACTCTGATGGTAGTTTCTTTTGCTGTGCAGCAGCTCTTTAGTTTAATTAGATCCCATTTGTCAATTTTGGCTTTTGTTGCCATTGCTTTTGGTGTTTTAGACATGAAGTCCTTGCCCATGCCTATGTCTTGGATGGTATTGCCTAGGTTTTCTTCTAGGATTTTTATGGTTTTAGGTCTAACATGTAAGTCTTTAATCCATCTTGAATTAATTTTTGTAAAAGGTGTAAGGAACGGATCCAGTTTCAGCTTTCTACATATGGCTAGCCAGTTTTCCCAGCACCATTTATTAAATAGGGAATCCTTTCCCCATTGCTTGTTTTTGTCAGGTTTGTCAAAGATCAGATAGTTGTAGATATGCGGCATTATTTCTGAGGGCTCTGTTTTGTTCCATTGATCTATGTCTCTGTTGTGGTACCAGTACCATGCTGTTCTGGTTACTGTAGCCTTGTAGTATAGTTTGAAGTCAGGTAGCATGATGCCTCCAGCTTTGTTCTTTCGGCTTAGGATTGACTTGGCGATGCGGGCTCTTTTTTGGTTCCATATGCACTTTAAAGTAGTTTTTTCCAATTCTATGAAGAAAGTCATTGGTAGCTTGATGGGGATGGCATTGAATCTATAAATTACCTTGGGCAGTATGGCCATTTTCACGATATTGATTCTTTCTACCCATGAGCCTGGAATGTTCTTCCATTTGTTTGTATCCTCTTTTACTTCATTGAGCAGTGGTTTGTAGTTCTCCTTGAAGAGGTCCTTCGCATCCCTTGTAAGTTGGATTCCTAGGTATTTTATTCTCTTTGAAGCAATTGTGAATGGGAGTTCACTCATGATTTGGCTCTCTGTTTGTCTGTGATTGGTGTACAAGAATGCTTGTGATTTGTGTATATTGATTTTGTATCCTGAGACTTTGCTGAAGTTGTTTATCAGCTTAAGGAGATTTTGGGCTGAGACGATGGGGTTTTCTAGATATACAATCATGTCATCTGCAAACAGGGACAATTTGACTTCTTCTTTTCCTAATTGAATACCCTTTATTTCCTTCTCCTGCCTAATTGCCCTGGCCAGAACTTCCAGCACTATGTTGAATAGGAGTGGTGAGAGAGGGCATCCCTGTCTTGTGCCAGTTTTCAGAGGGAATGCTTCCAGTTTTTGCCCATTCAGTATGATATTGGCTGTGGGTTTGTCATAGATAGCTCTTATTATTTTGAGATACGTCCCATCAATACCTAATTTATTGAGAGTTTTTTGCATGAAGCGTTGTTGAATATTGTCAAAGGTCTTTTCTGCATCTATTGAGATAATCATGTGGTTTTTGTCTTTGGTTCTGTTTAGATGCTGGATTATATTTATTGATTTGTGTATGTTGAACCAGCCTTGTATCCCAGGGATGAAGCCCACTTGATCATGGTGGATAAGCTTTTTGATGTGCTGCTGGATTTGGTTTGCCAGTATTTTATTGAGGATTTTTGCATCAATGTTCATCAAGGATATTGATCTGAAATTCTCTTTTTTGGTTATGTCTCTGCCAGGCTTGGTATCAGGACTATGCTGGCCTCATAAAATGTGTTAGGGAGGATTCCCTTTTTTTCTATCGATTGGAATAGTTTCAGAAGGAATGGTACCAGTTCCTCCTTGTACCTCTGGTAGAATTCAGCTGTGAATCCATCAGGTCCTGGCCTCTTTTTGGTTGGTAAGCTATTGATTATTGCCACAATTTCAGTATTGGTCTATTCAGATATTCAACTTCTTCCTGGTTTAGTCTTGGAAGGATGTATTTGTCGAGGGATTTATCCATTTCTTCTAGATTTTCTAGTTTATTTGCGTAGAGGTGTTTGTAGTATTCTCTTATGGTCGATTGTATTTCTGTGAGATCAGTGGTGATATCCACTTTTTCATTTTTTATTGCATCTATTTGATTCTTCTCTCTTTTCTTCTTTATTAGTCTTGCTAGCAGTCTATCAATTTTGTTGATCTTTTCAAAAAACCAGCTCCTGGATTCATGAATTTCTTGAAGGGTTTTTTGTGTCTCTATTTCCTTCAATTCTGCTCTGATTTCAGTTATTTGTAGCCTTCTGCTAGCTTTTGAATGTGTTTGCTTTTGCTTTTCTAGTTCTTTTAATTGTGATGTTAGGGTGTCAATTTTGGATCTTTCCTGCTTTCTCTTGTGGGCATTTAGTGCTATAAATTTCCCTCTACACACTGCTTTGAATGTGTCCCAGAGATTCTGGTATGTTGTGTCTTTGTTCTCGTTGGTTTCAAAGAACATCTTTATTTCTGCCTTCATTTCATTATGTACCCAGTAGTCATTCAGGAGCAAGTTGTTCAGTTTCCATGTAGTTGAGCGGTTTTGAGTGAGTTTCTTAATCCTGAGTTCTAGTTTGATTGCACTGTGGTCTGAGAGACAGTTTGTTATAATTTCTGTTCTTTTACATTTGCTGAGGAGAGCTTTACTTCCAACTACATGGTCAATTTTGGAATAGGTGTGGTGTGGTGCTGAAAAAAATGTATATTCTGTTGACTTGGGGTGGAGAGTTCTGTAGATGTCTATTAGGTCCACTTTGTGCAGACTGAGTTCAATTCTTGGATATCCTTGTTAACTTTCTGTCTCATTGATGTGTCTAATGTTGACAGTAGTGTGTTAAAATCTCCCATTATTATTGTGTGGGAGTTTAAGTCCCTTTGTAGGTCACTCAGGACTTGCTTTATGAATCTGGGTGCTCCTGTGTTGGGTGCATATATATTTAGGATAGTTAGCTCTTCTTGATGAATTGATCCCTTTACCATTATGTAATGGCCTTCTTTGTCTCTTTTGATATTTGTTGGTTTAAAGTCTATTTTATCAGAGACTAGGATTGCAACCCCTGCCTTTCCTTTTTTCCATTTGCTTGGTAGATCTCCCTCCATCCCTTTATTTTGAGTCTATGTGTGTCTCTGCACGTGAGATGGGTTTCCTGAATACAGCACACTGATGGGTCTTGACTCCTTATCCAGTTTGCCAGTCTATGTCTTTTAATTGGAGAATTTAGCCCATTTACATTTAAAGTTAATATTGTTATGTGTGAATGTGATCCTGTCATTATGATGTTAGTTGGTTATTTTGCTCGTTAGTTGATGCAGTTTCTTCCTAGCCTCGATGGTCTTTACAGTTTGGCATGTTTTTGCAGTGGCTGGTACCAGTTGTTCCTTTCCACGTTTAGTGCTTCCTTCAGGAGCTCTTTTAGGTCAGGCCTGGTGTTGACAAAATCACTCAGCATTTGCTTGTCTGCAAAGTATTTTATTTCTCCTTCACTTATGAAGCTTAGTTTGGCTGGATATGAGATTCTGGGTTGAAAATTCTTTTCTTTAAGAATGTTGAATATTGGCCGCCACTCTCTTCTGGCTTGTAGAGTTTCTGCTGAGATACCAGCTGTTAGTCTGATGGTCTTCCCTTTGTGGGTAACCCGACTTTCTCTCTGGCTGCCCTTAACGTTTTCTCCTTCATTTCAACTTTGGTGAATCTGACAATTATGTGTCTTGGAGTTGCTCTTCTCGAGGAGTATCTTTGTGGCTTTCTCTGTATTTCCTGAATCTGAATGTTGGCCTGCCTTGCTAGATTGGGGAAGTTCTCCTGGATAATATCTTGCAGAGTGTTTTCCAGCTTGGTTGCATTCTCCCCGTCATTTTCAGGCACACCAATCAGACGTAGGTTTGGTCTTTTCACATAGTCCCAAATTTCCTAGAGGCTTTGTTCATTTCTTTTTATTCTTTTTTCTCTAAACTTCCCTTCTCGCTTCATTTCATTCATTTCGTCTTTCATCACTGATACCGTTTCTTCCAGTTGATCGCATCGGCTACCAAGGCATCCGCAATCTTCACGTAGTTCTCGAAACTTGGCTTTTAGCTCCAACAGCTTCTTTAAGCCCTTCTCTCCATTAGTTATTCTAGTTATCCATTCGTCTAATTTTTTTTCAAAGTTTTTAACTTCTTTGCTGTTGTTTTGAATTTCCTCCCGTAGCTCAGAGTAGTTTGATCGTCTGAAGCCTTCTTCTCTCAACTCGTCAAAGTCATTCTCCGTCCAGCTTTGTTCCGTTGCTGGTGAGGAACTGCGTTCCTTTGGAGGAGGAGAGGTGCTCTGCTTTTTAGAGTTTCCAGTTTTTCTGCTCTGTTTTTTCCCCATCTTTGTGGTTTTATCTACTTTTGGTCTTTGATGATGGTGATGTACAGATGGGTTTTTGGTGTGGATGTCCTTTCTGTTTGTTAGTTTTCCTTCTACCAGACAGGACCCTCAGCTGCAGGTCTGTTGGAGTTTGCTAGAGGTCCACTCCAGACCCTGTTTGGCTGGGTGTCAGCAGCGGTGGCTGCAGAACAGCGGATTTTCGTGAGACCACAAATTCAGTTGTCTGATAGTTCCTCTGGAAGTTTTGTCTCAGAGGAATACCTGGACCGAGTGAGGTGTCAGTCTGTCCCTACTGGGGGGTGCCTCCCAGTTAGGGTGCTCAGGGGTCAGGGACCCACTTTAGGAGGCAGTCTGTCCGTTCTCAGATCTCCAGCTGCCTGCTGGGAGAACCAGTACTCTCTTCAAAGCTGTCAGACAGGGACATTTAAGTCTGCAGAGGTTCCTGCTGAATTTTTGTTTGTCTGTGCCCTGCCCCCAGAGGTGGAGCCTACAGAGGCAGGCAGGCCTCCTAGAGCTGTGGTGGGCTCCACCCAGTTGGAGCTTCCGGGCTGCTTTGTTTACCTAAGCAAGCCTGGGCAATGGCGGGCACCCCTCTCCCAGCCTCGCTGCCGCCTTGCAGTTTGATCTCAGACTGCTGTGCTAGCAATCAGCGAGACTCTGTGGGCATAGGAACCTCCGAGCCAGGTGTGGGACACAATCTCCTGGTGTGCCGTTTTCCAAGCCCGTTGGAAAAGCGCAGTATTAGGGTGGGACTGACCCGATTTTGCAGGTGCCGTCTGTTACCCCTTTCTTTGACTAGGAAAGGGAACTCCCTGACCCCTTGCGCTTCTCGAGCGAGGCAATGCCTCGCCCTGCTTCAGCTCGCGCACAGCGCACTGCACTGACTGTCCTACACCCACTGTTTGGCACTCCCTAGTGAGATGAATCCGGTACCTCAAACGGAAATGCAGAAATCACCCGTCTTCTGTGTCGCTCCCACTGGGAGCTGTTGACCGGAGCTGTTCCTATTCGGCCATCTTGGCTCCACCCCTCTGTGTTAGTTTTCTAAGGATAATAGCCTCCAGCTCCATCCACATCCCTGCAAAGGACATAATCTCATTCTTTCTTGTGGCTGCATAGTATTCCATGGTGTAGATGTACCACATTCTCTTTCTCAGTCTTTTGGAATAGTTTCAGTAGGATTGGCACCACTTCTTTTTAGAAGGTATGGTAGAATTCTGCTGTGAATCCACCTGGTCCTGAGCGTTTTTTTTTTTTTTTCTTTTTTGGTTGGCTATTTTTTAAATTACTGATGCGTTCTCACTGCTTGCTATTAGTTTGTTCAGGATTTCTATTGCTGATGCAAGCTCTAGGGGTTGTATGCTCCTAGGAATTCAACCATTTCCTCTAGATTTTCTAGTTTGTGTGCATAGAGGTGTTCATAGTAATCTCAAATGATCTTTTGTATTTCTTTGGTGTCAGTTGTAATGTCTTCTGGATTCCGTTTTTGGTGTTGTACATGAGAGCTTTTTACCAAACACAGATTTTCTCTAGTTTTTCTTAGAGTTTTACTGTTTTGGATCCTGCATTCAGGGCTGTCATCCATTTTGCTTTAACTTTTGTATACAGTATGAATAATAGGTTGAGATTATCTTTTTTTGTCATACGATTGATCAGTTATTTCAACATTATTAGTTGGAAAAACTGACCTTTCTTTATTAAATTTCCTTTGCATCTTTGTCAAATATTAAATATCAATAGTTGATGATATTTGAGTGAGTTTGTTTTGGAGCTTTCCCTTGTGTTTTACGGGTATGTGTTTATCCTTTTTCTGATACAGTACCATTCTGTCTTGATTACTGTAGGTTTTTTTTCCCTTTTCAACACTTTATATCGTTTATTAATGCAGTATACATTAGATCTAAAATCTGCAGTTTCTAAGCACACCATGTTTAGCTCTTACAGATCTTCTGCAGTTTTAGGTTATTTCTACAGAGGTACCTTCAAGTGAATGAATAGCATATTCTGTAATTCCTGAAAATATAGTATAGAATGAAATGATTTAAATATAATTTAGAGACATACTGATTATGGAAATAGATTATCTCTCAATACAATACTTTTCTGTCTTGGTAAAAGTAATAAAGCAAAGAAAATAATTCATTTCTGAAGTTACTCTCCTTCACTTGTAAAGTTCCGATCTCTTCCTACTATGCATATGTACCCTGTACTGTTAAGGAAAGCTTTGCATATGTAGATATAGAAGAATAAGCACAAAAATACTAAAGATATGTCATTCTCCTAAAGGAGACAAAAGTGATTTTCAGTGATTCCTTGCCTCATGTTGATGATCCTGTAGAATTGAGAACCCATTTGGACACAACTAGCATCCCTGCTCTTGGGGTAGATACAAGGACACCAGGTCATTGGTAGGGAGGTACAGGCCTTTCCTCTGCTGCTGCAGAGAGATAATGACTCAAAATGGGGCTGAAATTTGTTTTAAAAAAACCCAAAAAATATAAGTAAAAGAATCACAGGTGCTGACTGATTGGTATTACACTTTGGATCAGCCAAATGCCTTTATTTTTACTTTATATATATTTACTGGTGGCTGTAATCAAATGTCTGTTTAAAATTCCTCATTACCCACTGTATGGTTCTACCTGCAATATATTACATTGCCTTTTATCAGGCAACTCTACCATATTCATTCATATTTTATAAGCTTTGATTGCAGTAGATGTGGATTTAATATCGATTTCTAAGCTGGCCTTATGTAAATTATTTGGTACTGGAATTAAATGAATATTAATGATGTACTTTGGTTTTTTGGTTTTGAAGTATCTTCCTATGCTTGTGCTGATTGTATGGGAAAACTAGGCTAATAGTGTAAATAGAATTGCTTGGTCTGGTATTGAGTGGAACTTGCCTCTGGTATTGAGTGGAACCCCCCTACCCCATTCAAAAGGCAGCAATATCTAGTTTCTCTATACCTATTAATGAGTGCTTTTCTGTTAAAAATCAGAATATGGAAAAAAAGTCAATTTTTTCCCTTATGCACCATTGAGAGCAAGCATAATTCTCTCAATGTTTTTTAAAAATTTCCTTACAGTGTTACTTCTTCTAGACAACTGAGTGGGTGGAGAAAGAAAAGTGATAAGAAAAACGTTTTCATCTTGTACATCTTCCTCCAGCCCCTAAAATTCTCATCTGACATTTTGCGACATGTATAGTGGTGTCAGCATCTCTTCAAATATAGCTCCCTTCACGGTGGACCCTCTCAAGCTGGCTTCTTGAAGATCACACCCAGACAGATCACAGTTCTCTAAATCGGTTCCTGCCAGAGTTGCTCCTCTGAGGTTACAGTTCTTCAACTTTGCATTTTTTAAGGTAGCCGCTCTCAGGTTAATTCCTGTCATCTGACTTCCTTCCATATCCACACCTTTCAGATTAGCACCTTCTAAATTGGCTTTAAGACCAGAAGGATCCTCCAAATTACACAGTTTCAGGGATGCTCCTTCTGCATTAGAACAGAGCATCTTGACTCCCTGGAGATTTGCACAGTCAAACACTGATCCAAAGAGATCAGCTCATTCAAGATTTGCACAGTAAAGATTTGCATGTGCAAGATTGCAGCAGCTTAAATTGGCCATTTTGAAGTTAATGTATCGAAGGTCCTAACGAGAAAGATCAGCACCACTGAAGTTCAAACTCGGGCATCACAGTTCTGACTTGGTTGGAGTTGCTAGCAAAAATTGGACAAATTCCTTTTGAGATATTGGTGAATGATCCTCTGGTGGTTGAGAATTCGTTATTGCCATTTCTAGGTGTTCAATCAGTGAGTCAATACCAAAAAATCTTGCTTCTTCTAACACACCCAATAAATTAATGCCATCATTTACAATGAGCTGTCCATGACACAAGTAGTTCAAAATGGGTTCAAAGTACTCAGGACTTGGGTTAATTAAGAAAGTTCCTCTGTGATCTTGCTTATTTCTCCAGATACCTCTGTCCTTAAGCATGTGGGCCAGCATACTGTCAGGTTCTTTATTCACTAAAGTGCTCCGTGTAGTTGTAAAGTACCTCCCTCCAACATTTAATGTTAGCCATTCTATGTGGAATCCTAACAGTCCTTCAGGAGGCTTAGAATCTGTCTGAAGATCAATAAATGGCTCTCCCTCACACACAAAACGTCATCATCCCTGATCAAAGCAATATCATCAATCAGTCCACCTTTCTCATTGTACACACTGGTGGCTTTTATGCCGAGTTTACTGCTGGCCACAGAAAGCAAATCAGATAAGGTTCCGTATACAGCAACCACCTTTCCGTTCTTGGAGCTGCCATTCAGGAACAGGGTCACTCGCCTCATTGTGCTGCCCCCGGTGGGTCCTGAGTGAGCCACCACCCTCCCACTTGGTCCTCCTCCCACCTTTTTCTCTTCCCACCTTTCCCTTCCCTCCACCCACTTGGATTCACCTCCCTTTGCCACCTTCCTGCCCTTGGGGACACACACACACACACACACACACACACACACACACACTCTGTCCCACACCCAGGGCTCGGCCGGTCCTTCTACTACTACAGATTTTAAATATTTCTTACATATTAACAAACTTAAATTTAAATTTGGTAGGGTGTTTTCCAACTTTTTTTTTCTTTTTAAAAATGTTTTTGACTATTCTAATTTCTTTACTTTTTCATGTAAATTTTAGAATCACCCTGTCTATATCTACAAATAATCTTGTTAGAATTATTTTGTGGATACATTCTTTTTGCACATATTTATGGGGTACATGTGATATTTTGTTGTATGCAGAGAATATGTAATCAAGTTCGGTATTTGAGGTATCCATTACCTTGAACATTTATTGTTTCTATGTGCTGAGAAGATTTCTAGTTCTCCCTTCTAGCTATTTTAGAATATGTGAGACATGGTTATTAATTATAGTCACCCTACTGTGCTGTCAAACATGAGAACTTATTCCTTCTAACTGTATGTTTGAACCTATCAACTGATTTCTCTTTATCTTCCCCCCTCCCCTACACTTCTTAGACACTGGTAACTATCATGCTAAGTCTCTACTTCCACAAGATCACCCTGTTGGGATTTTCTTTGGAATTATATTGAGTCTAAAGATAATTTGGAGAATTGATGTTTTCACTATATTGAGGTTTCTGATTCATCAGCATAGTATATCTCCCTACTTATTTAGGCCTTCTGTTTCTTTTGTATACATTTTATAGTATATCAACATAGGGATCCTGATATTAGATTTATACCTAAGCATTTTGTTTTTTTGAGTTATTACAAATAGGACTTTAAAATATTTTTTGGTTTCTGACTGTCATTGGTAGTGCATAGAAATTTTATTGATTTTTTTGAATGTTGTTTTTTTATAGATTCCTTGGGATTTTCTACATAAATGGTCATTGTGTCTTGGAATGAATGTTTTATTTCTCCTTTTATAATCCGAATGCCTTTTTTTTTTTTCTTGCCGTATTGTACTTATTAGGACTTCCAGATTGACATTGAATGTGAATGTGGTGGGGTCAGGTATCTTTGCTTAAAACCTGACATTTAGAGAAAATATTTGGTCTTTTACCATTAAATATGTCGTTAACTGTAGGTTTTTTGTACCTACCTTTTATGGACTGAATGTTTGTGTCCCCCCAAAATTTATATATTGAAGCCATCACCTCCAATATTATATTATAGGAGGTGGGAGCCTTTGGGAGGTAATTAGGTTTAGGTGAGGTCATGAGGGTGGATTCTCTATGATGCGATTAGTGCCCTTCTGAAAAAAAGGAATAGATACCAGAGCCTCCTGTCTCCTGACCATATGAAGATACAGGAGAAAGTGGCCCATCTGCAAGCCAGGAAGAGATCCCTCACCAGCTTCCAGAATTATGAGAAATACATGTATGGTGGTTAAGCCACCCAGTCTATGGTCTTTTGTTATAGCAGCCCTAGCTGACTGAGACAATATGCTTTATCAAGTTGAGTAAGTTCTTTTCTATCACTGATTGGCTGAGAGTTTTTATCATGAATGGATGTTGAGTTTTGTCGAATGCCTTTTCTGAATTTTTATCTTATTATGTTAATGTGGTTAATTACATTGATTTTTGATTGTTAAACCAGACTTGTATTCTTGGAACAAAGCCTTCTTGGTTGCAATGTACTATTCCTTTTAGAAACTAGTTTAATATTTTTTCAAAGGTCTTAGCTTTTATGTTGATGAGGGATGTTGTTTTGTAGCTTTCTTATGTCATATTGTACTTGATTTTGGTATCAGGGTAATGGTAGCTTCATAAAATGAATTTGGAAGTGTACCATCCAATTCTGTTTTGGGGAAACTGTTGTGAAAAAGTGATGTTACGTCTTCCTCAAATGTTTGGTAGAGTTTGCCAGTATAGCCAACTGGGCTGGGGTTTTCTTTTCTGTTTTTGAAAGCTTTTAACTATGAATTCAGTATATTTAGTGGATATTAGGACTGTTCAAGTTCTTCCTTCCTCTAAGTTACCAAATTTATGTGCATAAGGTTATTATAATAGTAATATTTCTTTGGGGTCAGTAGTGATATATCTCCTAATTTTCCCTGAATTGGTTGGTAATTTGTGTCTTCTCTCTCTTTCTCTCCTTTTCTTGTTCTGGCTAAAAGTTTATCAACTTTATTGACTTATTTTCTCCTACTTGCCTTCTTTTTCTAATATTTTAAGATGGATGCTTTAATTATTAATTTGAGACTTTTCTTATTTTCTAATAGAAATGCTCTAAGCATTTCTTTAACTGTGTCCCACAACTTTCAGATGTTATATTTTCATTTTTATTCACTTCACTTGGGATTACCTTTTTGACCCATGGGTTGTTAGTGTGGTGTTTAAATATACAAATATTTGAGACTTTTTTCTTATTGGCTTCTAATTTAATTCTCTTATGATCTAGAAACATACTTTAAAAAAAATTAAAAAAAAAAAAAAAAACAAAAAATTTCTGGCCTCAAGTGATCCTCCCACCTCAGCAGCCTCCCAAAGTACTGGGATTGTAGGCATGAGCCATCACACCCAGCCCTTGGAAACATACTTTGAATAATTTTAATTTTTAAAATATCTGATGAAGTGTGTTTTGTTACTTAGAATATTTTAGTGAATTTTCTGTGTGCACTTGTAAAGAATGTGTACTCACTTGTCAACACTTAGTGCTGCTCTCTAGTCAAAGCCACTGTTGATCTTCGCATGACTCACATTAACATCTTCCCAGTTGGACCTATAAATTCTTTTTTTTTCTCGTTTTTCATCAGGCTTTCCTTCACTGAGCAGCCCTATAGATTCTTTTTTTTTTTAAACAGACTTTCCTTCACTGGGCAACCAGAATATTTTTTAAAAAGTATTTAGTTTCCAGCCTGTGCAGCATAGCAGAAACCACATCTCTACAACAAATAAAAAAACAGCTTCGTGTAGTGGTGCTTGCCTTGTAGTCCCAGCTACTTGGGAGGGTGAGGTGGGAGGATCTCTTGAATTCAGGAGGTTGAGGCTGCCGTGAGCTTTGGTGGTCGCACCACTGCACTTGAGCCTCAGCACCAGAATGAGACCCTCATCTGTAAACAAACACCCCCACCCCCCAAAAAAACCTTAATAAAATTATGTATTTTGGTATAATTTTAAACTTAAAGAATAGCTGTTAAAAGGGGTATAAAGCTTCTTTATAACTTTTTCAGATTTACCAATTGCTAACATTTTGTCTCATTGCTTTATTTTCACCTTACCCCTTCCCATTCCTCCCTCAACTAACACAAACTAACCCACCTTCCTATCCCACCTGTATATACACACTCATATATATATATATGCATATGCATATAAATTACATATATGTGTGTTTAATTTTCAACTTTTGAAAGTAAGTTGTAAACATCATGCTCTTTTATTCCTGAATTCTTCAGTGAGGTTTTCCTAATAACAATACATTTTCATACATAATCATAATTTTCTTTTTTAAGAGACAGGGTCTCGCTTTGATGCCCAGGCTGGATTAGAATCCCTGGGCTCAAGCAATCATTCTGCCTCAGCCTCCCTAGTAGCTGGGACTACCAGGCACAAGTTACCATGCCTGGTGGATAGCCATGAATTTAACATTGATAACATATTATTATCTAAATTACATTCCACATTCATGTTTCATTGATTATCTCAACAATCTCTATAATGATTTTTTTCACCAGTTCCAGGCTCTGATCAGGATCACACATTGTATATAGTCATCATATCTGTTGTCTCCTTTAATTGGGAATGGCTTCTCTGCATTATTTGGTCTTTATTTTTCCTTGACATTTTTTGAGGACTGCAGGTCAGTGATTTGATAAAATATAGAATTTGATTTTACCTCATAGTTTGAATTAGGTTATGCATTTTTAGAAGGACTATGACAGAAATGATATTGTGTCCTCCTTTCTTCATCATACCAGGAAGTATGTGATGTCAGTTTCAGTTTGTCCTTGCATTGGTGATGTTAACCTAGATCACTTGTTTAAGGTGGTGTCTACCAGGTTTTTCCACTATAAAATTACTAAGTAATTTGCAGGGAGATTTTGAGACTTTGTAAATATTCATTTCCAAACTTTTCTCCTCAATTTTAGCATCTATTGATAATTCTTTCCTGAATCAGTTATTACTGTGATGATTGCAGAATGGTGATCTTTTAACTCCATCATTCATTTTATGTTTATCAGTAGCGTTCTACTAAAAGGAAGAGCTTTGTTTGTATATTTATTATATTAGTATACACTCAATGGTCCTTGTTTTAGTGAATGGTTTATAATTCGTTACTATCATTATTTATCTTGATGCCCTGACTATTCCAGATTTAGCCAGCAGAAGGTTCTTCAACATGTGCTTTATCCTTTTAACATGTCTCCATCATCTTTGTAGTACTTCCTTTTTTTTTTTTTAATACAACAAAATGTTCCACGTTCATCTTGCTCCTTTCCTACCCCATTTCTATAATCAATAATTTTTGCAAGAAGCCCTGGTTCCTTTTAAGGGGAGGTGATTGTTAGAGACCAGGATCTCTGTGTTAGTTTTGCTGGAATATATTACTTCTAGACATTCTTAACATACAGAATTAGAGAATAACTAACACATATGTACAAATACAACAATTTTATCTACCTATTAAAAATCATGAGTTCACATTGATACCCTTAATTTCTATTTAACATCAGAGAGTTCATTCTAGTCTTCCGCCTTTTCACTTTTGTAACTATCTTCTCCAACAGGGCTAAACCTTACTCCAATTATCCCCAACACATTTCCTCCTTGGCTTAGTTCTTCATTATATTGAAGGCAGTTTCAGAATTGCTAATGTATACCACTGCAAAAAAGAAGCAAATGTATTAATTAGAATTCAATATTTATTTACAGTTCTTTTGGTCTTTGAGAATATATACCAAGTTCCTGGGCTGTTTTAACTAATTACTATAAACTTGGTGGCTTAAAACAACAGAAATTTATTCTTTTACTATTACAGAGGCCAGAAGGCTGAAATCAAGGTGTTGGTAAGAATGTTGGCTCTAGGCAAGAATGCCCTTTCTTGCCTTTTTCAGCTTGTGGTAACTCGGGGTATTCCTTGGCTTGTGGCTATATACCTCCATTCTCTGCCTCTGTCTTTACATAGCCTTCTCTTTTTGTCTTTTTCTCTTCTCTTTTTTTCTTAAAAAAAAATTTTTTTTTCTTGAAACAGGGTCTCATAATGTTGCCCAGGCTGGAGTGTAGTGGTGTGATCTCGGTTCATTGCAGTCTCCATCTCCTGGGCTCAAGCCATCCTCCACCTCAGCCTCCCAAATAACTGGGACTACAGGCACCTGCCAGCACACCTGGCTAATTTTTGTATTTTTTGTGGAGATGGGGTTTAGCCATCTTGCCTAGGCTGGTCTCTAACTGAGCTCAAGTTATCTGCCTGCATTGGCCTCCCAAGGTGTTGAGATTACAGGTGTGATCCACCACACCCAGCCCTCTTCTATCTCTTATAAGGACATTTGCTGTTGGATTTAGAGCCTGCACAGAATCGCATCTAGATTTTTTTTTTTTTTTTGAGACAGGGTCTTGCTCTCTTGCCCATGCTGAAGTGCAGTGGTGTAATAATGGTTCACTGCAGCCTTGACCTCTTGGGCCCAAGAGAACCTCCCATCTCAGCCTTCCAAGTAGCTGTGACTACCGTTTTGTGCCACCATGCCTGGATAATTTTTTTTTCTTTTTTTTGTAGAGATGGGGTTTCACCATGTTGCCCAGGCTGGTCTCGAACTCCTGAGCTCAAGCGATCCGCCTATCTTGGCCTCCCAAAGAGCTGGGATTACTGGCATGAGGCACCGCACCCAGCCGAGATTCTTAATTATATCTGCAAATAACCTTTCCCAAAATAAGGTCATGTTTACATGTTCTTGGGATTAGAATATGGACATACCTTTTTGGGGGCCATCAACCCACTTACAGGGTAGATAGTTATCTGGGGTATTCCCTTCTGTTTATTCTTTCAGTATACGTGTTACTAATTTGAAATGTAAGGTTGATTTGTTCCTGTTTATATTAAATTATTTTTTTGTGTGAATATGTAAAATGTTAACCCTTTTCCAAAAGTCAAAAAATGAATAAAGAATCACAAACTATGATGGCTATTATTAAGGAAATGCACAGGTACTAAGGTAAAGAACAATGTGGTGGGCCATGTTTACTTACATAGAGGACCAGGGAATACTTATTTGAGCGGGTGCCATGTAAACTGAGATTGAAATAACGAGAAGGAGCCAGTCATGAGAAAGTGGAAAAAAGAGCTTTCCAGCATATGGGAAAGCATATAAGAAGGCCCTGATATGGAGCAGAGCTGAGCATATTGGAGGATCTGAAAGGAAAGAAGTGGCTGGTATGTGTTGGGCATGAGGGAACACAAAATAAGTGAAGTTGGAAGGAACATGGAGCCAGAAAATAAAATTCGTTGTGGACTGTGTATATTAGGGTTCCCTAGAGGGACAGAACTAATGGAATATACATACAGGGGAGTTTATCAAGTATTAGCTCACATGATCGCAAAGTCCCACAATAGGACATATGCAAGCTGAGGAGCAAGGAAGGTAGTCTGTGCACCAAAACTGAAGAACTTGGAGTCCGATGTTCGAGGGCAGGAAACATCCAGCATGGGAGAAAGACGTAGACATTTTTCTGCCTGCTTATATTCTAGCCGAGCTGGCAGCTGATCAGATTGTGCCCACCCAGATTAAGGGTGGGTCTGCCTTTCCCAGCCCACTGACTCAAATGTTAATCTCCTTTGGCAACACCCCCACAGACACCCCCAGGATCAATACTTTGTATCCTTCAATCCAATCAAGTTGACACTCATTATTAACCATCGCACTGTATAAGAGGTCATAAAGCCAGTAAAAGGTTAAGTGGCATTTTAATTTGATTAAATTGATCAGTTTATTTATTTTGAGATGGTGTCTGACCCTGTCACCTAGGCTGGAGTATACTGGTGCAGTTGTAGCTCACTGTAACCTCCAACTCCTGGGTTCAAGAGATCCTCCCACTTTAGTCTTCTAAGTAGCTGGAACTATAGATGTCTATCCCACACTCAGCTAAGTTTTTATTTTTAGTTTTTGTAGAGACAGGATCTCACTCTGTTGCCCAGGCTGATGTCAAACTACAGACCTTAAGTGATTGTTCTGCCTCAGCCTCCCAGAAGTGCTGGGATTATAGTTGTGAGCCACTGTGCCGACATTATAGCATATTTAGAACTACATATATATATATATATGTATATGTATATCTACATATATGTATGTATTTATGTATTTTTTTCCATTAACTTTTATTTTAAGTTCTAGGGTACGTGTGCAGGATATGCAGATTTGTTATATAGGTAAATGTGTGTCATGGTGATTTGCTGCACAGATCAACCCATCACCTAGGTATTAAGCCCAGCATCCATTACTTATTCTTCCTGTTCTCCTTCCTTCCACCCGCACCCCCGAGAGGCCCCAGTTCATGCTGTTCCCCCGACAGTGTGTCCATGTGTTCTTATCGTTCAGCTCCCACTTGTGAGAACATGCAGTGTTTGGTTTTCTATTCCTATGTTAGAACTATATTTTTAAGGGATTATACTGATTGCTATGTAGAGCACATGAGGTAAAATGAAAGCAGAGGTGGGCGCAGTGGCTCACTCCTGTAATCCCAGCACTTTGGGAGGCGAGACGAGCGGATCACTTGATCCCAGGAGTTCAAAACCAGCCTGGGCAACATGGTGAGACCCTGTCTCTACAAAAAATACAAAAATTAGCCAGGCATGGTGGCTCATGCCTGTAATCCCAGTCACTTGGGAGGCTGAGGCAGGAGGATCACTTGAGCCTGGGAGGCCAAGGTTACAGTAAGCTGTAAACATGCCACTGCACCCCAGCCTTGGTGACTGAGACCCCTGTGTCAAGAAAAAAAAAGAAAAAGCAGAGAGACTAATAACCTGTTACAGTACATATTAACTGATATAGAAGCATGAGAGAATGTTGTGAGAGAATAAGTGATAGTGATGAAAAAGAGAAAAGTGAATAGATTTTAGAAAGTGAATAGAAATAGAATGTATTTTGGATAGAATTGTCAAGAATAGCTGGTGGATTGAATCTGTGTAGACAGGAGGTTTTAGGACTATGGTTATGGGAATATTTAAGAACAACTCCCACATTTTTAGCTTGAGCTACTAGGAAAGAAACTGATTGAAAATAAAGTGGGCAGAAAGAATCAAGATTTTCCCTCTACCTATTGTGTTCGAGATGCCTATGATATGCAGATAGAAATGTCAAGTAGATAGTTGGATGTGCAAGCCGTGAGTTCAGGGGTGGAAAATGAGATCTCAGACTTGCCGTCTAGTCATTCCAGGTATTGGTTCAATTCATGCCACCCACATGGCTAAGAGTCTCCACCTCCCCTCATTTGTATTCTGTAAACATGAACAGAATGTCAGGCCTTGGCCAGATACTATTTGAGGCATTGTAGGCAACTTTGGCTGAAGATGATCTCCAGGCCCATGTATCTTTCCAGAGAGTTACTGTTATTTTTCTTGTAAGTCACTTAAATATGTACATTTTACTTCTTTAATCATAGTTTTATTTTGGACTGTGTCACGGTAAGAGATACTGCAGTTATTATACTAAAAAAGACCAGGCTCTTTTCTGTCCCACGTAAATCTGACTTGCTGTATGAGACCACTCTAGCTGACTTTACTGCCTAAGAGGAAATTATGCATTTGTGTATACGTGTGTGTTTATGTTTGCTATGTACTCTAGTTGATTTGGTGTATATGTCAGTTTATATATATCAGCATCACATTGTTTTAATTATAGTGTTTTTATATTCTCTATACTTAGTGGAGCTAATTTTCCTCAATCATTTAAAATGTATTCTTCCTTTTCTCACATACTTATTTTTACAGAGGCATCGTAGAATCAAGGTTGTTGACACATTTTTAGGCAATAGGGATTTCCCTTCCAATCTCTTGCCTTCACCTTGCTTGTTTGTAAATGCTTTCTATTCTTGATTCTCTTCCATTGAAGAAAGGAGTTATGATCTTTGAAGAAGGACCTGTCTTTCTTATTATGGCTTTACCTTTCTTTTTTTCTTCTAAAGAAAGGATGTCATTTTCCTCTCCATTTCCCACCTTACTAAGCACCTGTTACATACAAGCACTGAGTTAATTCCTGAGGTGGGCACAGGGGGTACACAAAGAATTAAAGTGAAATAAACGAAGCATGTTATGAGAGAAAATTGGGATAAAATAATATAGGTTTATAATTAAAATGGTGCCCTTTTGGGGGAACTAAGCATTTTTACATTTAAAAATGACATGTCAGTTTCTAGTCAGTTTATTTTTTACCTTTTTAAAACATCTTTTTTTTTTCCTTTGTCTTTATTTTTAAGGGTCATACAGCAATGCTTCATACTGGCTCATGGCATCCCAAAATAAAGGGAGAATTTATGACTTGCTCAAATGATGCGTGAGTATTGTTGATAATTCATCTAATACATTCATATCTTTAGGTATTTTATTAACATTGGTATTGTTACAATCTTGGCAGTAATGTAGTAAGTAGAATATTAGGAATTCTGATCATATATATATATATATATATATATATATCTCTATATAGATTTTTTTTTTTTTTTTTTTAATGGGGAGTCTTGCTCTGTTGCCCAGGCTGGAGTGCAGTGGTATGGTCTTGGCTCACTGCAACCTCCACCTCCTGGGTTCAGGTGATTCTCCTGCCTCAGCCTCCCAGGTAGCTGAGATTACAGATGCCCACCACCACACCTGGCTAATTTTTGTATTTTAGTAGAGACGGGGTTTCATCATGTTGGTCAGGTTGGTCTCGAACTCCTGACCTCAAATGATCCGCCTGCCTCAGCCTTCCAAAGTGCTGAGACTACAGGTGTGAACCACCGTGCCCGGCCTATATATTCTTGTTCTTTACTTTGATTTTATCTGATAGTGTAGTATTTGATTAAACAAAAATAGACACTATGAAAACGAGAGTGGTATAAATTCCTGTAGAGTTTATTAAGATTGGATCAGATTGATGCTATTAAGTGGACTCAAAGGGCTTTGAAGTTGTGACTATTGCTTTGTATAATAAAGGCTTATTTCCATCTGAGTCTAATAGCTAACATAAGCTTATTGGCTAAGATTGATTTTAAAAGGAATAACTGAGGAAATTGATTAAATTTGGTGCGTATGTCAGTTCATACATACCAGCATCATATTGAAGCAAATTAACTAAATTTCCTCAGTTATTAAATTTTTTTTTTTTTTTTTTGAGATGGAGTTTCGCTCTTGTTGCCTAGGCTGGAGTGCAATGGCACGATCTCAGCTCACTGCAGCCTCCACCTCCTAGGTTCAAATGATTCTCCTACTTCAGCCTCCCAAGTAGCTGGAATTACAGGCATGCACCACCACACCAGACTAATTTTGTATTTTTAGTAGAGACGGGGTTTCACCATGTTGGCCAGGCTGGTCTTGAACTCCTGACCTCAAGTGATCCACCTGCCTTGGCCTCCCAAAGTGCTGCGATTATAGGTGTGAACTACGGTGCTATACCCTAAAATTTTTTTATTTTAATTTTTGTGAGTACACAGTAGGTATATGTATTTATGGGGTATGTGAGATATTTTGATACAGCCATGCAATGCATAATAATCACATCATGTAAAATGGGTATCCATCTCCTCAAGCATTTAACCTTTGTGTTACAAACAATCCAGTTAAACTCTTTTAGTTATTTGATTTTATTTTTTTGAGACGGAGTTCCACTCTTGTCACCCTGGCTGGAGTGCAGTGTCACGATCTCGGCTCACTGCACCCTCCAGCTCCCGGGTTCAAGTGATTCTCCTGCCTTAGCTTCCCAAACAGCTGGGATTGCAGGTGCTTGCCACCATGCCCAGCTAATTTTTATATTTTTAGTAGAGATGGGGTTTTACCATGTTGTGTAGGCTGGTCACGAACTCCTGAACTCAGGTGATCCACCCACTTCGGCCTCCCAAAGTTCTGGGATTATAGACATGAGCCACTGCACCCGGCCTCTTTTAGTTATTTTAAAATGTACAGTTATATTATTATTGACTATAGTCACTCTGTTGTGCTATCAAATATTAGGCCTTATTCATTCTTTCTATTTTTTTTTTTTTTTTTTACCCATTAACCATCCTTACCTCATTCTCATACTCTGCTACCCTCTCCAGCTTCTGGTAGCCATCGTTCTTCTCTCTGTGTTCATGAGTTCCATTGTTTTGACTTTTGGATCTCACAAATAAGTGAGAACATGCAATGGTTGTCTGCGTGTCTGGCTTATTTCATTTAACGTAATGATCTCCAGCTCCATTAATGTTGTTATAAGTTACTGGATCTCATTCTTTTTTCATGGCCGAATAGTACTCCATTGTATATATGTACCACATTTTCTTTATCCATTCATCTGTTGATGGATGCTTAGTTTGCTTCTGAATTTTGGCTATTGCAAACAGTGCTGCAACCAACGTGGGAGCACAGATACCTTTTCGATGCACTGATTTCCTTTGTTTTGGATATATACCCAGCAGTGAGTTCGCTAAATCATATGGTAGCTCTATTTTTAGGTTTTTGAGGAACCTCCAAACTGTTCTTCATAATGGTTTTACTAATTTACATTTTCACCAACAGTGTATGAGGGTCCCTTTTTCTCCACATCCTTGCCAGTGATTAAATGGTTAAGATTCTTTTGCATTTATATCTGCTGACCCATGACTCAAGCATATTATAGGGAATATTTGAGCAACTTTTCCCTGTATTGTTATATTATATGATTCATTTTAGTATTAAAAGTAGTTCACAAGAATGCACTTTGTATGATTACAGAGAAAATTACAATACAAAATCTTGTAAGTTAAAAAAATAGGTGGTATTATTTAGGTGAATCATTAGTTAAATAAGAACTTTTTTATTCTTAGGTTATTTTGTCTTTCATCTTTCAACTTTCTGATACTTAAATTTGCCTTGTGAACATTCACAGTTGCTATTCATATTCTTAGATACTTTATGTCTTCTGAAATATATCTTTAGAAGACAAAAGACATAATTTCACTTTCATAGAGGAATTAAGAAAATTAATTTGATCTAAAAGAAACTGAAATTTGTCAATCTATACAAATAAGAATGTGACTAAAATAAAATAAATATATTTTACTAAAATTTCTGGTAAATCAGATTATGTAGTGTTAATTTCTTTTCCTATCTTAGTCTTTTTAGCTGCATAATTACTTTTCCAAATAGTTAAGGTATGTTTGTTTAAAGTTACGTTTCTTATTTCAGCATTAGGGAATGAACTTCATCAGCAATCTAAATTAATAATATAGCATGAATAGGTAAGGTTTATTCTAGGATGTAAGGATATTTTACCACCAGGATATTTCAGTATACTTCATTGCTGAACAAATGAAAGGTGAAAATCATGTGATTTTATTATATGATAAAATGGACATTTGTTAGAATTTAGTCTTTCCCAGTAAAAGTTCCAAGTAAAATATAGGTAGGAAGAAATTACCTAAATCTGATAAAAATTAGTTACTAAAATTTAAAGTAAATATTGTGTTAAATATTGGAGTACTGAAGCTACTTGCATTTAAATAGGAAACAAGACAGGGATGCCCACAACTACTTTGAGACTTATGCAGCAGAGACTTTATGCAGTGTCTTAAGAAAATGAATAACTGATATTAATGTTAGAAGAAAACAGATACACTACTGGACCACAGAGGACCTGGGCTATTCTGGTTAAAACTTAAGTTGAATAGAGCAGTTGGGAAAAAAACGTTGTTCTCAAAACTATTGGATCAGTGTGAATGGTGGGCTCTCATAGTTGATAATGTTTTAACTTTTATGAGCACTACAGCAGCCTTTCCCAAATTGATTTCCAGGCTATGTAAATTAGAAGTTTGACAAAAGGTGTTCTGTGGTCAAATAAATTTGAGAAGCTTTAAATGTTATATTCCAAGACCAGTGATACACAATAAACATTTAAAAGTTTTTAAAAATAATTTTTATTTTATTCCCCCGAGTCCCCAAAGTCCAGTGTATCATTCTTATGCCTTCGTGTTCTCATTGCTTAGCTCCCACATGTGAGTGAGAACATGCGACGTTTGGTTTTCCATTCCTGAGTTACTTCATTTAGAATAATAGTCTCCAATTCCATCCAGGTTGCTACGAATGCAATTATTTTGTTCCTTTTTGTGGCTGAGTAGTATTCCATGTATACATACACACACACACACACACACACACACACACACACACACACCACATGTTCTTTATCAACTTGTTGATTGATGGGCATTTGGGCTGGTTCCATGATTTTGCAATTGCAAATTGTGACCCTATGAACGTGTGTTGAAGTATCTTTTTTGCATAATGACTTCTTTTCCCCTGGATAGACACCTGTAGATCCAGTGGGATTGCTGGATCAAACGGTACATCTACTTTTAGTTCCCTAAGTAATCGTCACACTTTGGTTGTGCTAGTTTACATTCCCACAAACAGTGTGAAGATTGTAAGTGTTGCATTTTCATTGCATCCCCGCCAACATCTATTATTTTTTGATTTTTTTATTATGGCCATTATTGCAGGAGTGAAGGTGATATCACACTGTGGTTTTGATTTGCATTTCCCTGATCATTAGTGATGGTGAGCATTTTTCCATATGCTTTTTGGCCATTTGTATATCTTCTTTTAAGAATTGTCTATTTTGGCCGGGCATGGTAGCTCATGGCTGTAATCCCAGCATTTTGGGAGGCTGAGGTGGGCGGATCATGAGGTCAGGAGATGAGACCATCCTAGTTAACACGGTGAAACCCTGTCTCTATGAAAAACACAAAAAAATTAGCTGGGCATGGTGGCACGTGCTTATAGTCCCAGCTACCTGTGAGGCTGAGGCAGGAGAATCACTTGAACCCAGGAGTTGGAGGTTGCAGTGAGCCAAGATCGCACCACTGCACTCCAGCCTGGGTGATAGAGTGAGAATCTGTCTCAAAAAAAAAAAAAAGTGGAGGTTCCAAGGTGGCCCAATAGGAACAGCTCCAGTTTACAGCTCCCAGCGTGAGCGACACAGAAGATGGGTGATTTCTGCATTTCCAACTGAGGTACCAGGTTCATCTCACTGGGGCTTGTCAGACAGTGGGTGCAGCCCATCGAGCGTGAGCCAAAGCAGGGCGAGGCATCGCCTCACCTGGGAAGCGCAAGGAGTCAGGGAATTCCCTTTCCTATCCAAGGGAAACTGTGACAGATGGCACCTGGAAAATCAGGTCACTCCCACCCTAATACTGTGCTTTTCCAATGGTCTTAGCAGACAGCACACCAGGAGATTATATCCTGCGCCTGGCTCGGAGGGTCCCATGCCCACGGAGCCTCGCTCATTGCTAGCACAGCAGTCTGAGATCGAACTGCAAGGTGGCAGTGAGGCTGGGGAAGGGGCATCCACCATTGCTGAGGCTTGAGTAGGTAAACAAAGCAGCCGAGAAGCCCAAACTGGGTGGAGCCCACCGCAGCTCAAGGAGGCCTGCCTGCCTCTGTAGACTCCACCTCTGGGGGCAGGGCATACCCGAACAAAAGGCAGTAGAAACCTCTGCAGGCTTAAATGTCCCTATCTGACAGCTTTGAAGAGAGTAGTGGTTCTCCCAGCACGGAGTTTGAGATGTGAGAACGAACAGACTGCCTCCTCAAGAGGTCCCTGACTCCTGAGTAGCCGAACTGGGATGCATCCCCCCAGTAGGGGCAGACTGACACCCTACACGGCCGGGTACCCCTCTGAGACGAAGCTTCCAGAGGAATGATCAGGCAGCAACATTTGCTGTTCAGTAATATTTGCTGTTCTGCAGCCTCCGCTGCTGATACCCAGGCAAACAGGGTCTGGAGTGGACCTCCAGTAAACTCCGACAGACCTGCAGCTGAGGGTCGTGACTGTTAGAGGGAAAACTAACAAACAGAAAGGACATCCACACCAAAACCCCATCTGTATGTCACCATCATCAAAGACCAAAGGTAGATAAAACCACAAAGATGGGGAACAAATAGAGCAGAAAAGCTGAAAATTCTAAAAATCAGAGCACCTCTCCCCCTCCAAAGGAACACAGCTCCTCACCAGCAACAGAACAAAAGTGGTTGGAGAATGACTTTGACGAGTTGAGAGAAGAAGGCTTCAGACGATCAAACTTCTCTGAGCTAAAGGAGGAAGTTCGAACTCATCTCAAAGAAGCTAAAAACCTTGAAAAAAGTTTAGACAAATGGCTAACTAGAATAACTAGTGTAGAGAAGTCCTTAAATGACCTGATGGAGCTGAAAACCATGGCACGAGAACTACGTGACGCACGCACAAGCTTCAGTAGCTGATTCAATCAACTGGAAGAAAGGGTATCAGTGATTGAAGATCAAATGAATGAAATGAAGCGAGAAGAGACGTTTAGAGAAAAAAGAGTAAAAAGAAATGAACAAAGCCTCTAAGAAATATGGGACTATGTGAAAAGACCAAATCTACGTCTGATTGGTGTACCTGAAAGTGACGGGGAGAATGGAACCAAGTTGGAAAACACTCTGCAGGATATTATCCAGGAGAACTTCCCCAACCTAGCAAGGCAGGCCAACATTCAAATTCAGGAAATATAGAGAACGCCACAAAGATACTCCTCGAGAAGAGCAACTCCAAGACACATAATTGTCAGATTCACCGAAGTTGAAATGAAGGAGAAAATGTTAAGGGCAGCCAGAGAGAAAGGTCGGGTTACCCACAAAGGGAAGACCATCAGACTAACAGCTGATCTCTCAGCAGAAACTCTACAAGCCAGAAGAGAGTGGGGGCCAATATTCAACATTCTTAAAGAAAAGAATTTTCAACCCAGAATCTCATATCCAGCCAAACTAAGCTTCATAAGTGAAGGAGAAATAAAATACTTCACAGACAAGCAAATGCTGAGAGATTTTGTCACCACCAGGCCTGCCCTACAGGAGCTCCTGAAGGAAGCACTAAACATAGAAAGGAACAACTGGTACCAGCCACTGCAGAAAAATGCCAAATTGTAAAGACCATCAATGCTAGGAAGAAACTGCATCAACTAATGAGCAAAATAACCAGGTAACATCATAATGACAGGATCACATTCACACATAACAATATTAACATTAAAAGTAAATGGGCTAAATGCTCCAATTAAAAGACACAGACTGGCAAATTGGATAAAGAGTCAAGGCCCATCAGTGTGCTGTATTCAGGAGACCCATCTCATGTGCAGACACACACATAGGCTCAAAATAAAGGGATGGAGGAAGATCCACCAAGCAAATGGAAAACAAAAGGCAGGGGTTGCAATCCTAGTCTCTGATAAAACAGACATTGCACCAACAAAGATCAAAAGAGAAAAGAAGGACATTAAATAATGGTAAAGGGATCAATTCAACAAGAAGAGCTAACTATCCTAAATATATATGCACCCAATACAGGAGCACCCAGATTCATAAAGCAAGTCCTTAGAGACCTACAAAGAGACTTAGACTCCTGCACAATAATAATGGGAGACTTTAACACCCCACTGTCAAAATTAGACAGATCAACGAGACAGCAAGTTAAAAAGGATATCCAGGAATTGAACTCAGCTCTGCACCAAGTGGACCTAATAGACATCTACAGAACTCTCCTCCCCAAATCAACAGAATATACATTCTTCTCAGCACCACATCGCACTTATTCCAAAAGTGACCACATAGTTCGAAGTAAAGCACTCCTCAGCAAATGTAAAAGAACAGAAATTGTAACAAACTGTCTCTTAGACCACAGCGCAATCAAACTAGAACTCAGGATTAAGAAACTCACTCAAAACCTCTCAACTACATGGAAACTGAACAACCTGCTCCTGAATGACTTCTGGGTACATAACAAAATGAAGGCAGAAATAAAGATGTTCTTTGAAACCAGTGAGAACAAAGACACAACATACCAGAATCTCTGGGACACATTCAAAGCAGTGTGTAGAGGGAAATTTATAGCACTAAATGCCCACAAGAGAAAGCAGGAAGGATCTAAAATTGACACCCTAACATTATAATTAAAAGAACTAGAAAAGCAAGAGCAAACACATTCAAAAGCTAGCAGAAGGCAAGAAATAACTAAAATCAGAGCAGAACTCAAGGAGATAGAAACAGAAAAAACCCTTCAAAAAATCAATGAATCCAGGAGCTGGTTTTTTGAAAAGATCAACAAAATTGATAGACTGCTAGCAAGACTAATAAAAGAAGAAAAGAGAGAAGAATCAAATAGATGCAATACAAAATGATAAAGGGGATATCACCATTGATCCTGCAGAAATACAAACTACCATGAGAGAATACTATAAACACCTCTACGCAAATAAACTAGAAAATCTAGAAGAAATGGATAAATTCCTGGACACATACACCCTTCCAAGACTAAACCAGGAAGAATTTGAATCCAGGAATAGAGCAATAACTGGCTCTGAAATTGAGGCAATAATTAATAGCCTACCAACCAAAAAAAGTCCAGGACCAGATGGATTCACAGCTGAATTCTACCAGAGGTACAAGGAGGAGCTGGTACCATTCCTTCTGAAACTATTCCAATCAATAGAAAAAGAGGGAATCCTCCCTAACTCATTTTATGAGGCCAGCATCATCCTGATACCAAAGCCTGGTAGAGACACAACAAAAAAAGAGAATTTTAGACCAATATCCCTGATGAACATCAATGCAAAAATCCTCAATAAAATACTGACAAACCGAATCCAGCAGCCCATCAAAAAGCTTATCCACCATGATCAAGTCAGCTTCATCCCTGGGATGCAAGGCTGGTTCAACATATGCACATCAATAAACGTAATCCAGCATATAAACAGAACCAAAGAAAAAACCACACGATTATCTCAATAGATGCAGAAAAGGCCTTTGACAAAATTCAAGAGCCTTTCATGCTAAAAACTCTCAATAAATTAGTTATTGATGGGACATATCTCTAAATAATAAGAGCTATTTATGACAAACCCACAGCCAGTATCATACTGAATGGGCAAAAACTGAAAGCATTCCCGTTGAAAACTGGCACAAGACAGGGATGCCCTCTGTCACCACTCCTATTCAAGATAGTGTTGGAAGTTCTGGCCAGGGCAATTAGGCAGGAGAAGGAAATAAAGGGTATTCAATTAGGAAAAGAGGAAGTCAAATTGTCCCTGTTTGCAGATGACATGATAGTATATTTAGAAAACCCCATCGTCTCAGCCCAAAATCTCCTTAAGCTGATAAGCAACTTCAGCAAAGTCTCAGGATACAAAAATGAATGTGCAAAAATCGCAAGCATTCTTATACACCAATAACAGACAAACAGAGAGCCAAATCATGAGTGAACTCCCATTCACAATTGCTTCAAAGAGAATAAAATACCTAGGAATGCAACTTACAAGGGATGTGAAGGACCTCTTCAAGTAGAACTACAAACCACTGCTCAACGAAATGAAAGAGGACACAAAGAAATGGAAGAACATTCCATGCTCATGGATAGGAAGAATCAATATCATGTAAATGGCCATACTGCCCAAGGTAATTTATAGATTCAATGCCATCCCCATCAAGCTACCAATGACTTTCTTCACAGAATTGGAAAAAACTACTTTAAAGTTTATATGGAACCAAAAAAGAGCACGCATTCCCAAGACAATCCTAAGCCAAAAGAACAAAGCTGGAGGCATCACGTTACCTGACTTCAAACTATACTACAAGGCCACAGTAACCATTTCAGCATGGTACTGGTACCAAAACGGAGATATAGACCAATGGAACAGAACAGAGCCCTCAGAAAAAATACCACAGATCTATAACCATCTGATCTTTGACAAACCTGACATAAACAAGAAATGGGGAAAGGATTCCCTATTTAATAAATGATGCTGTGAAAACTGGCTAGCCATATGTAGAAAGCTGAAACTGGATCCCTTCCTTATACCTTATACAAAAATTAATTCAAGATGGATTAAAGACTTAAATGTTGGACCTAAAACCATAAAAACCCTAGAAGAAAACCTAGGCAATACTCTTCAGGACATAGGCATGGGCAAGGACTTATGTCTAAAACACCAAAAGCAATGGCAACGAAAGCCAAAATTAACAAATGGGATCTAATTAAACTAAAGAGCTTCTGCACAGCAAAACAAACTACCATCAGAGTAAACAGGCAACCTACAGAATGGGAGAAAATTTTTGCAATCTACTCATCTGACAAAGGGCTAATATCCAGAATCTAGAAAGAACTCAAACAAACTTACAAGAAAAAAACAACCCCCTCAAAAAGTGAGCTAAGGATATGAACAGACACTTCTCAAAAGAAGTCATTTATGCAGCCCACAGACACATGAAAAAATGCTCTTCATCACTGGCCATCAGAGAAATGCAAATCAAAACCACAATGAGTTACCATCTCACACCAGTTAGAATGGCCATCATTAAAAAGTCAGGAAACAACAGGTGCTGGAGAGGATGTAGAGAAATAGGAACACTTTTACACTGTTGGTGGGACTGTAAAGTAGTTCAACCATTGTGGAAAACAGTGTGGTGATTCCTCAAGGATCTATAACTAGAAATAGCATTTGACCCAGCCATGCCATTACTGCGTATATACCCAAAGGATTATAAATCAATGCTGCTATAAAGACACATGCACATGTATGTTTATTGCGACACTCTTCACAATAGTGAAGACTTGGAAGCAACCCAAATGTCCATCAGTTGTAGACTGGATTAAGAAAATGTGGCACATATACACCATGGAATACTATGCAGCCATAAAAAATGATGAGTTCATGTCCTTTGTAGGGACATGGATGAAGCTGGAAACCATCATTCTCAGCAAACTATCACAGGGACAAAAAACCAAACACTGTATGTTCTTACTCATAGGTGGGAATTGAACAATGAGAACCCTTGGACACAGGAAGGGGAACATCACACACCGGGGCCTGTTGTGGGGTAGGGGTAGGGGTGAGGGAGAGCATTAGGAGATATACCTAATGTAAATGACAAGTTAGTGGGTGCAGCACACCAACATGGCACATGTATACACATGTAACAAACCTGCACGTTGTGCTCATGTACCCTATAATAAAAAAAACTGTCTATTTAAATGTTCTTAGCCCACTTTTTGATGGAATTTTTTTTTCTTATTTGACTTCCTTGTAGATTCTAGGTATTAGTCCTTTTTTGGATGCATAGATTATAAAGATTTCTCCCACTCTGTGGGTTGTCTGTTAACTCTGCTGATTATTTCTTTTGCTGTGCAGAAGATTTTTAGTTTAATTAAGTCCCATTTATTTATCTTTGTGTTTGTTCCATTTCCTTTTGGGTTCTTGGTCATGAAGTCTTTGCCTAAGCCAATGTCTAGAAGGGTTTTGTTTTGTTTTGTTTTTTGATGTTATCTTGTAGAATCTTTATGGTTTCAGGTCTTAGATTTAAATATTTGATCCATTTTGAGTTGATTTTTGTATAACATGAGAGATGAGGATCCAGTTTCATTCTTCTATATGTGGCTTGCCAATTATCCAAGCACCATTTATTGAATAGAGTGTCTTTTCCCCACTTCATATTTTTGTTTGCTTTGTCAAAGATCAGTTGGCTGTATTTGATTTTATTTCTGGGTTCTGTATTCTTTTCCGTGGTCTGTGTGCCTATTTTTATACCAGTATCACACTGGTATAAAATGGTGACTATGGCCTTATAGTATAGTTTGAAGCCAGATTATGTGATGCCTCTAGATTTCTTCTTTTTGCTTAGTCTTGCTTTGGCTATGTGGGCTCTTTTTTGGTTCCCTATGAATTTTGGGGTTGTTTTTTCTAGTTCTGTGCAGAATGATGGTGGTGTTTTGATGGGATTTGCATTGAATTTATAGATTGCTTTTGGCAGTATGGTCATTTTCACAATATTGATTCTACTCATCCATGAGCATGGGGTGTGTTTCAATTTGTTTGTGTCATCTAAGATTTTTTCAGTAGTGTTTTGTAATTTTCCTTGTAGAGGTCTTTCATGTCCTTGGTTAGGTAAATTCCTAAGTATTTATTTATTTTTTTTGCAGCTATTGTGAAAGTGGTTGAGTTCTTGATTTGATTCTGAGCGTGGTTGCTATTGGTGTATAGCAGAGCTACTGATTTGTGTACATTAATTTTGTATCTGGAAACTTTACTGAATTTATTTACCGGTTCTAGGAGCTTTTTGGATGAGTCTTTAGGGTTTTCTATTATGTGATGATATCACCAGCAAACAGTGGCCATTTGACTTCCTCTTTACCAATTTGGATGCCTTGATTTCTTTCTCTTGTCTCATTGCTCTGGTTAGGACTTCCAGTACTATGTTGAATAGAAGTAGGGAAAGTGAGCATCCTTGTCTTGTTTCAGTTCTTGCAGGAATGCTTTCAACTTTTCCCCATTCAGTATAATGTTAGCTGTGGGATTGTCATAGATGGCTTTTATTATGTTAAGGTATGTCCCTTCTATGTCAATTTTGCTGAGGGTTTTAATCATGAAACGATGTTGGATTTTGTCAAATGCTTTTTCTGCATCTCTTCAAACAATCATGTGATTTTTGTTTTTAATTCTGTTTATGTGATGAATCATATTTATTGACTTGCAGATGTTAAACCATCCCTGGTATGAAACCCACTTGATCATGGTGGATTATATTTTTGATATGCTGTTGAATTTGGTTCACTAGTATTTTGTTTAGGGTTTTTGCATCTCAGGGATATTGGTCTGTAGTTTTCTTTTTTTGCTATGTCCTTCCCTGTTTTGGGTATTAGAGTGATGCCTGCTTCATAGAATGATCTTAGGGAAGATTCCCTCTTTCTCTATCCTGTGGAACAGTGTCAATAGTATTGGTACCAGTTCTTTGAATGTCTGATAGAATTTAGCTGTGAATTCTTCTGTCCTAGATTTTTTTTTCATTGGCAATTTTTTTTATTACCACTTCAGTCTTGCTGCTTATTATTGGTCTGTTCAGAATTTCTTTATCTTTCTGCTTTAATCTGGGAGGTTTATATATTTCGAGGAATTTATCCATCTCCTCTAGTTTTTCTAGTTTATATGCATAAAGGTGTTCATAGTAGCCTTGAATGATCTTTTGTATTTTTGTGGTGTCAGTAGTAATATTTCCCATTTTATTTCTAATTGTGCTTATTTGGATTTTCCCTCTTCCTTGGTTAATCTTGCTAATGGTCTGGCGATTTTATTTATCTTTTCAATAAACTAGCTTTTTGTTTCATTTATCTTTTGTATTTTTTTTTTCGTTTCAGTTTCATTGAGTTATGCTCTGATTTTCGTTATTTCTTTTCTTCTGCTGGGTTTGGATTGTTCTTATTTCTCCAGTTCCGTGAGGCGTGACCTTAGATTGTCTATTTGTGCTCTTTCAGACTTTCTGATGTAGGCATTTAATGCTATGAACTTTCCTTATAGCACCGCTGTTGCTGTATCCCAGAGGTTTTGATAGGTTGTGTCACTGTCGTTCAGTTCAAAGAATTTTTGAATTTCCATCTTGATTTCATTGTTGACCCAGGGATCATTCAGGAGTAGGTTATTAATTTTCATTTATTTGCTTGGTTTTGAGGTTCCTTTTGGAATTGATTTCCAATTTTACTCCACTGTGGTATGAGAGAGTACTCGATATAATTTTGATTTTCTTAAATTTACTGAGACTTGTTTTGTGGCATATCATATGGTCTGTCTTGGAGAATGTTCCATGTACTGACGAATAGAATATATTCTGCAGTTGTTGGGTAGAATGTTCTGTAAATATCTAAATTCATTTGTTGTATAGTTTCAGTCCATTATTTCTTTACTGCCTTTCTGCCTTGATGACTAGTGTCAGTGGAGTATTGAAGTCCCCTTCTATTATTGTGTTGCCATCTATCTCATTTCTTAGGCCTACTAGAATTGTTTTATAAGTTTGGGAGCTCCAGTGTTAGATGTGTATATATATATATTTAGAATTGTGATATTTCCCTGTTGGATTAGTCCTTTTTATCATTATATGATGTCCTTCTTTGTCTTTTTAAGCTGCTGTTGCTTTAAAATTTTTCTTTTTTGTCTGATAAAAGACTAGCTTCTCTTGCTTGCTTTTGGCGTCCATTTCCATGGAGTGGCTTTTCACTCCTTTACCTTAAATGTATGTGAGTCTTTATGTGTTAGGTGAGTCTCCTGAAGACAGCAGAAACTTGATTGTTGAATTCTTATCCATTCTGCCATTCTGCTTGAAGTGGAGCAGTTAGGCCATTTACATTCAATGTTATTATTGAGATATGAGGTACTATTCTATTCATTGTGCTATTTGTTGCCTGAATACCTTTTTTTTCTTTCATTGTGCTATTGTTATACAGGTCCTGTGAGATTTATGCTTTAAGGAGGCTCTATTTTGGTGTATTCTGAGGATTCCTTTCAAGATTTAGAGCTCCTTTTAGCAGTTCTTGTAGTGTTGGCCTGGTAGTGGCAAATTCTCTCAGCATTTTTTTTATCTAGAAAAGACTGTACCTTTCCTTCATTTATGAAGCTTAGTTTCACTGGATACAAAATTCTTAGCTGAAAATTGTTTTGTTTAAGGAGGCTAAAAATAGGACCCTGGTCTCTCCCAGCTTGAGGGATTTCTGCTGAGAAATCTGCTCTTAATCCAATAGGTTTTCCTTTATAGGTTACCTGGTGCTTTTGTCTCACAGCTCTGAAGATTCTTTTTATTGTCTTGACTTTTGATAACCTGATGACTGTGTGCCTAGGCAATGATCTTTTTGTGATGAGTTTCCCAGGTGTTCTTTGAGCTTCTTGTATTTGGTTATCTAGATCTCTAGCAAGGCCAGGAAAGTTCTCCTTAATTATTCCCTCAAATATGTTTTCCAAAGTTTTAGATTTCTCTTCTTCCTTAGGAACACCAATTATTTCTAGGTTTGTTCGTTTAACCTAATCCCATACTTCTTGGGGCTTTGTTCATTTTAAAAAATTCTTTCTTCTTTGTCCTTGACGGATTGGGTTAATTCAAAAGCCTTGTCTTTGAGCCCTGAAGTTCTTTCTTCTGCTTGTTCAATTCTATTGCCGAGACTTTCCAGTGCATTTTGTGTTTCTCTAAGTGTGTCCTTGACTTCCAGAAGTTGTGATTGTTTTTTGCTTATGCTGTCTATTTCGCTGAAGAATTTTCCTTTCCTATCCTGTATCATGTTTTTGATTTCTTTAAGTTGAAGTTCACCTTTCTCTGTTGACTCTGTGATTCGCTTGATAATCGACCTTCTAAATTCTTTTTCTGGCAATTCAGATATTTCATTTTCATTTAGATCCATTGCTGGTGAGCTAGTATGATCTTTTGGGGGTGTTAAATACCCTTGCTTTGTCATATTACCGGAGTTGTTTTTCTGGCTCCTTCTCATTTGGGTAAATTATGTCAGAGGGAAGATCTGGGATTCAAGGGTGGCTGTTCAGATTCTTTTGTCCCATGGGGTGCTCCCTTGATGTGGTGTTCTCCCCTTTCCCCTAGGAATGAAGCTCCCTGAGAGCCGAACTGAGGTGATTGTTTTTTTCTTCTGAGTCTAGCCATCCAGAGGAGCTACTGAGCTTCAGGCTGGTACTGGGGTGTGTCCGCAAAGAGTCCTGTGATATGATTCATCTTCAGGTCTTGCAGCCCTGGATAGCAGCACCTGAACCGGTAGAGGTAGCAGGGGAGTGAGGTGGACTCTGTGAGCGTCCTTGGTTGTGTTTTTGTTTAGTGTGCTCATTTTGTGTTGGTTGGCCTCCAGCCAGGAGGTGGTGCTTTCAAGAGTGCATCAGCTGTGGTCCTATAGGGAGGATGTGGACTTGCCCTAGGGGCTGGGCACAGTGGCTTATTCCTATAATCCCAGCACTTTGGGATGCCGAGATGGGCGTATCACTTGAGGTCAGGAGTTCGACACTATCCTGACCAACATGGTGAATCCCTGTCTCTACTTAAAACAACAACGAAACAACAAAACCACTACCATCGCCACCGCCACCACGTTCTAGGGATACCTGGTTAAGTATTCAGGTTTTTCAGGCAGTGGGCAGGGCCGTAGAGCTTTCAAGAGATTTTGACCTTTGTCTTTGGTTACCTGGGCGAGTAGAGAAAGACCACCAGGTGGGGGAAGGGATAGGTGTGTCTGTGCTCAGGCCCTCCTTGGGCATGGGGCTTGCTGTGGCTGCTGTGGGGGATGGGAGTGTGGTTCCTAGTGCAATGGAGTTATATTTCCAGGGAGATTATGGCTGCCTCTGCTGAGTTACACAGGTCACCAGGGAAGTGGGGGAAAGCCTGCAGTCACAGACCTCCCTCCACTCCCACGCAGTCCCCAGTCCTAGAGGCCAGTCTCATTCCTGCCATGCCCCCTCAACTGCATCGAGTCCATTTCCAGGCAGCTGGTGACCAGGGCTGAGAATTTGCCCCAGACCATGAACCTCCCTGTTGAGAAAGCAAGCAGACTCACAGTTTTTCGGTGACTCAGGGAGCCTGCAGTGGTGATCCACTTACCTCAATGGGTCTGTGGATTCTCTCGGGTTTTCTGGTATGTTCCTGTGGAAATTCTTGGTGCTGCTATCCAGGGCTGCAAGACCTGAAGATGAATCATATCACAGGACTCTTTGCGGACATACCCTAGTACCAGCCTGAAGTTCTGCGCAATACTGTTCATGAGCACTGTTCATGATGTGAGTCTCTACACACTGCTCTGCCTGTCTGAGCAGGAGCCGCAAGCTAGTCCTGCCTCCTATTCGCCATCTTAAAGATCCATTTAAAAGGTTTTGAATGGGGTATGAGGAAATCTATTTAACTGTATTAATCCTCTAAACAACAGTTTAGATAAAGTTCCACAGGTGTGACATCTTTTACTGGGTATAAAATGTAGTTTATCCCATTCCTTTAAAAGATAATTCTTTAGTTCCCTGTCCAAATCATTGATTTCATAGTATATTGTACCTTTGAAAATGTGTATCAGTTTTTTTCCCCCCGTACTGTACAAATCAGGCTTTTTTTTTTTTTTTTTTTTTTTTTGAGACAAAGTCTTGCTCTGTCGCCCAGGCTGGAGTGCAGAGGCACAATCTGGGCTCACTGCAACCTCTGCCTCCTGGGTTCAAGCGATTCTCCTGCCTCAGCCTCCTGAGTAGCTGGGATTACAGGCTCCCACCACCACGCCTGGCTAATTTTTGTATTTTTAGTAGAGTCTAGACTGGTCTCGAACTCCTGACCTCAGGTGATCTGCCCGCCTCAGCCTCTCAAAGTGCTGGGATTACAGGCATGAGCCATTGCGCCTGGCCACAAGTTAGGCTTTCTTCAGCCATAGTTCTGTGTGAGGATCAGGAATCTTTAATTGTAGACTCCCATTATATATATTCTTTACAACCTTTTAGAGAAATCTGCCAGTAATAAATTCAGATGGTTTGCTGTTTGGTTGTTTTTTTTTTTTCTCGCCTCAGAGGGTAGTAATTAGTTATAAGTTAAGCTGTGGAATATCAGCCCAGTTGCCTATTTCACTGAGCAAATATTGTGTGCTCACTATGTGATCTAAGTTTCTGCCTTCATAGGGCTTATATTCTAGTGTAGATGAGTGCTGGGAGACGGATAAGGTACAGCTAGTAATAAATAAATAAAATAGTTTCTCTAGTAGTAAGTGGTAAGAGTAAAGTTAAAGCAAAAGGATGAAGAATAGGAGAGAGGGGTCTACTGCATGTAGAGTAGTCAGACAAAGCCTTGGAATTGACTTTTTTTTTTTTTTTTAAGTTGAGACTTAAATTATGCAAAGGAGGCAGCCACAGGGAAAGAACTTTTCCTGGACAAAATGATATTATATTTAATGGCCTTGAAATGTGAATGCAATATGGCATATTTGAGGGAAAGAAAAGACTAGTTGTTGACATTTCATAGATTGATAGGAAAAGTGAGAGTGATAGGAAATGAGTTTGGAAAAGAGGACAGGGCCACTCAAATAAGGTGTTGTGGGACAAAATATAAAGTGCTAAAATTTTAAAGTAATGACAAGCCAAGCCATTGAAGAGTACTAAATCTGTACTGTATTTTTAAAATTAAATTAAAATTAAAAAAGAATTGACTTTTGCTCCTCTCTGGAAGTACCATAATATTATTGGAAAGTCCAAGTCAATAGAAATGATCTCTTTACAGATTGTTAACATTTTCCAGTGAGGTAACATTGGGATATTAGCTCATAATAGTTAACATTTATTGAGAACTTAATATGTGCCAGCACTGGGCAATACATATTATATGTCTGAAGCACTTTATATTATGTTTTCTTCACAGCAGTGGGGTAGGCGGTAATGTTATTACATATTCTAAATGAAGAAACTGATTATATTTTTCCCAAGGACACATGATTCTAAGTGTTGCTTGGATAACATGACCCAGAATGTGAACCCATTGAGTGGTTTGTACACTTTATGAATGGTCGTCACAAACGTGATGATGATTAATTTACAGATACAGGCAGAAGACACAAATCTCTTTTATATAAGTAACGAATACAAGAACTTACTTTTTAGAAACATGTTGCAGTATTCTCCCCTTTGGAAGGACAAATTTCCTTTGCCTTGAATTTCTCTTGTAGGGCACTACAGTGATGGTGCTACCACATTGTCTGACTGTGATGAGGATTATCTTATTCATCTCCAAGATCTCATCAGTATAAGTAGAACTGGGTTTCATTGTATTCCCATGGTTTCTTAGCAATTTGATATTTCTTTTAGGTAAGCTATATGTATATTCCTTCTTGCTGAAGACAGCAGATAAAATTGAAAACAGCCACCAAATTAAAGCAGTTTCGTCACTTCTCTTCCAATCCTAATATATGGCTTTTGTTTTAAAATATTTTTTTCTTAAAGTATGTTGGATTTGGCACGTAACATTATTAAAATAAAGAAATTTTATTCTACAGGTTGAGTAAATGTTACCTGAAGTGCTGGGGACCAGAAGTATTTTGGATTTCAGATTTTTTTTAGATTTTGGAATATTTGTATTGCTGGTTGAGTATCCCTAAACTGAAAATCTGAAATAAATAATGCCTCAAAAAGCACTCAGAATGTTACAGATTTTGGAGGATTTTGGATTTTTGGATTAGGGATACTCAAACCTGTATTTCTAATTTTATCACAGATGTTGAACTTCATCAAGTGGTTTTTCCTAATATTTGATGTAATCTTGCTGTTGTTTTTCTTTTGGTCTTTTATTGTGCAGAAGTTTATTAATATATTTTCTGATGTTAAACTAGTCTTACATTCCTGTAGTAAACCATAGTTTTTCACTTAAAAAAAATTCTGCTCTATTTAGGAATTTTGTATTTTATTTACAATTTCAATTTTATGTTGACAAGAAAATTTTTTTTTCCTCTTTAGAGGACTTTTAAATTCTTTTATTGGACTTTGGAACAGAGATACTGGCCTCTTAAAATGAAGAATATTTCCCTCATTTTCTGTTATCTGGCCCCCATGTCCAAGTTCCCCATTTCTCCAGAAGGTGGATTTCATAACCATAGCCATAAATAAAAACCTCATGGAACCTCTAAGGTCATCTAACAATTTGAATTAAAATCCAAACCCAGGGAATACAGAATTGTTTTTCAAAGTTTGCTTTGTTTTTAAGTTTAGTTTCTCAGATATTTTTTGGAAAAGGTATGTTTAATAAATCTAGAAGAAATTTTAGCAGTAAGCAGAAGCAATTGGGAAGAAAATGCTGTATATGACAAAAATTTGGGGAAAATGTCCATGATATAAGAAAGTGTGCTCATATTGCATTTGGGTTGAATGCTCCCATAAAGGAAAGGTGAGTGGACCTGGACATGTAAACATAGGAAGTGGGAAGGAGAGGCAAAGGAGCACGGGAATGGGATCTGTGGGCTTGTAAATATAATCTGATGAATAGTAGTTTGATTAAAATGTACTTGCAAGTCTTTCTCAGTCCAAGAGAGAATATGACTTGAATTGAGCTATCGATATTTAAAAATCATTACCACTATCTACTCCACAAGGTTAGGAGGAGTACATATATTATCCTTGGAGATCAAAAGCTTCCATTGTTTAAAATAGGCAATTAGCACCCAGAATCATGGTTCTGTTTTTTTATTCTAAGACATTAGAGTAAAAAGCTTTTAATTTTATTATTGGTTTTATTAAATGGCTTAATTTTATTATTGATCAAACTCTGGATTAACAGGATAAACAAAGTAAAATTGCTAATACTTCTGATTATACTTCAGTGTGATTGTCAAATGAATATTTTATCACATGACACTCTAAAATATCCTAGATATTTTTCAGAAAGAAATAAGAATAGCCATGGTATATTTGTTACTTTCCTTCACACTGGAAAACTGCATTGATTGTTAAGAACAACTAGCATCTGATCAGGCATCATCAGAATTCGTAGGTCTAATACTATAAAGTTTTGGATTAAGAAATACTATTTGGATTCAGGAATTAGTTCAGTGAGGGCCTTTGGGCAAGATTCACTCTATATTTCTTAGAGAATCTTATATATCAGAGTGCCACTTTGCTTTTCATTGCTTTATTTTATTCTCTTCTATGTTGGTTAGCATGGCAGAGAGAAACATCAACTACATGTTTTATAAACTCCTCACTCCCTTGGAAGACTTTATTGAGGGCTATTTAAGTTTTAAATTAGGATCATTTTAGCAGGCTCTGTTGTATTCATAATGGTAGTATCTTCTTCTTCTTTTTCTCATTCTTGCTTTCTATCTCTCCTCTCCTCCTGCCTCTCATTTTTGGCAACTGGAAGCTACATATTTTGAATATTATGACCATGGTGTAGATAGCCTCTGGATAAAAGTTTATTCATCTCAACACCTCCTGTATCATCACAGTGTTATGCACTTACTGCTTAATACACACGATGAATGTTTTCAAGGTTATAGCTGTTGCTAGTATTGTAGTGGATGGAGGGCTCTGACTAGGTCAATGTGAGACATTCATGTAAACAGCACATATGAATTGGTTTAGATGCAGTTGGAGGGAGGAGTCAGATGGCATTTGTGAGAAACTATTCCAGTGAAGGCCAAGCTAGCGCTCATTGTTTTGTTCTGGCCTCATGTATACTAAGTTAAATTGTGGACATCTTTTCTGAGTGTGAGTTGGGGATGCTAGTGTCTTAACTTTTTAATTCCAGGAGTTTCAGTATAAAACATAAACCTGAGATGAGGCCAATGTAGGAATGAAATGAAGAGGAAGAGGGCAAGATGGCAGTCTTTTTGGTTTTCTTAAGTTTACCAGAATGAAAATTAATGATGAAGTATTAATAGAACTTACTACATTTTACTTGGAAGTAAATGTTAATGAAAACCAGATGATAATGAAGATTAAAAAATGCTTACTTATCCAAAGGAAGTAATTTCTACTTGTGAATTTCTATGATCTAATGAGGAACTACTTTCTAATTTGAATTATAATAGTGTACCAAATGAGAACATAAATGACACTAGTATAATCTGAGTCCATAGTATAGAATTTGTACTCAGCCGGTTCCAACTCAGCACAGAGCTCAGCCCATTGGTACTGATGAGTGAATCAGATGCTTTCATTATTTGAAGGGTTTTTCTATTACATACTCAGGAATTTTTATCTCCAAGTTGGTTCAGATCTGTTACAACTGCTTTCGCCTCCATATCCAGCTAATTGTCATATTTACATCTTTGATGTAATAAGATTTTTGATACTTCTGCCACTTCTAATTTTCCTACTACTATTCTTGTTACACACTGTGATTTTTATGAGTTGTTGCCATAACATTTCGGGGAGGAGAGGGTGTTATGGGCTGAATTGGCTGTATTTAGGGTTAAGGTCTTTAAAGAGTATGAGGCTATGAATGTGGGCCCTAATCCAATATGACTGGTATCCTTATAAGAAGACAAAGAGCACAGACACAGAGAAAAGACCATGTGAGGACATAGTGAGAAAGTGTCCATCTATCAGCAAAACAAGGAAAAAGGCTTCAGAAATCACACCTGTTGACATTTTGAACTTGGACTTCTAGCCCTCCAAACTGTGGGACAATAAAATTTCTGTTGTTTAAGCTACCCAGTCTGTGGCACTTTGTTGTGGCAGCCCTAGCAAACTAACACAGAGGGGGAAGTGTTAGAGGAACTTAAGACTTGCACACATGTACAAACCTGTGCACAGGAATGTGCCCAATAATGGAATGTTCAGGGTCCCTTGTTGTTTGAGGCATCTTACCATTCTGCTTTGTATGCCTTTGGCGAGTCTGCCTACTGCTGAGAGACAGTACATCACTAAACTTATCCATTTTTTCCCCAATAAGGATAACTATTACAGCACAGGAATAATAGTCATCTAGAATTATGCCCCTTCACCAGATTATGTTTGTCCTGAAGTCCCAAAATTCTGTCTTTTAGTGATCACATTAAATGGAAGGCAGATTCACCTACACATTTTTGTGGCATTCTTGGAGATTTCAGTTGAAAAAAGTTTGTGACTTTTGATCTACTCAGTGTTTGATTATGAAAAATGAATAGTAGCAACAATTGACTGCTTTATATTAAGTTGTTACCAGAATTTAGAATGATTCTTATTTTCTTTTTGCCATTTAAAATTTAAGCCTACGTGGAGTATTGTTGAGATTTGTAATTGACAAATAACTGACAGTTGATTATAATCTACAACCTCGGGATAAAATACAGTAAAATATTTTAAACACTCAGGACCCAGAACAAATACATTTGTTGAATGATTGTAAGAATGCTTGATGTTTGGCTGCAAAGCTATGAATTTCCTTGCCTTTCCACAATTAAGAATATCTGCCTTCTCACAAATCTTAAAAGTTAGACCTATCCTGCTGTTATGTATAATTCATTTTCTACTAACGTTGTTCTTTTTTTAATTATTTTTTTTTATTTTTTTGAGATGGAGTCTCACTCTGTTTGCCAGGCTGGAGTGAGGTGGCACAATCTTGGCTTACTGCAATCTGTGCCTCCCAGGTTCAAGCCATTCTCCTGCCTCAGCCTCCTGAGTAGCTGGGATTACAGGCGCACACCACCATGCCCAGCTAATTTTTGCATTTTTAGTAGAGATGGGGTTTCACCATGTTGGCCACCATGGTCTTGATCTCATGACCTCGTGATCCACCCACCTCGGCCTCCCAAAGTGCTGGGATAACAGGTGTGAGCCATTGCCCCTGGCCTAACGTCCTTCTTTTATAGCATCTAAAATAGTTAGAATTGACTTATTTCCCATAATTTTAAAATGTATTCTTTTACATGATTTTAAGTTGCATTTTCAAAAACAGTTGCTGCTGTCTAGAACTTGGAGTAGAAGTGTGTTTCATGATGCCTTTTGTCATGATTTTCTCACTCTTTGTGAATCTACTTGTTATATGTTTTGATATTTTATTTTTTTAAAATCTACTTAATACTTTATTAAGAATTTATTAGAGACCAAATGTTGATTAAGGTTTATAAAACTCAGCATTCAAATGCTTTGCCCATCTATTGGTGTAGTAATACAATCTTTAATTCAGCAGATTATTATCAAACACCTTCTGTGTGTAAGTAAGAAACACAGAAATTTTAAAAAAGAGTCTTAACTGCCACAGAGTTAATTGCCTCACTTTTCAGAAAGGGAAACTGAAGTGCTTATGTTTGTCCACCTTCTTTGTGGCAGAATAGTCCCTTCACTGTGAGTGACTTAACCCATTTTCACTGTGCCTTCCACTTTGTGTAGTCCTAATGGAAGAATTGATTACTTTTGAAATGAAAGGAAAAGTAAACCAGTAAAGTTAAGGACTTAATGAATGATTTTTTTTTCTATTAACTGATGAATAATCAGTAAAACTTTCAGCTGTGGGGAATTGTGTTTTTGGCAGAGACAGGGAGGCACTTTGAAGAAAACTTTCAACTATTTGCATTTTAGAAAATGTTTTGAATAACTTCCTAATACTTAAAAAAGTACTTTTGTGAAGTTTTACCTCCTCAGTGTTTGCTATTTTTATCTAAACCTATTTTTCTTAGTAACTCATTGTGAAATGTTTATCTTTGCGTTTAATAGGTTAACAAGGAGGAAAAAGCAGAAAAATAATGTTTTTTTCCATAGTCAGAAAGGAGAAGAAATATGGAAGAATAGTGAGGCAGTGGCAGGCCCATTCTTTTTTAAAAAGGTGGGCATGGAGAAAGTGGATCTAGGGTGAAATAAAAGAAGAGGAACTGGCAGATGTCACAAAATAGCCATAGGATCCATTTGCAAGCATTTGTAAAAAATGACCCCCAAGTACTGAATAAGTCTTTGAGGGTTAGAATTCCCAATAGTTGGTAGAAGTGAGAACCAGAGACTTTAAAAAAAATCAAATTGAATATAACTTTTACTCCAGGATGCAATGGTGAGGAACGTTAGGCTGAACATGCAGTATTAAAAACGTTCACTGGCAATGGCAACACATAGATACTGGGAGCATAGAGGAAGGGTTGCTAACATTACTGCTTGGGAGAATTAGTGAAAGTGTCACATGGGTATTTGAAATATGTGTATTGGTATAAATTCTTTTTATGAAAAAGTAGGGAATTAGAGAGGAGATGGACTTACTGAAGAATATAGAGAAATACTAATTTAGGCCCTCAGTGATATACCATCTAGAGCATGAAAAAATACATAGTCAACAATGATTAGATGATTTTACCTATAAGGAAAAGACATAATTTCATATTTAGACTTGTTTTATATACTGTGAAATGAATACTTACAGACATTAAATCTAGTCACTTTAGTTTCTTCTTCTTCTTCTTCTTCTTTTTTCTTTTTTTTTTTTTTTGAGACGAGAGTCCTGCTCTGTCGCCCAGGCTGGAGTGCAGTGGCGCGATCTTGGCTCACTGCAACCTCCGCCTCCCGGGTTCAAGCAGTTCTCCTGCCTCAGCCTCCTGAGTAGCTGGGATTACAGGCACGCACCACCACACCCGGCTAATTTTTTGTATTTTTAGTAGAGACGGGATTTCACCACATTGGTCAGGCTGGCCTTAAACTCCTGACCTCGTGATCCGCCCACCTCAGCCTCTCAAAGTGCTGGGATTACAGGCGTGAGCCAATGTGCCCTGGCCCACTTTAGTTTCTTTTGAGCAACTGAGTGTCATGAAATGTCAATATCATGAAAGAAAGAGAGGTAAGGAACTGCTCTAGATTAAGGAATCATGGCAGGCATTACACAAATCATGTAATTTGTGAACCTTTATCTCGTCTTATTTTCTCCCAAGAAAAGAAGGAAAGAAAGGAAGAAAAGACCAGAACACAGCAATAAAGATACATTTTTGAGACAGTTGGGGAAATTTTTACTATTAGGTGATATGACTGATTAATTGCAAATATGACCACAGTTCTTCATCTTTGCTTATATCCATGCCCTTTGCAATGTGATTTTGCAGCTACTCCCATTAAGGGGCCATCTCTATTTATTCACCCCACAAATCTGAGCTTGTCAACAGAAAGTGGCAGAAGTTATGGTGTGTCCGTTTGGAGCACAGGCACAAGTTCTTGCATGCGTATACTCCCTTGGGAACTATGACATTTGCTGTCCGATCTAGCCCTGGCTATCCTGGAGGGTGAAAGAGTTGGTAGAAGAAAGGTCAGTTGTCACAGCTCAGGCCATCCTAGACCGTCTGATATCCAGCCAACCCCTAAACTTGTCAGAGAGCTTAGCCTAGATCAGCAAAATTCACCACAGACATACGAGTTAACCCAGCTAGGACAGAACTACCTAGCTGGCTGGTTGACTTGTAAGCAATGATATATGATGGTTATGTTAAGCTATTGAATTTTGGGAATGGTTGGTTATGTATCATTTGTAAACTGATACAGTGATATTGCTGAGTCATGTTATGTAGAATCCTGTTTATGAAGAAAAATGTTTTTTGTTCTTAGAAGATACCAGCTGATGAATAGGTGTGAAATATTATGAAATATACAACTTTCTTTTAAATGGTATAGCAAAAATAAAGTATGTGTAGTCTTGTATGTGTGCATATATATATAGAGAGAGAGAGAGAGAAAGAGAGATTGAGAATACAGATATGATGAACTGTTATATTGTGTTTGTTGAAAAGGACATATTTATTGTACTATTTAAACTTTTTTGTAGCTTTGAAGCTTTTCAAAATAAAATGTTTGGAGAATTTCTTAATATTGGCTTATTTGGATGTCATCTCCCCAGCCTCACCTTTTTTTCCTTTAATAGCTGAATTTGAGATAGAGAAAAAAAGGGTCCTAAAGATTATAGTTAGTTGCACTCTACGTAATCAAGTTTATTTGTTTATTTGGAGATGGAGTCTTGCTCTGTCACCCAGGCTGGAGTGCAGTGGCGTGATCTCAGCTCACTACAACCTCCGCCTCCTGGATTCAGGCGATTCTGCCACCTCAGCCTCCTGAGTAGCTGGGATTACAGGCGCCCACTGCCACACCTGGCTAATCTTTTTTGTATTTTTAATGGAGATGGGGTTTCACCATGTTGGCCAGGCTGGACTCGAACTCCTGACCTCAAGGGATCCACCTGCCTCAGCCTCCCAAAAGTGCTGGGATTACAGGAGTGAGCCACCACACCTGGTCTTAATCAGGTTTTTGGAGGATATCTTTTCAGTGTATTTTAAGTTTCTGCATATTAGTGCTGGTTTAGATTATGAGAGCCCAGTGGTCAGGGATTGTCTGCATTGGATTATACATAACAGGATTTCCTAAGTCCATGCCTCAGACTGCTTGTAACTATAGGATATCCATGGAGAAAGAGTTCTTTAGTCTTCCACTTGGAGAGGCACAGTGCCAAAGAGTAAGTACATTAAACATCCTGAGAGCTATATTAACAAAAGAAACCAGCATTTTCTAGACATATTGATACAAATTATCCTCTCTCCCCACAGTCAGTAACATATGTTATACTTGGGGTATAGAGTTCTTAGGAATACACTTGGAGAAATGAAGATTGTCACTAGTAAATGCTTTTGATGATAGGCTTCAGTAAATTATAAGTATCTTAAAATTTGGTTATAGCTTCTAAAGATGAATTATAAAGTTTTTGTTAAATTATGGCATGGCATAATGGAAAGAGTGTGTACTTTGTAGTGAGAACCAGAGGAAATTGGGTGCTCCACCAGTAGCTTTTTGACTAAGGAATTCACTACTAAGTTTTAGATTCCTATAAAATGGGATAATACTTCATTCCCAAGATTCTAACCTGAATTAAATGTGTAAAGCCTTGAGTATAGTTGGCGTTCATATTTAAAACTAGCCTTGGATTCATTTGGATGTAGGGTTTCTCTTACAGCTTGAATTGCATCTGTTATATAGAGCAGGTGTGGGGCATGTTGGATCTCATAAGCTTTTGCTGGAAGGCTGCTAGGCAGATATCATTTGATTTTTATAATGTAAATATAATTATAAAATTCTATAAGGAACAATGATTCACATAAATGAATCTCAGAAAAGTAAACTTTTCTGTAACTGAAAGTTTCGTCTTCTGTATTTTAAGTATTTTAGGGGGAAACAAAAAGTATACTAGTTTCCTACATTATTCATGAGTGTTTTGAATATCATTTAACATCTCTGTAATTTATAATTTATTTCATTGTGGTATAATATGTCTTGACAATGTAGACCTATTTATAGCTTTTGAGTTATTGACTGTTATTTTTATTTTTTGGATTTCTGTCATTTAAATTGTTACTTCTTGCAGCTGTTGGTATGACAATTCTGTAGAAATACCTCAGTCTTTCCTTCAGTTTTCTGCTTCTAATACAGTGGAGATAGGGTAGTGGTGGTACTAGCTTTTTAGAATTGGTGCAGAAGAAGGCATAAGCAATTGGCATAGTGTATGATTTTTTGATACCCTCATAGAAATGGAAAATATACTGTTTAGATTACGTTCCTGTAATGTCTGATATAGCTTGTAACTAATTTATTTGATTTTTTAAATCTAAGTTATTCTTTAACATAATCTCATAATTTTTCATTTTAAAGCCATAAGTGTGCTTTTTATTTTTATTTATTTAATTTTTTTGTTTTGTTTTGTTTTGTTTTTTTGAGACAGAGTCTAACTCTGTCACCCAGGCTGGAGTGCAGTGGCTGATCTCAGCTCCCTGCAACCTCCGCCTCCCGGCTTCAAGCAATTTTCTCCTGAGTAGCTGGGATTACAGGTGTGCACCACCATGCCCAGCTGATTTTTTTGTATTTTTAGTAGAGACAGGGTTTCACCATGTTGGCCAGGCTGTTCTAGAGCTCCTGACCTCAGGTGATCCACCTGCCTTGGCCTTGCAAAGTGCTGGCATTACAGGTGTGAGCCACCACGCCCAGCCAAGGGTGCTTTTTAATAAATATCTGTTTAAATAGTTACCAACACTTAAAAAGTGAATAGCTTTGACTTTATTTGCATTATTGTGTTTACTGGTGACATAATTAAGCCCACTAAAAAGCCTGATTTATAATATCTCAAAAAAGTATAATGTGATTTTTAGCATTATTAATAAAATAGATGCAGAATTATTACTGTGATTTGTATTTTATATCCAATATAAGATAAAATATTACTGGAGGGGTTAAATGTATTGATCAGGGAAGAGTTATTTATAATTAAGCCTTTAAATTTTATGTACATGTTTGCTCCTGTTATGTTTGGATGGCCTTTATATTTTTCTAGTACTTTCAGCTTACTTAGACATATTTTTATCATACGTTTAATATATAAAACTTGACCTCATATGTCTAGGAATGAAAAAACATTTAATGTCACATTAACCTTGCTGTAAGTTTTATGTAACTTTTACGCAGAATGTTGCTCACGTGTTCTGTATTGCCGTGTGTCACAAGGGTAAGCTGTCTACACCTTCAAAAATGTTGGAGGAAAGTTTGATAAAGTTCAAGTTTGTTATGTTTTACTATATTATACAGTCTTCACCACTTTTAGTCAGTAATTTATTTTGGCTACACGAACATCAATGCTGAACAATAATTCCTATATAGGGATTATATACTGTAGAAGATGCAAATCAGTATTTTCTTTTTTATCCTGAAATCAATATGAAAAATATTGTTAATATTATCATTAGTACATCTTGAAGTGTTAAGTCAATTTGATTTTAAAATATTTACTTATGAATTAGGCCAGGTGCGGTGGCTCACGCCTGTAATCCCAGGACTTTGGGAGGCTGAGGCGGGCGGATCACCTCAGGTCAAGAGTTCAAGACCAGCCTGGCCAACATAGTGAAACCCCGTCTCTACTAAAAATACAAAAATTAGCCAGGCGTGGTGGCACACCCTGTAGTCTCAGCTCTTCAGGAGGCTGAGGCAGGAGAATTGCTTGAACCTGAGAGGCAGAGTTGCAGTGAGCTGAGACCATGCCACTGCACTCCAGCCTGGGTGACAGAGTGAGACTCTGTCTCAAAAAAAAAAAAAAATTATGTGTGTATTTATTTTTAAAGAAGAATGTAGAAGTCACCAAAGAGTTGAAGAGTATACTTGTTTACAGGTATCCCTACATTAACAGAGGATTTGATAGAGGTTAGGTTGAATTTCTTCTAGGGATTTCTAGGTCAGGCAAGGTAGCATCAAGGACAGCCAGTCCACTGCATGTTTAAATTCACGCATGATTAAATAAATCTGTGTATGTATGATGCACCAGTATTCTTGTGTGTGGTCACCCTGTTGGCCATTTACCAAATAGTAGTATATGAAGGAGAATGCTGTTCCTATGAAAATTCATGAATTGAATTTAGTTGCAGGGATGGAAATAAAGGTATTTCCATATTGTGGACTTTGCAGTTCTTGAAGTTCATAAAGGTAAAATATCTCTTTGTTTTGACTTTCACTTTTCTGCAAACACTTGCATATTATAATAAGTGATTTTTCTTTTTGAAACTGTCCTTTAAATTTCTAAGTTTCTGTGACTTACTACATGGCAAATTTATTTGTATACTATTTCTAAATCCCTTCTTTTCTATGTTTTTATTTTTAAAGTTTATTTTTTGTGGGTACATAGTAAGTGTATATATTTATGGGGTACATGAGATGTTTTGATACAGATATACAATCTGTAATAATCACGTCATGGACCATGGGATATCTGTCACCTCAAGCATTTATCCTTTGTGTTATAAACAATCCAGTTATACTTTTTTAGTTTTCTTAAATGTACGATTAAATTATTATTGACTATAGTAACCCTGTTGTGCTTTCAAATATTAGGCCTTATTCATTTATTCATTCAATTTTTTTGGTACCCGTTAATCATCCCTACCTCCTCCCTAATCCCCCAACTACTCTTCCTAACCTCTAGTAACTATCCTTCTACTCTATCTCCATGGGCTCAATTATTTTGATTTTTGGATCTCACAAATAAGTGAGAACATGTAAAGTTTGTCTTTCTTTGCCTGGATTATTTAATTTAACATAATTAACCCCAGTTCTATCCATGTTGTTACAAATGACTGAATCTCATTCATTCTTATGGCTGAATAGTACTCCATTGTGTATGAGTACCATATTTTCTTTATCCATTCATCTGTTGATGGACACTTAGTTTGGGTCCAAGTTTTGGTCATTGTGAACAGAGCTGCAACAAACATGGGAGTGCAGAAAGCTCTTTGATATTCTGATGTCCTTTCTTTTGGGTATGTACCCAGCAGTGGAGTTGCTGAATTATATGGTATCTCTATTTTAAGCTTTCTGAGGAACCTCCAAACTGTTCTCCATAGTGGTTTCATGAATTTACATTCCCAACGTTAGTATGAGGGTTCCTTTTTCTCCATATCCTTGCCAGCATTTGTTATTGCCTTTTGGAGAAAAACCATTTTAACTGGGTGAGATGATATCTCATTGTTTTTATTTTCATTTGTCTGGTAATCAGTGATGCCGAGCACATTTTCATATGTCTGTTTGCAATTTGTATTTCTTCTTTTGAGAAATGTCTACTCAGATCTTTTGCCCATTTAAAAATCAGATTATTAGAGATTTTTTTCCCGTAGAGTTGTTTCAGCTCCTTATATATTTTTGTTATTAATCGCTTGTCAGATGGGTAGTTTGCAAGTATTTTCTTCCATTCTGTGGATTGTCTCTTCACTTTGTTGATTGTTTCCTTTGCTGTGCAGAAGCTTTTTAACTTGATATGATTCCATTTCTTCATTTTTGATTTGGTTGCCTGTGCTTGTGGGGTATTACTCAAGAAATCTTTGCCCAGACCAATGTCCTGGAGAGTTTCCCCAATGTTTTCTCGTAGTATTTTCATAGTTTGAGCTGTTAGATTTAATTCTTTAATCCATTTTGATTTGATTCTTGTATATGGCAAGAGATAGGGGTCTAGTTTTGTTCTTCCGCATGTGGATATCCAGTTTTCCCAGTCCGTTTATTGAAGAGACTATCTTTTCCTCAGTGTATGTTCTTGGCACCTTTGTAAAAAATTAGTTTACTGCAGGTGTGTGGATTTGTTTCTGGATTCCCTATTCTGTTTTATCGGTCTGTGTATCTGTTTTTAGGCCAGTACCATGCTGTTTTGGTTACTGTCGCTCTGGTTATAATTTGAAGTCAGGTAATGTGATTCCTCCAGTTTTCTTCTTTTTGCTTAGGATAGCTTTGACTATTCTGAGTCTTTTGTGGTTCCATGTAAATTTTAGGATAGTTTTTTTCTATTTCTGTGAAGAATGTCGTTGGTATTTTGATAGGGATTGCACTGAATCTGTAGATTGCTCTGGGTAGTATGGACGTTTTAATAATATTGATTCTTCTAATCCATGAACATAGAATATTTTTCCATTTTTTGGTGTCCTCTTCAATTTCTTTCATCAGTTTTTTATAGTTTTCGTTGTAGAGATCTTTTACTTCTTTGGTTAAATTAATTCCTAGGTATTTAATTTTATGTGTGGCTACTGTAAATGAGATTTTTTTAAAATTTCTTTTTCAGATTGGTCATTGTTGGCATATAGAAATGCTGTTGATTTTTTTATGTTGATTTTGTATTCTGGAACTTTACTGAAGTTGACTGAAGTTGTTTATCAGTTCTAATAGTTTTTTGGTAGAGTCTTTAGACTTTTCCAAACATAAGATTATATCATCATCTGCAAACAAGGATAATTTTACTTCTTTGTTTACAATTTGGATGCCTCTTATATGTTTCTTTTATCTGATCACTCTAGTTAGGACTTCCAGTACTGTGTTGAATAACAGTGGTGAAAGTGGACATCCTTGTTGTGTTCTAGATTTTGAAGGAAAGGCTTTCAGCTTTCCCCTATTCAGTATGATACTATCTGTGGGTCTGTCATATATGGCTTTCATTATGTTGAGGTATGTTCCTTCCATCCTCAGTTTTTTGAGGGTTTTTATCAAGAAGGGATGTTGAATTTTTTTTTACTTTTTTTTTTTGAGACAGAGCCTCACTCTGTCATGCAGGGAGAGTGCAGTGGCACCATCTTGGCTCACTGCAACCTCCACCTCCCGGGTTCAAGTAATTCTTGTGCCTCAGCTTCCCGAGTAGCTGGATTTACAGGCGTGCGTCACCATGCCCAGCTAATATTTGCATTTTTTTTTTTTTTTTAGTGGAGATGAGGTTTTGCCATGTTGAACAGTCTGGTCTTGAACTCCGCACCTCAAGGCATCCATCTGCCATGGCCTCCCAGAACGCTGGTATTACAGGCGTGAGCCACTGTGCCTGGGCAGAGATGTTGAATTTTAGCAAATTGATGGTTTTTCAGCATGAGTTGAAATGATCATATGGTTTTCTGTTGATATAATTCTTCATTCTGTTGATATAATGTGTCCTTTATTCTGTTGATATAATGTATCAATTTCCACGTATTTATATAGTTTCCAAAATTATTCTTGTTATTAATTTCTAGTTTTACTTCATTGTGGGCAGAGAAGATAGTTGGTACTATTTCAGTTTTTCTGAATGTTTTCAGACTTGTTTTGTGACCTAACATACGATCTGTTCTTGAGAATGATGCATATGCTGAGGAAAAGAATGTGTATTCTATAGCTGTTGGATGAAATGTTGTGTAAATATCTATTAGATCCATTTGGTCTGCAGTGCAGATTAGGTCTGATGTTTCTTTGTTGGTTGTCTGTCAACAAAGTATAGCCCTGCTCTTTTTTGGTTTCCATTGGCATGGAGTATCTTTTTGTACCCCTTTTTTTTCAATCTGTGTGTCTTTATAGGGGAGGTGTGTTTCCTGTAGTCAGCAGATCAGTGAGTCTTGTTCTTTTATCTGTTGAACCACTCTATGTCTTTTGATTGGAGAGTGTAGTTCACTTACATACAGTGTTATTATTGATAAGTAAGGACTTGTTCCTGCCATTTAGTTATTTGTTTTCTGGTTATTTTGTGGTCTTCTCTTCCTTCCTTTCTTTCCTTCCTGTCTGTCTCTTAGTGAAGGTGATTGATTTAGCTTTTTATTTTTTGTGTATCTGTTGTATGTCTTTTTGGTTTGAGGTTACTATGAGGCTTGCAGATACTATCTTTTAACCATTATTTTAAGGTGATAGCAGCTTAACGTTATTTGCATAAACAAACCAACAAACAAGCAAAAGAAAACTAGTGAAGACTGGCTGGGCGCAGTGGCTCATGCCTGTAATCCCATCACTTTGGGAGGCCAAGGCAGGCGGATCACCTGAGGTCAGGAGTTCAAGACCAGCCTGACCAACATGGAGAAACCCCATCTCTACTAAAAATACAAAAAATTAGCCAGGCACGGTGGCACATGCCTGTAGTCCCAGCTGCTCGGGAGGCCGAGGCAGGAGAATTGCTTGAACCTGGGAGGCAGAGGTTGCGGTGAGCTGAGATTGCACCATTGCACTCCAGCCTGGGCAACAAGAGTAAAACTTTGTCCCCCAACCCCCCCAAAAAAATAACAAAAAAAACCTAGTGAAGACTGTGCCTTAACATAGTCCCCTAGCTTTTTAACTTTTTGTTATTACTATTTATATCTTATTGTGCTGTCTATGTCTTGAAAAAGTTATTATTTTGGCTGGGGATAGTGGCTCACACCTCTAATTCCAGCACTTTGGGAGGCTGAGGCAGGTGGATCACGAGGTCAGGAGTTCAAGACCAGCCTGGCCAACATGGTGAAACCCTGTCTGTACTAAAAATACAAAAAATTAGCTGGGTGTGGTGGCACATGCCTTAGTCCTAGCTACTTGGGAGGATGAGGCAGGAGAATCGCTCGAACCCGGGAGACGGAGGTTGCAATGAGCTGAGACTGTGCCATTGCACTCCAGCCTGGATGACATTTGAGACAGAGTCTCACTCTTTCACCCAGGCTACAGTGCAGTGGTGCAATCTCGGCTCACTGCAAACTCTGCCTCCCGGGTTCAAGTGATTCACCTGCCTCATCCTCCCGAGTAGTTGGGATTACAGGCACCCACCACCGCGCCCAGCTAATTTTTGTATTTTCAGTAGAGACGGGGTTTCACCATGTTGGCCAGGCTGGTTTCGAACTCCTGACCTCAGGTGTTCCACCCGCTTCGGCCTCCCAAAGTGCTAGTATTACAGGCATGAGCTACTGCACCCAGCCGAGCTCCATTTTTTTTTATGTCAACCAGATAATTTATAAGATAAATATTTGTACAACTTCGTAGGTTTGTTGCAAGCTTTAAATGTGATGATGTATAGAGGGCACAGTACTTGGCACATAGTAGATACTTAATATATTTACTTCCATTTATTCTGTTTTTTGTTTCCTTCAACCAGATGCATTTCAAATACAAAAGGCCAAGTTTGCTGTTACTATTGTGCAAAGCTTGAAACATAAATCAATTCAACATCTATCATCTACTCCTTGTCTAAGCTTAGGCAATGTATTTGTCCTTTCTGAACCAGTGTCTTTATCTGTAAAATAAGACTTAGACTACATTAATTTAATCCCAACCTTTAAAGAAATACCAGTTATCTACGTTAAGAAGAATTTTTAAACTACAAAGAAGCAAGCCAGTGGTAAATTTTCATTAGGAAGGACTTTGATTAGCAAGAGGAGTGAAAGCAGTGGGTAGCATAAAAGTAGTTACCAAGAATGGTTACCTTCTGTTTGAGTGCGGGAAGAAGAGGCAAAAAAGGGGTCCTACAGAAGTGAAACAGATGATAAGATGATAGATACAGGTTTGCATTTGGAGTGCCCTTTCTCCACTTGCCAGAGCTGAAAATTTTTCTTCAGTTAAACTCCACAAACATTTTTTTAAAATACCTACTATTTTGGGTCATTTGCTACATTTGGCACCAGCCTTGAGCTGAATGCACAGACATAAAAACAACATGGTCCTTACTCTCCAGGGTGCTTTCCTGTCCCCTGTGATCATTGACACTCATAATGCTAAGTTACAGCAATGGGATGGAAGTGGCTCATTCTGGATTGTTTCTTCAGAGTAACAAGAAGCCCTAATTGTCAAGAGACACAGATTCTATAGTGCAAGAGCAGAGTTTTCCTGTAGGTACTTTTCAGCCTGCAAGTTAGCTCAGACTCACCTGAGAAAGTTCTCTGCAGATAAGAGGGTGCTTGAATCTTCAGTAAGTCCTATTGTCAATTTCTGGATCTTTTCTTACTTCAAAATAACCTCAGCCCCTGCTTTAATAAAAAGGACTTTAAGCCAACAGAGTAAACTTGATAGTTGGTGTGGGGGAAGAAAATAGCCCTTTCTTTGTGAGTGTTATGAGCCAGGAGCTTTATATACCCTAACTTAATCTTCAAGGCATTGGTTCAAAGAAGGAAGTGACTTGCTATGTTACACGTTTATTTAGGGGTGGAGTTAGGGATTGGAACTCACGTTTGGCTCCATTATACCACATTCCTTCTCTGGCCTTCTTATCTTAAGCTCACAACCATCTGTATCCTGTTCAGAATGGATAGTTGTGTACTAAAGCTGATCCTGTGGTAGTGCAGTGCTTTTTCAAACTGAATGTTAAGATTTTTTTGGCGTCATGACTAACATTTTCTACAAAATCAAATAGAGTAGAAATTGTCAGTGTGTGTCGCAAGCAGTACTATTTCCTGAAGTTTTTGTTTCAGGTGTGTATGTGTCTGCGCGTGTGCGTGTGTGCTTGTGCATGTGCTGAGGCTGTGTAAAATGTATCTTCTATGTGCAAATCACTACCTTTATTGAGTGTAGTATGCAGTCACAAGTTCATTATTGTGTCTTTTCTCCAGATTTTGAAAACATTCTATATTTCTTTTAGCTTCAAGGAAATGTAGTAGTTCTGAGGATAGGCTCTGGAGCCAGAATATCTAGGTTTGAATCCGGGCTCTGCCATTTACTAAGTGTGTGACTTTTGGCAAGTTATTTAATGTCTCCATGCCTTTATTTTGTCTTCTATAAAATGGGATTGTGCGAGCATTAATTGAGTTTATGTACTTAAAGTGCTAAGAATAGTGTCATCCCATGGTAGCACTCCATAAAAGTTAGTTGCTATTATTATTGTTAGTATTATTGAAAGGTTTATAAACATCTGTCTTAGAGGGATTATGGACATACTGTTTTAACAACAGCCTTCCACAGAGACAGTTGATCCATTTGGTTAATTAATTTGTTGCAAACTTTGCCATTGGTTTAGTGCAATACTCCTTTTTTTTTTTTTTTTTTTTTAAAGTACACTCAGGTTGTTTGTACTTAGCCAGCATTACCAAAGACAGCTACTAAGTCATGTTTCTGTTAAGAGCTATTGTGGAAAATTGTGAGCCTGTCTCTACTAGGTCTTGGCCTATAAAGAACTGGCTAGCTTTATAGGCTGATGTAATCTTGGTCATAGGCCAGCATTGCTGGCTCATGAAATATATGTGTATGTCCTGGCCTACTGTCTTGCAGAGGGCTAAATAAGCATTATACTTAGGTCTGCCTGACTCAAGTTCTGTGAGAGATTTGGAGGAAGATGTTGCTTGGATGATCAGGGGAGGCTTCACAATGGAAATAATGTTTTAGATTGAGGTTGAAAGATGAATGGAAGTCCAGGAAAGTAGCTAAATGAAAATAATTCCAGGCACCAGTAAGATTTCATACCCAGCTCTAAATCCCAGAAGCCCTAAAGTGGTCAAAGCAAGGCAGAAATAAGCAGAAGCAGTGAACAGAATAAACTGTAGGCTGTTACCTTTTAGGCTAACAGACACACACACATACACACGCACACACGCATGCATGCACGTGCGCACACACACATATTTTAAATACGGTATTGCTATGTTACGTAGGCTGGAGTGCAGTGGTTATTCACAAGTGTAATCATAGTGCACTACAGCCTCAAGCTCCTGGGCTCACATGACCCTCCTGCCTCAGCCTCTTGAGTATTGGGACTACAGGTATGTGCCTCTGTGTCTTAGTTACACATTTTTTTTTTTTTTTTGTTCCTCATAAGGTTCTTATGAAGATGAAATCTGGAATATCTTTTTTTAAAAATTTTATTATTATTATTCTTTAAGTTTTAGGGTACATGTGCACAATGTGCAGGTTTGTTACATATGTGTACATATGCCATGTTGGTGTGCTGCACCCATTAACTCGTCATTTAGCATTAGGTATATCTCCTAATGCTATCCCTCCCCCCTCCCCCTACCCCACAACAGTCCCAGGAGTGTGATGTTCCCCTTCCTGTGTCCATGTGTTCTCATTGTTCAATTCCCACCTATGAGTGAGAACATGCGGTGTTTGGTTTTTTGTCCTTGAGATAGTTTGCTGAGAATGATGGTTTCCAGTTTCATCCATGTCCCTACAAAGGATATGAACTCATCATTTTTTATGGCTGCATAGTATTCCATGGTGTATATGTGCCACATTTTCTTAATCCAGTCTATCGTTGTTGGACATTTGGGTTGGTTCCAAGTCTTTGCTATTGTGAATAGTGCTGCAATAAACATACATGTGCATGTGTCTTTATAGCAGCATGATTTATAATCCTTTGGGTATATACCCAGTAATGGGATGGCTGGGTCAAATGGTATTTCTAGTTCTAGATCCCTGAGGAATCGCCACACTGACTTCCACAATGGTTGAACTAGTTTACAGTCCCACCAACAGTGTAAAAGTGTTCCTATTTCTCCACATCCTCTCCAGCACCTGTTGTTTCCTGACTTTTTAATGATGGCCATTCTAACTGGTGTGAGATGGTATCTCATTGTGGTTTTGATTTGCATTTCTCTGATGGCCAGTGATGATGAGCATTTTTTCATGTGTTTTTTGGCTGCATAAATGTCTTCTTTTGAGAAGTGTCTGTTCATGTCTTTCGTCCACTTTTTGATGGGGTTGTTTGTTTTTTTCTTGTAAATTTGTTTGAGTTCATTGTAGATTCTGGATATTAGCCCTTTGTCAGATGAGTAGGCTGCGAAAATTTTCTCCTATTTTGTAGGTTGCCTGTTCACTGTGCTGGTAGTTTCTTTTGCTGTGCAGAAGCTCTTTAGTTTAATTAGATCCCATTTGTCGATTTTGGCTTTTGTTGCCATTGCTTTTGGTGTTTTAGACATGAAGTCCTTGCCCATGCCTATGTCCTGAATGGTATTGCCTAGGTTTTCTTCTAGGGTTTTTATGGTTTTAGGTCTAACATGTAAGTCTTCAATCCATCTTGAATTAATTTTTGTATAAGGTGTAAGGAAGGGATCCAGTTTCAGCTTTCTACATATGGCTAGCCAGTTTTCCCAGCACCATTTATTAAATAGGGAATCCTTATCCCATTGCCTGTTTTTGTCAGGTTTCTCAAAGATCAGATAGTTGTAGATATGTGGCATTATTTCTGAGGGCTCTGTTCTGTTCCATTGATCTATGTCTCTGTTGTGGTACCAGTACCATGCTGTTTTGGTTACTGTAGCGTTGTAGTATAGTTTGAAGTCAGGTAGCATGATGCCTCTGGCCTTATTCTTTTGGCTTAGGATTGACTTGGCGATGTGGGCTCTTTTTTGGTTCCACATGAACTTTAAAGTAGTTTTTTCCAATTCTGTGAAGAAAGTCATTGGTAGCTTGATGGGGATGGCATTGAATCTATAAATTACCTTGGGCAGTATGGCCATTTTCACGATATTGATTCTTCCTACCCATGAGCATGGAATGTTCTTCCATTTGATTGTATCCTGTTTTATTTCGTTGAGCAGTGGTTTGTAGTTCTCCTTGAAGAGGTCCTTCACATCCCTTGTAAGTTGGATTTGTAGGTATTTTATTCTCTTTGAAGCAATTGTGAATGGGAGTTCACTCATGATTTGGCTCTCTGTTTGTCTGTTATTGCTGTATAAGAATGCTTGTGATTTTTGTACATTGATTCTGTATTCCGAGACTTTGCTGAAGTTGCTTATCAGCTTAAGGAGATTTTGGGCTGGGATAGTGGGGTTTTCTAGATATACAATCATGTCATCTGCAAACAGGGACAATTTGACTTCCTCTTTTCCTAGTTGAATACCCTTTATTTCCTTCTTCTGCCTGATTGCCCTGGCCAGAACTTCCAACACTTTGTTGAATAGGAGTGGTGAGAGAGGGCATCCCTGTCTTGTGCCAGTTTTCAAAGGGAATGCTTCCAGTGATTGCCCATTCAGTATGATATTGGCTGTGGGTTTGTCATAGATAGCTCTTATTATTTTGAGATACGTCCCATCAATACCTAATTTATTGAGAGTTTTTAGCATGAAGGGCTCTTGAATTTTGTCAAAGGCCTTTTCTGCATCTATTGAGATAATCATGTGGTTTTTGTCTTTGGTTCTGTTTATATGCTGGATTACGTTTATTGATTTGCATATGTTGAACCAGCCTTGCATCCCAGGGATGAAGCCCACTTGATCATGGTGGATAAGCTTTTTGATGTGTTGCTGGATTTGGTTTGCCAGTATTTTACTGAGGATTTTTGCATCAATGTTCATCAAGGATGTTGGTCTAAAATTCTCTTTGTTTGTTGTGTCTCTACCAGGCTTTGGTATCAGGATGATGCTGGCCTCATAAAATGAGTTAGGGAGGATTCCCTCTTTTTCTGTTGATTGGAATAGTTTCAGAAGGAATGGTACCAGCTCCTCCTTGTACCTCTGGTAGAATTCAGCTATGAATCCATCTGGTCCTGGACTTTTTTTGGTTGGTAAGCTATTAATTATTGCCTCAATTTCAGAGCCTGTTATTGGTCTATTCAGAGATTGAACTTCTTCCTAGTTTAGTCTTGGGAGGATGTATGTGTCGAGGAATTTATGCATTTCTTCTAGATTTTCTAGTTTATTTGCGTAGAGGTGTTTGTAATATTCTCTGATGGTAGTTTTTATTTCTGTGAGATCAGTGGTGATATCCCCTTTATCATTTTTTATTGTGTCTAATTGATTCTTCTGTCTTTTCTTCTTTATTAGTCTTGCTAGCAGTCTATCAATTTTGTTGATCTTTTCAAAAAACCAGTTCCTGGATTCATTAATTTTTTGAAGGGTTTTTTGTGTCTCTATTTCCTTCAGTTCTGCTCTGATTTTAGTTATTTCTTGCCTTCTGCTAGGTTTTGAATGTGTTTGCTCTTGCTTTTCTAGTTCTTTTAATTGTGATGTTAGGGTGTCAATTTTGGTTAGTTACAGATTTTTACAGGAACTTAATGAAGGAAATACAGGTTAAATATACGGTTTAAATATGTATTAGGGAATTGTTTACGTTTCTTTAAATTATATTTCTTATGTAGCCAGCCATCTCTTAGAGTGAATAGTTAGCTACATTTTATTATGATTATTGATAACATGTTCTGCTGTTTATAGAATTGTCTTGTGTACCTTACCTCTTCCTTTATTTAGGCCTTACCTCCCATGAGAAGGCACCACCTAATGGCAGCTGCTAGAATTGTAGGCAACAAATGCATTGGAAAATTCACAGAAAAAATTGACGGGGAAAGCCCAACCAGGTCATAGCATAATTAGTATAATGCAGTCTTTTTTCCTCGACTCTTAAAACACTTATTAATGATGTTTATTATTTATGATTTATAAGCATTAAATGAATTCTATCTTATCCTCACTTCCAACACAACATTCTCATAATATAAACATTAAAAGAGATGAAGTTCTCAAATGCTTAGATGGATGAATGAATTTCTTAAGATTATGAGGTTATAAGTCTATGATTTTTTCCAGTGCCCTTTGTATTTCCTTATATCTAAAAGCAGTATAACAACATTGCAGAAATCTTGGACAGTTTAGTGAGGCAAGATCTCACCCCTGATTCCTATGCTCTAATAGTTCAGAACTAGTAATGTTTTGAGAGGAGGAAATATCTTAGAATGTTTTTACATATACTTAAGCATGCTATAAGTATAGTTTACCTAAAACTTCACCTTTTCCCCCTTAACCTTATGCCAAAAGCTCCTTTCCCTGCTGTAATATAGTTCTTACTTGTGGTATAATGTTCAGTTTTTTTGTTTTGTTTTGTTTTGTTTTTGAGATGGAGTCTTGCTCTGTCGCCCAGGCTGTAGTGCAGTAGCGTGATCTTGGCTCACTGCAACCTCCACCTCCTGGGTTCAAGCAATTCTCCTGCCTCAGTGTCCCGAGTAGCTGGGACTACAGCCACATGCCAACACGCCTGACTAATTTTTATGTTTTTAGTAGAGATGGAGTTTCATTATGTTGGCCGGGCTGGTCTCCAACTCCTGACCTCAGGTGATCCACCAGCCTCGGCTTCCCAAAGTGCTGGGATTACAGATGTGAGCTCTTGCACCCAGCCAATGTTCAGTTTTAAGTACTATAATTAACCAAGCCATTGTTACTCACTTTTCTCTATTATAAATAATATTGTTAAATACCTTATGTATGCAACTTGTTCCATATTTTGGATTTTCTTCCTCTTTTGTTTTTCAAAAAGCATATGATTATCATCTGTATTTAGATGCAGAGAAGTATTTGAGAAAAAATAGTCCCACTTTCCAAAGAATTTATTTTTGTGTACTAATTCTTGCTTGACTGAATTGTATGATTTGACCAATTCTGTGATAGCTACTATCATCTAGTTTTTATCTTCTAATATCAAGGGATTGGGTAGACTAGCAAGTCCCTTAACTTACCTGTTTTGGACGTGAAATTCTGTTTGAAAAAGCTAATTTATTGATTTTGAAAAGTTTTAAAATTACTCCGTTTCTCTTCTAGCTCTGATAATTGAAATATATAATTTCTATAATAAACATGTTATCTTCACTCACAAGTCATATTTTTTTTTAGAAGTCTTTGATCTTAAGCAAACTTACTAATGATGTTTGAAATACCAAATCCTTTATTCATCTCCACATTTTTCAATAGAGTGCTATCTCTTTGTAATGATTTTTTAATTCATCTTATAATTTTATGCAGCTTACACATTCCTTTTAACCAGGCAGATGCCTTGGGACTGTGGGAAATTGCAGTAGCAGTTAGAGGAAAATAGAGAAGGGTGGGCTGGTCAGTCTTGGAGAGCAGGAACAATGCAGAATTTAAACATAAGAATGTCATGTGTCAATTAGGGATACAGTAAAACCCTTCTATAACGCTATAAAAGGAGCCCCAAATATTCAGTTGTGTAAAATAGGAGATGACATTAAACATAGGGTTACGTAATAAAATTGATTAAATAACTAGGTTGAGCCTGTTGTGAAGATTGGGAGCCAACTGCCAATTGTGTTTTATCCAAATTAGCATTAAGGAAGAAGGAGTAATCTGGAGGGGTTTCACTGGGTTAATATTTTGTTTTCCTTTTAAAAATGCAATTGTATGTTAGAGATGAAATCATTGAGATTTTGATTTTAGACCTGTGTAACTTCTAAAATAAAAGATCAGGTAAATTTAATTAACTCTATCTGGTGGTACTTGAATATGGAATGAAATCTATGGCCAGCCAGCATGGTTACCTGTTGTTTCAAAACAGCAAAGTTAGTGCTTGACATCTATGAAGTCCATTTAAAAAAATTCAAAAAAAAAAAGGTTAGCAAAATCACTGATGTTAATGACCAGCCAAGTAGCTATTTTAATTAATGCTGATGGGTTCTGAAGACCATTGGCAAGACAGGAACCCAGAATAGATCAACCATAAGTTTGCCAAATATGGGCTATTTATTTTTACTAGAGACTTTGTGGAGACCAGAGACTTGAGACACTGTTTTTGTATGAGGGTAGTAGCCAGTGTTACCAACCACTTGCTATGTGCCAGGTGAACTCTTACAAGCACTTTGTATTAACTCATATGACTCTCTCACAAGATCAGCAATTGCAAGAGCCTTCCTTTTTTCTTCTCTTCCTCACTTGCTTTTTGTGTGGGAATCTCAAGTAATTATTTTGGGACACACTATTGGCAAGGGGTGGGAGGTACTACAGTCTTAGTGGTAAGAGGAGTTAAACATTGTAGCAGAGTCACTGCTGAGTTTTTGGTAACTGGTTTCAAGTGTTAGGTATCTTCTAATAAGGACATTTAGCCCTGGTTCATGGCAATTCTAAATATCTTATTAAATCAACATATATTTCATAGCTAATCCATACATCAGGTAATCTACCTTGCCAGAGTTGACTATATAATAAAAAATAAATTATTTATATTTTGTATTGTATGAGCATCTAATTTAGTTTTCCTCTTCAGATTTATTTTGAAGTGTATTATATATATTTATTATGTATGATGAAAGGTATATGAAAGGAATGTATTGTGAAACTAATACTGGTTTATTACACTTCCTGTAAGAACTAGCATGACCACTCTTTAAATATGCCAACTGCCTTGGCTATTCAGGTTTCAGTAGTGGTTAAAATTCTATAAGAATTTCATTTGTCTTTAGATGCAAGCAAAGCCCTTCTGAATGTACCTTCAACAGAAATATCAGCCATTTTGTTTAGGAATACTGATATGATGTAATCTGTCTAGATTTTCTGACATAGTTTTGAGAGGTAACAGCGTGCTGGCAGTCCTCACAACCCTCACTCGCTCTTGGCGCCTCCTCTGCCTGGGCTCCCACTTTGGTGGCACTTGAGGAGCCCTTCAGCCCCTTTCTGGGCTGGCCAAGGCGGGAGCCGGCTCCCTCAGCTCGCAGGGAGGTGTGGAGGGAGAGGCACGAGCGGGAACCAGGGCTGTGCGCGGGGCTTGCGAGCTGGCTGGAGTTCCGGGTGGGCGTGGGCTTGGCGGGCCCCCCCACTCGGAGCAGCCGGCCGGTCCTGCCAGCCCTGGGCAGTGAGGGGCTTAGCACCCAGGCCAGCGGCTGTGGAGGGTGTACTGGGTCCCCCAGCAGTGCCGACCCAGCAGCACTGCGCTCGATTTCTCACCGGGCGTTAGCTGCCTTCCCTCGGGGCAGGGCTCAGGACCTGCAGTCCGCCATGCCTGAGCCTCCCACCCCCTCCATGGGCTCCTGTGCTGCCTGAGCCTCCCCAACGAGTGCCACCCCTTGCTCCACGGCGCCCAGTCCCATTGACCACCCAAGGACTGAGGAGTGCGAGCGCACGGCGCGGGACTGGCAGGCAGCTCCACCTGCAGCCCTGGTGCAGGATCCACTGGGTGAAGCCAGCTGGGCTCCTGAGTCTGGTGGAGATGTGGAGAACCTTTATGTCTAGCTCAGGGATTGTAAATACACCAATCAGCACCCTGTGTCTAGCTCAGCGTTTGTGAGTACACCAATGGACACTGTATCTAGCCGCTCTGGTGGGGCCTTGGAGAACCTTTATGTCTAGCTCAAGGATTGTAAATACACCAATCGGCACTCTGTATCTAGCTCAAGGTTTGCAGACACACCAATCAGCACCCTGTGTCTAGCTCGGGGTTTGTGAGTGCGCCAATCGACACTCTGTATCTAGCTGCTCGGGTGGGGCCTTGGAGAACCTTTGTGTCAATACTCTGTATCTAACTGATCTGATGGGGACGTGGAGAACTTTTATGTCTAACGCAGGGATGGTAAACGCACCAATCAGCACCCTGTCAGAACAGACCACTCAGCTCTACCAATCAGCAGGACGTGGGTAGGGCCAGATAAGAGAATAAAAGCAGGCTGCCCGAGCCAGCAGCGGCAACCCGCTCGGGTCCCCTTCCACACTGTGGAAGCTTTGTTCTTTTGCTCTTTGCAATAGATCTTGCTACTGCTCACTCTTTGGGTCAATGCTGCTTTTATGAGCTGTAACACTCACTGCGAAGGTCTGCAGCTTCACTCCTGAAGCCAGCGAGACCATGAGCCCACCGGGAGGAACGAACAACTCCAGACGCGCCGCCTTAAGAGCTATGACACTCACCGCGAAGGTCTGCAGCTTCATTCCTGAGCCAGCGAGACCACGAACCCACCAGAAGGAAGAAACTCCAGACGCGCCACCTTAAGAGCGCTAACACTCACCGCGAGGGTCCGCGGCTTCATTCTTGAAGTCAGTGAGACCAAGAACCCACCAATTCCGGACACAGTTTGATATTTATGTTTTGAAGATCCTGAATTGCATGTAGTTTGTCCTAAATGTTTTGTTTTGAACACAATGTATTTAGCTTTGATTTTTTTTTTTTTTTTTTTGAGACAGAATTTTACTCTGGTTGCCCAGTCTGGAATGCAGTGGCAGAATTACAGTTCACTGCAGCCTCGACATCCCAAGCTCAAGTGATTCTCCCACTTGGGCCTCTCAAGTAGCTAGGACTATAGGTGCACACCACCTTCCTGGTTAATTAAAAAAAAAATTTTTTTTTTTTTAGAGATGGGGTTTTGCCTTGTTGCCCAGGCTGGTCTCGAACTCCTGGGCTCAAACAATCCACCCGCGTCAGCTTCCTAAAGTGCTGGGATTAGAGGCATGAGCCACTGCACCCAGCCCACGTTGATTCTTTAAAACAATTTTTTTCTTTGATTCCTAAATACCCACTTCTTTCCAAAAGTTTATTTCTCTGTTCTGCATTATCTGTCAGCCATCTGTATTATTTATATAGATACATTTTAATTCCTCTATAGGGAAAGCAGGTGGGTGGCTCCACAGCGATATCATTTTCAAGTTAGTAAGCCTAGTTTTATTGTCCTTTTCTTACTTATTCCCATCCTGACCTCTTTCCCATAGCTGGATTATTAATTTATCTTCCCCTGATACTTACTCTCATAATTTGGTGTATTCTTTTTTTTTTCTTTTTTTGAGATGGAATGTAGCTCCGTCGCCCAGGCTGGAGAGTGCAGTGGCGTGATCTTGGCTCACTGTAACTTCTGCCTCTCAGGTTCAAGCGATTCTCCTGCCTCAGCCTCCTGAGTAGGTGGGATTACCGGTGCCCACCACCACGCCCAGTTAATTTTTGTATTTTTAGTAGAGACAGGGTTTCATTGTGTTGGCTAGGCTGGTCTCAAACTCCTGACCTTGTAATCTGCCCTCCTTGGCCTCCCTAAGTATTGGGATTACAGGCGTGAGCCACCATCCCCGGCCAATTCTGTGTATTCTTATCCTACACTATCCTCATCATTAAGCAAGATGTATTGAACTTTTCTTATAATTTGGTCTGGCATAATTTATCATATCTAATTTATTCTTAGCCCTTCTCTACTCTTCCACTCTCTCTCTTCTACCTCCTTTCTGTCTTCCTCCCCACTTTTCCTCTGTCGTGCTTTTTCCTTTACCCATTCTCCTCCTCCTTCATCTTGCTTAACACAAATGTTAATCCAGAGCATATTCCTGTAAAGTTTTATAGAAATACTGATTTATTTGGGTATTGATTGCCAGAAATGTGTTAGTCAGTAGGAGTGTAAAGCTTTTTGAGGCCGGGCGCGGTGGCTCACGCCTGTAATCCTAGCACTTCGGGAGGACAAGGTGGGTGGATCACCTGAGGTCAGGAGTTCAAGAACAGCCTGGCCAACATGGTGAAGCCCCGTCTGTACTAAAAATACAAAAATTAGCTGGGGGTGGTGGCACATGCCTGTAATCCCAGCTACTTGGGAGGCTGAGGAAAGAGAATCACTTGAACCCAGGAGGCAGAGGTTGTGGTGAGCTGAGATCGCGCCATTGCACTCCAGCCTGGGCAACAAGAGCAAAACTCGGTATCAAAAAAAAAAAAAAACTTTTTGAAAGCCTTAGGAAATTATGAATTGACTCTTACTGTCCCTTAATAACATAAGCTCATTGTTTTTCTTATATTTAAAAATGTCACCTGTTTTAGTTTCTTGTTTTGACTCATGAGCTTTGTTTTATTGTATTTATTGATTATGCTAATAACTTTCAGATTTTTAATGTTTTTTAGAATAAGTTTTTTGATAGCAGAATAAAATTTTGATATTTTAATTAGCCAACTTAAGCAAACTAGTGATAGAGTACTTAAAACCAAGAAAAGCTAGTAATTGTTTCCATTTAGCCTGAATTATGAGTTTCTGTAATTCAGGAGATAGAAACTCTCTATATAATGTAAATATTATAAATTGCTAATGTTGTATTGTTTGGAGAAGCAGATCAGGGCCAGATATTTTTCAAAATCGTTACAGATTTTGCACTTTCAATGAATTGTTTTCTTTTTTACTTTATTTAAAGTTATTTCTCTGACCGTTGGTCCGTATGTTTTCTCTTCATCTAGTTCAGCTCCTTCTGTTAGGATGTATCTTATGAGCTACAGGGCACTCCTCTCCAGAACTCTAAGTTTATAGTCAAATATGAGAGTCTCCCTGGTAAGCTATATGTCTATAGTTGACACTTTTCCTTCTTATTTTTCTGCTGTTTCAAATCTTTAAATTATATACACTTTGCTGACCAAACATAAATTAAACTTTATTAGTTATTGCTAATTCCTACCATAATTTCTTTAAGTTGTGCAACTGCATATTCCAAATTATAAATGAGCCTATGTGATATGCTTCAATAGTTTTTTTTTTTTTTTTTTTTTTTTTTTTGAGACGGAGTCTCGCTCTGTCGCCCAGGCTGGAGTGTAGTGGCGCAATCTCGGCTCACTGCAAGCTCCGCCTCCCGGGTTCACGCCATTCTCCTGCCTCAGCCTCTCCAAGTAGCTGGGACTACAGGCGCCCGCCACCGCGCCCGGCTAATTTTTTTGTATTTTTAGTAGAGACGGGGTTTCACTGTGGTCTCGACCTCCTGGCCTCGTGATCCACCCGCCTCGGCCTCCCAAAGTGCTGGGATTACAAGCGTGAGCCACCGCGCCCGGCTGCTTCAATAGTTCTTTATAAAAAAGAGACTAGGCCTCTTTGTCAGAAGCTAGAAGCTTTGTGACATTTGGAATCACTTGTCCTTCACTGGGCCTTCCCTGGACATCCTATTAGCTATTCGTCATTTATTTTATTACATGAACAGGGCTTGCAGAAGCAGATTTTTTTTTTTTTTTAAGAGACAGAGTCTTGCTCTGTCACCCAGACAGATTGCACTAGTGCAATAATAGCCCACTGCAGCCTTGAACTCCTGGGCTCAGGCTGTCCTCCTTCTCCAGCCTCTTGAGAAGCTAGGACTATAGGCGCACACCACCAAGAAGCCAATCTTGAAGAAAAAAATACAAGTCAAAGCTTGGCTCAGCCAGCCATGTAGTACACCTGTGACTGGCAGGCTCATGTATATGTCATTATTACTGAGTCAACTGCATTCTTTTCTTAATTCCATGGAAAGCAGTCTATTATACATACTGTCAGGGTAAATCTACTAAGAAGATGACTATGACTGGCTATTACAGACTTGTCATGTCTCGTTTCAGTGGTATTACAGGAAAAAAGAAATCTCTTTAAATAATACTTTAAGTGCCACAAAGACGGGACAATTTGTACTTCTTGGTATCTTCTATCCTCTCTCTCGAAGTGCTAGAAAAATGGATCGATCTAACTAATATAGAAAACTGAGGGATAAGATTATTTTGGTCAATCTATAAATCCATATTTTTGAATTCTTTTAGAAATAATGTCTTCCTCATCGATATCACAGAGATGGTATACACTATGCTAAAACAGCTTTTTAATTTAAATTGCATGAAATATTAAGTTAAGCTGTATAGCCAAAACATAGGCTAACAACAAATAAGGTTAGCCGCCTTGGTGGGGAAATGGAGTGATAGTTCTCTAGAATCAGGAAGAATTCATTTTTGGCAGCTGTTTTGTTGGCATGATGCTAAAGCTTGTTTTATCCCCAACAAGGACAGGATCTGCTGTAGGAGGGTCTCAGCAACAGGCCATGTCGTTATGAGGGTTATTTTTATAAAATAGGTCTCATTGTATTGGCAAAGCTTAATCCTCTGGTGGGTAGAATCCCTTTTATTATAGTTCATATTGTGACTTACTGCTTTTTTAGTAGTAAATTAGAAAGGTTCTCCGTTGATTTAACATAAAGATAGCATCTGAAATTGTAAGCGCTTCTGCTATTTATGTAAATATTGTTTCATGTGTTATTGTGGAAAAGGAAGAAAGAACTTGTGGATTTAGAGAATTAAGGCTGAAGGAAATAGTGGCAAGGAAAAAAGAGGCATTTGAGGTATTCCATGATGCTGTCTCATGGTCCTGGGATCTGCATATGAGGAGGTGACACCAAATGCATGTTAAAATTTTATGTCATTAAGTGAAAATTTTTCTTTGTTTTTTAAAATGACATACTAGGCTGGGCGCGGTGGCTCATGCCTGTTATCTCAGCATTTTGGGAGGCCAAGGCAGGTGGATCACTTGAGGCCACGTGTTCGAGACCAGCCTGGTCAACATGGTGAAACCCCGTCTGTATTGAAAATATAAAAATTAGCTGGGTGTGGTGGCACATGCCCGTAATCCCAGCTACTTGGGAGGCTAAGGCACAAAAATCGCTTGAACCGGGAGGCAGAGGTTGCTGTGAGCCAAGATAACATCATTGTGCTCCAGCCTGGCTGACAGAGTGAGACTGTGTGTCTCAAAAGAAAAAAAAAAGTAAAATGACGTCCTAGAAAAATCAGAAAACTTAAATCCTGCAAGTTAATTAATGGCTTTGAGGCTTAATTCTCTTATCCATCAAGTGTGGACAAGTTAGATCTTTTTACAGGAAAATTAACTCTTTAAGACTGCAGATAGAAAAAAATTTTTACTTCCTTTCCTAAGATGAAATTGTGAGACTCCCCTTGGTATGACAATTATATAGGATCCAATAAAATTTATGATATCAAAAAGAATGAAGTTATCCATTTATACTGTTAGTTGCAGTTTTTCACTTACAGCCTTTTTTTAAAAAATCTTTTTTCATTTGAATACTTCTGGATTACAGTTTTAAAAAGAATTTTTCTATTGATGTTAATTGATACTTTTCTAGTTATTTTATTTCAAAGGCACCTTAAGTACAGCTCATATTTTTACGCATAAACATTTGTAGTTACTTATGTAGCTAAGATTCAAATACAAAATAAATTATTACAGAGCCTTTTAGAAATACCATTATAATAAACTGAACCACTTTACATGACATTTTATATAACAACAAAAGATGACGATCTTACAGATCCTGTTCTTTCTGGGTGTTTCAATAATGGCAAAGTCACTTTAGTATTATAAGGTGGGAATAAGAAGGAACTGTTAATATTGCTGTAGTTTTTATGGGTTTGAAATACTGTAAGCTCTGCAGAGAGCTTACAATTATCAAAAATTTATTGTGTTGTCAGCATAATTCAGAGATACTCTTCTGGATACATAAAATTCTAAAGTCTAAATAAACGTTATAAAGCATTTGACAATCTTGACAAACTCCTTTTAAGGTCTTTTAAAAATCTCTTTTTTCTTCTTTTTTGCTGCTTAATGTAAGACTGCTTTTGTGTCATTAGTAACTGAGCTGGTGAAATAGTTTAGCTGGTAGACATATTTTGCTGCAAAAGTCATTCTCTTTTGATCTTAACAAGATGAGCTGTAGTCATTTATCGTTAGAGTCTGCTATCTTGATGAAAGAAGAACCTTGAATAGATTTATTTTATTACACATCGACTTGATGTGTGAAATTACTTATGTTGTCTGTATTTACAACTGTTAATTCCCAGGAAAACAGGTGTCTTTATATTATGTAGTCCACTGGAATTTAAACATTTTTTTTAAATGGGTTCATCAAGATGTCAAAATCTTCAATTGTTTAGTGTCATTTCTGTGTCTTGAAAAGTTGTTAGAAGCCTGTAGATATTTAGATTATTAGAGTAACCCTTCAGGGGATAATATTTTAGAAAATAATAGGGAAGGCAGTTTATAAATAGAAGATTTGAATATGTTCAGCATATTAGATATGGAATCAGTACTTGCTTTTTAGGAATTCATGTAATTAATAAAAATGTTAGTATTACTTGCTTTTACAACAACTTTATTGAGATACAATTCACATACCATAAAATTTACCCTTTCAAGTATACAATTCAGTGGTTTTTAGTATACTCACAGAGTTGTGCAACCATCATCTAGTTTTTAGAATAGTTTCATCTCTCCAAAATGAAACCCTGTATTGGTTAGCAGTCACATGCCATTTTCCCTTTACTCCAGACTGTAGCAAACACTAATTTACTGTGAATTTTAAAATGATGCATTAAAGGTGAAACAAATAATAGTTTAGTACCACTGATTCTTCCCGTTAACGAAATTATGTAATTAAATGCTATATGCATTAAATACTTGTTAGTAGCATGTTACTAAAGTTTTATTTTCCTCCTGTGGTAAGTAATAGCTTATCATCACTGTATACTTTAATTAGGTATGATAGTATATCATTAATTACCCAGTATTATTTAGTAATAGCTTGTTGAATCTACCTCTTTCTTGTTTTTGTTTTTGTTTTGAAAATTTGAGATAATTTTTTTTTCTTTAACCCCCAAATCAGGACAAATACAATGAACTGTATTTTTTCTTTGCTTAGAATACTTTTCCTTCGTGGTACAAACAACTATTTATGTAGTAATTGTAATAGAAATAATGTTTACTTTTAAAATAAACTTTGCAATTTTTCTCAGTCTTAGAAACACATCATTTTTGCACACAAGTAGTTGGCATTTTACAGATCATGCTTATTTATTTCCTGGAACAAACTCTCAAGATCCTTGCTAGCTGTGCTACTTGATTGTTTGAATGACTAGTGAATTAGCAATTAGAAAGCTGCAAGGCTAATACATAAGGCCTGGTTTTGCCTGGTTTAATCCAAGGGTTGAGAGTAAGAGGTAAAGGGAATATTTTTTGACATTTGCACTTGCACCAAAGATTCTGTTAGTGAGGAGATATGCTGTATAGTTCACCAGGGATTTAGTTCAGAGGAGAACTGTCAGAATCATCCTAAGATTGTTATTAGATTTCTGGGAGAAAGACATGTCTAAGGAAAATCACTATAAGGCTTCTCTGACTCATATTGGGAAGTGATGTCAGAACCTGGGGTCTCCAAAATTAATATAGTACAGTAGTTGTTACTGTGACTATTCCTGTAATAAGCTGTTTTCTCAATTTTCTCCCCAGACATAGAAGTCAAGATATTTTTTATTTGTAAATAATTGAGTGCTGAAACAGTGCCATTGCTGGATATTGATAAAAGATACCTGGAGTCTGGATCATCTGGGCTCATGGAAAATGAGTATCATCATACACATAGTCATCACACCACAACTTTTATTGTGGTACACAAAAATATAACCTAAATCCATGGTCTCAGGAGCATGCTTATATATAGATACACATGCTGGATTTTATAATAGCTCTCAGAGGAAGAATGGGTTTCACTTTACAACATTTTGTTCTGCCCACAGAATTTTAAGAATAAATCTCTTGTATAACTTGATGCTCTTATGTAAAATTAAAAGAAATGAAAAACTAAACTATTTAAAAATAACAAAACAGCTTCTGATAAGAAGTGCTAGCAATATAATCTGGTTTTGAGTTTTTTGTTCTTATGTTAACTCTTTTTTTCCATGCTAGATTACTCCATGAGCAGCTCCCCAAAAGATGCATTGTATTGTTGTGTCTCATGGGCTTTTTCACTGAGTTTGGACATGAGTTTTGAGCATGGCTACAGAAGACTTCTTTTACTGCTCCCAGTTATCATGCCTGGCTTGTGTAATTGGGTAGTCATCATAAAAAAAAGGGGAGGGGGGAGATTTTTTTAACCTTTGAAAGTGATACCCTTTTCAGCCTTGGCAGATTGAAGTGTTCTATCTTTGTCTCTAAAATCCACATCGGAAATGCTAAGAGTTCCCATGCTGGAGTTAGGAGAGGTCGTTGTCAGGAGGATCCTGTAGCACTTTTCAGAAATTAGAGGGTCATCCAGCAAAACTAGGCCACATAGTCTAAGGATCAAGTGCACCCAGTAATATCACTTGGATTTGAAGATCTGCATGCTTTTAAGCTTATCCGTTATTTGGTCTGGTTTCTATTTACCTTTTCAAGTCCAGCACAGTTTTTGTGGTTGCTGAAAAATACCTCACTGATATCAGTTTGCATATATAAAAGTTTTCATCTGATTTTCTTTTCAGTAGCTTGCCAGGTTTATGTGTGTTTGCCATAGGACCTCCTCATTTAGCTGTACCCACCCATCCACTCACCTGGCTCCTTCTTGTGGTACAGGGGTGTGGTGAGTGATTTGTGAATTTTTTAGGAGAATTTTCTCTCTGTAGCAGGTGTGTGGGAATGTTTGGCAGGTCTGATGTTTGGAAAGTGGCAGCTGTTGAGAAGGTCTATGAACTGGTCCTTACCTTAAGTTTTATAAATGCAAGTTAAAAAATATATATTTAAAAGATCTAACTTTGGTTTAGCCCTTGTTTATTTTAATTGAATCCTTTCACCAGTAATTCAATGGATTGTCCTATTAACTTTCTCAGGTCTTGTTGAGAGCACTCACAGTGAATAAACAGAATGCACTATATTACAATCACTGTTCTCTGAAATCAGTGGGGCAAGGCACCACAATAAAGTTATTTATCAAGTGTAAATCTTAACCTTTGTTCTGATCATGGCATGCTTTTTACAATATTCTTCTCTCTTTATAATACACTGAGTGTTACTGAACTTTGTGCTGTGTGAGAATTATCATTGTGAATATCTTATATGGAATTGTACTGCTTAACATAGATGCCTGTGTAGGGTCAGGTAGGTACTAAGCAGTGAGTCGCATATTGATTGTAAAAATGACTTTGATTATTTCCCCCCTGTATCTATGCCCCTTGCAATATAACTCTGTAGAGGTAGAGTCTGTTTCCTTACTTCTGAATCTGGATTGGCCTTATAACTTGTTTTGGCTGACAGAAGTGGCAAAAGTGATGGTATGTCAATTATGAAGCTAAGCCCTAAGAGCTGTGTGCATCTCTGCTCATGGAGCACGCTGACTAACCTACATGAGAATAGGTTGAGCTAGCCTGCTGGATATGTTCTCACCAGTCACCCCATCCAAGAGCTAGCCAGCCACAATATATACATGAGGGAGGCCATTCTGGATAAGCCAGTCTTAGCCAACCTGTCAGGCTATTTCAGAATTATGAGAAAGCATAATTATGAGAATTATGTCAACCTGTCAGGCTACTGTAGAATTATGAGAAAGCATAGCCAAAATGAAAGTTCTAGCTGACTTGTAGAGTTAAGAGCAAGAAATGTTTATTGTTTTAAGCTACTAGGTTTGGGGTAGTTTATTAATGCGTCAGTGTCTAACTTCTACATAATGATTGGTCTTAGAATGTGTGTCCTTGGAGGGGGTGGGAAGTCACTTGCTGCTTTCTCAGAAAATTGTCCTGAATGATATTTTTGCAAAATTAGTGAGTCAAACACAAAAATAATTTATTTCTATGGTTGTTTGCTACCCTCAAGTGTTTGTTGAATTAAATTGCCCTCTTGCAAATAATCGTTTTTGTTGTTGTTTTAATGTCCTTTGATAATAGCATGTCATATATTATTTGTTCTAATGATCTTATTAGAAGGGGAAACCACAAGACATCCCTTATATTGTACTCCTTTTTCATTCTTGTGTGCTCAATGTTTTGATGAAGTGTGTTAAGACTTATTTCCTCATTTGTTTAGTCATACCACAAATTGCTTTTGACCATTCAAAATATGCATAGGCACCTTGCCTAGGGCTTTTGTGAGCTTACAGTCTAGGAAGATACTGGCTAGTAAACAGCAAGGTAAAATACAGTGGAATAGAAATTCTAATGATAGGAACACATAAGAGGAAGCAATTGAGGGATCAGTGTTCCCCTGAAGAAGTGATATATAATTTTAGGCCTAAAGGCTGGAGTGGGAATTGTAGAAAAGGGACAGAAATAGCACTTTATGCATGAAAAATGTATGTAGAAAGACCTAAAGGCAAGATAACTGTGTAATTATGGCTGGAAATACAGAAGAAGTAGGGACTAATAGCAAGAGATGAGTTCAGAGTATGATTAGAAACCAGGTTATGCAAGATGCTATGAGACATACTATTGTGGAGGGTAGACTGAAAGGAAGCAACACTAGAGGCAGGGAGGCCAATTAGGAGGGCATTGCAGTAATTTATACTAGAGGCAATAGGACCATAGATTAGGGCACTAGCAGTTGGGATAGAGAGAAGTAGATGAATTCTAGTGAAAGGCAAAATTGACAGGACATAGGGTCTGACTCAATGGTGAGTATAATGGAGATAGAGGAATCAAGGATGATGTTCAGGTTTTTGGCTTGGACAACTGGCTGGATGATTCACTGAGGTAGAGGGGTATCACACAGCAGGAGGGGGCTTTAGGAGGAAGACAATGTAATTTTCAAAGTGTCAAGTTTGAAGTACATGAGAAACTTTAAAGAAGTGCCAGAAGACAGCTAATTTTTTGCCTCTGAAACTCAGGAAATATCTGTTCTGATAGCTTTGAGAGTCATAAGTATTTGATAATTGAAATCTTGGGAAGGGGATGAGATCAACCACTCAGGGAGCTTTTCACTTTTGAGAAAAGGACCCAAGACAGAATCCTGAGGAAATGACATATTTAAGAGACAAAGAAGAGTCCACAGAGTGCTAAGATCAACCGAGAAATAGGAGGAAAACTAAGAGAGTACTGTCACAGAACTAAGAGAATGTGTCAAGGATCTGAGAATAGTTATCAAGATCAAAGCCTGCTATGAGGCCAAGTAAAGTGATGTCTGAAGAAATGTCTTTTGGTTTTAGTAACATGTTCGTACCCTTTGTTTCTAAGCACAACCCTTTGTTTCTAAGCACAACTCCCACTTAGAATGTTCTTTACCCATTTTTGTACTTACTGAACACCCAGTCTTCCTTCCAGATGTTTCTCAAATAGTCCCTCTATGAAGCCTTCCCCAGCAAAATTATTTTCTTGCCCTAGTTTGATAGCTATAGTAACACATATAAGGTTCTCATAGATGATTTTGTGTACATCTTTGTGCTCTGACAAGATATTGAATTTCTGAGTTCACCAAGTTTGTATGATTTTTTTTTTTTTAGGACTGGCATCTTGTGTTACTCATCTTTTTATTCTTAATGTTCCACACAGTGGCTGGCAAGTGCTTGAAAATGTTTGTGGATTTGAAAGCTTGATTTTGAATATGGCCTTAGGCAAAAAGCAGCATTTCAAATTGCATATTAAAAGTCACTTCAAAACCAAAATTTCTAAGTAGTGTTGCCTATTTGATGAACTTTATCATATACGCTTTTCTCTAACAACATTCAAATACAAATTGGAATCTATTCCAAAAGATGCATTGCTATTGAACATAGGAGAAGGAGGTAGATAGGTAATAATCTATAATTGGCCAAGAATAGACTAGTCTTGTACTCCCTAGTAAGTGTTTGGATCCAAAATGATCTTTCAGGAAAGTGCCACAATATGTAACAGTCAGTCAAAGAGTCTGTTGTTGCCTAGATGTTGGAATAAATTTGATAACTTCTGGAGGATTATTTTAAGTCCATGTATTCATTTGTTTAAGTTAAGTATATTAAGCCACTTCCTACTGAATAATTAATTTATCCCAAGGGTTTACATTGGAAGAGAGTTACTCTTAAAACCCACTGGAGTGTATTAGGGATAAAGGTTACCTTTGATTTAGCATGCAACACTCCTTGATGTTGAATGAAGAAATAGATAGATAGATAGATAGATAGATAGATAGATAGATAGATAGATGGATGCCTTATATTTTTGGTTGTAACTTTGAAAATTGGCAACATCCCTTCTCCCATCCTCTTGGTAATTTAAGTGTACTTAATTTACCCAAATTCTTTTCTACACCTTTTCTGACATTTTATTGCAGGGATTTTAGGGGCTTGATTATTTGTTGTGCCTCTATGTAAAGGATATTTCTAATTACAGGAGCAAAAAGAATGATGTCTGGAGTCATCTGGAGTCCGAAAAACAAAAAGCTGAGGGGTATTAAGATCTGGTTTATGGAGTTGAATGATTGTCTTAGATAACAGGAGCAAGGACCTGCTGCAATAAGTAAGGATTTCTAATTCCCATAAAGGCCAGCAGGAGAAGCCAGTGATAACAGCTTCAGAAACTGCCCATAAATAAATTGCTGAGCTGAGGAATTATGTTCTGTTACTGAAATGTGTAAAATTAAATATAAAGGGCAAGAGAGCAGCATTAATACGCATGGCCAGATTCCAACTTCAGTAGGCAGTCCCTTCCCTCAGGCACAAAACGAGGTAATTGAACATTGTAGGAGAAATACACTGTGTAAGTCTGTGTTGTGCAATTCATTTGATGTTGTGACTGTTGTGGTGGGACTGGGAAAGCCAAGAAAAGAGGCTGCTGGATCTATATGGTCTGTGGGGCCCCTGGGAAGTTGGTGTACTTCTGCTGACTATTATAAGCAGTTCTGCTTAGTTGATTGAGCCAGAGTCCTAGAAGTGATCCTTGATAACTCCTTCTTTTTCTTTGTATGTGTTGATAGGGTACAAGTGCAATTTTGCTGCATTGCTATATTATATTATGATGAAGTCAGGGCCTTCAGTGTATCTGTCAGAGGAGAAATATACATTATACCCACCAAGCAACCTCCTGTCATCCACCCCTTCCCCCCCCTCAACTTCCTTTCTTTTAACCCCACTTGCACCGGTTCTGTAGATTCTATCTCTAAAAATACATACTGAATCAGTACACCTTACTCACTATTAAATATTATTTGAATGAGGGAATAAATGCATTCAACTGCCTAAGTTCAAACCACCATCAGTTCTCAACACATCTTTCACTTGTTTCCTCCCACTGCAAACTTAGTGATATTTTCTAAAAATCACAAATCAAGTCATGTAACTCCCCAACTTAAAACCTCTAGGCTTTGGGCTAAAATCTGAAATGTTTATTACTTCCCACATGATCTTGCATAATCTTGTTCTAACTGTCTTTAATTCATCACAGCAACTGATTTTCTTGTCCTCCAATAATTTAAACTCTTTTCCATCGCTTAGCTTTATCACCTGCTCTTTCTTCTTCCTGGAATGCTCTTATTTTCACTCTTCTGACAAACTTTACTCCCTCAGGGATCCTCAGTCTAAGTGAAGTTTCTCTGTTATACTTTTTGAAATTCTTGTACTGTTCTTTAACAGCACTTGTTAAAGCTGGAAGTTATGTAAGCTAACCTGTGGGTTTTTTTCTCCTGTGATTTTTTTCTTCTGCTTTGAAAGTTCAGGTTTCTTGTCTCGCCTTAAAGGCTTTACTCCTACAGTTCTCCCTGTTCTCCAAATCGTCATTCTTTACTGGCTCATTTCAATCAACTTATTAATATCTGTCAGTAGCTCTCATTAAATAGTAAGAATAACAAAAGGCCCCTGTTCTCCCTAATTCTCCCTCAGTTACTGCGTCTTTTTTTTAATTTAACTTTAAGTTTTAGGGTACATGTGCACAACGTGCAGGTTTGTTACATATGTATACATGTGCCATGTTGGTGTGCTGCACCCATTAAGTCGTCATTTAACATTAGGTATATCTCCTAATGCTATCCCTCCCCCCTCCCCCCACCCCACAACAGTCCCTGGTGTGTGATGTTCCCCTTCCTGTGTCCATGTGTTCTCATTGTTCAATTCCCACCTATGAGTGAGAACATGTGGTGTTTGATTTTTTGTCCTTGCGATAGTGCCTCTTTTTTGTTGTTGTTCTCCCACAGCAAAAGTTCCAAAGTGAGTTAGTTGTCTGTAGTCTCTGTCTCATTTCTTGTCTGTCATTCACCTCAGAGCCCATTTCAGTTAAGCTTTGATTCACACTGTTCCACTGAAATTACCCTCTTCAGGGTTCTCAGTGACCTTCATTTTGCCAAATCCACTGGTTAGTTCTCTCTCCTTTCCTGGCTTCTCAGCAACCCTCAGCACACTGGACCATTTCCTCCTTGAAACATTCTTTCCTCTTGGCTTTTGTGACTGATGTGGTCTCCCAGGCTGCAAGAGCTGAGATGGAGATAGGCTGGCAAGATTTTTATTGAAGGGAGGGGATTGCCCATGAAAGATACAAGAGGAGCAAAGCAAGATTGGTCAAGCCTTCAGACCAAGATCTAACACCTATGGGAGTTGAGAGGGGTGGAAGAAGGATTGGGTAGGGAAGACCATAATGCACATCTAACAAAGTATTTGACAACCCGCTGGGACCTCTGGAGCAAAGGTTGCTTATTAGAGGAAACCCATGTTAGGTAGACTTGGCCAGGTCATACTACCCACAGTGTGCTCTCTTATTGGCTAGGGAAGTATTTGTCCTTGACACAAAAGCAAAGCAGATCCTAAGGCTGTTAACAGGTGAAGGTTGTCAGTTAACTGTACTCTTTACAGCTGAATGGCAAGTTGTTTCTTGAAAGGACATCCTAGCAGCATACCCCCCTCCATGGCTTGCTACAGTGATGCACATTTCTTGGTCTTTTCCTTACCTTAGTCATCACTTCTTCTCAGTTTCCTTTGTTTCCTTCTCTTGTTGTCAACCTTTGAAAGTTAGCATATGTCAGGATTTGATTCTGGACTCTGCCCTTGTTTGTACTCCCTTCCTAAGTCCTGTGGTTTAAATCCGATTTCTGTGCCTCATTCCTTTACATCTCTAGTTCTGCCCACTCCACTGACCTCCAGACTTACAGATCTAATAGCCTGCTGGTTAACTCCTCTTTGGATGTCTAACCAGAGACTTTAAGCTATATGACCAAAGTAAAACTCTTGGTTTTCTTCTCCAAACCAGTAGCTCTCCTATTTTTCCTCATTTCTATAAACAATACTACACCCATCCATGTATTAATAATTATCTAGACCAGAGATGTGAGACTCATTCTTGATTTTTCTTTACTTTACATTTCATGTTAAATCCCTTAGCAAGTCTGTCTGTTGTACATCTAAAATATAACACTTACTTGTCCATTTTTCTCCTTCTTCACAATGACCCAAGTTGTCCAGTACATTAGAAACCATTGTGATCCCTCATGTGATATTACTCTGCAGTAGTATCTTTATTTATTTATTTATTTATTTATTTTATTTTTTATTAATTTTTTTTGCATACAAAAACAATAAACATTTTCTAAAAATACATACAAACAAAAAGATGCGTATCAAACATATTAGGAAGGTTGCACATGGGAAGTCGGGGAATAGAAATGGGGGGTGGGAGTTAAAATAAATGAGGGAGGGACTTTATATGGATCAGTGATAATAACTCAATCCTCTATTTGACAAAGAAGAGGGAGAAGGAAGAGGAAGAAAAAGAAAGTGGGATGAAGGATCAGAAAGGGAGGAAAATAGAAAAAATTAGAGTATGACTCCAGGGTAGACCTGTTTTGTTGTCACTGAGTTGGTTGGTTGGTTTGTCTGTTGTATTCTTCATGTTTCGCCAAGTGGGCCAGACTGGTCTCGAACTCCTAGCCCGAAGTGATCAACCCGCCTCGCCCCCCAGAGTGCCGGGACCACAGGCGTGAGCCACCACGTCCAGCCCCCACATTGCTTCTGGCCTCCGTGGTAGACCTCCCAGACGGAGTGGCCAGGCAGAGGAGCTCCTCACTTCTACCCAGACACGGGGCGGCCGGGCAGAGGCGCTCCTCACCTCCCAGACAATGGGTGGCCGGGCAGAGGCGCTCCTCACCTCCCAGACGGGGCGGCCGGGCAGAGGCGCTCCTCACTTCTTCCCGGACGGGGCGGCCGGGCAGAGGCGCTCCTCACTTCTTCCCGGACGGGGCGGCCGGGCAGAGGCGCTCCTCACTTCTTCCCGGACGGGGCGGCCGGGCAGAGGCGCTCCTCACTTCTTCCCGGACGGGGCGGCCGGGCAGAGGCGCTCCTCACTTCTTCCCGGACGGGGCGGCCGGGCAGAGGCGCTCCTCACTTCTTCCCGGACGGGGCGCCCGGGCAGAGGCGCTCCTCACTTCTTCCCAGACGGGGCGGCCGGGCAGAGGCGCTGCTCACTTCCCAGACGATGGGTGGCCGGGCAGAGGCACTCCTCACTTCCCAGACGGGGCGGCCGGGCAGAGGCGCTCCTCACTTCCCAGACGGGGTGGCCGGGCAGAGGCGCTCCTCACTTCCCAGACGGTGGGTGGCCGGGCAGAGGCGCTCCTCACTTCCCAGACGATGGGTGGCCGGGCAGAGGCGCTCCTCACCTCCCAGATGGGGCGGCCGGGCAGAGGCACTCTTCACTTCTTCCCAGATGGGGCGGCCGGGCAGAGGCGCTCCTCACTTCTTCCCGGACGGGGCGCCCGGGCAGAGGCGCTCCTCATTTCTTCCCGGACGGGGCGGCCGGGCAGAGGTGCTCCTCACTTCCCAGACGGGGCGGTCGGGCAGAGGCGCTCCTCACTTCCCAGACAGTGGGTGGCCGGGCAGAGGCGCTCCTCACTTCCCAGACGATGGGTGGCCGGGCAGAGGAGCTCTTCACTTCTTCCCGGATGGGGCGGCTGGGTAGAGGCGCTCCTCACTTCTTCCCGGATGGGGCGCCCGGGCAGAGGCGCTCCTCATTTCTTCCCGGACGGGGCGGCCGGGCAGAGGCGCTCCTCACTTCCCAGACGGGGCAGCCGGGCAGAGGCGCTTCTCATTTCTTCCCGGACGGGGCGGCCGGGCAGAGGCGCTCCTCACTTCCCAGACGGGGCGGCCGGGCAGAGGCGCTCCTCACTTCTTCCCGGACGGGGCGGCCGGGCAGAGGCGCTCCTCACTTCTTCCCGGACGGGGCGGCCGGGCAGAGGAGCTCCTCACTTCTTCCCGGACGGGGCGGCCGGGCAGAGGCGCTCCTCACTTCTTCCCGGACGGGGCGGCCGGGCAGAGGCGCTCCTCACTTCTTCCCGGACGGGGCGGCCGGGCAGAGGCGCTCCTCACTTCTTCCCGGACGGGGCGCCCGGGCAGAGGCGCTCCTCACTTCTTCCCGGACGGGGCGGCCGGGCAGAGGCCCTCCTCACTTCTTCCCGGACGGGGTGGCCGGGCAGAGGCGCTGCTCACTTCCCAGATGGGGCGGCCGGGCAGAGGCACTCCTCACTTCCCAGACGGGGCGGCCGGGCAGAGGCGCTCCTCACTTCCCAGACGGTGGGTGGCCGGGCAGAGGCGCTCCTCACTTCCCAGACGGTGGGTGGCCGGGCAGAGGCGCTCCTCACTTCCCAGACGATGGGAGGCTGGGCAGAGGCGCTCCTCACTTCCCAGACGATGGGTGGCCGGGCAGAGGCGCTCCTCACTTCCCAGACAGGGCGGCCGGGCAGAGGCGCTCCTCACTTCCCAGACGATGGGTGGCCGGGCAGAGGTGCTCCTCACTTCCCAGACGGGGCGGCCGGGCAGAGGCGCTCCTCACTTCCCAGACGGTGGGTGGCCGGGCAGAGGCGCTCCTCACTTCCCAGACGGTGGGTGGCCGGGCAGAGGCGCTCCTCACTTCCCAGACGGTGGGTGGCCGGGCAGAGGCGCTCCTCACTTCCCAGACGGTGGGTGGCCGGGCAGAGGCGCTCCTCACTTCCCAGACGGTGGGTGGCCGGGCAGAGGCGCTCCTCACTTCTTCCCGGATGGGGCGGCCGGGTAGAGGCGCTCCTCACTTCTTCCCGGATGGGGCGCCCGGGCAGAGGCGCTCCTCATTTCTTCCCGGACGGGGCGGCCGGGCAGAGGCGCTCCTCACTTCCCAGACGGGGCAGCCGGGCAGAGGCGCTCCTCACTTCTTCCCGGACGGGGCGACTGGGCAGAGGCGCTCCTCACTTCTTCCCGGACGAGGCGGCCGGGCAGAGGCTCTCCTCATTTCTTCCCGGACGGGGCGGCCGGGCAGAGGCGCTCCTCACTTCTTCCCGGACGGGGCGGCTGGGCAGAGGCGCTCCTCACTTCTTCCCGGACGGGGCGGCCGGGCAGAGGCGCTCCTCACCTCCCAGACGATGGGAGGCCGGGCAGAGGTGCTCCTCACTTCCCAGACGATGGGTGGCCGGGCAGAGGCGCTCCTCACTTCCCAGACGGGGCGGCCGGGCAGAGGAGCTCCTCACTTCCCAGACGGGGTGGCCGGGCAGAGGCGCTCCTCACTTCCCAGACGGTGGGTGGCCGGGCAGAGGCGCTCCTCACTTCCCAGACGGTGGGTGGCCGGGCAGAGGCGCTCCTCACTTCCCAGACGGTGGGTGGCCGGGCAGAGGCGCTCCTCACTTCCCGGACGGTGGGTGGCCGGGCAGAGGCGCTCCTCACTTCCCAGACGGTGGGTGGCCGGGCAGAGGCGCTCCTCACTTCCCAGACGGTCAAATTCCAGAATGTCATGGCCTCAGAGATACTTATTTTTCTTGTCCATTGTATGTAATTTGGGACCTTTCCTCTGATTTTGTTATATACTTTTATTTAGCAATAAAAAATTAATAATTAGAAGAACCAATTAATTTTTCAAGCTATTTAGTCTCTAAACTTTATTTTCACTTAGGACATTAGAACAACTAGGCTCTTTTTTTTTTTTTTGAGACGGAGTCTCGCTCTGTCACCCAGGCTGGAGTGCAGTGGCGTGATCTCGGCTCACTGCAAGCTCCGCCTCCCGGGTTCACGCCATTCTCCTGCCTCAGCCTCTCCGAGTAGCTGGGACTACAGGCGCCCGCTACCACGCCCAGCTAATTTTTTGTATTTTTAGTAGAAACGGGGTTTCACCGTGTTAGCCAGGATGGTCTTGATCTCCTGACCTCGTGGTCCGCCCACCTCGGCCTCCCAAAGTGCTGAGATTACAAGCGTGAGCCACCGCGCCCGGCCGGCTCTTTTTAATTTTTAATTAATTGATAGTGCGTCCTTCCAGTCCTATCTATCAAAGAACGCTTTCTTACCCTCCAGTGTATCTAAAATGAAGAACCCAAAGTAGCTAGACCAGATCCTAGAAAACTGAGTGATTTATGATCGTTTTAGGAAGGTCCTTAGGTGCTGTACCGTAGATATTTGGTAGTCTTTTTTTTTTTTCCTGTAGTCTTCTAAACCCTCAGAGACTTCCTCAGGAGAGTGACATCATCAAATTTATTTTTATTTTTTGTAATAAAAAGATCATTTTTATGACAGGGTAAAGAAGAGCTAGGCTAAAGGCAGGGAGTTCGGCTCAGTCACAAGATTAGTTCTAGAGTCTACACAACAGGAATAAAGGTCCAATCCAGGACACTTGTGGCAAGTTGGTGGAAAAGAAGGGACAAGTGTGTGGCATGCTTCAAAATGGGATTCATCAGACCTTATCATCTGATCAGATATTCATTCAGTCGTGAATTATTGGCACTTACTCTGTGTTATATCCTGAGCTAGGTTCTAAGGGATGCTAGTGAGCAGGATAGCTCCCAATCTAGTCAGGGAGAAAAATACTAATGAAGTAATAATTACAGTTTACAGGCAGTCCTTTGAAGCTGACAGGATAAAACGTATAGGATGATGATGATAATGATAAAATAATAATATTGCTTGAGGCCAGGAGTTTGAGAGCAGCTTAGGCAACAGAGTGAGATGCCTTCTCTACAAAAAATAAAAAAAGAATAAACCAGGCATGGTGGCACATGCCTGCAGTCCTAGCTACTCAAGAGGCTGAGGTGGGAGGATTACTTGAGCCTAGGAGTTTGAGGTTGTAGTGAGCTGATTAAATGCACTCCAGCTTGGGTGACAAGTGATACCTTGCCAGCCAATCAAAAAAAATTAAATCATATGTATATACATATAAAATAATAATTTGAGATTTAGAAGAGGTCAGGGAAGACTTTCCCAGGGAGATAATGTTTAAGTTGAGAATGGAGGAGGAGAGAGAAACACCTGTGAGGCAAAATTATATTCTAGACAGAAGGCTACATGTGCATTGTAGGGATGGAGAAGAAGGAGTCAAGGATGAATGAGACCACTTCCTTGAACAGTTTTGTTAATGCTGACTCTCCCCAAGTGATACAGGGAAGGTAGGAGGAGAGCCGGTATGAGGGGAAAGACATTACATTCTATTTTTGGCATGTTAAGTTTTAGCTGCCTGCAGGAAAACCACATGTCTGGCTGATAGTTGGAAATGTAGAATTGCAGCCCAGGCGATGGATAGATACATGGATAGTAAAACTTAGACCTGAGAGACATTGTATAGGTGGTGTTGAAGTCAGAGGGATTGGTACATTTACCTCAGAACACTAAGGAACACAAACTAGCTTTTTAAAGACAAAAGTCAGATGTAGAAGGGACAGGAAAACTGAGCATCAGAGGAGGAAAAGGCTTCAAGGAATAGATAGGTGAAGGATGTGCATAACTGTTGTATTTGGCAGCTAGGCAGTCATTGTGGTCTCTCTCAGAATTTAGTTTCATTAAAGTGGCAGAGAGAAAAATAAGGCTGCATAGAAAACGTGAAAAAAGTTTTGGTAGAGAAGGGAAGAAGTGTGGAGAGGTGGAAATAATGGCTGTATCGTTAAGGGTGGTGCATGAATATAGGCAGAGTGGAGAGGAAGAATGAAGTTAATGAGTTGAATAACTATAAATAGGTCAACATTTTTAGGAATTTTTCTTTGCCTTTTTTTGGACTCTGTACTAGGGCATTGCCATTTTATTTTATAGCTCTAAGTGTAACAAACCCACTAGTAGTGGATGTCAGAAAGTTGCAGAGTAGCAGTGTAATCAACACATGGACGCTGTCTTTTTGTTCGGTAGTTGACCATTCAGCTGGAATTGCTCCCTATTTATGAAATTTTAATAACACACTTCACTGATTTCTTGGCTGTGTACCTAGTGTTTCTCAGTTTTATTGAAAATTGAAGCAAATTTGTATTATTTTTCTTATTTAATGATTAAGGCACTATATTTTGGGTAATTTTCTTCCTATAATTAAATGCCATCAATTCAATAAAATTATTTGAGCTTATTTGTAAGGCACGGCTAATTAGACCCTGTTCTCAAAGAGTTCACAGTGTAATGTGGGAGAGAAAAATGTACAGTGTAAAATATAATGTGATATGACAAGTTTTATAGAAAGGGAGTGTAATACACTCAAACATACAGAAACACAGAAAAGTTATACATTTAGCCTAGATACATTTCCACAGGTGGACACTGACCTGAACCTGACCCATGTCTCTTCCACATGTTGTGTTCTCATTTAAATAACTTTTTTGAGATTTTAATTTTCCTGTGTAATTTTAATCTTAATGTTGCTATTCTGTTTCTCTAATTCCTGTGGTAAGTGTTTCTTCAAACTGTCTGTTCCTTGAAGGCACACAATTAAGAGAAATATTGGAATGAAGGAACAAGCGAATGAATCAAGGCATGTAACCAGACTAATAGCTTCAGAAGGTTGTGGATTTTTATCTGTTTTGTCTAGCACCTTATCTCCAGCACTTAGAGCAGTGGTTGGGATACCACTGGGTCTGTAAATACTTTTTGACTGAATGGAAGGAAGATGTAGGGAGAGAAGGAAGAAAGGAAATTTTTAATGTATTCACTTTTGGAAGAGTAATGAAAAGGAAAAAGACACAAAATCCAATTCTGGCCGGGTGCGGTGGCTCACGCCTGTAATCCCAGCACTTTGGGAGGCCGAGGCGGGTGGATCACGAGGTCAAGAGATTGAGACCATCCTGGCCAACATGGTGAAACCCCGTCTCTACTAAAAATACAAGAATTAGCTGGGCATGGTGGCGGGTGCCTGTAGTCCCAGCTACTTGGGAGGCTGAGGCAGGAGAATCACTTGAACTCGGGAGGTGGAGGTTGCAGTGAGCCAAGATTGTGTCATTGCACTCCAGCCTGGCAACGGAGTGAGACTCTGTCTCAAAAAAAAAAAAAAAAAAAAAAAAAATCCAATTCTGACAATGAACAATTAGACATTTAAAATAGAGATTTAATTATTGTTTGAAAAAAAATTGAATCTCAGTGTATTGTTAAAAATCTGTTCTGTTATTGTGAATAATCCAACATGATATTTTCTTTCTTACAGTTTTCAGTAGACTGGGCACCCACAATGGAATTTTTGTGATAAGCAACTTTTATAAACAAGACATCCCCAAACATTTTATACTATGTTTTTCTTTAGATCATTTCCACCTTCTCTTCAATTTCTTATCTTTTGTATTCCCTTAATACTCCATTTTAATTTTGCTGTCCTAGGACTTTTAGATTAATATACTTAAAAATTATTGGGTTCTGTTCTATCTTATTGATTCATTAGAGGTCATACTCTTTTTGGAAAAACATTTGCTTCTCAAAAATTTATATCTTATCTGTTGTATGCCCAAGACAATATATAACTTAGTATAAATATGGAATTATACTGTCCATAGAAACTCAAATATTCCTGATATCAATATATGTTGCTTTATAATTTTATCTATTTAATGAATTCGCTTAATTTTTATTCACTGTTCTGTTTTTAATTTTCTACTCTTTGCATGTGAATCAAATTAAGATAGTTTATTTGGAAGCTGTATTGCCAAGCAGCTATGGAAAGCTTTGGCTTACATTTTGAAATTTTTTTCCTTTGTCTTTGGCCAACAGCTCAACCCCTTTGGTGTCCCATCTGCTTAACACACGACAGCTATGGCATATTTCCATTTATCTGGGTCAGAAAATAAAGTGGCCTTCGAATCAGCCTGGATATTACCTACCATTGTTCTGGGTCTGATACAGTGAAAGATGGAAACTTTGTTTTTCCCAGGAATAGATGCAATTAAACCCATTACTGTGAAATGCCCCTCATAGAATTCTAGATGTTACTTAACTTTCAGAACATGTAAGCACCCACCTCAAAGGAATAGCATGTTGCTATATTCTCTCATTGCTTCATCACTCTTCATGTTAAGTTCTCATGATCATACCAGATTTGTTTTGTTTTTTGACTGATGTCTCTTGACTGAGATTTCCTTTGAGAGACTAAACTGGTCTAGGGCAGATCTTATTTTTAGAAGTCCAGAGAGTTAAGTTTTTCCCCTGTGTAGCCAATACATCCATGAATTAGGAAAGTAACTTTATTTTTTTCAACACAAATTATTATCAGTTCAGAACAGCACTATTTATTTTTTCTTTTGATTTGTTAATTTGATTGCTTGTTTTCACACACCTTACCTCATTCCAAAAACAATTTTGAAGAAATTTAAAACAATAAATGTAATACAACAGTATATGAAACATTCAGGGCCATGGGAAGGTTAGGGTTAAGGAATAAAGTTAGTTCACAAAGAATTATTAAGAGAAGGTCTTGCTGCTCAGTGTGAGAAGTTAGGTTATAGATTCATCTCCAAACTGTCCAGTGACTACGACAAACATGGAGACTTATTCAGTTAAGCCTCAGGATCTCCAAGAGGAGAAAATAGACCTTTCTTTTGAACAGAGTGAGAAAGAAACACTTTGCCCAGGGATCTTCATATAGGGAACACTGGTGGATGTAGACAGTATCCTGAACAATAAACACAATCAATCAAACTTTTCCCAGGACCCTCATATAGGGAACACTGGTGAATGTAGACAGTATCCTGAACAATAAACACAGTTGGGCATTTACTATGGGCAAGACACTGTACTAAGTGCTTTGTGTATATTTCTCATCCATTCTTTAAAATAACTATAAAGTATTTCCCATTAGGAAACTGAGGCTCTGAGAGGTCAAGTGACTTGTTCAATATCACAAGTTAGGAGAGAGGAGTTAAAAACAGGCAAAATGACTTCATTGTCCTCACCCTCAATCATTTTTTCTATACTGTTATTCGTGTCGTTATTTTTTGTTGCACTCTTTAACACAAGTCCAGGCAGAACCTAAAAATAAAGAAAAGCCATCCTAAGAAGAGATCAAAGCAATGCAGTCTAAATATAAAATCAGCTCTCTGGGTAGGGGTGAAGTTTAGAGCTGTGTTTTAATGTTTGTTAGATTTCTCTGATGATCTAAGGGGAAACTCTAGACCTTCTCTGTAAAAAGTACACATACATACGATTTTAGGTACCTCACAGACCCTTCTTACCCTAACCCCTAGTGCACAAAACTATACACAGATCTAGAGGTGGACAGCAGAGAGACAAAGCTATCAGAATTTCATCTGATAAATCCCAAGTGTTTTACATGGGGACGGCTGTGTTGCTTTGACTGGCTGCTGAATATTAGGGGGCATGTCCCTTCGTAAGGCCTAAGTTAGAAGAGATTTCACTAAATTCCAAATCCTAGCTGTCATAGAGCTTCAGACATTTCCTGGGATTGAGGGAAATGTTTGAAAACTTAAAAAAAAAAAGTCTTTAGTAGTACCTGTCTTACTAGGATGTTTGACATTTGACGTTCTCACTACTTAGTTCTAGTTTTTATTTGTTACATTGTTAGTTAGTAACTAATAGTTACTAGGTATAGTAAGGGTCATTTTAAGTTATAGAATGGGTCGTTTTTACTATTGTATTCTGGTCCTCATTTCTGGAGTAAATTTAAGTGTTGTGCTGTCCATTTCATTTAGACTAGTTAACTATAGGGATAGGTGAAAACCAAACTATGAAAGCAAGCCTTTTAATATTTCAGGAAAACATGTATTGATTACAGCCTCTGGAAACTGGACTAATAATACTGTAGGAATACTTTTCAAAGTCCCTATATCACATTTCCCTGTATCAGCAATATAACGTAAGGATGCTCTGCTTGCTTAGCAGTGTCTGACCCAATTTTATATAATGATTATACAACCATAGATTCACACACAGTTATCTTTTAGATGTTAAAGTAGAAGGGTATGCTTTGCAACCAGGTCGACCTGGATTAGAATCCTAACTCTGCTACTACTAACTGTGTCACCATGGGCAGATTATATAACTTCTCACGTCATCTCTCAAATGGGGATAATAAAGGTAACCATGGTAAAATGGTGAGCTTAGATGAGATAACATGTGTAAAGCCCTTAACATAGTGCTGGTATAATACAGACCTAACACATGTTTAGCTTTGATTCATATTACTGTACCTAATGGTGGAGCTGTAAGCAACGAGCATCTCTGTGATTGTTGGTGTAATCCTAAAGGTCTTAAGTAACTGGAAAACATATGGGGAGTATGCCAAGTTTCATCTTGTTTCAGCATGGGCTGTCCTTGTGCATAGCACTTCTTTAGGATGTTGCCACCAGTGCTTTTTCTCAAATAGCCTGTTTCTGATGGTAAAATGCTGCTTAGGTGGTTCCACTTGGTCTGTTGATCCTAGTAGTTCATAGCCTCTGTGCAAAGTTTTAAAAGCTTTTCTGGATCTACTTTATTTTCTCATTTGAACTCTGTGCCTTAGCTGTTGGTGATTTTTTCTCCTACATGCTGTTCTTCCTCCCGTACACATGGAAAATGTATCCCCCTACAGTTATTTAAGAGAATAGAGGCTGGGTGCGGTGGTTCATGCCTGTAATCCCGGCACTTTGGGAGGCCAAAGCAGGTGGATCACGAGGTCAGGAGATCGAGACCATCCCAGCTAACACCGTGAAACCCCTTCTCTACTAAAAATACAAAGAATTAGTCAGGCGTGGTGGCGGGCTAGTCCCAGCTACTCTGGAGGCTGAGCCAGGAGAATGGCGTGAACCCGGGAGGCGGAGCTTGCAGTGAGCCAAGATGGCGCCACTGCACTCCAGCCTAGGTGACAGAGCAAGACTCTGTCTCAAAAAAAAAAAAAAGAGAGAGAGAGAGAATAGAGCAGAGCTTATTGAGGGAAACATGCCTGGCTTATGAACAAATGTGTCACAGATATGGGGGGAGAAAGCATAAGGGATGATTGACTATGACAAGCAGTCATAGTAAGTGGGATCCCTTATACTTGTGTCCTTTGAAAGTGTTTTCTTATTGATTATGTTAATTGGGAGAAAAGTTGGTATTCATTTTGTTAAAGAGAAAGGACTACATTTCTTTAACATACGTCACATTAGCAAGACTTTCAGAGTAATTATCCCTAAAAGATACAAAATACAAATAATATTAACTTTATTTTGAATTACTTTTATAGATATGGAAAATTTGCAGTATTCTTCCTCAAGTGAAAGTACTGCTTGAACCAACAATATTGATAGCATACAAATCCAAAATTGTTAGGACCTTACTTGTTTTCATGGATTCATATAGACAGGACTATGAAATGTGAAGTAGACAGTAATGTGCCATGACAGCACATTAGGTCTGTTAGTTGATTATTTCACTCAACTGAATGTTTACGTTAATTATTACTTAATCCTTTTATACCTTTTGTCTCTATAAAATAGAAATAATAGTAGTACCTTCTTCAGAGAGTTGTGAGGATTAAATGGTAAAGTGCTTTTAGAATAGTGCATACTTCATTATGTGTACTTAAATGTTAGCTATCATGATTATGAGTCTTACAAGAATCTTATTCAGATTCTTAGTCTGGTATTCTGAATTCATTATCAAACACATTTTGACATTTCACGATTTCTGGGAATAATTCTCCATGTACAGGAGTTCTGTTGTAGATTAATTTGTTAGAGATATCGAAAAGGTTCATTTTTTTAGTGGAAACTTCTAAAGTAATATTGACTTCATTACTTAACTCTATGACTTGATTAAGCATTGTTTAACTTTTCAGTCAGGAAAAATCATCAATTCCCTTTCAAAAGATGAATATTTATCTCATTTTCAAATTTGCACTGAATCACTCTTTGGCATATAAAATTTTATCTTTCAAATCTGTTTTGCAGATGCAGAGTCTGGTGCTTTTAAACTTGGTTGGTCGAGTGAAAAATTTGTATATGTCTTATACTTCAGAGGCATTAAAAATAAAGAATAATAGCCATAATTATGTTAAACTTTAGCAGTTTGTTGAGAAACTGTAAGCACCTGCAGATACCCAAGAAGAAGTTGTTCCAGAAGCCCTAGTGAGCCCTGGCAGCACTCACAGTAAAGGGGTGGATAGAAGCAGATTTCTGTAAGATTTGTTCTATCCACTTGGTCCTATGCTGACCACCATAATCTCTTTCCTCTGTTCCCAAATATCCCATACTCCACCTCCACCTCTGCCTTGCTCCTGTCAGAAGGTAGTAACGTGGCATTACTTCTTAACATAAATAAAAAACAGTCATCTGTAGTTACAGACATACTAGATCTTTGTGCACTTTTTTTTTTTGAAATGGAGTTTCACTCTGTTGCCTAGGCTGGAGTGCAATGGCACGATATCGACTCACTGCAACCTCCGCCTCCCAGGTTCAAGCGATTCTCCTGCCTCAGCCTCCTAAATAGCTGGGATTACAGGTGCACACCACCACGCCCGGCTAATTTTTTGCATTTTTAGTAGAGACAGGGTTTCATTATGTTGTCCAGGCTGGTCTCAAACTCCTGCCCTCGTGATCCGCCTGCCTCAGCCTCCCAAAGTGCTGGGATTACAGGCGTGAGCTACTGCACCCAGCCTCTTTGTCCACATTTTAAGGCCAAATCCACATACAATTTTTTATCTTCATACATGTTTTGAGAGTAATGAGTGGAATAGAGCTGAGTGACTTGTTTTATGTCCCCAGATGGATTCATTGTGAGTTTCCCACTCCTCAATCATGTACAACATAGAAATGCAGTTGGAGAGTTACAGAATTCTTCTCTTTGTTCTCAGTGCCCTCTTGAGAAGAGTGAAGTTCTATCAGTGACTTCTTCCTTTTCATTTCCAATTGGTCAGAAATTTGTACTACTAGTAGCACTAGATCTTTACTATTCTCATTTCATTTTTTAGTGTCTCTCTGTCTTTTCCAATTCTCTATTTATGTGAAAAAAATACCATCATTCTGCTCTCGATCCGGTACTTTGTCTGGGACACTGTCTTCATTCCTTTTTAGCCCCATACTGTGTAGCCATGGGTCAGCCTCTGTTACTGGAGCATCAGTCTAGGCTGACTTTGGGGCACATTGCTTGGGTTCCTGCCCTGCCTGTCATAATCCCAGCCCTCTTACTAGCGTTATCTGTTGCCTTTCCAAGGTTTACAGAGTACTGTGCATAATCCCTAATGGCTTGCAAGGTCTTTCCCAATCTAGTACTAGCCTATTTCTGTCATCATCTCCAGATATGTGTGCACCTCCTCCCACTTCTACCTCTCGAGTTGTAACTATATCAGATATCAGATTATTTACCATTCCTTTCAAGGCCTTCTGCTCTTGATTTTCCTTTTGCCATAAACTCCTTCCTTCAAATCTACCTTACAACACTTCATGTCATTTAGGAGCCAAATCGAATGTTACCTTCTCTCCCCAGCCTGGCGTCCTCAATTCCATTCCTCTTTGTCTTGACCAGGTTTTGATTCATTCCCTTCTGTACTTAAATAGCATTTTATTCTTGAACACTCTTTGCCTGCTTTATCTCTCCCTCATTATTTCCCACTCCTAATGCCATAGCTTTCTGCTTTCTACTCTTACCATTCTACTGACATTGCTCTTGCGGGAGTCATCTATGAGCTCTTGTCTATTAAATCCTGTGAAGGCCTTTCGGTCCTCTTTTTACTTAACATCTGTTTGGAATTGATAACACTCATGATCACACCTTTTTTATTATTATACTTTAAGTTGTGGGATACATGTGCAGAATGTGCAGTTTTGTTACATAGGTATATATGTGCCATGGTGGTTTGCTGCACCCATCAACCCGTCACCTACATTAGGTATTTCTCCTAATGCTCTCCCTCCCCTAGCCCCCCACCCACTGACAGGCCCCAATGTGTGATGTTGCCCTCCCTGTGTCCATGTGTTCTCATTGTTCAGCTCCCACTTATGAGTGAGAACATGCACACATCTTCTTTTTAAAAGCATTCTCTTTTGGCTTCCTAACACTTCCCTCTCCTCATATCCCGTTCTTATCTCCTGCCTAGCTCCTATTCCTTTTTTCTGCCTATTCTCTCAGTGTCTGTTCCATGAGGGGCTGCCTTTTGCAGTCCCCATGGTTTCATATCTCTGTCTACATTCTAATGATTCCTAATTGTATTTCTTTCATCCAGACCCTATACAACAAGATTCTCCACCTGGATGTCACACAGCTTTCTGACTTTCAACCTGCTGTTGCCACTTCTACCAAAATTATTACCTTCTATCTTATACCACATCTTCCACAGCTCTGCTTCACTGAATACCATGACTCTAGCCACCTCAAAGTTATGTTTTCTCCTCACTTTCCCTGTTCCATTGCCTTAGAACAGGACTTTATCATCTTTCACTTGGACTGTCCAACCTACAGACTTGTTCCATCCAGTCTTCCCTACCGCCATCCAGGTGATTTTCTAAAACACAAGTCTGATTGTGTAACCTAAGTCACTCTTCTATTTAGTGGCTTCACAGTCTCCTAAAGTATAAAGCCTGTAATCTCAACACATCTCACAGGATACCCTTTACAATCTGGTACTTGCCAATGTTTTTACAATCTCATCTTCTACTTGTGCCCACTGTGTACTTCATCCTCTTGTCAAAGCAAACTACTTTTTTTTCCCTATATAGACTGTGCATTTTAAGCCCCCTCCTCTTTGCATCTTTTACACCAATTTCTAGGATGCACTCCTCACCCCCACACCCTTTTCCGTTTTCATCCCCATCTCTGGTCTGTAAATTTCACCCACAGAATCTCAGCTCTCCCCAAAAGTCACACCTCTATAGAATCCTTGCTAGATCTTTCCCAATAAAATACCTCTTTTTCTGGGTGACTGCCTCATGCGGCGATGGCATGTTTTCCCCTCTTCCCCATTAGGTTATGCATTCTTGGAGAACAGACACTTTTGTATCTCCATGTATCCACCAAGGTACCTGGTTTGTGGAAAGTATTTAATTTATATTTGTTGAATTGTAGTCCTGTGGCTTATACTTACAAAATACTTTCATCAGCCAGTCTGTGATTTCTGTGAAGGCAAAAGCCCTATTCCTTTTTTTTTTTTTGAGACTGACTCTCACTCTATCGCCCAGGCTGGAGTGCAGTGGCGTGATCTCAGCTCGCTGCAGCCTCCACCTCTTGGGTTCAAGTGATTCTCGTGCCTCAGTCTCCCGAGTAGCTGGGCTTACAGGCGCACACCACCACGCCGGCTAATTGTCTCTACTAAAAGTAGAGACAGGGTTTCACCATATTGGCAAAAGCCCTATTCTATTCATCACGGTTTCTTCAGGGCCAGGAACGGTGTTTATGACTTAACCAAAGTTAATTGAAACATTATTTTGAGGAACATTTCAAGAGAACTTAAGAATAGGGTAGTATTAAAGATCAATAGATAGATACTAAGACATATATAATATACATCTGGTATAGGATTTTAATTTGTCAAAGCCTATTATTTGTACAAAACTATGCTAGATATTAAGAAAAGAAAGGAAGTCAAAATGGGTAACTGGAAGATGTTAATTTGGTATTTGGAAGGTATATGAAGTTCTCTATAGATTATTTTGAAAGAAATATGAAGCATCTTTGCCATAACTCTAAGCAGAATAGTGCTTAGCATCTACACCCAAGGGTGTTATCTTAGAACACGGTACTGTATTTTTTGTGAACTTCATGATAGGCTAAATTAAAAGAGGTTAGAGGGAAAAAAGGAACCCCATCACCTCAACATAATAGAGCGTACATCTGAGTTCCCTTCCCTGCCTTCCCCTTCACTCATCTTCCTTGCTCCCTCCCTCTTAACTTTCTTTTTTCCCCCAGTCTCCCTACTATATTTAAGGTCGCTTATTTTTAATTTTTATTTTTAGAGATGGGAGTCACTCTGTCGCCCACACTGTAGTGCAGCAGTGCCATCATAGCTCACTGCAGTCTTGAACTCCTGGGCTCAAGTGATCCTCCCGCCTCAGCCTCCCAAGTAGTTGGGACTATAGGCATGCATTACCACACCTGGCTAATTTTTATTTTTATTTTTATTTATTTATTCATTTATTTTGAGACGGAGTCTTGTTCTGTCACCCAGGCTAGAGTGCAGTGGCGCAATCTCAGCTCATTGCAACCCTCTGCCTCCCGGGTTCAAGCAATTTTCTTGCCTCAGCCTCCTGAGTAGCTGGGATTACAGGCGCCCACCACCAGGTTCAGCTAATTTTTGTGTTTTTAGTGGAGACGGGGTTTCACCATGTTGGCCAGGCTAGTCTCGAACTCCTGACCTTGTGATTCGTCCACCTTGGCTTCCCAAAGTGCTGGGATTACAGGCATGAGCCACTGCGCCCGGCCTATTATTATTTTTTAATAAGATAGTGTCTTGCTATGTTGTTCAGGCTGGTCTAGAACTCCTGGCCTCAAATGATGCTCCTGCCTCAGCCTCACAAGTAGCTGGGGTTATAGGTGTGAACCACTGTGCCCAGTTAGATCATTGATTGAGATATAGAGGTGAATACATATACACATATATACCTACACACACACACACACACACACACACACACACACGAATACATGATGTATTTAATATATATAAATATACGAACACAATGTAATAGGTATATAAGTATGTATGCATAATATATATGTTTATGTATCTCTGTATATCCTATTTGTATACCAACTTTTAAGTTGGTGAATGTTTGACATCTGGTACAGGATTTTAATTTAATGTTGATTGAAAGCTGTTGAGTACTGTTTCACCTGCAGTGGTTGAGGAGGTCACTTGGACTAGAACTCTATGAAATGTAGCATTCTTTCCCTTCTTAATCAGCTACCAAACTGATTTTTCTTGCTGCTTATTTATTTTTATTTTTTATTTTCGGAGGCAGGGTCTCTTTCTTTTGCTCAGGCTGGAGTGCAGTGGTGCGATCTCAGATCACTGCAGCCTCTGCCTTCTGGGTTCAAGTGATTCTTCTGCCTCAGCCTGCCGAGTAGCTGGGATTACAGGTCTCTACAAAAATACAAGAATTAGCTGGCCACCACACCCAGCTAATTTTTGTATTTGTATAGAAACAGGGTTTCACTATGTTGCCCAGGCTGGTTTTGAATACCTGGACTTAAGTGATCCGCCTGTCTTGGCCTCACAGAGTGCAGGGATTTCAGACATGAGCCACCGTGCCTGACTTCTTGCTGCTTGATTTAATGAAATAAAATATTTTACAAGTGCTTCATAAAGAGCTTTAGAGGTATTTGGTTTATAAGAGCAGAGTGTAAATTTTGTCTGAGAAGAATATTGGTATATGTTTTAAATTAGGAATCTCTTCCAATTCCATTTGATCAACTCCCTTATCTGAGGTTTGCTGAAGTTGCCTTCAGAAATGTTTAATTACTGATGGTCTTTTCTAGGAATTTAATGGAATTTTCAGCTATACCAATTACAGCTGAAAACAGAAAAGGATGGGGCAATTCAATGATTTTTAATATATTTACAGACTTGTACAACCATTGTGACCATTTAATTTATAGCATTTCTGTCACCCCAAAAAGAGACAATGTTTAATTATTCACTATTTTTACCACCAACCCTGTGCAAATACTGATCTGCCATCTATATATTTGCCTTTTATGTACGTTTCAGATCAATAGAATCATATAGTATGTCATCTCTTGTGTCTAGCTTCTTTTAGTTGGGAGAGTGTGTTTTGAGGTTCATCTGTGTTGTGTACAGTGGGTTCAGTGGTGGCCCCCCAAAAAGCTATTTTCACATCAAATTCCTGGAACCTGTGAATGTTTCCTTTTTTGAAAAAAGTCTTTGCAAATTTAATTGTTAGGGATCTTGAGATGAGATCTCCTGGATTATCCAGATAGGCCTTAAATCCGACAAGTGCCCTCATTAAAGGACAGAAAATGAGAAGACACAAAGGGGGAAAAGCAACATAAAGATGAAGGCAGAGATCAGAGTGATGTGATCATAAGCCAAGGAGGCCAAGGAATGGTGCCAGCCACTAGAAGCTTGAAGAGGCTACGAGAGATTCTACCCAGTTCCTCTAGAGGAAGTGTGGCCCTGCACATACCTTGATTTCAGACTTCTGGAAAAACATAAGGGCCCCAAATCAGGTATCCAAGATTTAACTTAAAGAAACTGGAGACCCAAAAAACCAAAACAGAACAAAAATCAGAGAGAGAAAGAATTAACCTAGTAGGCAGAAGGAAGAAAATAATAAAAAGGAAAGAGCAGATGAATAAAATTGAAATTAAAAAACAAAGAAAAAAATTGGTTATTTGAGAAGACAAATCAAATTGATAAATCCCTAGCTGTATTGATGATTAAAAGGAGACCAGGTGTGACGGCTCACTCCTGTAATTGCACTCTGGGAGGCCGAGGTGGGCGGATCACTTGAGCTCAGGAGTTTGAGATCAGCCTGGCCAATATGGTGAAACCCTATCTCTTCTAAAAATACAAAAGTTAGCCAGGGATAGTGGCTCGTGCCTGTAATCCCAGCTACTTGGGAGGCCGAGGCAGGAGAATCTCTCGAACCTGGGAGGTGGAGGTTGCAGTGAGCCGAGATCACACCACTGTACTCTAACCTGCTTGGTCTCAAAAAGAATTGCAGGCAATATCAGACACTGATATCTTGAATGAAGGAGGTGACATCACTGTAGAGCTTAATGACATTGAAAGATAATAGGAAATTTTATGACAATTTTATACAAATATATTTGATAACTTAGATGAAATGGAAAAATTTCCTTGAAAGACACAAATTATGAAAGATAATTCATAAGACACAAATAATTGAGATACTCCAGTCCTGTGTAAAAGACTGGATATGTAATTAAAAACCTTTCCACTATGAAAACTCTAGATGGCTTCACTGTTGAATTCTACTTTAAGAAAGAAAAAATTCCAATTCTATACAAACTCTTCCAGAAACTAAAAGAAGAAACACACTCCAACTTATTTTATAAGGCCAACATTACCCTGATGCCTAACGCAAAGTCACCTCAGAAAAAGGAAACCATAGACCTGATATCCCCAATGAACTGAAACAAAAATCCTTAACGAAACATCAGCAAATTCAAACTAACAGTTTATTGAAAGGATAATACATCATGATTAAGTCATATTTAAACCAAGAGTGCAAAGGAGGATTGAAAGGATTGAAAACCAGACAATATAATACACAGACTTAAAAAAGAGAAAAGATACATCATCATCTCAATTGATGTAAGATAAGCATTTGAAAAAATCCAGTATTCATTCATGATAAAATTTCTCAGCAAACTAGGAATAGAATGGAATTTCTTAATTCTGATAAAGGGCATCTATGAAAAACCTACAGGTTCAGGTCAAATATCCATTATCCAAAATGTCTGGGCTCAGAAGTGTTCTGGGTTTGGGATTCAAATTGTGGAATATTTGCATATATGTAATGAGATGTCTTGAGATAGGACCCAAGTCTGAGTACAAAATTCATTTATGTTTCATAATACATTATACACATAGCCTGAAGGTAATTTTATATAATATTAAAAAAATTTTTTTGCATGAAACAGTGTGTGTACATTGAACCATTAGAAGGCAAAAATGTCATTGTCTCAGTTACACATGTGGAGAACTATAGAGTTTTGGCATCACCATCATTCCTGACTCTGAATTTATATGTCACCGATAAGCATTTTCTTACACTTATTCATACATAAGTACTTAACTGAAAAATATGACATATCATTAATACAGTAAAAAAAAGGAATATGTTCAGGTTAACTGCGCAGCACAATAGCATCACCAGAATATGTGTATCAACTGTTACACAGTAGCAGCAACAAACAATGGCAGACTGAATGAACTGTGTGTTGTGTACATGCATTTTGATTGCGACCCATCACATGAATCGGGTATCAAATTATGGAGCACTTTGGATTTTGGATATTTGGATTAGGGATGTTCAATCTGCAATACACTTAATGGAAAAAGGCTGAATACTTTCCCCCTGTGCTTGAGAAAAAAGCAATGATGTTAGCTCTCATCATTTCTATATACTGGAATTGCCAGCCAGTGCAATAAGACAAATAAATGAAAGGCTTGTTGATTGGAAGGAAGAAATAAAATTGTCTCTATTAAAGAGACCACCTAATCGTCTGTATAGAAAATTTTGGCCAGTAATGGTGGCTTGCCCCTATAATTCTAATTCCAATGCTTTGGCAGACCAAGGCAGGAGGATTGCTTGAGGCAAAGAGTTCCAGACCATTCTGGGTAACATATAGTGAGACCTTATCTCTACAAAAAATAACAAAAATTAGCTAGGCATATTGCCATGTGCCCATAGCCCTAGCTACTTGGGTGGATGAGGCAGGAGAATTGCTTGAACCTAGAAGTTCAAGTTATGGTGAGCTGTGATCACACCACTGTACTCCAGCCTGGGCAGTAGAGCAAGACTCTGTCTCTTTCTCTCTCTCTCTCTCTTTTTTTTTTTTTTTTAAATACTTTAAGTTCTAGGGTGCATGTGCACAACGTGCAGGTTTGTTACATAGGTATACATGTGCCATATTGGTTTGCTGCACCCATGAACACGTCATTTACATTATGATTTCTCCTAATGCTATCCCTCCCCCTGCTCCCCACCCCACAACAGGCCCCAGGATGTGATGTTCCCTGCCCTGTGTCCAAGTGTTCTCATTGTTCAATTCCCACTTATGAGTGAGAACATGGGGTGTTTGATTCTCTGTCCTTGTGATAGTTTGCTCAGAATGATGGTTTCCAGCTGCATCCATGTCCCTGCAAAGGACATGAACTCATCCTTTTTTATGGCTGCATAGTATTCCATGATGTATATGTGCCACATTTTCTTAACCCAGTCTATCATTGATGGACATTTGGGTTGGTTCCAAGTCTTTGCTATTGTGAATAGTGCCACAATAAACATACGTGTGCATGTGTCTTTACAGAAGCAAGATTTATAATCCTTTGGGTATATACCCAGTAATGGGATCACTGGGTCAAATGGTATTTCTAGTTCCAGATCCTTGAGGAATCGCCACACTGACTTCCACAATGGTTGAACTAGTTTACAGTCCCACCAACAGTGTAAAAGTGTTCCAATTTCTCCACATCCTCTCCAGCATCTGTTGTTTCCTGACTTTTTAATGATGGCCATTCTAACTGGTGTGAGATGGTATCTCATTGTGGTTTTGATTTGCAGTTCTCTGATGACCAATGATGATAAGCATTTTTTCATGTGTCTGTTGGCTGCATAAATGTCTTCTTTTGAGAAGTGTCTGTGCTCATATCCTTTGCCCACTTTTTGATGGGGTTGTTTTTTTCTTGTAAATTTGTTTAAGTTATTTGTAGATTCTGGATATTAGCCCTTTGTCAGATGGGTAGATTGCAAAAATTTTCTCCCATTCTGTAGGTTGCCTGTTCACTCTGATGGTAGTTTCTTTTGCCGTGCGGAAGCTCTTTAATTAGATCCCATTTGTCTATTTTGGCTTTTGTTGCCATTGCTTTTGGTGTTTTAGTCATGAAGTCCTTGCCCATGCCTATGTCCTGAATGGTATTGCCTAGGTTTTCTTCTAGGGTTTTTATGGTTTTAGGTCTAACATTCAAGTCTTTAATCCATCTTGAATTAATTTTTGTATAAGGTGTAAGGAAGGGATCCAGTTTCAGCTTTCTACATATGGCTAGCCAGTTTTCCCAGCACCATTTATTAAAAAGGGAATCCTTTCCCCATTTCTTGTTTTTGTCAGGTTTGTCAAAGATCAGATGGTTGTAGATGTGTGGTGTTATTTCTGGGGCCTCTGTTCTGTTCCATTGATCTATATCTCTGTTGTGGTACCAGTACCATGCTGTTTTGGTTACTGTAGCCTTGTAGTATAGTTTGAAGTCAGGTAGCGTGATGCCTCCAGGTTTGTTCTTTTTGCTTAGGATTGTGTTCGCAATGCGGGCTCTTTTTGGTTCCATATAAACTTTAGTTTTTACACTTCTGTGAAGAAATTCATTGGTAGCTTGATGGGGATGGCATTGAATCTATAAATTACCTCAGGCAGTATGGCCATTTTCACAATGTTGATCCTTCCTATCCATGAGCATGGAATGTTCTTCCATTTGTTTGTGTCCTCTTTACATTTCGTTGAGCAGTGGTTTGTAGTTCTCCTTGAAGAAGTCCTTCACATCCCTTGTAAGTTGGATTCCTAGGTATTTTATTCTCTTTGAAGCAATTGTGAATGGGAGTTCACTCATGATTTGGCTCTATGTTTGTCCTTTATTGGTGTATAAGAATGCTTGTGATTTTTGCACATTGATTTTGTATCCTGAGACTTTGCTGAAGTTGCTTATCAGCTTAAGGAGATTTTGTGCTGAGACGATGGGGTTTTCTAAATATACAATCATGTCATCTGCAAACAGGGACAATTTGACTTCCTCTTTTCCTAACTGAATACCCTGTATTTCTTTCTCTTGCCTGATTGCCCTGGCCAGAACTTCCAACACTATGTTGAATAGGAGTGGTGAGAGAGGGCATCCTTGTGAATCAACAAAAATGCTATTAGAACTAATAAGTGAGTTTAGCAAGGTCACAGGATACAAAGTCAATAATTATGAGTCAATTTTATTTCTGTTGACTAGCAACAAACAATTGTTATTAAAATTGTGAAAATAATACCAGTCATTAACAACATAATACATATGAAATCTGGCCATGTATGTGTGTAGTATTTATACATTGAAAACCATAATACATTTCTGAGAGAACTAAAAGATCTATATAAATGGGAAGATGTACTGTATTCATGGATCAGAAGAGTCAATAGTATTAACATTTCAGTTCTTCCCAAATTGATGTTTAGATTTAATGTAATCTCAATTAAATTCCAGTTGAATGTTTGGGGATAGAAATTGGATAAGCTGGTTCTAAAATTCATCTGGAAATGTAAACAACTTGGAATAGCCTAAACAATTTTGAAAAGTACAAAACTAGAGAACTTACTTTACTCAGGTCACATAAAGTGTAATTACACATATTAACATTTATTTCTTTTACAAGAATAGCTCCTTGAGAGCAAGGATTTTGTTTTTGTTTTGTTTCGTTTAATCTGTGTATGCCTAGGGCCTTTACCATTTCTTGAATATAGTAGGAACATAAATACTAGGTCCTCAATAAATGTTGCATGAATGGAAGAAATATTTTCACTTTTTATCCAAGCATTTTAGAAATCAACTTTGGGGTTTAATCTATATACAGTGAGGTGCAATTGAATGTTAAATGTGTAGATTTTGAATAGCCAGTGCTTTCTTTGAAGCTGTCAAATATTTATGATATATTCCAAAGGAAATTTTGGGGATTTTGTTTATAAATTACTTTTGCAAGCTTTCTTCTCCGCTTTATTTGGGAACTTAATTGCTTAACATTACTGAAAATCAGTTTTCAGAGCTATCAAACCCGGTGCCTGACATAATGTTAAGATTGCACTAACCAAATTTTACAAGCTAGTGACTACCAAAATGTAGGCTCAAAAAAGGGCTAGGGAAACAGTACACAGGAATAATAGAGAGGCACTTTGTAACTCCGATATAAAGCAACCTAGTGAAGAGCAAGGGGACAGAACCCCAGTGTTACAAGACACCTTGACATCTAGAAACCAACAGAGTTATAACAGATATTACTAGCTGCATACTCCAATATACATTTCATTTCTTCTCAAATTCTGTATTTTCTAGTTTCTCTTGCAGTTAGATGTGATTAAATGTGGCAACTATGTTTTGACCAATGAGGTGTAATGAAAGGGTAGTGTGAAACTTTGAAGAAGTCTCCGAAAGAAGCTTACAGACCCTTTTCACCCCTTCCTTTTTACTCTTTCCTCTGCCAGTAATGTGGATATGATGGCTGTACACAAACAGCATTTTGTCAGAGCGATAGAATAGAAGGTACCCCGGTCCTTGACTCTGGAACCACCAAACCAGCTCTGGAGTAACTAAATCTAGATTTCTCTTAATGAGAGAGAAGTAGATTTATTGATATTTATCACATATATATGTATATTGTATATATAATTATGTTACATTTATTGGAGTCTAACATACTTAAAATTTGCCTTTTTACATGTGTAGGTCTATGTGATTTGACAAATGAATGGTTGTGTCTCTCTAAAAACTTCCCTTGTGATGCCTCTTTATAGAAACCCCTCCATCCCCACCTTTAACCTTTGGCAACTCTTGGCCTGTTTTTTATCCCTATAGTTATGACTTGTTCAGAATGTTGATATAACTGGAATTATATTGTGTGTAGTCTTTTGAGTGTGGCTTCTTTAAGCAGAATGTATTTGAGTTGTTTTATATGTCAGTACTCTATTACTTTTTATTGCTGAATAAAATTTCACTCTGTGGGCCGGGCATGGTGGCTCATGCCTGTAATCCCAGCATTTTGGGGGGCCGAGGCAGGCGGATCACGAGGTCAGGAGATCGAGACCATCCCGGCTAACACGGTGAAACCCCGTCTCTACTAAAAAAATACAAAAAATTAGCTGGGCGCGGTGGCGGGCGCTTGTAGTCCCAGCTACTCGGGAGGCTGAGGCAGGAAAATGGCGTGAACGCGGGAGATGGAGCTTGCAGTGAGCCGAGATAGCGCCACTGCCCTCCGGCCTGGGCGAAAGAGCGAGATTCTGTCTCAAGAAAAAAAAATAAATAAAATTTTTAAATAAATAAAATTTATTTTATTTATTTTTCTACTTTTTTTAGTGCATTAACAGAATGAAGATTTGGGGTCGTTTCCAGTTTGGGGCAATTGTGAACAAAGCCACTGTAATTATTAATGTACAGCTTTTTATTGTTTTTCAAAAAATAAATTTTCATTTATCTTAGATAACACTTAGAAATGACGTTGCTTGTCATATGGGAATTATATATTTAACTTTATAAGAAACTGTTTTCCAGAGTTGAAGTTCCATTTTGCATTCCCACAAGCAATGTATGCACATTCCAGTTGCTCCATATCCTCATCAACACTAGGTATCGTTAGCTTTTTTTTTAAAAGCCATTCTTATAGGTTTGTAGTAATAGTGTATTGTGATTTTAATTTGCATTTCTGAAATGACTAGTTATGTGAAGGATCTTTCCATATACTACTTATCATCTGTTTCTCTAACTTGATGAGGTGTCTGTAAAAATCTTTTGCCCATTTTAAATATTGATTTATTTTTCTTATTGTTGAATTTTCAGAGCTTTTTAGATATTCCAGATACAAGTTGACACAAGCGCGGGTTTTTAAAGAGTCTGGCTTTCTTGGTTTCTCTACCTTGCTGCTGCTTTCACCATGTGATCTCTTTGCACTTGCCTGCTCCTTTTCTGCTTTTCACTATGCAGGCATGAGGTCTTCACCAGGAGCCAAGCAGATGCTGGCACCATGCTTCTTGTACTTCCTAGCCTGCAGAACTATGAGCTAAATAAACCTATTTTCTTTACAAATTACCCAGCCACAGATATTTGTTATAGCAACACAAAATGACTAAGACAGTCGAATTTACCAATATATTTAGGGATTGTATTTAAGAAATCTTTGCCTTACCCAAGGTGGTAGACATTGTCCTTTGCAATTTTAAGTTTTACAACTAGATCTATGAACTATTTAAATTAGCTTTTATATGTATGTAGTATGAGGTATGACTCAAAGTTGATTTTTTTTGCATAGGGATATCCAGTTGTTCTAGCACTATTTGTATCTGAGAATTATACAGCCTTCCCCATATTAAATGTATTCTGTATCACTTACTTAGCTCTTGTGTCTGTTTGCTATGTTTCCCAAAAATAATAAGTACAAAAAGTTGAATATCACATTTGTCTCTTCGTTCTACCCTCAACTTTGCAACAGTAGATATAAATTACAATAGTTTTTTAAATAACTGGACATCACAAATACCAGATGATACTTTAGAATTATGATATGAAAGGCCACACACAGACATAAAGTGTCATTATTTGGCTTATTTAAAGTTCTTCCTTTCTAAAAATGGGATCATAATACCAACAATAAGGGTTTGTGAGGATTAAATGAGATTAGGGATATAAACATATCTAGGATAGTACTTGGAGAACATAGTAGGCACTCAATAAATACCAGATCTTTTCTGCTCTTCTTCATAGACCATAAATGAAATATCAAAGCTAGTAAGTCCAACAGGTATTTCCATTTATTTCAGTGGTATATTAACAGATTGAGACAGTTTTCACAATCAGGGAAAGGGAAAGAAAGCAGTTTCACCTAGAAGTACAAATTTATACAGCATCTGATAGTGACTAATTATACTATGATTTTATGGCTCCAATTCTCTGAATCTATACCTAAAAAATGGATGCTAAAGTGCTAGGCCATTAGATATCTGTCAAAACATTTTATGCTGAAGAACACATATTTTGAAACTTGGAGTGAGATCTGGTCTTGAAATTAAAACTGTGTTTCATAAAAAAGATTTAAAAATAGAAGAAAGATCTGCCTGGGCCTTTCTGGACACACAGAAGAAAAGAAAACGACACAGGTGGGATCATTACATTGCCCCAGGCGCAAATGCTTTCTGTCTTAAAATTTTGAATTCTTTCCAGTTACAAGTTCTGAACTTTCTGGCATCTGCCGCATAAATGCATCACAGAGTTTGGCAGAGGTAAAGGGAAGCATTAATTTTGCATGGAAATCACTTTAGAGATCTTGGTTTAATTTTTCTTGAAGGACTACATAAGCAGCTTGAGTGATATAAAAGTCTAAAACTTGCAGGCTTGCTTGGCAGAATGACTCTAACAAGGAAGACCTTCTTTTGAAAAATGCCCAAATATTAAGATATTAAAGTTCACAGAAATGGGAAAATGTTCTAACTTCTATATAAAACCCACAGTAATTTTTATAAACACTTTGGACACAATTTTTATACATGTACACAGTAATTGCACTAAGAATACAGTTGCATTTAGGAGAAATTTATTTGGTGCTCATGTTTTCTACTTACAGTTACTTAAGTTATATGGCTCTGGAACATACTCAGAATATTCATTCAGTCAAAGGGTTTGGAAAAATAAAAAGGTCTTATGAAATCTAGACTTAGGAATGAATGCTACAATAAATAACCACTTACACCCTTACATTTATGGCCAATTGATTTTCCACAAAGATGCCAACACAATTCAGTGTAAAAAGAGTAGTCCTTTCAACAAATGATGCTAGGATAACTGGTTATCCATATGTAAAAAGGTGAATTTGGGGTCAGGCCTGGTGGCTCACGCCTGTAATCTCAGCACTTTTGAAGGCTGAGGTGGGTGGATCACCTGAGGTCAGGAGTTTGAGACTAGCCTGGCCAGCATGGCGAAACCCCATCTCTACTAAAAATACAAAAAATTTGCCAGGCGTAGTGGCGCGTGCCTGTAATCCTAGCTACTCAGGGGGCTGACACAGGAGAATTGCTTGAACCCCGGAGGCGGAGTTTGCAGTGAACCGAGGTCATCCTCCTGTACTCTAGCCTGGGCCACTGAGCAAGACTCCATCTCAAAAAAGAAAAAGAAAAGGTGTATTTGGAACCTTACTTTGCCATATAAAAATTAACTCAAAATAAGTTATAGATTTAAGTGTAAAGAAAAGGTCCTAAAGAAAACATAGGAGAAAATATTTTTAACCTTGGATTAGGCAGTGAGTTCTTAGATGCAACACCAAAAGCACAAATGATGAAAGAGGAAAAAAAAGATAAGTTGGACTTCATCAAAATTAAAAGTTTATGTACTTCAAAAGATACCATCAAGAAAGTGAAAAGAAAGATAAGCCAAAGACTTGGGGAAAATATTTGCAAATAATGTATCTGATAAGGTACTGACATCCAGAATATTTAAAGAACAGCTAGAATTCGGCTGGGTGCGGTGGCCCACACCTGTAATCCCAGCACTTTGGGAGGCTGATGCGGGTGAATCATGATGTCAGGAGATCAAGACCATCCTGGCTAACACGGTGAAACCCTGTCTCTATTAAATATACAAAAAATTAGCCAGGCGTGGTGGCTTGTGCCTGTAGTCCCAGCTACTTGGGAGGCTCAGGCAGGAGAATGGCATGAACCCTCAAGGTGGAGCTTGCAGTGAGCCGAGATCGAGCCACTGCACTCCAGCCTGGGCGACAGAGCAAGACTCTGTCTCAAAAAAAAAAAAAAAAAAAAAAAAAAGAACATCTAGAATTCAATAAAATGACAACCTAATTTTTTAAATGGGCAAAAGATTTGAGTACATATTTCACTAAAGAAATATATGCAAATGCCCAATAAGCACACGAAAAGATGCTTGCTATCCTTAGTTATTAAGAAAATGCAAATAAAAATCACAGTGGCATTTTCTATACCCACTAGAACGGTTATAAAAAGGACAATTAAAACTATTGATGAGGAGGCAAAGAAACTAAAACTCACATATTACAGGTACAAATGTAAAAGGGTACAGCCACTCTGGAAAGCAGTTGGAAAGTTTCATAAAATAGTAAACATTTTGTAACTGACAACTTTCCTGAATTTGTTTCCCTGCTCTAACTTTTTTTTTTTGTTTTGTTTTGTTTTTGGTAGAGTCTTTAGACTTTTCTGTATGTAAGATAATGTCATCAACAAACAGAGACAATTTCACTTCTTTCCTATTTGGATGACTTATTTCTTTTTCTTTCCTAATTGACTCCAGTACTATGTTGAGTAGAAATTGTCAGCATGGGTATCCTTTTCTTGATCTTGATTTTAGAGAAAAAGCTATCAACTCTGCACTGTTGAGTATGATGTTAGCTGTGGGCTTATCATATATGGCCTTTAATATGTTGACGTGCATTCCTTCTACACCTATTTTGTTGAGAGTTTTTATCATGAACAATGTTGAATTTTATCAAATGCTTTTTCTGCATCTATTGAGATATCATGTGGTTTCTGTTCTTAATTTTGTTACTGTGGTAATCACATTTATTGGTTTACATATATTGAACCATCCTTGCATCCCTGGGATAAATCCCACTTGATAGTGGTGAATTATCTTCTTCATAAGCTGTTAGATTTGCTTTGCTAACATTTTTGTGATGATTTTTGCATCTATGTTCACTAGGGATATTGTTCTGTAGCTTTCTTTGTTATAGTATCCTTGTCTGGCTTGGTATCAGGGCAATGCTAGCCTTGTAAAATGGGGTTAGAATTATTCCCTTTCTCTTCAACTTTTTTGGAAGAGTTTGAGAAGAATTGGTATTAATTCTTCTTTAACTCTTTGGTAGAATTTATCAGTGAAGTCATCAGGTCCTGGGTTTTTTTTGATGGTGAACTCTTATTACTGATTCAGTCTCCTTACTTGTTATTGGTCTGGTAAGATTTTCTACTTCCACACTGCCAACAATCTATATGAAAAAGACACATGCATGCCTATGTTTATTGTGGCACTATTCACAACAGCAAAGACTTGGAACCAACCCAAATGTCCATCAGTAATAGACTGGATAAAGAAAATGTGGCACATATACACAATGGAATACTATGCAGCCATAAAAAAGGATGAATTCATGTCCTTTGCAGGGACATGGATGAAGCTGGAAACTATCATTCTCAGCAAAGTAACACAGGAACAGAAAACCAAACACTGCATGTTCTCACTCATAAGTGGGAGTTAAACAATGAGAACACATGGATATAGGGAGGGGAACATCACACACCGGGGCCTGTCGGGGGGGGTGGGAGGCTAGGGGAGGGATGACATTAGTAGAAATACCTAATGTAGGTGACGGGATGATGGGTGCAGCAAACCACCATGGCACGTGTATACCTATGTAACAAAACTGCACATTCTGCACATGTACCCCAGAACTTAAAGTATATATATAAAAAAAGAAATTAAGAAAATAATTTTATTTACAATAACATTAAAAAAATACTTAGGGAATAACTTTAACCAAGGAGTTAAAAGATCAGTACACTGAAAACTGTTGGCCAGGGCGGTGGCTTACACCTGTAATCCCAGCACTTTGGGAGGCCAAGGCAGGCAGATTGCTTGAGGTCAGAAGTTTGAGACCAGCCTGCAACATGGTGAAACCCTGTCTCTACTAAAAATATAAAAATTAGCCAGGCATGGTGGCGGGTGCCTGTAACCCCAGCTACTCGGGAAGCTGAGGCGGGAAAATCACTTATACGTGGGGAATCACTTGAACCTGGGAGGCGGAGGCTGCAGTCAGCGGAGATTGTGCCACTACACTCCAGCTTGGGTGACAGAGTGAGACTCTGTCTCAAAAAAAAAAGAAAAAAAGAAAACTTTCAAACATTGATGAAAGAAATTGAAAAAGACACAAATAGGCCGGGTGCGGTGGCTCATGCCTGTAATCCCAGCACTTTGAGAGGCCGAAGCGGGTGGATCACAAGGTCAGGAGTTTGAGACCAGCCTGACCAACATGGTGAAACCCCATCTCTACTAAAAATACAAAAATTGGCAAGGCGTGGTGGCGTGCACCTGTAATGCCAGCTACTCAGGAGGCTGAGGCAGGAGAATTGCTTGAATCCAGCAGGTGGAGGTTGCAGTGAGCCGAGATTGCGCCACAGCACTCCAGGCTGGGCGATAGAGCAAGACTGTCTTAAAAAAAAAATAAAAAAAATAAAAAGACACAAATAAATGGAAAGATATTCCATGTCCATGGATTAGAAAAATTAATATTGCTGAAATGTCTAAATGATCCAAAGTGATCTACAAATTCAATGCAATCCCTTTCAAAATTCCAATGTCATTTTCCACAGAAATAGAAAAAAAAAAAACCCTAAAATTCATATGAAACCACGAAAGATCCCAAATCACCAAGGCAGTGATAAGCAAAAGGAAAAAAGCTGGAGACATCACATCACACTCCCTGATTTCAAAATAAAAGCTATTGTAATCAACAGACACATCAACTAGTGCAACATGATATAGTCTAGAAATAAACCCAGGTACTTACAGCCAATTGATTTTCAGCAAAGATGCCAAGAACACACAGTCTCTTCAGTAAATGGTGATGAAGAAACTGGATATCCACATGCAGAAGAATGAAATTAGACCCTTATCTCATACCATATACAAAAATCAGCTCGATGGATTAAAGACTTAAATTTTAAGTAAGACCTGAAACTGTAAAACGATTAGAAGAAAACAGGGAAAAACATTCTTGACATTCGTCTGGGCTTAGATTTTTTATGTATGATCCAAAGGCACAGGCAATAAAAGCAAAAATAGGCAAAAGCGATTGCATGAAACTAAAAAGCTTCTAATCTTTGTCTTCCAATTAGAATTTTTAGACCATTTCTAATTAATTTTATTATCAATGAGGTTGAATTTACATCTGCCATATTGCTTTTTGTTTTATACTTATCACATTGCTTTGATTTCTTATCTTGTTTTTGATAGAATTAATTTGTTTTCATTGTATCTTCATTATTATGTATTGATTATAAAAAATATGATAGCAATTGCTTTAGAGTTTGTAACATACATCTTTAACATATCAAATTCTCTCATCAAATAATACTGTGCTATTTCAAGTATAGTATAAAACAATATATTTTCCTTCTTCCTCCTAACCTTTAGAATTATTGTCATACATTTTACTTGGACATGGTTATAAAACTCAAAGTACATTAGTGCATTGTTTTTTACTATTTTTGCTTTACATCAATTTATTTTTTAAAGAGATCTAAACATTTTTTAAAATGTGTTTTACATTTACTTTCATTTTTACATTTGTAGTATTCGTTTCTTTGTGTAGATTCAGATTTGCACTTTTGTCGTATTTATTCTACCTATGTCTTTTAACATTTATTTTAGTAGATGTCTGATGGTAGTGAATTGCCTCAGCTTTTGTCCATTTGAAAAAGTCTTGAGTTCACCTTATTTTTAAAATATATTATTGACTGGCTATAAAATATTAGATTGACAATTAGTTTTTTCTTTTAGAACTTTAAGGATGTTGTTCCATAGTGGTTTGGCTTCCATAGTTTCTGGCAAGAAGTTGCTTACGTCATCTTTGTTTTTCTGTATTTTAAGCTTTTGAAATTCTCCCTCTGGGTCATGTGGTTTGTTCTACCCTCCCTTTCTGACAGTGCTCCTTCGCTTAGAACTGTGAGTACAACGGCGTTATGCCTCTGCTCCAGGACTAAGCTGTTGTTGCTTGTTGCTTGGCAAAATCTCAGAAACAGACAGGTGTATTTCTACTTGTCCCCTAGGGGAGTGAGATCTTCGCTTGGGCTCTAGAGTGGGATATTATTCTTTTAATGACTTATTTTTCAGTGTGTTTTCTGGTATATGTTAAAAACAGTACATTAACACATGTAAGTGATTTACAAATACGTGCCTGTATAGGGGGCAGACATTCAACAGTTTGGCTGATCGGGGGTAAAGTCAGAATAATTTGGAGGCCACTTAGAGAGGGACAGAATTAATAACTCTGATCGATTGTAAGTAGAATTTGCCTCTTTCTGTTCAATTTCATGACAACATGATTCAGATGGTTTACTTTATTTCCATGAGTAACCTCATTTATAAATAGAGAATCTTTTACAGTGCATGTCTTATTTTATTTTAAAATAATTATTAGATTTATGTGCCAAAATGGCGAAGCAGTCTTTATGGACTCTTCCCTATTTTAACCTCCCCCACTCCTTTTTTTTTTTTTAAATAAATGAAAAATCTCCTGATCCTTTTTAGGACGGTAAGGACGTGGGAAGTTGAAAATCCAAAGAAGCAAAAAAGTGTGTTTAAACCACGGACGATGCAAGGCAAAAAAGTCATTCCCACTACGTGCACATATAGTAGAGATGGAAACCTCATAGCAGCTGCCTGCCAGAATGGAAGCATACAGATCTGGGACCGAAATTTGACTGTAAGTTAAATCTTTCCTTAGAACATGGCCACCTTAAATCTTTCCTTAGAAGATGGCCACCTTACAAAGACAAACGTGTTAAAATATTATGAAGGTGAATTTCCTGAATTTAGACCTAATTTAAACTTCAGTGTTAGGTGATCAAACGTTGAGACTTTTGTAGTATACAGCATTTCAGCAGACATTTCAACTCTGTATTTTTCAGTACATATTATATTTTGTTTTTAAAATAAATTTACTCTTTTGGTATAAAATTTAAAAACCATAGTGCGTCTTATTATATGGCATCTCAGTTTATTTGATTTTGAAAGTGAAGTGTTTAATAGTAATATAAAACAACACTAAGCAGAGAACTAGAAAATACCCTTTAAAAGATTTAAGAAAAATGTGAAAAGTCCAAGATGAGCCATCAGTTGTTTTGTAGTTATTTTTCTAGTAATATAAGTAATATTTTAATATTCTATGACATTTCATTTAGATAGGTTTCAGGTTTTTTCTTTACAGTTTCAGGCTATTAGTAGAATAAGTAAAGTTTGGAATTGGAAGGAATGATAGAATCCATATAAATAATGAATACAAAAGCCCTTGGCTAATTCTGTCAGTTACCAATAAGCTGTAAAAAGCTTCTTGTTTTATGTATGGATGGTAAAACAAAGATATTTGTTAAATGGAATGAGTCTAGACACCAGTGTTAAAATAAAATTCTACACAAACACATTTTGGATATCCTTATTTTATAAAAGTTTCTGGCCATATTATTAATTCAGTAAATGTTTAGTACATACTATAAACTAGGCACTATTCTAGGCACTGATAATACTTCTCAAAAATTCCTGTCCTCATGGAGTTTTCATTCTAGTTAAATATATATGCATATATTCCACCTTTGTCTATCAAATATTGACATTTTGAAGGAGATCCCAGGAAACACTATTGTTTTTTCAGGCAGATATGTTGGAAGAAGGTTAAAAAGTGTTGATGGACGGGAAAAGAATCCATACTGATAATGCTGAAAATATCTTTGGCATTTTCTGTTTGTCAGATCTTTTTATTTCTGTTTTCATCTCTACTGTAAACCTCATAAAGCTTCATAACAGCATAGAGATCTTAAAAACTTCTTTGAATTGTAAACTGAGTTTTAACCAAGCAGTAAATTTTTTAGTAACTGGTTTTCATCATCTCTGGGTGCTGTTGACTTAAACACAGAAATTATGAAACATGCAGTTTTCTTGTGTAGCTTTAATAGTAGTATTTTCTGTATAGTGTTGTATGTGACTTTCTCTTAGAACCCATATATTTTTAGAAAGTTGAATATAGTTTTTAAAGATTTGTCTTATGTATGTTGAAATAAGGAGTATCTCCTCTTTTCAGTTTTGTAGAAAAAAAGCCATTGGAATGCCACTTTCTAACAAATATCTCTTAAAGCCATTCAGCTAATTACAGTCTTTGATTGTTTTGTTAGAATGTATTTAACAAATGAATGTAAGTTTATTATACCATATCTCATTTGTTATATTTTATTCATATTTTGACATTTGGATACAAATGTGTGTCAACTGGAAACAAATCAAGTTGAAAAGAAAAACTTGCCAGCAGGAAACACAGCTTGACTTGAAAGCAGATCTTTTAAAAATTCCTTGCTGCCTCCTCCCCTCCCCTCCCCTCCCCTCCCCTCCCCTCCCCTCCGGTCCCCTCTCCTTTCTTTTTTGACAGAGTCTTGCTCTGTCACCTAGGCTGGAGTGCAGTGGAATGATCTCAGCTCACTGCAACCTCTGCCTCTTGGGTTCAGGCAATTCTCATGCCTCAGCCTCCTGAGTAGTTGGGATTACATACAGGCGTGTACCACCATACCCAGCTAGTTTTTGTATTTTTGGTAGAGACGGGGTTCCACCATGTTGTCCAGGCTGGTCTCAAACTCCTGGTCTCAGGGATCCACCCATCTTGGCCTCCCAAAATGCTGGGATCACAGATGTGAGCCACTGTGTCTGGCCTGGATTTTTAAAAAATTTCTTAACTTTTTTTTCAGCAAGAAAGAAAACCATTCACAGGGAAACACTAAAGCTGAAATGAGAATGCCCAGTAACAATAGTTTTTCCATACAGTAGTTAAATAATTATATGATGGATAATGGTTAATCTGTATTTTTTGATGATTAAGTAAAACATTCATAATTGCCACATTTAATCCTAGAATTTTCATTAGACCAACTTGAACTTCAGTAAATTAAACAAAACATATTTCTTTAGAAGTAAGGTATCTCTATTAATGATATATTTCTGTGTTCTCAAGACCTACCTTTACTCTAGAATTATGTTGGTCAATATGCTAGCCACTAGCCACATCTGACTATTTTGATTTTAATTAAAATAAAAGACAATTAGAATTTCAGTTTCTCAATCACACTGGCCACTTTTTAGGTACCCAGTAACATCATGTGACCAGTGGCTACTTAATGGACAATATAGACCATTTTCATCATTGCAGAAAGTTCACTGGACATTGCTCCTCAAGAGGAGTGGTTGTTTCCCCAAGGTTCCTTTTATTCATATGATGATGGTCAGCCTTTCATTTGAGAAGAAGGCCTCTTCAGAGAAGCTTCTGTGGATCTGCACTGCCTCCTTGATTCTCTACTTCCCATTCACCAGCATAATTTGAGCAACAGCAAGGCATCTATTGCCTTGTTGGCGTGATGTAAGAGAGGGAGACAGAATAGTGGGAGATGACATTGGAGCAGTAAAAGCATGCACCCTGATTTTGCACATGTTGAACCTGTCAGTCTGCAACACTCTTTTTTTTTTTTTTTTTTTTTTTTTTGAGATGGAGTCTTGCTCTGTCACCCAGGCTGGAGTGCAGTGGCGCAATCTTGGCTCACTGCTACCTCCACCTCCCAGATTCAAGTGGTTCTTCTGCCTCAGCCTCCAGAGTAGCTGGGACTACAGGCATGCGCTACCACACCTGGCTACTTTTTGTATTTTTAGTAGAGATAGGGTTTCACCATATTGGCCAGGTTGGTCTCAAACTTCTGACCTCGTGATCCGCCTGCCTTGGCCTCCCAAAGTGCTGGGATTACAGGCGTGAGCCACCATGCCTGGCCATTCTGCAACACTCTTATAGCTATTCATATGGCTTTGTCTCTCACCTCTTTCAGTTCAGAGGACTGAAATTTCTTCTTCTCAGCAAGACCTTCCCTGACCACACCATATTTAAAATTGCAGCCTTTTCCCTGCCAGTGGTACTCTCTACCCCTCTTATTTTCTTCCATAGTGCTGATTGCTGTCTGACCTGCTGTACTGTATTTTTCACTATGTTTTTTTTGTTCAACTTTTGAGACAAGTTCTCACTGTCACTCAGGCTAGAGTGCAGTGGCATGATCACAACTCACTGTGGCCTTGACCTCCCAGGTTCAGTTGATGCTCCCACTTCAGCCTCTCGAGTAGCTGAGACCACGGGCATGTGCCACCATGCCCAGCTAATTTTCTTATTTTTTATAGAGATGGAGGGCTCACTATGTTACCCAGGCTGGTCTTGAACTCCTGGACTTAAGCAGTCTCCCCACCTCGGCCTCCCCAAGTGCTGGTATGACAGGCGTGAGCCACTGCACCTGGCCCTCTTTATTGGCTGTTTCCTTCTAGTAGGATATTGGCTGCATGAGGGAAAGGACTGCTGTCTGTTCCACTCCCTGCTGTATTCCCAGAGCAGACAGTGCCTAGTATATAGCAGACCTTCAGTAACTATTTGTTGAATGAATAAATGGATGTGTATGTATTCTAAAATAGTAACATAAAATGAGATGGTCAGTTTAGTTCTAAGAATACATTTAAAGAATAGTAGCATAAAAAAACTATCCTAGTTATGTGAATATACAATGAGATAGAGTTGGGTATGTGTACGAGTTTTGGGGCAGGGGTAGAGGAGAGAGGTATTGAGGTAGTTTTTGGTATATTCTTAATAATATATAAATATATTAATCTGTATATGTGACTGATTTTGGATTTGCTAATAACAGGCAAATTTTTAAAAACTATGTTCATGTCTCTTTATAATTTCTGGGTTTTCAAATAATTCAGCATGTATAGTCTTATGAATACCTAATAACTTCTCTTCATATCAAAACACCTATCAGATTTATTCTTTGACTTTGCACAAAGCACTGTTTCTGTTCTTTAATATCTATCAAGAATTTACAGTATACTAGACTCTTGACTAAAAGAACATACTGTGTTTTCTTATCTTGCAGTTACTGTTTGTAGGCTAAGTTTTTGTCAGGAAAATTGGGATTCATCTTATTCATGGAGTTTTGTTCTCCCTAGACACAGGTGATGGGAGGGAATAATATTTGAGGTTGTTTGATTTTGCAGTTGGCACCACTAGCAACTTGACCCCTCCTCTATCTGACTGCCTTCTATTGCCCTTTTGGCCTGCAAGCCCTTGCCCAGATTCTTGGCCTGTTCCTTTTGGGAAAATCACCACACAGCACAATGCCTTACCAAGAAAGCCGCAAGATTTCCCCAGCTCAGTTGGCTGTTCAGTGCCCCCATTTTCAGCCATGCCAGAAAGTGGAACGGAGGAATCTGAGGCAAAGACAGTAATCATATCAGGAAATCAGCTTCTGGCAAGTAAGACAACAGATATGAAGAAGAGAGAAATATCCAGCACACAGCAAATCTTTAAATGTCTCCAGTTGCTGTCAGATAACCCATGTTAAAAGATTACTTTATGTCCTCCTGCACCCTCCTTCTTATTAATACATGTATTCACAGATATATTGATTGGGCGCGGTGGCCCACGCCTGCAATCCCAGCACTTTGGGAAACCGAGGTGGGTAGATCACAAGGTCAGGAGTTAGAGACTCCTGTCTCTACTAAAAATACAAAATTAGCCGGGCATGGTGGCAGGCACCTGTAGTCCCATCTACTTGGGAGGCTGAGGCAGGAGAATCGCTTGAATCTGGGAGGCGGAGGTTGCAGTGAGCCGAGATTGCGCCACTGCACTCCAGCCTGGGCGACAGAGCGAGACTCCATCTCAAAAAAAAAAAAAAAGTTTTGTTTTTATGTAGAGAGAATTTGAAGCTTGCTTTTTTAATTTGAAAGCATAAAATAGTAGATATAGCTTGATTTCTTTGCTTTTTTTCAAAATGTCTTTATTTAAATGGGATCCTGTAATTTTACCTACGTGAAATATGTGCTTTTCAAAAAAAAGTTGGTTTTTTGGTTTATTATTATTTTATTCTATACCATTCGTCTCCTCTGTCATTGTCCCATCTCTATCCTAGACTTAATGCTTGTAAATTACCTGATAGGTATCCTTTTGCAGTTTTCTCCATATCTGTATATCTGTATTTGTTCACATCTGGAACATTTCAACTGGTATTTTTGAGGAGCTCTCACCTCACTGAGAATAAGACAAAAGAAATTTAAACCTACAAGTAGTTTGTAAAACATTCAGGGAATGATCTGCAAGGTAATTTATGACCGGCGCTGCTTTGTATAATGCCCATCATATGGAAGAGTTAGGGAAGGCAGAGGTCAGGTGGGGAGTCATAGGGCCTCTGAAAGGTGCACAGTTTGGATGAGCAACAGGATTAATAGGGATTACAAAGTAATAATGTTCATAGTTTACTAAACAAAGCAGAAATAGTGCGCTATTCTGCATATAAAAATGATACTAAAGGATCTTTTGAGATTCTTACTTCCCAAAACAGTCTTGAATCTTCTCTTTTAGAATCACCAGCAAGCTAATTTGATATAATGAAATAAAAGTAAAGCAGAATAAAGATAATGTTTTGTGGGAGAGGTAGCACTTGAGTCCCTGGGTGCCCTCAAGTTACTTAAAGTCTCTTAGAAGTCACTTCTCACTGTTGGACACCATCTGCTATGCCTTACATTAACAATAATTTTCACAATTTAAAAATTTGCTTTTAGTAGTTTTTTTTGTTAAATTTTCGTAATGCAGCTTTGAACATTTTTCTCTCACACCTCAAGTACACTAATTTAAGACAAATTCTCATACTATTTGTTAACTAGTTTCTGTAGTGACTTTTTTTAAAATGGCTGGTAATTGCATCTTTTTGTTGCTTTTGGGATATTCTTATAAAGCTGTCATAGCCACTAAAAATGAAAGCAGTTATTTACTTTTATGGAGGTTCCCTATGTGTGTGTACTAAGCTAGATTATTAGCAAGAAGGAAGAATTTTATGATAGCATGCTCTTAATATTTTCTTTATATTTTTCATTTATACCTATTAGAGCAATCTAAACTCCCTAAATTGAGTGTTAAGCTGTTGGTATTCAAGATTTTGGAGATTTTTAAAAAATAATGCATTGATATATTTTTAGCATATAATGTTTTATCCTTGTTTCCAGTCTTGTTGTGATAAATTTGTCATCTGTTGCATAATTTTAAAGTCATATGACTTTGATTTTGAAAACATTTTATTACATAGTTATTCATTATTTACTGCCATCTGCAACTGTGAAGATGCGTGAAGAACTCATGTTTCATTTCAAAATTTTCCTTTTATTTTGATTTCAGCCTTTTTTTTTTTTTAAAAAAAAACTTCTTTGACATACCATTTTAGCTATTAATCTTTGGAATAATGTATGGAGAGCTTTTTAAATTCTAATTACTCTATAGTCGATAAGTATCCTTTATTTTCCTGATAGTGATATCGTCAAAGACTTGTATAAGTTAAACATGACCTCCAATGGCTAAGACTGTGCTTGCAGCCCAGACTAATGACCTCATCTAGGTGTCTTCTCCTTTCTTCCTGCAAAGACTAATCATTTAACAATAATTCACAACTTTTACCTAATAATAGGTGTTCAAGTTAAAGTAGCACGGTATTCACTATAAGGAGAGAGAGTAGTTGTAGGAAAAAAAAAGCTCTATTTTATTTTTAAACAATTTTTAAAAAAATTTTATTATTATTATACTTTAAGTTTTAGGGTACATGTGCACAATGTGCAGGTTTGTTACATATGTATACATGTGCCATGTTGGTGTGCTGCACCCATTAACTCGTCATTTAGCATTAGGTATATCTCCTAATGCTATCCCTCCCCCCTCCCCCTACCCCACAACAGTCCCTGGAGTGTGATGTTCCCCCTCCTGTGTCCATGTGTTCTCATTGTTCAGTTCCCACCTATGAGTGAGAACATGCGGTGTTTGGTTTTTTGTCCTTGTGATAGTTTACTGAGAATGATGGTTTCCAGTTTCATCCATGTCCCTACAAAGGACATGAACTCATCACTTTTTATGGCTGCATAGTATTCCATGGTGTATATGTGCCACATTTTCTTAATCCAGTCTATCGTTGTTGGACATTTGGGTTGGTTCCAAGTCTTTGCTATTGTGAATAGTGCTGCAATAAACATACGTGTGCATGTGTCTTTATAGCAGCATGATTTATAATCCTTTGGGTATATACCCAGTAATGGGATGGCTGGGTCAAATGGTATTTCTAGTTCTAGATCCCCGAGGAATTGCCACACTGACTTCCATAATCGTTGAACTAGTTTACAGTCCCACCAACAGTGTAAAAGTGTTCCTATTTCTCCACATCCTCTCCAGCACCTGTTGTTAAACAATTTTTTAATATCAAATGATTGAGAGAATGTTTCTGGTATCTTTGAGAAAAAAAGATCATCTATCTCTGTGTGAAATATAAAGAGCAATGCTAGAAATTCAAAGTTTTGTCTCTTCAATAGACCTAATGCTGGGAATGTAGAAGAATATATATGTATATATTGACAGCTAAATGTCTACTGTATAGTCCTACAGCACATTTTATGGATGACACCTGAGATATACAATTACATTATATTTTACTTCAGATTTCATGTCTGTGAGTCTTGACTTTCCTAAGCTCTGTTCTTCTCATTTTCTTTATTTACAAAATGAGGGCATGATCCCCCCATGTCATGTTGTTATGAGGATTTTATTAGGTAATATATATAAAGCATTCAGATAGGACGTGCACATTACAGGTTCTTAATAACTGCTGGTCTTCCTGTTTTTTCTTTTTAACTCCTAGGCTACTTACAGTTTTTGTAGAATGGTAAAGTTAGACCTCAAGATACTATTTAACTCTGGCTGTGAACATCTTACGCATCCAAGTTTGACAGATTTCTTGGTGACTAAAGGTTTGGTTTAGGAGGATAAAGAGTATAGGTGCCTTGCTCCAGCCAGTCATTCATTGTATGCAAATGTAACCACCATCAATAAGTAACAATGCTATAGACCCATGTTTTAGTTATGCCTGAGTAGATACATGAATTATAATGATCTTTTTACAAATATTCAACAGAACACATGTGACACATGAACTATTCTATAGTGCTTTAACATGCCTATTTTTCAACGGTTACATTTCCAAAAAAGTATATCATTGATTCAAAACACAAAACCATCAAAACTGCAAATTACTTGCAGGCACTAAACTTAAATTCTAATTTGTCAATTATTTTCATAGAGTTATATAAAGTTTTAATAATAATGCTCTTGTAAATAATGCTCTTATAAAATGCTCCTGCAAATGCTTTTGTCACACATGCTGTTAGAAGCAACCAACATTCACTAAATGAAAAAATAGTGGCTTTTGAAAAAGTTAGGGTAAAAGATTTTTTTAAAATATGGATGATTATTATCCTTGTTTTTTAAGACTATGAATAATATAATAATTTAAGACTTCCAGTTAAAACATGGCAGGTTAAACACATTTGTTCAACCATGCTTCCTCCTGAAACCTCACTAAAGTGACAGGAAAGGCCCTTTTTAAAGCATAAACCCAAAAGGATGAAGAGAATTAGAGAGGAGATGATAGCAGAAAAGAGATATCAAGATTCATTTGGAAGCTGGAAGCCAGATGCATCAATGGTAACTGACTTAGCCACCTAGAGAAAGCTGAAACCTTAGCCATGGTAGGAGAAGCCTGTAAAAGGCAAACTGATTTGTCTTATAATTCCCTCCTCTGCTCTATGCAGCCAAATCACTGCTCTCCCTTTACCATCACAGAAGACAAAAGAATTACTTTTAAAGGGGGCCTAATAAAGAGACCCTATATTCCAGGCAAAGAAAATCTTCATGTAGAGTTGTTTGTCCTCTCCTCCTCCTCTGTTGTTGTCATTATTGTTGTTTTTGTTATTATTATTATTGCACTTACTAAGTACTTACTGTGAGCCAGGCAGTATTTTAAGCACCTGTAATATTTTATTTAATTCACACAGCAACTCTATGATATAAATGCTGTCATTATTGTTTTACTGATTTAAAAAAACCCCAGAAACAAAGAAATTGACTTGCCTACTAAAAACTACAGTTAGTATGTAGCATAACTGAGGTTCAATCCCAGGCAGTCTGGCTCAAGAGTCTATACTGCGGGTCAGAAAAACTATGGCCATGTACCAAATCTAGCCCACTACCTGTTTTTGTATGGCAAGCTAAGAATGGTTTTTACATTTTTAGATGGTTGTATTATTTTTCTGTGGCTGCTGCAACAAACTACCACAAATTTAGTGGCTTAAAATAACAGAAATGTATTATCTTACAATTCTGTAGGCTAAAGTCTCTTTGGGCTAAAATCAAGGTGTTGGCAGGGCATTGTTCCTTTCTGGAGGCTCCAGGGAGAATCTGTTTCCTTGCCTTTTCCAGTTTCTAGAGGCTGCCCTTGTATCTTGGCTCCTGGCACACTTCCTTCATCATCAAGGCCAGCAACGTTGTTGAGTCCTTCTTACGTCATAACACTGTGACCTCTGTTCTGCTTCCCTCTGCCACTTTTTGAAGACCCTTGTGATTACATCTAGCCTACTCAGATAATCTAGGATAATCTCCCTATTTTAAGGTCAGCTGATTAGCAACATTAAATCAATCTGAAACCTTAATTTCCCTTTGCCTCATAAGGTAATATATTAACAGGTTCCAGGGACTCAAATGTGGAAATCTTTGGGAGTATTACTCAGCCTATCATAATGGATTCAGAAAATCAAAATAAAAATATTTTGTGACACATGAAAATTATATGAAATTCAAATTTCAGTGTCCATAAATTTTATTATAACAGCCTTGCTCATTCATTTGTATATTATCTTGACTGCTTTTGTATCATATTAGCAGAATTGAGTAGTTGCAAGAGTATGTGGTCCTCAAAGCCTAAGATACTTACTATATGGCCCCTTAGAGAAAAAGATTTCGACCCCTCTCATAGAGTTTCTAATTTGGATTTTAGGGCTTTTCTCTTCGATATTAATGGTAGACATGGATCACCAGACATTTGGGGAAATCCTCTAACATGAAATACAGAAACTTATACTAAACAGAATAAATAAGTCAGAGGAGAGAGAGAGAATGTAGAAAACTGAAGAAATTTTCAAGGAAAAAACCCCTATAATTGATACCCTTAAGAGAGAAAATAGAGACTAGTACAACCAAGAAACTAAAGCAGATTACTACCAAAAAATCTGAATGTTAAGAGATTAAGAAAGATCTCTTGCAAAATAAATATGTGATTGGGGGATAAGGGAAGGAATCCCTAGGAGTGTTAAAATCTCCTGGAAAGTATATGTAAATATAGTTGAGGAAACCTAGAAAGTAGAATAAAAGACAGTGATAGAAAAAGGATAGGAGACTTACAGTGTCAATTCAGGGTCTAGTATTTGACTAGAAAGTTCTAATGAAAATACAGGAGAGGGAGGATGGAAGTAGGTAAGAAAGAGTTACTAAAAATAAAGAGGTCTCAGAACTGAAAAAACGTGATTTTCCAGAGAGGAAGGACTCATCTGGAAAGAATGAAAAATACGCACACCAAGCCATGCGTCATGAAATTTCAGGACACCAGGAATATAGAGAAGATTTTACTCACAGGGAATACAATAGGAAACATGTGACATAAGAATAATAGGACCATGTAATTTGGGATGTTGGTAAGACAGTTGCTCAAATGTAAGACCAGGGATTCTGTATTAGTGCAAAGGGATGTCGTCTTTCTCAGTCTTCTGTTGAGGTGATGAAATATGTTAAGTTCGGTAATCATTACTTTTAGTGACTGCTCACCAAATCTTCTTAACTCTGTTCTAAGCATTATTCATTCCAGACATACATTCAGCTACGTGTGAAACAACCCCCCAGGATTATATGCCAGAACTTAAGCTCAATATACCTAAAACACAACCTGTCTCTTGTAGAACTCATTCTTCCTTTTGACTTAGCTATTTTTATTATTTTTCCATTTAGAACTTTAGAATATTCTTTACCTCCTGTAACCAGTGTCAGTCTTACCAGTTCTGTGCTTTAGCGTTTCTCGCATCCACTCCCTCAATTTCATCTCTCGCCTTCATTCTGCTTCATACCCTCATCACCTTTAACTTGTGATGCTGGATATCCTCACCCTTCTCTCTCCATGTTCTGATAAACCTAGCCCCGGTTTAAATCACGTTAAACGCAATACTTACTACTTCAGTACTTGTCATGTGCTGAATAAAGTTCAAATTTTCTCAGACTGACACTGAGAAAATTTTATACTTTTTTCCAACCTTTAAGTATCTTTATACTCAAAGATTTATACTTTTATACTTTTTTCCAACCTTTGAGTTGGGTTTTCGCCATGTTGACCAGGCTGGTCTCGAACTCCTGACCTCAAGTGATCCACCTGCCTCGGCTTTCCAAAGCGCTGGGATTACCGATGGGAGCCACTGCACCCAGCCTAAATAAAAAAAACTTTTTAGTCAGACTAGATTATACTTTGTTCCCTTATGATTATCTTCTGATTTACTGCCTTGGTGCCTTTTCCTATACTAAACACTCCACTCTATATGCCTCTCCCACAAGCCCCCCACTGCTGGTAGAAATAGCCACCATCCACTATCCAACATCCACTGAGGAAGGCCTAATCACATGCCATTCCCTCCATGATGCTCTGTTATGGACTAGAAGATTATGTATCTAGGGATATAAGCTCTGAAAATATTTTGTTTTAGTTTTAGTTTGCCTGGTTATTTATTTTGTTTCCCTATAAGATTAATATGGTCAGGGACTTTTTGTGTTATTTGCTGTTTCTCTATGCCCAAGATAAGCATGACATATTAATAAATATTTGTTGAATAAATGAATGAATGCTATCAGAGCATTATAGGTTTTATCTTAAATGGGTTTGGTTTTCAATTGCATTATTGTTGTTTTTAAATTTTAAATTATTGTTCCTTAAACTTATTATCAAATAAGTGTGTTTTATAAGTTGTTTGTTTGCTTTAGCCTTCAGTATGTAGTGATGCCTATTTGCATCAGTAGTATTTTTAGCCTATTGTTTTCCAATAACTAGATTTTAAAGCATATAGTATTAACAATAAGTGATATTTATTGAACACTTACTTTGTTCCAGGGACCGTTTCAAGTGCTTTTTATATACTTTAATTCAGTTAACCCTCAGAACAATACTGCGAATTAAATATTACCATTAACTACATGTTTTAGATGAGAAAACTGAAGTACAGCAGTGAAGGGTTTAACAACTTGCCCAAGGTCATGCATCTAGTAAGTTTTGGAGCCAGGAACTCTGACCCTAGAATATGCACTCCAAAATTTCACTGCTATATGGCTCAAAAATAAATGGCCCTGTTGGGAATATTCTAAAACAAGATTGTGGTGATGGTTGTACAACTCTGTAAATTAATTAAAAATCATTGAATTGCACACTTAAAATGGGTGAATTTTATGGTCTTAAATTATAATTTGATAAAGATGTTTAAAAAGTGGGTGATCTATGTTCTTATTAAAATGGATTATAATTTTTTTCAATATTTCATGTGCAGTGGAACTTTTAACCCTGAGCTTTCTTGCCACCGGAATATGGGAATGGGTGAAGTAGGTAATCTATGCCTTGCCTAAGTTGGCTAAGGACAGAAAAGTTTATATGTCACTGTTATGAGCTCTTTGGGGGCGAGAATTTTTTCTTCCTTACCTTTGGATCTGTTGGTATGTAAACCCTGCATAGCAGGGACTTGATAAGTATTTGTTGAATTAAATCTCAAGGGCTTTATTTACCTGCACTGTAGATACTTAAATTGTATCCCCAGAAATCCTGGCTTTCATAGTCTAATTTTAAAATGTAGACCTTGTGCAGTATACTTAAAAGGTAAAACATATACACTGCCTAAATGCATAGATATTAACATATAGAAGGGAAAAATGTAGCTGGTGGAAACATTATGTACAAAACTTTGTAGATTAATATGATTGCACATTGATCAAAGTTGCTTGAGGAAGCCAGAAGAAAAATTGAGTTCACATAAGCATTTACTTATAAAGATTTTTAAAGGCATTCTGAAAACATTGGAACTCACAGATAAAGTTGGAAGAATTAAAATTTCCTGCTAAACGGAAAGATCCAAAATTGACACCCTAACATCACAATTAAAAGAACTAGAAAAGCAAGAGCAAACACATTCAAAAGCTAGCAGAAGGCTAGAAATAACTAAAATCAGAGCAGAACTGAAGGAAATAGAGACACAAAAAACCCTTCAAAAAATTAATGAATCTAGGAGCTGGTTTTTTGAAAAGATCAACAAAATTGATGGACCGCTAGCAAGACTAATAAAGAAGAAAAGAGAGAAGAATCAAATAGATGCAATAAAAAACGAAAAAGGGGATATCACCACCAATCCCACAGAAATACAATCTACCATCAGAGAATACTACAAACACCTCTATGCAAATAAACTAGAAAATCTGGAAGAAATGGATAAATTCCTCGACAAATACACCCTCCCAAGACTAAACCAGGAAGAAGTTGAATCTCTGAATAGACCAATAACAGGTTCTGAAATTGTGGCAATAATCAATAGCTTACCAACCAAAAAGAGTCCAGGACCTGATGGATTCACAGCTGAATTCTACCAGAGGTACAAGGAGGAACTGGTACCATTCCTTCTGAAACTATTCCAATCGATAGAAAAAGAGGGAATCCTCCCTAACACATTTTACGAAGCCAGCATCGTCCTGATACCAAAACCTGGCAGAGACATAACCAAAAAAGAGAATTTCAGACCAATATCCTTGATGAACATTGATGCAAAAATCCTCAATAAAATACTGGCAAACCGAATCCAGCAGCACATCAAAAAGCTTATCCACCATGATCAAGTGGGCTTCATCCCTGGGATGCAAGGCTGGTTCAACATACGCAAATCAATAAATGTAATCCAGCATATAAACAGAACCAAAGACAAAAACCACATGATTATCTCAATAGATGCAGAAAAGGCCTTTGACAAAATTCAACAACCCTTCATGCTAAAAACTCTCAATAAATTAGGTATTGATGGGACGTATCTCAAAATAATAAGAGCTATCTACAACAAACCCACAGCCAATATCATACTGAATGGGCAAAAACTGGAAGCATTCCCTCTGAAAACTGGCACAAGACAGGGATGCCCTCTCTCACCGCTCCTATTCAACATAGTGCTGGAAGTTCTGGCCAGAGCAATCAGGCAGGAGAAGGAAATAAAGGGTATTCAATTAGGAAAAGAGGAAGTCAAATTGTCCCTGTTTGCAGATGACATGATTGTATATCTAGAAAACCCCATTGTCTCAGCCCAAAATCTCCTTAAGCTGATTAGCAACTTCAGCAAAGTCTCAGGATACAAAATTAATGTACAAAAATCACAAGCATTCTTGTACACCAATAACAGACAAACAGAGAGCCAAATCATGAGTGAACTCCCATTCACAATTGCTTCAAAGAGAATAAAATACCTAGGAATCCAACTTACCAGGGATGTGAAGGACCTCTTCAAGGAGAACTACAAACCACTGCTCAATGAAATAAAAGAGGATACAAACAAATGGAAGAACATTCCATGCTCATGGGTTGGAAGAATCAATATCGTGAAAATGGCCATACTGCCCAAGGTAATTTATAGATTCAATGCCATCCCCATCAAGCTACCAATGACTTTCTTCACAGAATTGGAAAAAACTACTTTAAAGTTCATATGGAACCAAAAAAGAGCCCGCATCGCCAAGTCAATCCTAAGCCAAAAGAACAAAGCTGGAGGCATCACGCTACCTGACTTTAAACTATACTACAAGGCTACAGTAACCAAAACAGCATGGTACTGGTACCACAACAGAGACATAGATCAATGGAACAGAACAGAGCCCTCAGAAATGATGCCGCATAGCTACAACTATCTGATCTTTGACAAACCTGACAAAAACAAGAAATGGGGAAAGGATTCCCTATTTAATAAATGGTGCTGGGAAAACTGGCTAGCCATATGTAGAAAGCTGCAACTGGATCCCTTCCTTACACCTTATACAAAAATTAATTCAAGATGGATTAAAGACTTATATGTTAGACCTAAAACCATTAAAATCCTACAAGAAAACCTAGGCAATACCATTCAGGACATAGGCGTGGGCAAGGACTTCATGTCTAAAACACCAAAAGCAATGGCAACAAAAGCCAAAATCGACAAATGGGATCTCATTAAACTAAAGAGCTTCTGCACAGCAAAAGAAACTATCATCAGAGTGAACAGGCAACCTACACAATGGGAGAAAATTTTTGCAACCTACTCATCTGACAAAGGGCTAATATCCAGAATCTACAATGAACTCAAACAAATTTACAAGAAAAAAGCAAACAACCCCATCAAAAAGTGGGCAGAGGACATGAACAGACACTTCTCAAAAGAAGACATTTATGCAGCCAAAAAACACATGAAGAAATGCTCCTCATCACTGGCCATCAGAGAAATGCAAATCAAAACCACAGTGAGATACCATCTCACACCAGTTAGAATGGCCATCATTAAAAAATCAGGAAACAACAGGTGCTGGAGAGGATGTGGAGAAATAGGAACACTTTTACACTGTTGGTGGGACTGTAAACTAGTTCAACCATTGTGGAAGTCAGTGTGGCGATTCCTCAGGGATCTAGAACTAGAAATACCATTTGACCCAGCCATCCCATTACTGGGTATATACCCAAAGGACTATAAATCATGCTGCTATAAAGACACATGCACACGTATCTTTATTGCGGCACTATTCACAATAGCAAAGACTTGGAACCAACCCAAATGTCCAACAACGATAGACTGGATTAAGAAAATGTGGCACATATACACCATGGAATACTATGCAGCCATAAAAAATGATGAGTTCGTGTCCTTTGTAGGGACATGGATGAAACTGGAAAACATCATTCTCAGTAAACTATCGCAAGGACAAAAAACCAAACACCGCATGTTCTCACTCATAGGTGGGAATTGAACAATGAGAACTCATGGACACAGGAAGGGGAACATCACGCTCCGGGGACTGTTGTGGGGTGGGGGGAGGGGGGAGGGACAGCATTAGGAGATACACCTAATGCTAAATGACGAATTAATGGGTGCAGGAAATCAACATGGCACATGGATACTTATGTAACAAACCTGCACATTGTGCACATGTACCCTAAAACCCTAAAGTATAATAAAAAAAAAAATAAATAAAAAAATAAAAAAAAAAAAAAAAAAAAAAAAAAAAAAAAAATTTCCTGCTAAACATGGCAGAAATAGAAAACATATGAATATGGATGTGTATTGATATTTAGGACAGAAAAAATGGAAATCAATCATGAATGAAAAACTTCAGTTTAAAATATATCCATAAGAGATGCTGTTACAGAGTCAAATGTATAAATATAAGCAAGCAGTTAATATAATCTTATATTTTCACTATATTGAATAAGCAGATTCAATAGAAGGATGTAATTTCACTTTGTCACTATTTAGTGACTTGAATTTAGTCAAAATATAAAGATCAAAATGACATATTTATTAAAAACAGTAAGATTTTATTTGTTTGTTTTGAGACAGAGTCCTGCTCTGTTGCCCAGGCTGGAGTGCAGTGGCTCAGTTTTGGCTCACTGCAACCTCCGCCTCTGGGGTTCAAGTGATTCTCCTGCCTCAGCCTCCCAAGGAGCTGGGATTACCAGGCGCCCATCACTATGCTTGGCTAATTTTTGTATTTTTAGTAGAGATGGGGTTTCATCATGTTGGCCAGGCTGGTCTCGAACTCCTGACCTCAAGTGATCCAGCAGCTTCAGCCTTCACATAGGGAAAAGTTGAGGAAGTGGGAAAAGGTTGAGGTGGGTGGATATATCAGATCAAATAGGGCTGTTTTGGCTATGTAGAGTTTGGATACTCTTCTGAGAGTAATGAGAAGCCATTACATGGATTTTAGGAGAGGATTGGCATTATTCAAGTTATATTTTTAAAAGAATCATTCTGGCTGTTCTCCATGGAGAATAACTACAAGAAGAGAATGGTGGAAGCAGGGTGACTGGTTAGGGGCTATTTTAGACATAAAGGTAAATTCCTGGACAAGGGTTTTAGTGGTGAAGGTAATGTTTGGATTCTGAAGATTTTTTGAAGCTGGAGCTAACAAATGGATAATGTAAGGCTCATTTTTTACAGTATTTTAAATTATGCCTTTTAAAAAAAGAATTGGGCAATGATATAAAATAGATAATTTAATTTGGAAAATGATTTCATAAAACACATTTGCTCATTCCGTGTCATGGCGCCTTATTTTTTAATGGTTAATGGGCTCTTTGAGAGTGAAGAATTTGGGTTGCATGAAATAGGGGAAGCACGTTTTGAATTTGTGTTATTCTAGCCAAGTGTGATCAGTTAATTTTATTATTATCTGGTATCAATGGGCAATATGGAGTAAATACTCCCTAATTCTTAAAAAAAAAAAAAAACTTTTGGCATATTACAAAGCACAGTTAGTCTTCTATGGTTATCTAGATAGGGCTATGTCATCTAAAATGTTCACACTCTCTGCAGGATGACTATAGTCTCTGAAAAGCCTATATAAGGGATGCCTCTCTCTAGTAGAGATATTTCCTGAGCCATGTTTCTCAGCGTCAGGACAGTTATGATTTATTTTGTAAGCGGACAAGGCCAAACATTACTGTTTTAACTATTATAAACAAAATAGTAAATGTTAAATGTTCACTTAATAGAGCCACTAGTAGGGCTTTTTATATACACAAAGTAAAGTCTGAGCCAAAAATGTGAAACAGTTCTCTGGTCTGTGTGCATTCTCTTTTAACCTACTCTTTGATTCATTGCAACTGGAGAAGTGATGCAACCAGTGATGATGTGCACTCCAAAGCTCTTGGTGCTGCAGTGAGTCCTCCCTGTTTCGTTTTTGTTTTGTTTTGTTTTGTTTTTTTCTTCTACTAATTACCCAAGCCATAGTAATTTATCAAATTTCTTAAAACTTTTCAGAAATGTTTATTATAATATGTTAGCTCCAAAACAAAGAGCTTTGCAAGATTCTGTTAAACCTCAACCTTTTATAATATTTTTAAATATTTACCAGGTTTTTTTTTTTTTTTTTTTAGCACAGATTCAAACTGGTAATAGCAAAATGATACAAAACTGTCTTAAAAATGTGGAATGCTTCACAGATTTGCATGTCATCCTTGCACAGGGGCCATGGTAATCTTCTCTGTGTCATTCCAGTTTTGGTGTATATGCTCCCGTGAACACAATATTTACCAGTTTTGTTCTTTATCAGTTTTTATGGTTCTTAGCTTTAGCCTACAAAGTAATGCCAGGATCAAATCTTAATTCAGATGTAATTTTAAAGATACCTCCCCAATTTTTTATAGTTAATTACAGAAAGAACTGTTCTCATTGAGTGGTGTTTTCACTGAGTAATCTGTTTTTTGTTTGTTTTATTTTTTTGCTGCTTTGTTGTTTTTTGCCATCAAGGTTTTGACCTGTGTGGTAAACACTGATGCTGCATTGATGCTTATGGGGCAGGGGGCTAAAGAGCCAATCACTGTATTTATCAGGTAGTAACCCTGTTTTATTCTGAAAAACAGTTTTTATATGCTCTCTATTTGAAAATATAGCAGACAAGACCTATTATACTTGTCTTGTAAAGCTGTATTTTTTAATCACAGAAAATTACATTTTATATTGTGACTGACTATACACATATCTTTGCACGGACACACAGGCATATATGAAACTGAAAAAGGAGTTAACCACTGCAATTCCTATTGCAGTGTGCACTCCATTTTTTTTTTTTGTATCCCGATTTGTTCCGTATTTAAAGTACTGATCATAACCTATTAAATTGCTTTTATGACCCACTAATGAGTTAGAATCCAGAGTTTGAAAAACACTTCTAAAGCATGCCTCAAATATAATTTGATCTTTTCAGAAGGCTTGTGAGATAGGCAAGGCTAATATTAACCCTTTTCAAACATAGCTAAAGCCTACACTTTGAAAACAGAAGTTGGACTAAAGAATTGAAAACAGAAAAAATGGTTTAGGGTGTTGAATGAGCAGAGGTCATCATGAACACAGTGTACACTTGAATGGTGGTGGAGAGGAAGAGGGGCTGCAGAGATTTAGAACAGGAAGCAGATGGATGTACAAGATATTTTGTTTGCCTCAGGATTTTTGCCTAAGCCCTTGAAGACATCTGGTATGCCACTAGAAATCACCTGAAACCAAAATTTACCAGATTGTTGTTATCTTGAAAAGCTACCAAAATTAATTTGCAAGGCTCTACCCATCAGCTTCTTACAGTCTACCTCTAGAAATCTCATCTATACCAATCCAGTCCAATTTCTCGAGGTAAGTCTGTTTCCCAAAATTCACTTATTTGCATACTACTTTTATAATTCTTGTCATATGTATACATCACCATATTGTTTTTTAAATTGTTATAAATGGATTTATTTAAATATTCCAAATAATTAAAAAATTTGAGATTAACTTCAGACAACGTAACATTAATCATTTAAAGCATACAATCATTGGTATTTAGTGTATTCACAGTGTTGGAACCACCAATTCTCTAGTTTCAAAAGTGTTTCATCACCCCGTAAAAACACCCCATACCTATTAAGTAATCATTCCTCATTCTCCCATTTAAAAAAGAAACATTCTCATGTGTCTTTTGGCTGCATAAATGTCTTCTTTTGAGAAGTATCTGTTCATATCCTTCCCCCGCTTTTTGATGGGGTTGTTTGTTTTTTTCTTGTAAATTTGTTTGAGTTCATTGTAGATTCTGGATATTAGCCCTTTGTCAGATGAGTAGATTGCAAAAATTTTCTCCCATTCTGTAGGTTGCCGGTTCACTGTGATGGTAGTTTCTTTTGCTGTGCAGAAGCTCTTTAGTTTAATTAGATCCCATTTGTCAATTTTGGCTTTTGTTGCCATTGCTTTTGGTGTTTTAGACATGAAGTCCTTGCCCATGCCTATGTCCTGACTGGTATTGCCTAGGTTTTCTTCTAGGGTTTTTATGGTTTTGGGTCTAACATGTAAGTCTTTAATCCATCTTGAATTAATTTTTGTATAAGGTGTAAGGAAGGGATCCAGTTTCAGCTTTCTACATATGGCTAACCAGTTTTCCCAGCACCATTTATTAAATAGGGAATCCTTTCCCCATTTCTTGTTTTTGTCATGTTTGTCAAAGATCAGATGGTTGTAGATGTGTGGTATTATTTCTGAGGGCTCTGTTCTGTTCCATTGGTCTATATCTCTGTTTTGGTACCAGTACCATGCTGTTTTGGTTACTGTAGCCAAAACAGCGGCTCATGATCACTGGCCATCAGAGAAATGCAAGTCAAAACCACAATGAGATACCATCTCACACCAGTTAGAATGGCGATCATTAAAAAGTCAGGAAACAACAGATGCTGGAGAGGATGTGGAGAAATAGGAACACTTTTACACTGTTGGTGGGACTGTAAACTAGTTCAACCATTGTGGAAGTCAGTGTGGCGATTCCTCAGGGATCTAGAACTAGAAATACCATTTGACCCAGCCATCTCATTACTGGGTATATACCCAAAGGATTATAAATCATGCTGCTATAAAGACACATGCACATGTATGTTTATAGCGGCACTATTCACAATAGCAAAGACTTGGAACCAAGCCAAATGTCCAACAATGATAGACTGGATTAAGAAAATGTGGCATGTATACACCATAGAATACTATGCAGCCATAAATAATGATGAGTTCATGTCCTTTGTAGGGACATGGATGAAACTGGAAACCATCATTCTCAGCAAACTATCGCAAGGACAAAAAACCAAACACCGCATGTTCTCACTCATAGGTGGGAATTGAACAAGGAGAACACATGGACACAGGAAGGGGAACATCACACACCAGGGCCTGTTGTGGGGTGGGGGGAGTGGGGAGGGATAGCATTAGGAGATATACCTAATGTTAAATGACGACTTAATGGGTGCAGCACACCAACATGGCACATGTATACATATGTAACTAACCTGCACGTTGTGCACATATACCCTAAAACTTCATGTATAATAATAAAAAAAGAAACATTCTAACACTATCAAAAATGTAAAAAACCAATATGACTCTAAATAGAATATAGCAAATTCTGAAAATAAAATAAAACAATCATTAGCCAGATACTAGCTAGATACTGTTATCTACCAAATCTCTGTGTCTTAGATTTTTCCATGTTAGAAAGGGACATAGGCAAAAGTTATGGAGGTATTAAAGACCAATCAATGCTAAATCAAGACTTTCTGCTTGGTATAACTGAAAGAATTGAAGGAAATTTCAAAAATATACCTTTCTCACTATGAGATTCACTGCTATTTAATGTTATTTCCTTTACCATCTAAAATTTGTCTTGATACAGCTGAATTCATCCTTTCCTTCACTTCACTATTAATGGGGTTGCATATTATTCCCAGAGTCCTTTATAACTGAATTGCTGGAATTCAGGGAGTGTGTTCTAAATATTGGTGATTGCAGTTTTCATTATTATCCTCAAACATATAAAATCCGTTATTCACCAAGTAGTAAACTAGATGCTTTCAGAGTTTTAAAGAAAAGATACAGATACTACTTCCAAATAATATAAATCTTTGTTGTGAAAATCAATTTATGCACAATTAACACTTAGAATATAAAACTGATAATAGTAAATGGACAAGTAGATTGTGTTCTAAAAGTTATCTGGTTTAAATTATTTGGAACTTTTATACTATTTCATAGAGATCAAGTTAATACCAGCTATTATGAATATTCCAGATTAGCATAATATGGCTTATCTTTTTATGATCTTCTTTAAGTTCTCCAGGGGTGGTTCTGGTATTATAAAAATAGTACTTTGCATCGCAAACTTCATTTTCCTCATCTGAACAATAAACTTCATCTCTACCCAGTTATAAAGTTCAAATAAGATAACCTTTGTGTAAGTACACAGCACAGTCCCTGGTACTTTGTTGAAGGTCAATGAAGTGTGCATTGATTTATTCAGTTACTCATATTCATAGCCATTTTAAAATTTTTAAATTGGCAAGTAATAATTGTACATATCCATGGCATACATAGTGATGAATTGATCCTTTCCTTCACTTCACTGTTATGTTATATTTGATACATATAATGTATAGTGATCAAATCAGAGTAAGTAACATCCATCATCTCAAACATTTATTATTTCTTTGTGTTGGGAATTTTCAATATCCTCATTCCAGCTATTTGAAAGTATATAATATTTGTTGTTAACTATAGTCATTCTGCTGTGGTACAGAATACTAGAACTTATTTCTCCTATCTAGCTATAATTTTGTATATCTGTTAACAAATCTCTTTCTAACCCTCCCTTCCGTCTACCCTTCTCAGCCTCTAGTATTCTCTGTTTTACTTTTTACTTCTATGAGATCAACTATTTTTCTCTCACATGAGTGAGAACATGTGGTGTTTAATTTTCTGTTCGCAGCTTATTTCTCTTACCGTCCGCTTCCATTCATGTTACTGCGAATGGCAGGATTTCTTTCTCTTTTATGACCGAATAGTATTCCATAGTGCATATATGTATCACATTTTCTTTATCTATTTATTATTGGATACCTAGGTTGATTCCGTATCTTGGCTGTTGTGAATAGGGCAGCAGTAAACATGGAAATGCAGGTATCTTTTTGACTCACTGATTTTCTTTCCTTTGGATACTGTAGGGGATAAGGGAGAGCTTTCCCTTGGTCCCCTGATGTTATGCTGAAAAATCAACTCATAAAAGGCAGATTAATTAGAGAAAAGGCATACAGATTTATTTATCATATATACACAGGAGCCTTCGGAATGAAGATGAAAAGATACAGGGGAAATTGTCCATATTTATGCTGAGGTTCAACAAAGTATGGACAGTCATGTAGAAATATGATTGGACAAAAAGGGGTGATCTAATACTAATAGACTGGGGAAACTCAGGAGGGTCGTTCTGTCTAGATTCTTTTTGCGTTCTCTGAGTGTGCATTCCTTCCTTCCGGGTATAGGACAAGACCCTCTCTAGAATGGGACTGTTACAACCTACAGACAAACAACGTAGGTCAGATAATTCCTTTGTGGTCAGTTTTTATACTGAAAGTCAGAGGGAAAATTAGAGTAATATTTATAGGATTTATGACTAGCTTTGAGGAATAGGGGTTCTGGTTTCTACGACCCACCTTGGGGGGCCAGGGCTTCTAGTTTCTATGGCTAGTCTCTGGGGAGAATGGGACAGAGAGACAGGAGGGCAGGAGAAAGAGAAAAATGTTTGCTTCAGAGGCTGCTTCTGAGGCTTTCATTTTGGGATATAAAAAATATATACTTAGTAGTAGCCTTGCTGGATCATCTGGTAGTTCCATTTGTAGTTTTTTGAGGAACTGTTCTCCATAATGGCTATACAAATTTACGTTCCCACCAATAGTGTATGAGTTGCCTTTTCTCCACATCCTTGTCTGCATTTGTTATTTTTGATAATAGCTATTCTAACTGGAATGAGATATTATCTAGTTATAGTTTTGATTTGTGCTTCCCTGATGATTAGTGGTGTTCATGAGTATTTTTTCTTATACATGTTGACCATATGTATGTCATCTTCTATCTATTCAGATCATTTGCCCATATTTTTTGTTGTTTTTATTTTTATTATTTTTTGAGGCAGAGTCTCACTCTGTCACTTAGGCTGGAGTGCAGTGGTGTGATCTCAGCTCACTACAACCTCCACCTCCTGGGTTCAAGCAATTCTCCTGCGTCAGCCTCCTGAGTAGTTGGGATTACAGGTACCCGCCACCACGCCTGGCTAATTTTTTTTGTATTTTTAGTAGAGATGTGGTTTCACTGTGTTGGCCAGGCTGGTCTCGAACTCCTGACCTCAAGTGATCTGCCCGCCTCAGCCTCCCAAAGTGCTAGAATTACAGGCATGAGCCACCGTGCCCAGCCTGCCCATATTTTAATTGGATTTGTTTTTGTTGGTTTGTTTTTCTGTTGAGTTCTTTGTATATTCTGGATATTAATCCCCTGTTGGATGAGTAGTTCATTATTCATGTATAAAAAGGCTACTGATTTTTGTATATTAATTTTGTACCCTACAAATTTACTGAATTCTGTTACCAGTTCTAAGAGAGTTTTTTTTTTTTGTTTTGTTTTTTTGTAGTAAAGTCTGTAGGTTTTTCCATGTATAAGATCATGTCATCTGCAAACAGGGACGTTTTGACTTCTCCCTTTCTGATTTGGATGCCTTTTATATATCTGTTGCCTAATTGCTCTGGTTAGGACTTCCATTAGTATGTTGAATAAGAGTGCTGAGATTGGGAGTCTTTGTCTTGTTCTAGTTCTTAGCTGAAAGCTTTTTCTTGTTCATAAGATGTCATTTGTGGGTATGTCATATTTGGCCATCATTATGTTTAGGTACATTCCTTCTATACTTAATTTATTAAGAGTTTTTATCATGAAAGGATGTTGAATTTTATCAAAAGCTATTTCTACATCTATTGAGATCATCTTACGGTTTTCGTCCTTCTTTCTGTTGATATGTGTGATGTTTATTGATTTGTATATGTTGAGACATCCTTGCATTCCTGAGATAAATCCCACTTGATTATGATGTATCCTCTTACTGATGTGTTGTTAGAACTCGGCTTGTTAGTATTTTGATGAAGATTTTTGCAACCGTGTTCGTCAGGGATACTGGCTGTAGTTTTCCGCTTGTTGTTGTTGTTGTATCCTTATCTAGTTTTGGTATCGGGGTTATGCTGGCCTTATAGAATGAATTAGGAAGAATTCCCTCCTGTTTTATTTTCTGCGATAGTTTGGAAAGAATTGGTATTAATTCTTTAAAGGTTTGGTAGAATTCAGCAGTAAAGCCATCTGGTTTTGGACTTTTTTGTTGTTGGAAGACCTTTTACTACTGATTCTCTCTCATGACTTGTAATTGGTCTATTCATGTTTTCTTTTCCTTCTGGGTTCAGTCTTTATAGGTTGTATGTGTCCAGGAATTTATTCATTTCCTCTAAATTTTCAAATTTTTTGGCATATTGTTGTTCATAGTACTCTCTAATGATCCTTTGTATTTCTATGGTGTCCATTGTGACATATCCTCTTCCGTTGATGATTTTTTCAAATTTGAGTCTCCTCTTTTTTTCTTTTTTTCACTAACGGTTTATTGATTTTGTTTATCTTCTCAAAGAACTAACTTTTTGTTTGATCTTTTGTATATTTTTTAGTATCTCTCTTTAGGGTCTCACTCTGTTGCCCAGGCTGGAGTGCAGTGGCTAGATCTTGGCTTATTGCAGCCTCAGCTTCCTGGGCTCAGGTGATCATCCTGCCTCTGCCACCTGAGTAGCTGGGACTACAGGCATGTGCCACCATCCCTGGCTAATTTCTGTATTTTTTTGTAGAGATGAAGTTTCACCATGTTGCCCAGGCTGGTCTCAAACGTGTGGGCTCAAATGATCCTCCTGCCTTGGCCTCCCAAAATGCTGGGTTTATAGGCATGAGCTACCACGCCAGGCCTCAGTCTCAGTTTTGTTTATTTATGCTCTGATTCTTTTTATTTCTTTTACTAATTTGGGGTTTGGTTTTTTTTTTCTTCATTTTCTAGTTCTTTGAGGTGCATTGTTAGGTTTTTTATTTGAAATCTTTCTATTTTTTTGGCATAGGCATGTGTTACTATAAACTTGCCTCTTAATACTGCTTTTGCTGTGTGCCATAAGCTTTGGTACATTGTGTTTCTATTTCCATTTGTTTCAGAAATTTAAAATTTCATTCTTAATTTTGAGTTTAACCTATTGGTTGTTTAGAAGCATTTTGTTTAGTTTCCATGTATTTGTATAGTTTTGAATGTTCCTCTTGTTACGTCTAGTTTTATTTCATTGTGGCAAGATAAGACACGTCATATCTCGATTTTTAAAAATTTATTGAGACTTGTTTTGTGCCCTAACATATGGTCAGTCCTGGAGAGTGTTCCATGTGCTGCTGAAAAGAATGAAGTTGTTAGGTGAAATATTCTGTAAATGTCTTTTAGGTCTGTGGTACAGTTTGTGTAGAAACAAGGTCTCACTCTGTCACCTTGGCTGGAGTGCAGTGGCGTGATCATAGTTCACTGCAGCCTTGAATTCCTGGGCTCAAACGATACTCCTTCCTCAGCCTCCTTAGTAGCTAGGACTATAGGCACATGACATCACAGCCAGCTTATTTTTTATTTTTTGTAGAGACAGAGTTTCACTACGTTGCCCAGGGTTGTCTCAAATTCCTGGCCTCAAGTGATCCTCTGCCTTGACTTCTCAAAGTGTTGGATTTACAGGCATAAGCCTCCATTTCCGGCCTGTGGTGCAGTTTAAATCTGTGTTCCTTTGTTGATTTTCTGCCTACATGACCTGTCCAGTGCTGAGAGTGGGGTGAAGTTCCCCACTACGTATTGAAGTGTTCCCCACTATGTATTGAAGCTCATTTTTCCCTTTAGATTTAATAATGTTTGCTTTATATATCTGGGTGCTCCTGTGTTGGATGCAAATATATTTACAATTGTTACATTCTCTCGCTGAATTGATCCTTTTATTATTATATAATGTACTTTTTTGTCACTTTATGGCTTTTAACTTGAAGTCTATTTTGTCTGACATAAGCATAGCTACTCCTGCTCACTTGATTTTCATGTGCATGAAATACTTTCAGGCTAAGTGCATCTTTATAGCTGAGGTGAGATTCTTGTAGGCAGAATATGTTTGGTCTTGTTTTTTCATTCATTCAAATAGTGTATATGTTTTAAATGGGGGAATTTAATCCACTTACATTCAAGATTATTGATAGGTGAGGACTTACTCCTTTCATTTTATTGATTTTCTGGTTATTTTGCATATCCTTTGTTCCTTATTCCCTTACTTATTGTTTTTATGGTTAGGTAGTTTTCTCTAGTGATAAGGATTGATTATTTTCTCTTCTTACTTTTGTATCAGCTCTACCAGTGAGTTTTATAGTTATACATGTTTTCATGATGGTAGTTATTGTCTTTTCACTTCCAGATGTAAGACTCCCTTGAGCATGTCTTGTGAGACTGTTCTAGTGGTGATAAATTCCTTTAGTTTTTGCTTCTCTGTTGGAAGATTTTATTTCTCCTTCATTTCTGAAGGATAGCTTTGCAGGGTATAATATTTTTAGCTAGCAGGGTTTCCCCACCCCTGCTTTCAGTACTTTGAATATATCATCCCATTCTCTCCTGGCCTGTAAGCTTTCTGCTGAGATATCTGCTGTTAGCCTAATGGAGATTCCCTTATTTATGACCTGACTCTTTTCTCTTGAATGCTTTTGGAATTCTTTGTCTTTTACTTATTACAATTTGACTATGTTGGGCTCTGGAGAGGACCTGTTTGGGTTGAATCTGTTTGGGGTTCTTTGAGCTCCCTGGACCTAAATGCTCATCTCTCTTCTGAGACTTGGGAAATTTTCTGCTATTATTTCATTAAATATGATTTCCTCACCTTTACCCTTCTTTTTTCCATCTGGAATGCCCATAGTGTGAATATGTGCTTGCTTAATGGTGTCTCATAAATCCTTTAGACTTTCCTTATTCTTTTTAATTCATTTTTTGCCACTGCTTCTGTTATTTCAAAAGATCTATCTTCAAGTTCAGAAATTTTTTCCTCCATTTGGTATAGTCTGTTGTTGAAGCTCTCAATTATATTTTCTATTTCATTCATTTAATTCTCAGCTCTAGGATTTCTTTTTGGTTCTTTTTTATGATAATCTACCTCTTTGTTGAATTTATTACTTATATCATAAATTGTTTTCCTGATTTTGTTGAATTGTTTATCTGTATTCTCTTGTATCTCACTCAATTTCCTTAAGATTATTATTTTGAATTCTTTTTCTGGCATTTCATATATTTCCTTATTGTGATCTGTTACTGGAGAATTATGTTTTGCTTTGGAAGTGACATGTTTCCTTGCTTTTTCATTATTCTTGTGTCTCTGTGTTAATTTCTATGAATCTGGTGGACCAGTCGCCTCTTCCAATTTTATTCACTAGGTGTCATAAGGAAAGACTTACTCATATAAATGGATCTTGGGTTGTTGATTTGATGGAGTGCATTGGCTTTGGTTCTAGGTGGACACAGTAGTGTAGTTGTCATAAAATTTCTTCAACTGTAATCCATACTGGGGTCATTTGAGAGTTTCTCAGTGGCCTAGGCTGAGAGAGTTTGTGGTGACAGTAGTGCAGCTTTGCCAGGGTTGGGCTCACTGGGCTGTCTCTTAGGTTGGGTATTTGTTCATGCACACAGTGGGTCAGGCAGCTTGGAGTCTGGCTCACTGGGGTTGTAGCCACAGGGATGTTACTCTAGCCAGGAGCACAGGCATGCTTGTGGTTGCTTGGCTAGACTAAGGCATGTCTGCTGGGGACAGCTCATAGGGCTGTTTCTCAGCCATGTATTTAGGCTCATGGCTGCTTCATCAGTCTGCAATGTTTCCACCAGGGGTGGCCTACAGCATTGTTTCTCAGACCGTTGTTGAGGATGTGAGGGGGTTGGGCAGGGCATGTCTGGGGAGGGAAGAGGGCACTGTGTTTCTGGATCCCTGAGTGTGGGCACTTAGCCACTCCACTGGCCCAGGGCTATGTCAGCTGCTTGCAGACTTGTAGGCCTCTCCCGCATAGCAGAGGGCATGCAGTGGTTTGGCTAGCTCAAGGATGGATTTGTCCTAGGCAGGATTGGTAGGCTTTTAGTACAATTGGGAGTGTGGCCCCAGGAGTTGGTTACCTGCTGTGTAGGACCATAGTCACAGCCAATCCTGGGCCCATACTCTGTACAGCTGGGATTGTGACATTCATATATAATGTATGGGCTTGGCATAATCAGTATGAAACCCCGGTGCTGGAGAAGTGCAGTGGCTACTGGCTCCCTGAGCAAGGAGCATTCCAGAGGTGCCTCAGGTCACACTACGGCACTCTGCTGCAATAGCTTGTCTCACAGGGGAGAGGATGCACCTTGTGCTCCTAATCTGGAGCAGTGAAACTGCATGAATTCCTGGCATTTCTCCAAATGGATCTGAGAGCTTGTAAGGACCATGGGATTCTTCTGTTGTAAGGACTGTAGGCATTTGTGGTGGCAATGGGGATTTTCTGCTTACCTTTTTCCCATGATGGAAAGTTCCCTCCGACGCCAGGCAGATCTGATCCAGGTTGGGGAGATGGGGTTATGGAGGCTATGTGCTTCCATGCTGCCCTCCTGTCATTACAGATGCATCTTCACTCCCTTGCCGCACTCCAGCACTCTCTCTTCAACACTCAAATCAAATCTTAGTTGTTTATTTGTAGCCTTGGTCCTTTTTAGTCTGGGGGCACAAATGCCAGGCATCTCTAGTTAGCCATCTTGCCTACCTTCATAGTCTTGTAAATATGTTATAGAACTAAATCAACAGAGTTTGCCCAGTGAAGGCAGTTAGCTTTATTGTAATTTGATATGTAGAACTTGACCAGATAATTCACCTCCTTCTCACTGCTATTTACCTCACCATTAGTAACAATAGTGGTGATAACAATATTAGTGATAGTAGTAATAATAATTATTTTAATAACTGCTAACATTGTCTACCCACTGTGTACCAGGAATTGTTATTAATGCTTTTCAGTGTACTTGCTCATTTTATAGTTATGTGAGGTTAGTATTTTTATCCCTGTTTTAAGGATGAGTTAACTAAGATTCAGTAATTTACCTAAGGACATACAATAAGAGGCAGGTAGATCTGGGATTTGACTCTAGGCAGTCTGGCTCCAGGGTCTGTACTTTTAACCAACATCTCTAGGGCCTCTCAGTTTGTGGGATCCCATTCATCCAGCCTAAGTGAAGGGCCATCTGAAAGGGAGTGACTCTAGAGGGCTCATTTTCCTCTACAGGTTGTTTCAAAGCCAGGGAAATCATGGGCGAAATTGTCTGTTGGAGAATCTGTCTCATATAGAAAAATCCTACTACTTATCTGTGCACCCGCAGAGTACCAGCAGAGCTGGGTGAGTGGGGAGGAGAGCCAGGAGAGGCAGAGGGGACATACTGCAAAGATAATCTCCTGGTCCCCTCTATTACAGTTAATAAGGATCAAAATGGAATACAAGTTGAAGAAGAGAGGTCAGTTTAGACTCAAGTACAGTTATGCACCACATAACATTTCAGTTAATGACAGTCTGTGTATGCAGTGGTGATTCCATAAGATTATTATGTAGCTGAAAAATTTATATCACCTGATGATGTCATAGCCATCTTAACATTACAGCACAATGTGTTACTCGTGTTTGTAGTGATGCTGGTATAAACAAACCTATTATGCTGCCAGTAGTATAAAAGTAGAGCAGATACAGTTATGTATAGTACAAAATACTTGATAATAAATGACTTACTTCAGGAAATATTCCAGAAGAAGGCATTGTTATCATAGAAGATGACAGTTCCATGTGTGTTACTACCTCTGAACACCTTTCAGTGTGACGATATATAATGGTGGAAGACACTGATGTTGATGATCCTGACCCTGTGTAGGTCTAAGCTAACATGTGCGTTTGTGTCTTAGTTTTTAACAAAAAAGTTTTAAAAGTTAAAAATTTTTAAGAGACAAAAGTTTTTTGAGTAAGGATATAAAGAAAGAAAATATTTTGTATAGCTATGCAATGTGTGTTTTATGTGTTATTACAAGAGTAAAAGTTTAAAAAAATTTAAAGTTTATATACTCAAAAAGTTACAGTAAGCTACAGTTAATTTATTATTGAAGAAAGAAAAACACTTTTAATAATTTTAGTATAGCCTAAGCTTACTGTGTTTATAAAGTGTACAATAGTGTACAGTAATGTCCTAGACCTTCACAGTCACTAACTACTCAGTCACTCACTAACTCACCCACAGCAACTTCTAGTCCAGCAAGCACCATTCATGGTAAGTGCCCTATACAGGGATACCATTTTTTACTTTTTATACCTTGTCTTTACTATACCTTTTCTGTGTGTAGATATGTTTAGATACACAAATATTGACCGTGGTGTTACAGTTGCCTGTAGTACTCAGTATAGTAATATTCTGTACAGGTTTGTAGCCTAGGAGCAATAGGCTATTCCATATAAGTCTTACTGTCTATATTTGTATAAGTACATTCTATGATGTTCACATAATGAGGAAATCATCTAACGAACACATTTCTCAGCACTTGTTCTCATTGTTTAGTGACCCATGACTGTAATTAGGCAAGGAGTGACTACCAGAGTTTTTTCCCCTTCACTGTATTTCCAAATGCTATCTCTTAAATTGATTAGAAGTACTTCAAAATTTTGTATCTGTTTCTCTTAAGGAAAATAATATGTCAAGCCCATGTACCTTGAAGGAAATAATTTATTCTATACTATATTACTGAGATAGCAAATCAAGATTATAGAAATGGTGTAAAATTAAAACATTTTGCTGAGTTTAAATGGCAATAACTTAAATGGATTTTTTTTGTCATTCACTAGACCTAGCCAGATGACATCTTACTATTTTAATTTTTAAACTTAGGAGGTTTGCCTATAAACCATTTATTAGCAGAGCAAGCTTTCTAAATGCTATGAGTTAAAACATATGGAGATACTAAAGATACTTGAATGGAGCTTGAATGTCTTCCCACACATAAAATATGTGTCGCAAAGAGGAAAATATATTTTAGACATTTCACTGAATAGTAGTTTGAAGTTAACAGCAAAATACATGATAGGCATTATTTTTATATTGATAAATTAAGAATACTTTTGTTAAACAAGATATAGTAAGCCAAAAACAAAGCATTCCCTACTATATTCCTAAATCTACATGCTTACACAGTACTCCTCTTATATAAACCTGAAACATATAGGGCTGTGTGTAGTTCAAGTTTGATAGTGATCGCCAGTTTGTGTGGAGTTCCCCATTTATAAAGGTAGACTTGGACCAAGTGATTCTATCTTATTCTGCAGGAGAATATATTTCAATATTTTAAAAACGAGTACATATGGCCAGGTGCGGTGGCTCACACCTGTAATCCCAGCACTTTGAGAGGCCTTGGTGAGCGGATCATGAGGTCAGGAGATGGAGACCATCCTGGCTAACACGGTGAAACCCCGTCTCTACTAAAAATACAAAAAATTAGCCGGACGTGGTGGCGGGTGCCTGTAGTCCCAGCTACTCGGGAGGCTGAGCCAGGAGAATGGTGTGAACCCAGGAGGCGGAGCTTGTAGTGAGCCGAGATCGCATCACTGCACTCCAGCCTGGGTGTACTCCATCTCAAAAAAAAAAAAAAGAAAAAAAAAAAAACTAGTACATATTTTGTGTTTCCTAATTATCTAAGAAGACTTTATTAAGCTTTGCTTGCTGTACTCTGTATGTTACAAAAACAGTGGATAGATTAAATATACTTTTTCAAATGCATCTCTAACCTTACCTCACACATCTCTAACCTTACCTCTTTTGGTGGCATCGGAGTGGTGTGATATGGAGAGGGAAGTCTATGATCAGACTTACATTTTTTAGAAATGACTTTGTTCTATAAGGAAAACAGATTGGAGGAAGTAAGGCAATAGGCAGGAGGTCAGTTCAGAGATACTGGGTGAGTCCAGTCTTAAGTGAGATGATGAGAACCTCAACCAAGTATGTGGAGTGAGAATGGAGAACAGAGATTGTACTAAAGTGATATTAGGATATAGGACACATACACAACTTGGTAAATGTTTATATATAAGGAATTTAGGATGAGTTGTTTATGAGAATAAGTAACTGGAGACTCAGGCTACCTGTCAAGGTAGGGAGATTTGCCCATGAAAGTCGGGGGACAGGGAGGGCTGTAATGAATTGTTTTGGATGTGTTGAGTCACAAAATTCTCAGGTCCGTATCCAACTCAGTTGAAAAGTAAATGAATTAATTTACTAATTTTGGGGGCTTGTATCCATGCCTATTACCCTCTTTCCCTAGATCCTAGCTAAAAATATGCCCAAATTTTTTTGACTTGAGGCTGGATTTCTGTTTGCAGAACCTCACTGAGGTCTGATTTTTTTTCCTCTACAGTTCCCTTGTCTTTTCATGCCTTGACCCTGTGCCTCTTTTACCTATATTACTACTTTGCTTAGGACCTCTGGCCCATGTTTAACTAGCTTTCTTCCTGCCTTACTCAACTTTGGATCAAACTTCCTTCTGGATGCGTATCCTTAGTGAAATGGCACAGTTATCCTCAGTAGAGATGCATTTCTCAGTATGTGTGTGGACTAATTTTGATAAGGGTTAGGAGAGGACCCTGCACTGTAGTGTAGAAGAAGAGCACTGTACTAACTTTTGTGCCACTGCTGCTTCAAAACTAGCTGTTTAAGGTAAAGTGCTTGACCTCTCCTTGCCTCGGTTTTCTGTTCTGTAAAATGAGTAGATTGAGCTAAAGGACCTCTAAAATTCTACCTCCAGCTTCAAAAATTCTTTTTAAAGTTTACATCTGCAGTATTTGACTCTGCAGAATTGGATTTGGTAGAATTGTGGTCACAAAAGAAAATTCCCAGTGAGTTTTTAAAAATAGATAAATATTTGGTGTAGAAGTTAAATGGACAACTGAATCTCAGTGAGAAAAATTTCAGTAAAATTAAACTGAAAAGGAAAAAAATTAGAAATTGTTCGTTTGTGTAGTAAAGATAATTGACAAAGGAATTACGTTACCCTGATTGAGCTCACTCTGGAATATATTTTCTCAGTGATTGATATGGTTTGGCTGTGTCCCCACCCAAATCTCATCTTGAATTGTAGTTCACATGATCCCCATGTGTCATGGGAGAGTGGGAGGTAATTTAATCATGGGCGCGGTTATCCTCATGCTGTTCTTGTGATAGTGAGTGAGTTTTCACGATATCTGATGGTTTTATAAGGGGCTTTTCCCCCTCTTCACACTGCACTTCTTGCTGCTGCCATGCAGGAAGGATGTATTTGCTTCTTCTTCCTTCTGCCATGATTGTAAATTTCCTGAGGCCTCCCTAGCCCTGTGGAACTGTAAGTCAATTAAACCTCTTTCCTTTATAAATTACCCAGTCTCTGGTATGTCTTTATTAGCCGCACGAGAATGGACTAATACAATGATATTAGTCAAGTTGGGATAATTTGTTTAACAAAATGATGGGGGCATGTCAGGACACAGGAGCTAACTGGGAGGAGCTCCCTATGACCGAATCTGGGGCAAGTCTGTGAACTATAACCCATAGAATAAGTTAAATATCATGAATCCATACTGATAGAAATAATAAGTAGATAAGAAACAACTCTTCCTTACAGTATAATTCCAATTAATAAATGTAGAATGAAGAATAGAAAATCACCATGAGGCAGATACCATAGTAACACTTACTGTAATCAGGAATCATTAATGGATGCTAAAATTAGTTGAGCAAAGCTCTGATGAGAAGCAGGATATTTACATAGTTTCAAGGTATTTCCTCACAAGATATTTATCAGCTACAAAGGGAGAATTAATAACTTTACACTGAAGAAACCTGCCAGATACCACCTTAACAAAAACATTAAAGATAACATCACCTGTAATAAGACATATTGACATCATATAAATCTTGATATGATGCATATGAAGGCATAACAACACTTCTGTTAGATTCTTACAAAAATGTATAGCCTTAACCTAATAATGAGAAAACACCAGACAAACCCAACTTGAGAGATAGTCTGTAAAATAACTGGCCACTAGTTTTCACATATCAAAATCATGAGCTATCCTCGATTGGAGGCGACTAAGGAAATATGACAACTAAATGCAATGTGAGATCCTGTATTTGATGTGGACTAGAAAAAAAAGCACATTAGTAGGAAAACTGGTGAAATTGGAATGAGGTCTGTAGATTAGCTAATAGAATTCTATCAGTGTTACTCTTCTGTTTTTTTGATAATTATATAATGATCATGGTAGATTTTAACATTAGGGGAAGCTGTGATATGGACCTCTCTAATATTTTTAACGACTTTTTGGTAAGTCTAAAATTGTTTTAAAGTAAAGAATTTTAGGCCAGGCACGGTAGCTCACGTCTGTAATCCCAGCACTTTGGGAGGCCGAAGCAGGGGTATCACTTGAGTTCAGGAGTTCAAGACCAGCCTGGCCGACATGGTGAAACCCTTTCTCTACTAAAAATACAAAAATTAGCCAGGCATGATGACAGGAACCTGTAATCCCAGCTACTGGGAGGCTGAGGCAGGAGAATCGCTTGAACCTGGGAGGTGAAGGTTGCAGTGAGCCAAGATCGCCTGGGCTACAGAGTGAGACTCTGCCTCAAAAAATAAATAAATAAATAAATAAATAAATAAATAAATAAAAGATTTATAAATAGTATTTTAATCTTAAACATGTCTTTGAAATACCCTTGGTGTCAACATAGCAGGGTTAAGTCAGCTCACATAAGCCCTCATGTCACACACCCACATGCTAACCTGAAAATGCCAAAATTAATAGATTTTGAAAGAGACAATTTTAGGACATCAAGAAGGTCTGTTTAATAAACGAAGGGGTAAACTTTTGGTCTTTAACATTCCTGAGGATTACTAAAAGCTTAAGAACATGCACAGGGAGCATATATACATATAAATGACTAAGCTTTTGAGAGTCACCACCTGGAAGACAATCACGTCTCCTGATGCCACTAAATGGATTGTAGAGCACATAATTCTTGGAAGTGGAGCACAGTTCTCACTACAAAAGCCAAGAATGGCAAATACTCACTTTCTTGGCCTCTTTGTATTATGAGAATGCAGGTATGCAACCTAGATTTGGCCAATCAATTCCATGTACTCTGGGCTTTGATTCAGGAGCTAGTGAAAGGAGAGAATATATTCCTTTGTGGCAGCAGGAGTAGTGGCAACATCCAATTTTCAGGGGTAGCAATGCCACTGACGGTGTCATATCCAGCATTCTGGAGTGTCAGTGGTGTCCTCCAGCCTGGTTCTGAGTCTGGAATCTGGCTGGGATCCGGGATGTGCCAAGCCTTCTGTATTCTCATTTATTTTCTGAGCCTGATTATATAGCCTCTTCAGCAATTTCGGGATCTGCTTCCCATTCTTTGCCTAATTTCACTTTATACTGCAGTTGAGAATGCCATCTGATCTGTATCCCTATACAAAAAGTTTAGATATTATTCCATTACAATGAATTTATGTTGTAAGAGTTGTTATTATATTGTTCAGCACTTCAAGTTTTAATTTGCTTTTATATGTATTATATTGAGTTAAAGAATTTAGTTAAGTCATTATAGTGCAATGGTTAATAGTGTGGACTTTGGAAGCACACCTGGATTCAAATTCAGGCTCTGCTGCTTATTAGGTGATTGAGTTTTTACGGTTATAAAATGGGGGTAATAGCAGTACCCACCTCCGGACTTGTCAGGAGGACCAAATACATACACACACGCACATGTGCACACATACACATAAAGAGCAGTACTTGGCAAGGTAGTAAGTTCTGTGTCTCAGTATTAGCAGTTATTATTTTGATTCTCATATCAGCTTAGAAGTTTATATATGTTTGTTTTCTGGTTGATGTTAATATGTCAAGTTCTCAAACTCCCTTCATGTTAGCAATACCATTTCTTTTGGTGAACCTCTCTAGTATGTATTTTATAGAAGAAAGTTCACATTGATCTGAGATCAGAGATCAGATTTTGTTAATTGGTATATTACTGAATTAACTCTGTTACTGACAGTTATTGGGATCTGTACACCATCTGAGGTTTTGGCTGATTTGCTTACAAGGAAAAGTAGTAACTGACAGCTCATACTTCAGAAGGAGAAAGGTTTATTGTTTTCAAAAGCAAGACTACAATATTAGCTTCAATTATCTTTAGGTATTTCTAGAATAATTTAATATACCATGGTACTTAAAAGGAAACAAAAATGTCTCTAACTTGATTAAATAGATTTTTTAAGCCTAAGGAGCAAAATTAGACTATTCACTGGCTGTCCAAGGGATGAGTAAATCAGAACAGTTAGAAGAAATGGAGAACATAAAAACAAACCCAGAGTGAGTATTTATTTAAATAATGAACAGTAGCATCATTGTGTCAGAGCTTTGAAATTCTTTCCCTAGTTGCTTATTTGAGTATTATTCCTTTAAGAATTGTAACAATATGATAGAAAAACCTGAGAAATTTCCTGACAATTTTACACATTCTGATCATGTGATTAAGACTCAGTGAAGCAGTTTTTGATTCTTTCCCGGTGGATATGGAGATCATTATCTATCTCTGAAGACTCGTCAAAACTTACCTCAAAGTTTTATTGTAGTCAGTTAGCAGTCTATAAAAGGAAAGACAGAATTCGCACTGAAAATGCTGGTAAGACAGGAAGAAGTTTAAAAATTACTCTCTAAATACTTTTCCTGTCTCATTTGTTGATCCAGGAACTCTGATCTGTGAACCTTATTTATGCATGAATGTTTTTAAATCTTAATTCCTTTGTTGTTGTTGTTGTTGTTGTTTTTTGCTCTTAAGCTCTTTCTGGTCTAAGTTTGTTGTACAATTCTGCCAACGGCTCTGGCCTTTTACATGTTAGTTGGTGCCAGTGTCATCTGTTTTGGATAATAAGCTCCTTGAGGGCAATGACTCTTTTGGCTTGGTTTCTATAACACTCTTTGATGGTGATCATAATGACTAAGTGGTTTGTTCCATTGATTTAAAATATATCCTTGACTTCTGGTTAGCATATTCTGAGAATTAATAGTATGGCAACTGTTTCTCAATAGTCATTTACTTTTAAATTGCCTGTATCATATTAAAATAAAACAATAGCTGGTATTTGTTGATCATTGCCAGAAGTGGTTTGAGCACTTTAAATTTATTATTTCATTTAATTTTCACCACATTTCACTGAAATTGGTGTTATTATTGTTCTCACTTCACAGATGAGAAAACTAAGGCTTAAAGAGGTTAAGTAACTTGCCTATTTTACAACTAGAAATATTATAGCTAAGAAACCCAGGTGTGTCTGATTTCAAAGACATTGCTTTCAACCACTGTATCATAGTTTTCTTTGAGCCCCTATGGACATTTGCAAGTGATTCTTTTATGTCTCTGAAGTCTATATTTTAGAGTTTTTTTTATACACTGCTTACAGAGAGTTACCATGATTGTAATAGTATAGCCTTGAAAAATGAGCGTTTCACTGATTTGTCTTTATTAAGAGCAAAAAATTCTTTAAAAATTCCTCAAATACCTTTTCCACATATCTAACATTGAAAAACCTGTTGTTTCAATTTTTAATGCTATTTGGACTGTGGGAGCGAACATTCCTGACGGTTGCTGTCAGTGCTGATACATTTTTTATTTCCATGATAATTCTTCTATAGATATGTGTTACTCTTTCTGATGTGGTGTTCACTAGTTTTTAATAAATAGGCTATATTGTGTGTGGTTTTTTTCATTGAGAGAACGATGGAGTTAAAAATAATCGCAATAATAATTTTAAAAGAACATGCTGACATTTAGATCTAAAGACTTTCTCCTCTAAATTCTTAAAAGTAGGTCATACTTTGGGCTTAAACTCTGAACAGATAACTTGCTCTCTGTGTTAGCTTACCTTTTGATCTTAAAGCAGCATTTATTCTTAACTTCAGTAAATTTTAAATTGTCCTTCCAAATTTGGAAATTCTGTATGAAATGAAAAATCACCAGTCATTTAAAGGAGAAAATTACAGAAACAAGTTTGGCACTTTTCTGTTCTGTTTCCTTGAAGAATTGGAACTTTTCTATCAGTGATCTCAGCTAGAAATATGAGACAGTTAAAAAAATACAGAAGTTCATCTTCACTTGAATAAAATTAAGGTTTGGGTAGCATCCGTAAATTCTCTATAGGTTAACCAGACGATGGTGGAAAAAGAGAATGTCTGTAGGTTACAGCCTGCCTCACTGAGTTAGCATAATCGTCAGTTCACTTGCTTCCCAGTACTCTATTCATTACAAGAAAACTGCTGTGGATCTTTGGAACTATTTTTCCTCAGCTCAATGATCACTACAAACCAATGACCTTTAGCCTTTTCTCTTTTATTTCCCTTATTCACAGCATGCTTTTTTTTCCCCTGACACAATTTCACTCTGTCACCCAGGCTGGAGTGCAGTGGCACGATCTTGGCTCACTGCAACTGCAACCCACCCCTTCCGGGTTCAAACGATTCTCATGCCTCAGCCTCCTGAGTAGCTGGGATTATAGGCCTATGCCACCATGCCCGGCTAATTTTTAGTAGACAACGTTCTGCCATGTTGGCGAGGCTGGTCTCGAACTCCTGACCTCAGGTAATCTGCCCACCTCAACCTCCCCAAGTGCTGGGATTACAGGCATGGGCCACCACACCTGGCCACATCGTGTTTTTTTTTTTTTTTTTTTTTTAAAGACAGACTCTCCCTCTGTCACCCAGGCTGGAGTGCAATGGTGTGATCTCGGCTCACTGCAACCTCTGCCTCATGGGTTTAAGTGATTATCCTGCCTCAGCCTCCTGAGTAACTGGGATTACAGACATGTGCCACCACACCCTGCTAATTTTTCTATTTTTAGTAGAGATGGGGTTTCTCCATGTTGACCAGGCTGGTCTTGAATGTCTGACCTCAGGTGATCTGTTCACCTCGGCCTCCCAAAGTGCTGGGATTACAAGCATGAGCCACCGCGCCTGGCCTCACATGCTTTCATATACTTAGATTTTCTCCTCCAGCCTATCTTGGCCTAATACTTCCTAGTTCCTGTAAGTATAAACATTAGGCTCATTTCTCTGCTATAGGTACTGGTGACTGAAACACCTACTTTTGCATACTGATTATTTTTCTGTAGTAGCATATTTTATATACTAACTATTTTAGAAAGGTGTATTCTGTGGCCAAAGAGAGTTGATGGGTTTGGGGTTGTAATTAAATGTTACTTTAAAAGTTTTAGATGTAGTAACTTTAAAAAATAATACAGGATTTGATTTACATACACCTATAGGAATTTTGAAAGGATGATTGCTGTAAGTGTGGTACCTGTTTACTTAGAGTGGGTATCCTTTAATAGTATAAACTTCCTACACTTATGCAAGTTTAACAAGTGTTTCTTTTGATATCAACTAACTGGTGATGATTCATTTCACATTTTAGCTCTCTTAGCCCTGTGATACCATCCCTCACCCTCACCCATAATACCCTGTCTGCTCTTCTGCTCCCTTCTATATTAACTCTATTTTTTCTTTCCAAATGCTTAGTAAGTTTGTTCTTCCCTTCCTTTCTTCCATCTCTTCATCTTCTTATTGACTGAAGATAGTAATTAAATTCTTTAAGTTTAGAAAATGAGAATATTTATATTTGACATTACATATTTTAAAAATGTTTTTAATTTTCATGGGTACATAGTAGGTATATATTTATGGACTACATGAGATACTTTGATACAGGCATATAATGCGTAATAATCACATCAGGGTAAATGGGATATCCATCACCTCAAACATGTATCCTTTCTTTGTGTTACAAACAAATCAGTTTGGCAAAAGCTCCAAACTATTCTACATAGTGTTTGTACTGATTTACATTCCCACCAGCAGTATATGAGTGTTCTCTTTTCTCCACATCCTCACCAGCATTTATTTCCTGTCTTTTGGATAAAAGCCATTTTAACTGGAGTGAGATAATATCTCATTGTAGTTTTGCATTTCTCTGATGATCAGTGATGTTGAACACCTTTTCATATATTTGTTTCTCATTTGTATGTCTTCTTTTGAGAAATGTCTATTCAAGTATTTTGCCCATTTTAAAATTAGACCATTAGTTTTTTTCCAATACAATTGTTTGCGCTCCTTACCTATTCTGGTTACTAATCCCTTGTCAGATGGGTAGTTTGCAAATATTTTCTCCCATTCTGTGGGTTCTCTCTTCACTTTGTTGATTGTTTGCTTTGCAGAAGATTTTTACCTTCATAAGATCTCATTTGTCTATTTTTGCTTTGGTTGCCTATGCTTGTGCGGTATTGCTCAAGAAACCTTTGCCCAGACCAATGTCCTAGAGAGTTTCCCTAGTGTTTTCTTGTAGTAGTTTTATAATTTGAGATCTTAGACTTAAGTCTTTAATTTTTTATTTGGTTGTTGTATATGCGTAGAGATGGGGTCTAGTTTCATTCTCTGCATATGGATATCTGTTTTTTCCCGCACCATTTATTGAAGAGACTATCCTTTCCCAAGTGTATACTCTTGGCACCTTTGTCAGAAATGAGTTCACTGTAGGTGTGTGGATTTATTTGGGGGTTCACTATTCCATTTCATTGATCTATGTGTCTATTTTTATGCCAGTACCTTGCTATTTTGGTTACTGTAGCTTTGTAGTGTAATTTGACGTCAGATAATGTGATTTCTCCGGTTTTCTTCTTTTTGTTTAGGATAGCTTCGGCTATTCTGAGTTTTTTGTGGTTCTATATAAATTTTAGTATAGTTTTTTTTTTCTATTTCTGTGAAGAATGTCATTGGTATTTGATAGGGATTGCATTGAATCTGTATATTGCTTTGAATAGTATGGGCATTTTAACAATATTGATTCTTCCAATCCATGAACATAGAATATCTTTCCATTTATTGTTGTCTTCTTCAGTTTCTTTCATCAGTGTTTTATAGTTTTCATTAGAGGAATCTTTCACTTCTTTGGTTAATTCCTAGGTATTTAGTTTTTATTTGTAGCTCTTGTAAATGAAATTACTTTGTAGATTTCTTTTTCAGATTGTTTGACGGTAGCATATAGTAATGCTACTGACTTTTGTATGTTGATTTTGTATCTTGCAAGTTTACTGAATTTGTTTATCAGCTCTAATAGGTTTTTGATGGAGTCTTTAGGTTTTTCCAAATGTAAGATTATATCATCTGCAAACAAGGATAATTTGACTTCTTCCTTTCCAATTTGGATTTTTTTTATTTTTTCACTTGTCTAATTGCTCCAGTATTACATTGAATAACAGTGGTGAAAGTGAACATCTTTGTTGTGTTGTAGATCTTAGAGGAAAGGCTTTCAGTTTTCCCCCTAATCAGTATGATACTAGCTATGGGTCTGTCTATATGGCTTTTATTGTGTTGAGGTATATTCTTTCTGTACCCAGTTTTTGGAGGGTTCATATCATGATGGGATGTTGAATTTTATCAAATGCTTTTTCAGCACCAATTGAAATGATCATATGTTTTTTGTCCTCCATTCTGTTGGTATGATGTGTCATTTTGATTTGCATATGTTAAACTATCCTTGCATCACTGGGATAAATCCCACTCGGTCTTGATGAATGATCTTTTTAGTGTGTTGTTGAATTCATTTGCTGGTATTTTCTGGAGGATTTTTGCATCAACGTTCATCAGTGATATTGGCCTATCATTTCCTTCTTTTCATGTGTCTTTGGTTTTGGTATCAGGGTAATACTAGCCTTGTAGAATGAGTTTGGAAGTATTCTCTTCTCTATTATTTGGAATTGTTTGAGTAGGATTGGTATTAGTAGCTTTTTAAATGTTTGGTAGAATTCAGCAGTGAAGCCAGCAGGTCCCAGACTTTTCTTTGCTGGGAAACTTTATTATGGCTTCATCCTATTATTTGTTATTGTTCTGTTCAGATTTGGGATTTCTTCCTGGTACAGTCTTGGTAAGGGTTATGTCTTTAGGAATTTATCCATTTCTTCTAGATTTTCCAATTTATTATATAATTGCTTATAATAGCTGCTAATGATCCTTTGAATTTCTGTAGTATTGGTTGTAATATCTCTTTTTTAATTTTTTATTTTTTTATTATTATACTTTAGGTTTTAGGGTACATGTGCACAATGTGAAGGTTTGTTACATATGTATCCATGTGCCATGTTGTTTTGCTGCACCCATTAACTCGTCATTTAGCATTAGGTATATCTCCTAATGCTGTCCCTCCCCCCTCCCCCCACCCCACAACAGTCCCCAGAGTGTGATGTTCCCCTTCCTGTGTCCATGAGTTCTCATTGTTCAATTCCCACCTATGAGTGAGAACATGCGGTGTTTGGTTTTTTGTCCTTGTGATAGTTTACTGAGAATGATGTTTTCCATTTTCATCCATGTCCCTACAAAGGACATGAACTCATCATTTTTTATGGCTGCATAGTATTCCATGGTCATCATCACTGGCCATCAGAGAAATGCAAATCAAAACCACAGTGAGATACCATCTCACACCAGTTAGAATGGCCATCATTAAAAAGTCAGGAAACAACAGGTGCTGGAGAGGATGTGGAGAAATAGGAACACTTTTACACTGTTGGTGGGACTGTAAACTAGTTCAACCATTGTGGAAGTCAGTGTGGCGATTCCTCAGGGATCTAGAACTAGAAATACCATTTGACCCAGCCATCCCATTACTGGGTATATACCCAAACGACTATAAATCATGCTGCTATAAAGACACATGCACACGTATGTTTATTGCGGCACTATTCACAATAGCAAATAGTTGGAACCAACCCAAATGTAATATCTCTTTTTTTATTTCTAATTTTATTAATTTGGGTCATCTGTCTTTTTTTGTTAATTGTTTTTGTTAGTCTGGCTAAAGGTTGGTCAATTTTGTTTATCTGTTTAAAAATCAACTTTTCATTTCATTGATCTTTTGTATTCTTCATTTCAATTTTATTTATTTCTGCTCTGATCTTTATTATTTCTCTTCTACTAGTTGTGGGTTTGGTTTGCTCTTGCTTTTCTTGTTCTTTAAGGTGTATCATTAGGTCATTTATTTGAAGTTTTCTTTTTTGATGTAAGTGCTTATGGCTATAAATGTTCCTCTTGGTACTGCTTTTGCTGTATCCCATAGGATTTGGCATGTTATATTTCTGGTACCATTTTTTTTTTCAAGAAATTTTTCAGTTTCCCTCTTAATCCCTTCATTGACTCACTGATCATTCAGTAGCATGTTACGTTGTTTCATTTTGATTTCCATGTATTTGTATCATTTCCAAATTCCCCTTGTTGTTGATTTCTAGGTTTATTCCATTGTGGTCAGAGAAGATGTACGATATTATTTCAATTTTTTGAATGTTTTAAGGCTTGTTTTGTGACCTAACTTATGGTCTATTCATGAGCTAACAAAAAGCGTATCTGTTCTGCAGCCGTTGGACAAAATGTTCTGTAGATATCTATTAGGTCCTTTTGGTCTACAGTGTAGATTAAGTCAGATGTTTCTTTATTGAAAATCTGTCTGGAAGATCTGACCAGTGCTGAAAGTGGGGTTTTGAAGTTTCCAACTATTATTGTGTTGGGTTTCTCTCTCTTTAGCTCCAGTAATGTTTGCTATATACATCTGGGTGCTCCAATGTTGGGTGCATATATATTTACAATTGTTATATCCTCCTGCTGAATTGAACCCTTTATCATTATGTAGTGACTTTCTTTGTCTCTTACAGTTTTTTTGTCATGAAATCTATTTTGTCTGATATAAACATATCTATTCTTGCTCCTTTTTGGTTTCTGTTGGCATGGAATATCTTTTTCCATCCTTTATTTTCAGTCTCTGTGTGTCTTTGTGGATGAAGTGTGTTTCTTGTAAGCAACAGGTCATTGGGTCTTGTTTTTCATCCATTCAGCCAGTTTGTATCTTTTGATTGGAGAGTTTAGTCCATTTACATTCAATATTATTGATAAGTAAGGAATTACTCCTGCCATTTTTAATTTAAAAAAAATTTTTTTGTGGTCTTCTCTTCTTTCCTTTTTTCTTTCTTTTAGTGAAGGTGATTTTCTCTGGTGATATGTTTTAATTCTTTGCTTTTTATTTTTTGTGTATCCATTGTATGTTTTTTGATTTAAGGTTACCATGAGGCTTGCAAATACTGTGACATTTATAACCCATTATTTAAACTGGTGGCAACTTGACACTGATCTCATAAATAAACTAAGAAACAAGCAAAGAGAAGACCAATAAACTCTACAATTTAAGTTCGTCCCTCCACTTTTTAGCTTTTTGTTTTTACTATTTATATTTTTTGTACTATGTCTTGAAGAATTGTTTTTGTTATTTTTGATTGGCTCATCTTTTGGTACTTTACGTACCACAGTTGCAGTGTTTTAATATTGTATGTTTTTTGTGTACTTACTATTACCAATACCTTTAGATGATTTCCTACCTTTTGAGGATTTCTTTTTTGCTCATTAATATCCTTTTCTTTCAGATTGAAGAATCCTTTAGCATTTCTTGTAGGACAGGTCTAGTGTTGATGATGAAATTCCTCAGTGTTGTTTGTCTAGGAATTTCTTTATTTTTCTTTCATGTTTGAAGGATATTTTCACCATCCATACTATTCTAGGGTAAAAGTGTTCTTCCTTCAGCTCTTTAAATGTCATGCCACTCTCTCCTGGCCTGTAGAGTTTCCACTGAAAAGTCTGCTGTCAGGCATATTGGAGCCCTGTTGTATATTATTTATTTCTTTTCTCTTGCTCCTTTTAGGATCCTTTCTTTATCCGTGACCTTTGGGAGTTTGATTATTAAGTGTCTTCTGCTCTTTTTTTAGGTTAAATCTGCTTGTTGTTATATAACCTTCTTAAACTTGAATATTGATATATTTCTCTAGGGTTGAGAAGTTCTCTGTAATTACCCCTTTGAATAAAGTTTTTACTCCCATCTCCATTATTTTTTAACCTCCTCTTTAAGGCCAATAACTCTTAGATTTACCCATTTGAGGCTGTTTTCTAGATCTTATAGGCATGCTTCATTCTTTTTTATTCCTTTTTTTCCTCTGACTGAATATTTTCAAATAGCCTGTCTTCAAGCGCACTAATTCTTTCTTCTCCTTAATCAGTTCTGCTGTTAAGAGACCCTGATGCATTCTTCAGCATGTCAGTTGTATTTTTTCAACTCCAGAATTTCTACGTAATTATTTTAAATTATTTCAATCTGATTGTTAAATTTATGTGATTTAATTCTGAATTCCTTCTCTGTGTTATCTTGAGTTTGAGTTTCCTCAAAACAGCTATTTTGAATTCTCCATCTGAAAGATTACATATCTCTGTCTCCAGCATTGTTCCCTGGTGACTTACTTACTTTGTTTGGTAAGGCAATGTTTTCCTGGGTGGTTTTGATGCTTGGGGATTTTTTTTGGTGTCTGGGAATTGAAGAGTTGGGTATTTATTGTAGTTTTGTAGTTTTGGCTTGTTTTTACCCACCATTCTTAGGAAGGCTTTTTAGGCATTTGAAGGGACTTGGGTATTGTTATCTCTGTTTTTGGTCACTGTAGTCATATTTTCATTAGGGGGCACCCCAAACCCTGTAATGTGGTGGCTCTTGCACACTCATAGAAGTACCACCTTGGTGATCTTGGATAAGATCTGAAGGAATTCTCTGGATTATCAGGCAGAGACTTTTGTTCTCTTTCCTTACTCCCAAACTTACTCTGTTTATTTCTCCTAAACAAACAGAGTCTCCCTGTGCTGAGCTGCCTGAAGTTAGAGGAGGGATGGCACAAGATGCTTGTGGCCACCATCACTGGGACTGTGCTTGATCAGACCTGAAGCTAGTACAGCATTGAGTGTTTTACATGGCAGCAGGCAAGAGAGAGAGTGTGAGGGCACAGGAAAAACTACCATTTATAAAACCGTCAGATCTCATGAGAAATCGGTATCATGAGAACAGCATGGAGGAAACTACCCCCCATAATCCAATCACTTTCCTCCCTCGACACTTGGGGATTACAATTTGAGATGAGATTTGGGTGTGGACACAGAGCCAAGCCATATTAGGCGTTATATGGTATTTTATTATTATTTTGTAGGCATGTTCTTTATCTGTGTTGGGAAGAAGTCTTATATAGGGTGAGGCTCAGCCATTTTGTATATGTTAAATCTAATGTAAAGATAATGCAGATAAACTTGCAAAGTATTTTAATGTATTTTACTTCCAAATTATAGGATGCTTCAAGATAGCCTCTGAGCTCTATGAGAGCAGAGATTTTTACTTGTCTTGGCTGGGCTCTATCTCCAGCTCTAAGCCCTTGGGTTCTGTTCCTGAAAGACACCATACCATGTCTTTCAGGCATGTCAACCTTCCTTCTGTTTTTATGCCAGATATCCTACTGTTTTCATCTAAAACATAAAGAGTGATGATCACTATGATTATCTCAATATTGACTTAAACTACTTAATAACTTTTAAAAAACAGTTTTATTTTCCAGAGACAGAGAACTATTCTTTTAGTGGTAATCTCTTGGTAGTTCAGTTGTTAGAAGTCACCATAAAATAACACCAACAAACATGGTCTTTACCAATCTTGTGCCATCTGGAGTTTATGGATAAAAATTGTGGTTGGGGAAATATCTTTGGCTTTAAATAAAACAACACTGTCAAGTTGAGTACTTCCCACTTCTTTGTAGTTTGTTGTTCATAGGATTTTGAATTATGGCTAAAATAAGTTTGTCTTCTTTAAGGAAGGAAAAGTAAATTGAGTTTTCAAATGTGAAGATCTTATTCCATTTATAAAAATGTTCATTTGGAGCAAGAATTTTCTCTACCATTTTTTAACTTTCATCTCTTTTAACATTCATTGATCTTATTGAATTTCACTTCTTATTAGTTTAAGACATTAATTTTTCATTAATAACATTGTCAATGGACTCACTGATTTTCAAAATGATCTTTAGAAATTGTTTAGGAATGACATAAAGCTAAACAGTGTTAATTCTGAATCATAAGCCACCTAATTGCATCTTTCTGTGCCCAACTTTGTAAAATCAAACCAAAATAAGATTTTAAAAAGGGTGCTGTGTGTACACTAGAAAAGATTCATGTAGGAAAAGGTGCCTGGACTAAGATGTATAAGGCAGGCAGAGAGGAGAGAGGAAGGTTCTCAAAGTAAAGGATAGCTTAGGTAAAGATATAAAGTGGAAGATGGAAGTCTTTCCAAGAGATAGTGACCATTCAGCTGTATCTAGACCAAAGGATTTTCACTGGGAGAGTAGGAATTAACACCAGAAATATAGGTTGGAAGAGTATGAGTATCATTGTGCCTGCTTTTATTTATTTACTTACTTATTTTCCTGAAGGTCTGTACATATAGAAGTAACATGTTCAACAAAAAGTTTTAGGAATATTAATTTGGTGAGGCATACAAGATGGGTGGGATGAGAGCAAGGGGATTGCTTCTTCCTTTATTCGGATTATCATAACAATTGAGATGAAGGGAGGGGGAAGCATCATGGAAAGTGGGACTTGTGATCTTGAGCAGGTCAGTTAAGCTTTCTGATCTTTTGTGGTTTGCCTCTGGACTATAGATGTGATACAAGTATCTTTTCTGATTGTCTCACTGGGTTGTCATAAGCATGAAAAGTTATAGTACACATATAAGCACTTTGTAAACTGTGAAGCTCATACACATTCACGATGTTATTATTATCATCATTTATTGGCAGATCAGGGGGTTTGTAGAACATTGTTACTAGTTGCTGAAAGAAAGTATTGGGCCAGGCGCAGTGGCTCACACCTGTAATCCCAGCACTTTGGGAGGCCAAGGCAGGTGGATCACGAGGTCAGGAGATTGAGACCATCCTGGCTAACACAGTGAAACCTCGTCTCTACTAAAAATCTAAAAACAAAATTAGCCGGGTGTGGTGGTGGGCACCTGTAGTCCCAGCTACTCGGGAGGCTGACGGGGGAGAATGGTGTGAACCCAGGAGGCGGAGCTTGCAGTTAGCCGAGATCACGCTACTGCACTCCAGCCTGGGCGACAGAACGAGAGTCCGTCAAAAAAAAAAAAAAAAGAAAAAGAAAGTATTGGATGTGAGAGACAGATGATGTCAAGGACTACTTGGTAAAGAATCAGAGATGATGCTTAGTGACTGAGAAGAGTATTGTAGATTAATGAAAAAATAGGAAGTCAAGACTGGGAGATGCTTTGGAAGTAAAAATGTATGTGTTTAGCTCTAGGAATATTGGTTGGAGGAGATATAGTACATGTGAGTGGAGATATTCAGTATCATTAACATAAAAGGCTTTGAGAGCAAGGTATGGAATAGAATGAGATTTTAATTTAGGGATTATTTGCATGGTAGGTAATTGAAGCCCTTTGCATTCTTGAGCTCTTGGGTCAATGGGTATGGAGGGGAGAGCAGACGGGAAAACCATGCATATATTTGCTCCTTTAGATACTCTCCCTCCTGTGCTCTGGTTCCTATTTTGAGGAGGAAAAGAAACTGTCCTTTATAACTACTACCCATCCACCCACTCGTTTTTAAAATTCTGCCTTGAAACGCAACATTTCCTTCAACAAAACTTCCTTTCAGAACTTCAATCTACAGAATGGGCTTCATTTTTTTTTTTTTTTTATACTTTAAGTTCTGGGGTACATGTGCAGAATGTGCAGATTTGTTACATAAGTGTACACATGCCATGATGGTTTGCTGCACCCATCAACCCGTCATCTACATTAGGTATTTCTCCTAATGCTATCCCTCCCCTAGCCCTCCATCCCCCAACAAGCCCCAGTGTATGATGTTCCCCTCCCTCTGTCCATGTGTTCTCATTGTTCAACTCCCACTTATGAGTGAGAACATGTGGTGTTTGGTTTTCTGTTCCTGTGTTACTTTGCTGAGAATGATGATTTCCAGCTTCATCCATGTCCCTGCAAAGGACATGAACTCATCCTTTTTTGTGGCTGCATAGTATTCCGTGATATATATATGTACCACATTTTCTTTATCCACTCTATCATTGATGGGCATTTGGGCTGGTTCCAAGTCTTTGCTATTGTGAATAGTGCTGCAATAAACATACATGTGCATGTGTCTTTATAGTAGAATGATTTATAATCCTTTGGGTAAATACCCAGTAATGGGATTGCTGGGTCAAATGGTATTTTTGGTTCTAGATCCTTGAGGAATTGCCACCCTGTCTTCCACAGTGGTTGAACTAATTTACACTACCAACAGTGTAAAAGTGTTCCTATTTCTCCACATCCTCTACAGCATCTGTTGTTTCCTTTGTAAGGATCACCATTCTGACTGGCATGAGATGGTATCTCACTGTGGTTTTGATTTGCGTTTCTCTAATGACCAGTGATGATGATGTTTTTTTCATATGTTTGTTGGCCACATAAATGTCTTCTTTTGAGAAGTGTCTGTTCATATCCTTTGCCCACTTTTTGATGGGGTTGTTTGTTTTTTTCTTGTAAATTTGTTTAAGTTCCTTGTAGATTCTGGATATTAGCCCTTTGTCAGGAGGATAGATTGCAAAAATTTTCTCCCATTCTGTAGATTGCCTGTTCACTCTGATGATGTTTCTTTTGCTGTGCAGCTCTTTAGTTTAGTTAGATCCCATTTATCAATTTTGGCTTTTGGTGTTTTAGTCAGGAAGTCTTTGCCCATGCCTATGTCCTGAATGGTATTGCTTAAGTTTTCTTCTAGAGTTTTTATGGTTTTAGGTCTTACAAGTCTTTAATCCATCTTGGGATAATTTTTGTATAAGGTGTAAAGAAGGAGTCCAGTTTCAGTTTTCTGCATATGGCTAGCCAGTTTTCCCAACACCATTTATTAAATAGAGAATCCTTTCTCCATTGCTTGTTTCTGTCAGGCTTGTCAAAGATCAGATGGTTGTAGATGTTTGGCATTATCTCTGAGGCCTCTGTTCAGTGCCATTGGTCTATATATCTGTTTTGTTACCAGCACCATGCTCTTTTGGTTACTGTAGCCTTGTAGTATAGTTTGAAGTCAGATAGCGTGACGCCTCCAGCTTTGTTCTTTTGGCTTTGGATTGCCTTGGCTATGCGGGCTCTTTTTTTGGTTCCACATGAAATTTAAAGTAGTTTTCTCTAATTTTGTGAAGAAAGTCATTGGTAGCTTGATGGGGATAGCATTGAATCTATAAGTTACCTTGGGCAGTATGGCCATTTTCACGACATTGATTCTTCCTGTCCATGAGCATGGAATGCTTTTCCATTTGTTTATGTCCTCTCATTTCATTGAGCAGTTCTCCTTGAAGAGGTCCTTCACATCCCTTGTAAGTTGGATTCCTAAGTATTTTATTATCTTTGTAGCAATTGTGAATAGGAATTCACTCATGATTTGGCTCTCTGTTCGTCCTTTACTGGTATATAGGAATGCTTGTGATTTTTGCACATTAATTTTGTGTCCTGAGACTTTGCTAAAGTTGCTTATCAGCTTAAGGAGATTTTGGGCTGAGATGATGGGGTTTTTTAAATATACAATCTGTCATCTGCAAACAGAGACAATTTGATTTCCTCACTTCCTATTTCAATACCCTTTATTTATTTCTCTTGCCTGATTGCTGTGGCCAGAACTTCCAATAATATGTTGAATAGGAGTGGTGGGAGAGGGCATCCTTGTCTTGTGCCGATTTTCAAAGGGAATGCTTCCAGCTTTTTCCCATTCAGTGTGATATTGGCTGTGAGTTTGTCATAAATAGCTCTTATTATTTTGAGATACACTTCATCAATACCTAGTTTCTTGAGAGTTTTTAGCATGAACGGGTGTTGAATTTTGTTGAAGGCCTTTTCTGCATCTACTGAGATAATCATGTGTTTTTTTGTCATTGGTTCTGTTTGTGTGATGGATTACATTTATTGATTTACGTATGTTGAACCAGCCTCGCATCCCAGGGATGAAGCCGACTTGATCATGGTGGATAAGCTTTTTGATGTGTGCTGGATTCAGTTTGCCAGTATTTTATTAAGGGCTTTTGCTTTGATGTTCATCAGGGATATTGGCCTGAAATTTTCTTTTTTTGTTATTTCTCTGCCAGGTTTTGGTATCAGGATGGTGCTGGGCTCATAAAATAGTTAGGGAGGAATCCCTCTTTTTCTGTTGTTTGGAATAGTTTCAGAAGGAATGGTACCAGCTCCTCTTTGTAGCTCTGGTAGAATTCGGCTGTGAATCCATCTGGTCCTGGGCTTTTTTTGGTTAGTAGGCTATTAATTACTACCTCAATTTCAGAACTTGTTATTGGTCTATTCAGGAATTCGACATCTTCCTGGTTTAGTCATGGGAGGGTGTATGTGTCTAGGAATTTGGCTATTTCTTCTAGATTTTCTAGTTTATTTGCATAGAGGTGTTTATAGTATTCTCTGATGGTAGTTTGTATTTCTGTGGGATCAGTGGTGATATCCCCTTTATCATTTTTTATTGCATCTATTTGATTCTTGTCTCTTTTCTTCTTTATTAGTCTAGCTAGTGGTCTATCTATTTTGTTAATCTTTTTAAAAAACCAGCTCCTGGATTCATTGATTTTTTCTTGAAGGATTTTTCATGTCTCTATCTCCTTCAGTTCTGCTGTGATCTTAGTTATTTGTGGTCTTCTGGTAGCTTTTGAGTTTGTTTGCTCTTGCTTCTGTAGTTCTTTTAATTGTGACATTAGGGTGTCGATTTTAGATCTTTCCCGCTTTCTCTTGTGGGCATTTAGTGCTATAAATTTTCCTGTAAATGCTGCTTTAGTTGTGTCCCAGAGATTCTGGTATGTTGTGTCTTTGCTTTCATTGGTTTCAGAGAACTTATTTATTTGTGCTTTCATTTCATTATTCACCCAGTAGTCATTCAGGCATAGTTTGTTCAGTTTCCATGTAGTTGCATGGTTTTGAATGATTTTCTCAATCCTGAGTTCTAATTTGATCGCACTGTGGTTTGAGAGACTGTTTGTTATGATTTCTGTTCTTTTGCATTTGCTGAGGAGTGTTTTACTCCAGTTATGTGGTCAATTTTAGAATAAGTGCGATGTGGTGCTGAGAAGAATGTATATTCTGTTGATCTGGGGTGGAGAGTTATGTAGATGTCTATTAGGTCTGCTTGGTCCAGAGCTGAGTTCAAGTCCTGGATATCTTTGTTAATTTTCTGTCTCATTGATCTGTGTAATATTGATAGTGGGGTGTTAATGTCTCCCACTGTTACTGAGTGAGAATCTAAGTCTCTTTGTAGGTCTCTAAGAACTTACTTTATGAATCTGGGTGCTCCTGTATTGGGCGTATGTATATTTAGGATAGTTAGCTCTTCTTGTTGCATTGATCGATCCCTTTACCATTATGTAATGGCCTTCTTTGTCTCTTTTGATCTTTGTTGGTTTAAAGTCTGTTTTATCAGAGACTAGGATTGCAGCCCCTGCTTTTTTTGGCTTTCCATTTGCTTGGTAAATATTTCTCCATCCCTTTATTTTGAGCCTATGTGTGTCTTTGCACGTGAGATGGGTCTCCTGAATACAGCACACCGATGGGTCTTGACTGTTTATCCAATTTGCCAGTCTGTGTCTTTTAATTGGGGCATTAGCCTGTTTACATTTAAGGTCAATATTGTTATGTGTGAATTTGATCCTGTCATTATGATGCTAGCTAGTTATTTTGCCCGTTAATTGATACAGTTTCTTCGTGGTTTTGATGGTCTTTACAATGTGGTATGTTTTTCAATGGCTGGTACTGGTTTTTCCTTTCTGTATTTATTCTTCCTTCAGGATCTCTTGTAAGGCAGGCCTGGTGGTGACAGAGTATCTCAGCATTTGCTTGTCTGTAAAGGATTTTATTTCTCCTTCGCTTATGAAGCTTAGTTTGGCTGGTTATGAAATTCTGGGTTGAAAATTCTTTAAGAATATTGAATATTGGCCCCCACTTTCTTTTGGCTTGTAGTGTTTCTGCAGAGAGATCCACTGTTAGTCTGATGGGCTTCCTTTTGTGGGTAACCCAACCTTTCTCCTCTTGCTGCCCTTAACATTTTTGCCTTCATTTCAACCTTGGTGAATCTAACGATTATGTGTCTTGGGGTTGCTCTTCTGGAGGACTATCTTTGTGATGTTCTCTGTATTTCCTGAATGTGAATGATGGCCTCTCTTGCTAGGTTGGAAAGTTCTCTTGGATAACATCCTGAAGAGTGTCTTCCAATTTGGTTCCATTCTCCCCATCACTTTCAGGTACACCCATCAAACGTAGATTTGGTCTTTTCACATAATCCCATATTTCTTGGAGGCTTTGTTCATTTCTTTTCATTCTTTTTTCTCTAATCTTGTTTTCACGCTCTATTTCATTAAGTTGATTTTCAATCTCTGATATCCTTTCTTCTGCTTGATCTATTCAGCTATTGATACTTGTGTATGCTTCATGAAGTTCTTGTGCTGTGTTTTTCAGCTCCATCAGATCATTTATGTTTTTCTCTAAACTAGTTATTCTTGTTAGCAATCCCTGTAACCTTTTTTCAACATTCTTAGTTTCCTTGCATTGGGTTAGAACATGCTTGTTTAGCTCAGAGGAGTTAATTACTACCCACTTTCTGAAGCCTACTTTTGTCAACTTGTCAAACTTATTCTCCATCCAGTTTTATTCCCTTGCTGAGAAGGAGTTGTGATCCTTTAGAAGAGAAGAGACATTCTGGTTTTTGGAATTTTTAGCCTTTTTGCCATGGTTTTTTTTTCATCTGTGAGGATTTATCTACCTTTGGTCTTTGATGCTGGTGACGTTTGGATGGGGTTTTTCTGTGGATGTCCTTTTTGTTGATATTGATCCTCTTCCTTTCTGTTTGTTAATTTTCCTTTTAATAGTCAGGCCTCTCTTCTGCAGGTCTGCTGGAGTTTGCTGGAGGTCCACTCCAGACCATTTGCTTGGGTATCACCAGCGGAGGCTGCAGAACAGCAAAGATTGTTGCCTGTTCCTTCCTCTGGAATCTTCGTCCTGGGGAGGGGCACTTGCCACATGCCAGCTGGAGCTGTCCTGTATGAGGTGTCTGTCGACCCCTACTGGGAGGTGTCTCCCAGTCAGGAGACACGGGGGTCAGGGACCCACTTGAGGAGGCAATCTGTCTCTTAGCAGAGCTCAAGCACTGTGCTGGGAGATCCACTGCTCTCTTCAGAGCTGGCAGGCAGGAACTTTTAAGTCTGCTGAAGCTGCGCCCACAGCCGCCTCTTCCCCCAGGTGCTCTGTCCCAGGGAGATGGCACTTGTATCTTATAAGCCCCTGACTGGGGCTGCTGCCTTTCTTTCAGAGATGCCCTGCCCAGAGAGGAGGAATCTAGAGAGGCAGACTGGCTACAGCTGCTTTGCTGAGCTGTGGTGGGCTCCGCCCAGTTCAAACTTCCCAGTTGCTTTGTTTAAACTGAGAGAGGAAAACCGCCTCCTCAAGCCTCAGTAATGGAGGATGCCTCTCCCCCAACCAAGCTGGAGTGTCTGGGTCAACTTCAGACTGCTGTGCTGGCAGTGAGAATTTCAAGCCAGTGGATCTTAGCTTACTGATCTCCATGTGGGTGGGAAAATTTCAAGCCAGTGGATCTTAGCTTGCTGAGTTCCATGGGGGTGGGATCTGCTGAGCTAGACCACTTTGCTCCCTGGCTTCAGCTGCCTTTCCCAGGGAGTGAACAGTTCTGTCTCGCTGGCATTCTAGGTGCCACCGGGGTATGAAAAGAAACTCCTGCAGCTAGCTTGGTGTCTGCCCAAATGGCCGCCCAGTTTTGTGCTTGAAACTTAGGGCCCTGGTGTTGTAGGCATCTGAAGGAATCTTCTGGTCTGTGTGTTGTGAAGACCATGGGAAAAGCATAGTATCTGGGCTGGAGTGTACGGCAGGGTCCCTCATGGCTTCCCTTGGCCAGGGGAGGTAGTTTCCTGATCCCTTGTGCTTCCCGGGTGAGATGGCACCCCACCCTGCTCCTGCTTGCCCTCGTGGGCTGTACCCACTGTCTAACCAGTCCCAATGAGATAAGCCAGGTACCCCAGTTGGAAATGCAGACATCACCCACCTTCTGCATTGATCTCGCTGGGAGCTGCAGACCTGAGCTATTCCTATTCAGCCACCTTGCCAGCCACCCCGGGCTTCATTTTTATGGAGGCATAGTATTAAAAGAGTGAACTTGCTACTTACGATGAATTTCAAAAGGGTAATGAGAGGGTCTTTTATCTCTGGATAGTTCCCTCTCCCCTTCATTTGTACATCATGATTTGGAGAATCTGGCACTAAACTTGTCTTGATAATGAAAAAGGGTTGAGAACCATTCAGCCGATGTCACCCTGGGCATCAGATATATATTGGAGTTCAAATCCCTTAGTCTTTGTCACTGAATCAGGACCATCTGGTAGGATTGTACAAGTTGTGCCCTGTCATTAAGACCCTAGATAACCTGACTCCAGTAAGTCTTCTCTGCCTTACCTTCTACATTTCTATATTCTAACCAAACAAGTCTGTATAATGTTTCCAAAACATACCATGTACTTTCCCTCCTCCATACTTTTGACTGCTTCATAATAAAAAATACACGTTTAACTTTTGACTCCTACATAATAGAAAATACACGTTTAACTTTTGACTCACAGAAATTAACCTCTAGTAACCTATTGTTAACCAGATGCCTTACCAATAAATGAAGTCAATTAACACATAATTTGTATGTAATATGTATTATGTACTGTCTTCTTACAGTAAAGTAAGCTAAAGAAGAATGTTACTGTCATTAAGAAAATAATAAGGAAGAAAAAGCATATTAATTAAGTGGAAGTGGATCGCTGTAAAGGTCTTCTTCCTCATCATCTTCACATTTATTAGGCTGAGGAGGAGGAAGAGGAGAGAAGTTGGTCTTGCTGTCTCGGGGGTGGCACAGGCAGAGTCTGCATATAAGTAGACCCTACAATTCAAACCTGTGCTGTTCAAAGGTCAGCTGTAGATGCTAGTTAAAAAAGACACATATTCACAAAACATACCTTTTTAGTGGAAATTCCATTATTGACAACCCTCTAGTCATATATAATGATGAGAAACAGCAGCATGAGTATTAGGCTACCAAGCAATTGGTTGTCATTTCTAAACATAGTATGCAGTTTCCCACTCCTTGCCTTAGAAAATAATGTTCCCTCTGCCTACAATATGTGTTGCCTCTTTCCTTGCCTGGCAACCTTCTAGTTATCTTTCAAAACCCCCCTTAAATATCATCACCTCTGTAAGGACATTCCTGTCTCCTAGGCAGAATTAGTCACTTCCTCCTCCCAATCTGCCTGTATGAAAGCCCATATAGTACTCCTGTACTCCACTGTGAGTTCTCCTAAATAGGTGCCATCTGTTTAGCCCCAGCTTCAGAAGTGCTTACGTGCTCCAACCGTTTAGAGAATGAATGAGTTAATGAATAATACAGAAACTCCAAAATGGTCAAAAGTCCAGATTTTTGACAAGAATGATGGGCTAACATCCTTCCCTTACCTAACCATTTGCCAGTTGTGGTTTCTGTTTTGTATTATTTTAATACGAAATTAAACATTTGAAGTTTTATTTTCAATGCTTGTCTTCCTATGTCCCACTAGAAGACCATTTAATTAAAGGGAGGGCCTGAAGAAGGGGCCTAGGCAGTTTGCATTTGGGCTAATTAATCCCTGATCTCCATACTAGAAGGTTCTCTTTAGTACTAATCATATTTTCTATCTGTAGGAGTAGTCTCAATGATCTGTACACAATTCATTCTATCGTTTTGCCTTCAACCAGTTCTTAGAAAATGATTTACAAAAATGTTATTATTTCATTTATTCAGGGAAAAAGAAAACATGTTCTAATTCCCCAGTGGCATATACTATATACAGATTTTAAGGTAGATACTTCTACAGTAAGAAAATGGATTAATACTTCCTAGCAACATACTACAATGAAGTAGTAGCACTGACATTTTTGTTTTAACTTCTTTGTTATTAACTATGGAAGTCATAATTTGATACAGATTTTTATTTAATTCCATGTTTTTGATACTCTTGAAAATAGTATTTTTAATTTCAGTTTCCAATAGATTTTGTACCTGTTTTTCTATTTTTTTTTTTATTTCTACTGTTTGTTACTTTCTTCCTTCTTATTTGCTCATTGTTTTCTAATTTCTTAAAGTGGAAGCATAGGAATTTTATTTGAAATACTTTTTTGAATATATACATTAAATGCCTTAAATTCTTCTCTAAACACTGCTTTGTGTCTTAGCTCAGGCTGCCATAACAAAATACTGTAGACTGGGTAGAAAACAGATATTTATTTTTCACAATTCTGGAGACTGGGAAGTTCAAGATCCAGGTGCCCCCAGATTTGGTTCCTAGTAGAGGCCCCCTTCTAGCTTGCAGAGGGCTTCCTGTCTGCATCCTTATGTGACTGAAAGAGATGGAGTGGAGTAGGGAGGGACAGGCTCTGTCTTCCTCTTCTTATATGGACACTAATTCCATCATAGAGGCCCATCCTCATAAACTCATCTAAATCTAATTACCTCCAAAAGGCCTCACCTCCAATGCTAAAACACTGGATGTTAGAACTTCAACATATCAGTTTTGGGTGGCACAAGCATTCAGTTCATAACAGCTTCCAAAAGTTTAATATTTTATGTTTATGTTTTCAATGAGTAAATATTTGTCAAAATATTTTCTACTTTTGTGATTTATTTTTGAACTATGGAATATTTAGAAGTGTGTAGTATAATTTCCAACTATTTTGGGTTTCTAATATTAATCTGTTGATTGTTAATTAATCTGTTAATTGATAGAAATCAATTGCTAATTGAGTTCTATTTTAATCCCATTGTAGTCTGGAATATAATTCCTATGATATTAAACTTTTAAATTTATAATGATTTGTTTTTTGATCCAGAATATAGTTTATCTCAATAAATATTTCATTTATACTTAGCAAGAATATGTATTCTGTTTGAGGATAGAGTATCCTATAAATATCAATTAGGTCAAGTTGGTTGATAGTGTTGATCATGTCAGCCTATATCTATTGATTTTATGTCTTACTTATTTTATCAATCCTGAGAGAGGAATATTGAAATCTCATCTATAGTTGTGGATGTGTCTATTTCTCCTTTCAGTTATTTTTTTTTTTCTGTATTTTAAGTCTCTCTTATCGGGTACATACACATTTAGCATTATATCTTTTAGCTGAATTGACCCTTTCATCATTAAGTTACATACCTTGACTCCTGGTAACATTTCTTATTCTTTAGAGCCTCTACTTTGTCTGATATGTAGCTTCTGCAGGTTACTTTTGATTTGTATTTGCCCGGTAAATCTTTCTCTGTTCTTTTAGGCTAATCTTCAGTAAATTTTTTGTATATGTCTGTGGTTGACTCTTGCTTTTTAAAATCTCATGTAACAACTTTTGCTTTTTAATTGAAGCATGTAGATCTGTGCTGTCACATATATGCGACTACAGTTGGCCCAACATATTTTAAGATTCTGCATCAGCAGATTCAACCAACCACAGATTGAAAATATTCAGAAAAAATTATAATACAACAATAAAAAAAGCCCCCAAATTTAAAAATACACTGTAAAAACCGTTTATTTAGCATTTACATTGCATTAGGATTATAAATAATCTGGAGATGATTTAAAGTGTATAGAAGGATATACATAGGTTACATGCAAATACTACACCATTTTATATATGGGACTTGTGCATTCTCAGATTTTGTTATCCACAGGAAGTCCTGTAACTAATCCCCACAGATAGCAAGGGACAACTGTATTTAAATGTAACTTAGTTAAAATTAAAATTTAGTTTCTTTTTTTTTAAACTTTATCATTAATATACTTTAAGTTTTAGGGTACATGTGCACAACGTGCAGGTTAGTTACATATGTATATATGTGTCATGTTGGTGTGCTGCACCCATTAACTCATCATTTAGCATTAGGTATATCTCCGAATGCTATACCTCCCCCCTCCCCCCACCCCACAACAGACCCCAGTGTGTGATGTTCCCTGCCCTGTGTCCATGTTTTCTCATTGTTCAGTTCCCACCTATGAGTGAGAACATGCGGTGTTTGGTTTTTTGTCCTTGAGATAGTTTGCTGAGAATGATGGTTTCCAGTTTCATCCATGTCCCTACAAAGGACATGAACTCATCATTTTTTATGGCTGCATAGTATTCCATGGTGTATATGTGCCACATTTTCTTAATCAAGTCTACCGTTGTTGGACATTTGGGTTGGTTCCAAGTCTTTGCTATTGTGAATAGTGCTGCAATAAACATACATGTGCATGTGTCTTTATAGCAGCATGATTTATAATCCTTTGGGTATATACCCAGTAATGGGATGGCTGGGTCAAATGGTATTTCCAGTTCTAGATCCCTGAGGAATCGCCACACTGACTTCCACAATGGTTGAACTAGTTTACAGTCCCACCAACAGTGTAAAAGTGTTCCTATTTCTCCACATCCTCTCCAGCACCTGTTGTTTCCTGACTTTTTAATGATGGCCATTCTAACTGGTGTGAGATGGTATCTCATTGTGGTTTTGATTTGCATTTCTCTGATGGCCAGTGATGATGAGCATTTTTTCATGTGTTTTTTGGCTGCATAAATGTCTTCTTTTGAGAAGTGTCTGTTCATCTCCTTCACCCACTTTTTGATGGGGTTGTTTGTTTTTTTCTTGGAAATTTGTTTGAGTTCATTGTAGATTCTGGATATTAGCCCTTTTTCAGATGAGTAGGTTGTGAAAATTTTCTCCAATTCTGTAGGTTGCCTGTTCACTGTGATGGTAGTTTCTTTTGCTGTGCAGAAGCTCTTTAATTTAATTAGATCCCATTTGTCAATTTTGGCTTTTGTTGCCATTGCTTTTGGTGTTTTAGACATAAAGTCCTTGCCCATGCCTATGTCCTGAATGGTATTGCCTAGGTTTTCTTCTAGGGTTTTTATGGTTTTAGGTCTAACATGTAAGTCTTTAATCCATCTTGAATTAATTTTTGTATAAGGTGTAAGGAAGGGATCCAGTTTCAGCTTTCTACATATGGCTAGCCAGTTTTCCCAGCACCATTTATTAAATAGGGAATCCTTTCCCCATTTCTTGTTTTTGTCATGTTTGTCAAAGGTCAGATGGTTGTAGATGTGTGGTGTTATTTCTGAGGGCTCTGTTCTGTTCCATTGGTCTATATCTCTGTTTTGGTACCAGTACCATGCTGTTTTGGTTATTGTACCCTTGTAGTATAGTTTGAAGACAGGTAGCGTGATGCCTCCAGGTTTGTTCGTTTGGCTTAGGATTGACTTGGCGATGTGGGCTCTTTTTTGGTTTCATATGAACTTTAAAGTATTTTTTTCCAATTCTGCGAAGAAAGTCATTGGTAGCTTGATGGGGATGGCATTGAATCTATAAATTACCTTGGGCAGTATGGCCATTTTCACGATGTTGATTCTTCCTACCCATGAGCATGGAATGTTCTTCCATTTGTTTGTATCCTCTTTTATTTCATTGAGCAGTGGTTTGTAGTTCTCCTTGAAGAGGTCCTTCACGTCCCTTGGAAGTTGGATTCCTAGGTATTTTATTCTCTTTGAAGCAATTGTGAATGGGAGTTCACTCATGATTTGGCTCTCTGTTTGTCTGTGATTGGTGGATAAGAATGCTTGTGATTTTTGTACATTGATTTTGTATCCTGAGACTTTGCTGAAGTTGCTTATCAGCTTGAGGGGATTTTGGGCTGAGATGATGGGGTTTTCTAGATATACAATCATGTCATCTGCAAACAGGGACAATTTGATTTCCTCTTTTCCTAATTGAATACCCTTTATTTCCTTCTCCTTCCTGATAGCCCTGGCCAGAACTTCCAACACTATGTTGAATAGGAGTGGTGAGAGAGGGCATCCCTGTCTTGTGCCCGTTTTCAAAGGGAATGCTTCCAGTTTTTGCCCATTCAGTATGATATTGGCTGTGGGTCTGTCATAGATAGCTCTTATTATTTTGAGATACGTCCCATCAATACCTAATTTATTGAGAATTTTTCGCATGAAGGGTTGTTGAATTTTGTCAAAGGCCTTTTCTGCATCTATTGAGATAATCATGTGGTTTTTGTCTTTGGTTCTGTTTATATGCTGGATTATATTTATTGATTTGTCTATGTTGAACCAGCCTTGCATCCCAGGGATGAAGCCCACTTGATCATGGTGTATAAGCTTTTTGATGTGCTGCTGGATTTGGTTTACCAGTATTTTATTGAGGATTTTTACATCTATGTTCATCAAGGATATTGGTCTAAAATTCTCTTTTTTGGTTGTGTCTCTGCCTGGCTTTGGTATCAGGATGATGCTGGCCTCATAAAATGAGTTAGAGAGGATTCCCTCTTGTTCTATTGATTGGAATAGTTTCAGAAGGAATGGTACCAGCTCTTCTTTGTACCTCTGGTATAATTCGGCTGTGAATCCATCTGGTCCTGGACTTTTTTTGGTTGGTAAGCTATTGATTATTGCCTCAATTTCAGAGCCTGTTATTGGTCTATTCAGAGATTGAACTTCTTCCTGGTTTAGTCTTGGGAGGATGTATGTGTCGAGGAATTTATCCATTTCTTCTAGGTTTTCTAGTTTATTTGCGTAGAGGTGTTTGTAGTATTCTCTGATGGTAGTTTGTATTTTTGTGGGATCGGTGGTGATATCCCCTTTATCCTTTTTTATTGCATCTATTTGATTCTTCTCTCTTTTCTTCTTTATTAGTCTTGCTAGCGGTCTATCAATTTTGTTGATCTTTTCAAAAAACCAGCTGCTGGATTCACGAATTTTTTTTTTTTTTTTTTTTTTTGAGACGGAGTCTTGCTCTGTCGCCCAGGCTGGAGTGCAGTGGTGCAATCTCGGCTCACTGTAAGCTCCACCTCCCGGGTTCACGCCATTCTCCTGCCTCAGCCTCTCCGACTAGCTGGGACTACAGGCGCCCGCCACCACACCCGGCTAATTTTTTTATATTTTTAGTAGAGACAGGGTTTCACCGTGGTCTCGATCTCCTGACCTCGTGATCTGCCCGCCTCGGCCTCCCAAAGTGCTGGGATTACAAGCGTGAGCCACCGCGCCCGGCCGGATTCATGAATTTTTTGAAGGGTTTTTTGTGTCTCTATTTCCTTCAGTTCTGCTCTGATCTTAGTTATTTCTTGTCTTCTGCTAGCTTTTGAATGTGTTTGCTCTTGCTTTTCTAGTTCTTTTAATTGTGATGTTAGGGTGTCAATTTTAGATCTTTCCTGTTTTCTCTTGTGGACATTTAGTGCTATAAATTTCCCTTTATACACTGCTTTGCATGTGTCCCAGAGATTCCGGTATGTTGTGTCTTTGTTCTCATTGGTTTCAAAGAACACCTTTATTTCTGCCTTCATTTCATTATTTACCAAGTAGTCATTCAGGATCAGGTTGGTCAGTTTCCATGTAGTTGAGTGGTTTTGACTGAGTTTCTTAATCCTGAGTTCTAGTTTGATTGCACTGTGGTCTGAGAGACAGTTTGTTGTAATTTCTGTTCCTTTACATTTGCTGACGAGAGCTTTACTTCCAACTATGTGGTCAATTTTGGAATAGATCACGTAGTCCCATATTTCTTGGAGGCTTTGTTCATTTCTTTTTATTCTTTTTTCTCTAAACTTCTCTTCTCGCTTCATTTCATTCATTTCGTCTTCCATCACTGATACCCTTTCTTCCAGTTGATCTCATCGGCTACTGAGGCTTCTGCATTTGTCACGTAGCTCTCATGCCTTGGTTTTCAGCTCCATCAAGTCCTTTAAGGACTTCTCTGTATTGATTATTCTAGTTATCCATTCGTCTAATTTTTTTCAAAGGTTTTAACTTCTTTGCCATTGGTTCGAATTTCCTCCTGTAGCTCGGAGTAGTTTGATCGTCTGAAGCCTTCTTCTCTCAACTTGTCAAAGTCATTCTCCGTCCAGCTTTCTTCCATTGCTGGTGAGTAGCTACGTTCCTTTGGAGGAGGAGAGGCGCTCTGATTTTTAGAGTTTCCAGTTTTTCTGCTCTGTTTTTTTCCCATCTTTGTGGTTTTATCTACCTTTGGTCTTTGATGATGGTGACGTTCAGATGAGTTTTGGTGTGGATGTCCTTTCTGTTTGTTAGTTTCCCTTCTAACAGACAGGACCCTCAGCTGCAGGTCTGCTGGAGTTTGTTAGAGGTCCACTCCAGACCCTGTTTGCCTGGGTATCAGCAGCGGTGGCTGCAGAACAGCGGACATTGGTGAACCGCAGATGCTGCTGCCTGATCATTCCTCTGGAAGTTTTGTCTCAGAGGAGTACCCGGCCGTGTGAGGTGTCAGTCCGCCCCTACTGGGGCCTGCCTCCCAGTTAGGCTGCTCGGAGGTCATGGACCCACTTGAGGAGGCAGTCTTCCCGTTCTCAGATCTCAAGCTGCGTGTTGGGAGAACCACTACTCTTTTCAAATCTGTCAGAGAGGAACACTTAAGTCTGCAGAGGTTACTGCTGTCTTTTTGTTTGTCTGTGCCCTGCCCCCAGAGGTGGAGCCTACAGAGGCAGGCAGGCCTCCTTGAGCTGTGGTGGGCTCCATGCCGTTGGAGCTTCCTGGCTGCTTTGTTTACCTAAGCAAGCCTGGGCAATGGCGGGCGCCCCTCCCCCAGTCTCGCTGTGGCCTTGCAGTTTGATCTCAGACTGCTGTGCTAGCAATGAGCGAGACTCTGTGGTCATAGGCCCCTCCGAGCCAGGTGCGGGATATAATCTCCTGCTGTGCCATTTTTTAAGCCCGTTGGAAAAGCGCAGTATTAGGGTGGGAGTGACTCGATTTTCCAGGTGCTGTCTGTCACCGCTTTCTTTAACTAGGAAAGGGAATTCCCTGACCCCTTGTGCTTCCCGGGTAAGCCGATGCGTCGCCCTGCTTCGGCTCGCGCATGGTGTGCTGTACCCACTGTCCTGCACCTACTCTCTGGCACCCCCCAGTGAGATGAACCCGGTACCTCAGTTGGAAATGCAGAAATCACTGGTCTTCTGTGTCGCTCATGCTGGGAGCTGTAGACCGGAGCTGTTCCTATTCGGCCATCTTGGCTCCTCCCCCCTAAAATTTAGTTTCTTAATCACAGTAGCCGTTTTTAATGATCTCAATATATGTGGCAAGTGGCTATAACATTGGACAGTATGGCTCTAGAACATAGGAGGGTTTACTGCCCCTTGTCTTGATGGCAGCTGAATGCTGCTTTGTGTCTTTAGAGGGTCTTGGGTCAGAGCAAACGCTTTTTCTCTGTGAAGGTATAGGGTATAGGAGGGCCTCCTGACCCTCTGTCAGTGGCAGATAGTTTTTGCCATATATCGAAATGTAGTATCTGGCCCGTGGCCCTGGGCCAAAGCAGTGCCTGCCACCAGCGGATAGTGTGAAGGACTGCCTAGACAGAGCCGATATATCAAGACAGAGGAATTGCAATGGAGAAAGAGTAATTCATGCAGAGCCAGCTGTGTGGGAGACTGGAGTTTTATTATTACTCAAATTAGTCTCTTCAGGCATTTGGGGGTCAGAGTTTTTAAACATAAGATAAATATAAGTGGGGAGTGCTGATTGATCAGGTTGGAGATAGAATCATAGAGGATCGAAGTGAGGTTTTCTTGTTGTCTTATGTTCCTGGGTAGGATCACAGAACTGGTTGAGCCAGATTACCATTCTGGGTAGTGTTAGCTGATCCATCAAGTGCAGGGCCACTGATCTTAGGTTTTACAATAGTGATGTTATTCATAGTAATTAATAGTGATTTTATCCCCAGGGGCAATTTGGGGAGGTTCAGAGTCTTGCAGCCAGAGGTTACATGACCCTTAAACTATAATTTCTAATCTTGTAACTAATTTGTTAGTACTGCAAAGACAGAATGGTCCCCAGGCAAGAAGGGCTCTTTTCTGGAAAAGGCTATTACCTATTTTGTTTCAGAGTCAAACCATAAACTGAATTCCTTCCCAAGGTTAGTTCATCCTATGCCCAGGAATGAACAAGGACAACTTAAAGGTTAGAAGCAAGAAGTCAGTTAGGTCTGATCTCTTTCACTGCCATAATTTCCTCGGTTATAATTTTTGCAAAGGCGGTTTCATTAGGAACAAAGTGCACTTATGAATAGCCTCTCAGAACATGACATACTGGTAAACAGCAAAGCTTCAGTGTTTTTCCTTTAAAACTCAGGTGAACAGGAGAGTTTAAGAGAAGATTCTGACCTTGTAGAAGTAGCACAGTTTTACAGATAAGAAAATGTTTTCCAGGATAAAGATGAATACTAAATACTTCAAAGAGATTTCTTTTTTTTAGATTTCAACTTCGGATCCTTAAGAAACACTGATTTGTGTTCATCCCCAAAACACATTTGTCCGCCCAAAGGGGAAAACGACCTGGCCTGCCTTAATTAAAATGGTTTCAGTGCATCCCTGTGCTTTTATTTAATGATTTACTAATAAATGAGTTACAACATCTTTTTTACTTCAGATTAAGACAGTTTGTTTCATCATGTTACCTTAAGGCAGTCTCTCCTCCATCAGCCTGTTGTTGCAATGTGGAAATGAGGGGTGTTAGATCTTTTTATTAGGAAAAGCTGGAAATCACTAATTTTTTAAATGCCTGTAAATTGTTGTAAATTCCTGTTCATTTCTTCCACTGTCTCTCTTACTCAAATTAAAAATAAATGATCCCAAGTATATTTGGGAGTGTTAAAAAAGATAAATGAAAATACAATTTTATTTCTTATTTTTCACTGACAGTTACTACTTGGTTAATGATTGTTTTTATGGTTTTAGTTGAAAGGGCTACATCAGTAGGATCATCAAATCTAAGAGGTTTTTAACAAGGAAAAAGTGTTATTAAAATACTGAGACTGTGAATTACAGTGTAATCTTCTTGAAGGCAGAGATTATGTTTTACATCTGTTCCCACAAGCACAGCACAATGCCAGGGACCCAGAAGGCAACCAATAAACATTTGCTTCAAATTGATTTTCTCAAGTGAGTAAAGTGGAACTCCTGCTTTTTTGAAACAATACAGTCCTCATGATAAACAAAATATTTATACTTGTTTTTTGTTATTATGAGGGCATTTTCTTTAACAAAGTGATTTTAAAAAGGGAAAATGGTTTTAGTTTTGTAATAGAGCATTACAAAAGTTAAAGTTGCATTATACTGACCGCGGTTTTGACTTTTGAGCCAAAAATGCAAATTTAAACCAGTTAACTCCAGAACATAGTACTTGGAGAAAAGGCAAAGGATTATTTGATTTCTGTAATATATATTTTACCAAGATTTTAAACTGTGCTTTATTTTCTGTTTTCTACTCTACAATCCCAGTAATACTATTTCCTTGCTTCTTTGCTCTGGCTCTTACATCCGACCTGAATAAAAGCCCACAGTTTTGCAGGGTAGTGCCATTCCAGATTTATGATTTTTATTTTCTTTTGGGCCTTCCTGGCCTTGGCAGTCTCTTTTTTTCTATGTCCAGTTAATTCTTGTCATTCATCTCATTGGGTGTTTTCAAACTTTCCCAACTCTTCTCTGGTTTACGTTACAACCCCTATTTCCTACTCAATTATCTCTTCTCATTTACTTGGAAAAATAGGGACAATAGGCCGGACTTCTGGTAGACTTTGTGCCCTTGTATGTATCTCTGTGCGCATACTGCTGTGGTCTCTCAGCCTCCTTCCCTGCAGTCTCCAAGGAAGAGGTCTTTCTCTTATAGTTCCCCACTAATCCTTCCACCTGTGTGCCTGATTATGTCCTTCCTGCTTCCTTTGAGACCTAATTCTATCAGTTACTCCCTTTCCTGTATTTTTATCCTTTTCATCCCTACTGGCTCCTAGAAAATATGCTCAAGTTTCTGCTTTTTATTTATTTTATTTAACAAAAGCTTTCTCCAACCCTTCCTTTTTTTATTGCCAGGTTTCTACCCAGAGTAGACTATATTTGCAACATTCACTTCACAAATTAGCTGGAACTGCCCATACCAAAGCCACCGACTGCAATTTAAATTGCTGTCTTATCTACTCCTCCATTAATGTCACAGCTCAAGCCCTCACTTAGAACACTGCAGATGTTTCTTGACTCATCCTCCCTGCCTTCAGTCTTCCTTTTTCCAATTCATCTTTCCCACCACTGCAGGGTGAACTTTTAAAATACTCCTATGACAATATTACTCCTCTGTCCTTAAATCCCTTCAGAAAATCAACATTACCCACAAGTTGAAAATTTAAACTCCATAGAAGGGCATATGAAGCCACTAATGGTTTGATCTCTGGCTCTCCAGTTTTATCTGCTCCTGGTCTGTTACTGAGTCCTACCTATAGATCCAAAAGTAAGGTGCTATTTCACACTTCTAAGACTTTTCTATTCGGTGTCCTCTAGTGGAGTAGTATTTCCTTGTATCCCTAGAGATCTCCTGCTTAACTTTCAAAGACTGTGATCCAGCATCCTCACCAGGCTTTACCTGACTTCTTTTCCCATCTTCTATTCCTTCTGAACCTATCAATATTATACTACCATGATAAAGTTGACCTTTTCTTGGTGTTTTTACTATACAGTTTATGGATATTGCCATTTTTTTTGTACAATTTATTGTAGATATTTGTTTTTAATGTTTGCCTCCCTTTCTAGACAGATCTCATTGTGGGTAAGGAGCCATTTAACCAATCTTGACATCTGCCACACCTGACATAGTGCCTTGCACATAACAAGGGCTCATAAATGTTTGTAGAATGAGTGAATTTTAGCAAATATTAATTGGTTCTTCTTCTATAAGATCAGCATTATACTTTTAAATTTAGATAATAAGTTTTGGATTGGATGTCTTTAGTATCACTGAACTTAGTGCTGGATGCTGTGTCATATAGTTTCAAGGCAATCTAAAGAATAGGGAAGATAAATTTATAGCTAGTGACTTAATAAGATGGTCTGTACGAATATTTATTTAGGTCTTTCGTTTATATTGTCAGTGTACCAGCTCATCCATGCATTCCTTTTTTAATCAAATTGTATGAAACAGAGAAAAGATTTCCTGAGATGTATGATCCTTTTTCTCTCTGGCTTCTAATCTGTCTTTCCTTCATTGCCATATAGCTGCCAGAGGACTTCATCTACAATGAAAATCTGATGATGTACTTTTTTCTTTATACCTTTTCAGTTCTTCTTTCCATTCACCTATATTCTCATCACTTTGTCTCCTACTTTACCAAATTTAAAGTCTTGTTATTGAGTAGACTTCTTTTGAGGGTTTGCTGTCACTTACAGAACTGCTCTGCATCCCCTTTGCACCTGCAGCTGATAACCCTCACTATTCCCTACTCCAAGCATGTGGTTCAACAGGATAAACATAACAGCACATTGGTAATGTTCATGTTAAATAAGCCAGTCTTGTCCAAGCATCTGCTGCACAGGCGCAGAAACAGATAAGTTGTTTTAGCAATTGGCTGCCAGGGGAACAGAAGGGTTGCCACAACAAAGTAAGCAAATAACCCCCAAAAGTCTCTAAGAAGTGTGAACTCATGCTGCTGGAAAATAAAAATCAGTCAAAAATTTGTGCATTTTGATGCTTGACCTTGACTTTGTTTCTCACATCCCTATGTAGAGATAGGACTATTTTCTGTAGCAATTGGGTTATCTTTAGATGAGTACATTTCAGATTCACTCAGCTTTTGAAGGAAAGTGTATTTGAAATCTCTCTGGTCTCTGGAAAGTTGCTTTGTAGTATAGTCGGATTGTATTCCCTTTGGAAGCTTTGTCTTTTTGACTGACTTTGATAAGGTCGGCTCCAAGGAAACCCAGAATCCTCTTTTCCCTGGCGCCACTGGGCCCGCCACCCTCTCCTCTGCTTCCTCACCCTCCCTTCCTTACCACCTCTCTATCCCTCACTTGATTTGAACTGGCTGCCAGGGTTCACAGACAGCTGGGCAGAGAGTGGCTAAATCTGCCCAGCTGCCTGGGAAGCTTGGCAGCCAGGCTGAGGGAAGGAAGCATCGGCTGTCTTTGAAGGTCGGCTGCCAGTGAATCTCAGGCAGCTGGACTTCAAAGGGGGGGCACCGCCGGGCTTTCCCTCCCGTCTAGGCAGGTCATTCCACGGCGCTGTGCTTCCGATGTTGGCATGGTGTGCTTTCAAATTCCCCTTCAATTAAAAGCTGAATTGGGATCTGCACTTGTGTTCACTCTTGTGTTTCTTATGTGATATAGACAGCCTAAGACCCCCAACCCCTGTTACCCCAAACTTAGGAGTTAGAGAAGAAAAGGTGATATCATATAAAGGGCAACTAAGGAGATCTACAGCAGCGAGTGTGTTTCCCTTATTGCCAGTTAGTAACTGTGCTATTTGCCAAGTTTTAAATTACTTTAGGGACTCTTGGTGTGATATTCTTGAATAAAGGCTAATCAGCCTGTGCTTATGGACTCAATTTAGCTATGGCCTGAGATTGGGTCTAGCAATGGATGATAATTTTATCTGTTTTCAGAAACTGGGGTAGTGCTAATAGAACCCACTATTCTACACGTAACTCTTGTTTTACTTCCCTACTTTTCACATTCAGATTCCGTTGATGGTTGGTGACAGGACTGGCCTAGCAAGGGAAGAACAAGGGTGCTGCACAAACAGTCAAGGCTCACTTTAGTTACAAATGAGGGTCGGAGCAGAGGTAGCCTGAAATCAGAGGAACCATGAGTACAATGTACCATGTATAGTGGTCGTTAAGTGTGCAGGCCCTGGGACAGACTGCTTGGGTTCAAATCCTGGCTCTGCCCCTTACTGGTCACATGTCTAGGGCAACTAACCTTACCTTTCTGCACCCCATACTCTCCCTGGAAAGTGGGGATAATAATAGTACTTATCTCTTAGGACAGTTGAGAAGATTCAAAGGGTTATTAGATTTCCTGCACTTAAGACAATATCTAGCCCATAGTAAGTGTCCAATACACGTTTGCTGTTATTAGGTATCAGCCCCCATGACTGGGTCTAGAGGGAGGTAACAAGTGATTGGTAGGTGATTTTTATTGCCTCTGTGTGGATGAAACACTACTAGCTTCTGCCTTAGATTGAATTTGTACTAGACTTTTTTGAGAAATCTAAAATAATGCAAAAAGAATGTATTAATATAATTTGAAGGAAAAAAAAGTTATTTTATGCTGTCCATCTCACTCCTTGCACTGTCATCCCTGGGGATACAAGAAGGTGTCGTTCATTGAGGGCCATTACTATAACAACCTACCATACACATCTGAAAGAAGAGGTATGGCAGCTTATTATAAAGGGGTGTTTTGGTGAAGAATACAGGTTCTATAGTTAGAATCAGTGTTTGAAATTTTGCTCTGACAATTTCTATTCGTATTTCTTTGGGTATATTATTTCACTCAGCCTCAGTTTTCTTGTTTGTAAAATGAGATAATAATTACACATACCCCAGGAGGCTTTCTTTTGACGATGAAATTAGAAAATTTATGTTTTACTGCACTGAATAGCAACATGTTCAGTAACTGTAGCTGTTGCTGTTGTTATTATCATTTCCACCACCATTAATGTTGCCATAAAATTCTTGCTGAATCACAGGAGGCCTTTAACTTAGCTAACAGTGATTTGACAAATAGAGGTCCTTTTCCTAAGGTTTTAGTTTTTTCCAGATAAAAGTGAGCTAATTGTAGGCCAAATTCAGCCTGTCCTCTTTTTTATAAATAAAGTTTTACTGGATTGCATAGCCTTATCCATTTGTTTATGTATTAGCTATGGCTGCTTTCATGCTACAACAGGAGAAGTGAACAGTTGTAACTGAGTCTGTATGGTCCTCAAAGCCTAAAATATGTATTATAAGCCCCTTTCTAGAAAAAGTTTGCTAGCCCTTCCTCTATATATATGTTTCTCCAGTTAAGGTCCAGAGAATGTTAGTTCAATCCATGCTAGTCTGTATGATCTGAAAAAAAAAAAAAAAAAAAAAAAAAAGGTTCTGTAGTCAAATAAGCTTTAGAAATGTTAAAGAGGTTGATTTACTCTAGGACTACTACTTAAAAGACTCTGGCTTTTAATATACTGATGTTTATTGTGAGTCTTTAAGACAAGGCCATGGTGTGCAAATTAACTCTAGTTTCCCAGGCTTACTTGGCCGTAGCCCCCAATATGATGATGTTACAAAAACAAACAAACAAACAAAGCAAAACAAAACAAAAAACAATTCTCTAGGAACCCTTGCTCTTGGGCTTTCTCTCTGGAAGGACTTTCTTTTTAAATCATTCCTCTTGGTGATTTAGGTGATATCCTCATTTGGAGACCTACAGAATATCATATGAAATTCTGTGTTAGTTGTATCATTTTTTTCCCAGTAAAAATTTTATTTTGCTTAGCATCAGAACAGTAAAATATACCAGATATTTAAATCATCTAATCAGATAATATCTACCTTTTTAAATGATTCTATATGATGTCTCAAGATTATAAAGTTAGGGTCTCAAAGTCCAAGAAAGACAGGATGTTTCATTTCATGCCTTCTTGAAATTCTAAAAGCATGGGTCTTCTGTAGGACGTAAAATGTTTTTTGCATTCAGATTTCTGAAGCATAAATTTAGAGTGCCTAAGTGATATACCAACTGGTCTCAGCTAGGGTTTATAAGAAGAGAGATTAATGTGATGGTAACTCGTGCATTAGCCATAAGGGGTTTGTTTTATAGACTAAAGTAAACACCTTCAATTTCAAGTTGCAAGCACACAGGGAGCCAGAAGATTCCAGAGCAGTGGCATCATATTCTGCCTGTGACTCACACATCTAAGTGGCTGAGCTTTCTCCCGCAGCTGCAGCTTCCAGCTGGTCATCAGTTAGAGTCCTAGGTAGTCACACACTGTGGCCACCTGGTTTGAGATGACCAAACAGGCATATAATTACAACATAGGCCAGTTATGAATGAAGTCTGGGTTATCTCTTTGCCAAACACAGATAAAAAATAAATGCTAAGTCATAGCTGTTTTCTGAAATCCCAGTGGTTGCAATAGTGAACCTGGACTGAAAGTAGAGAACCCTCTTGGAAGATTCCACCCTGGTCATAAATGCACACTCTCTTTCTCATTTGTGAGCTTCCCCATTAATGGCATAGATCATTCTTAGCCATTTTGGTGCCCTCCAAAATGCCTGGTTTATAGTTGGTGCAATAAATGTTTTATGAAAGAATATGAGGTCATACATGTTTTCCCCCTTTCCCAACTTGCAAATTATTTCAAGAAAATTCTGTTTTCTTTTTATTTATATATCTCAGTGTTGTGTGTATAACAGGTTCTCAGTAAATGTCATTGACATTGTAAATGTAGATTCCAAAAACTTCCTTATTTCACTTTTACATTATGGGGATGCTGAATGGACTTTTCAGAAACCTTTGTCAGATCCCACTGTCTTTTGTTTTTAAATTATTTCTTTAAAAGAAAGGAAGGAAGGAGAGAGGGTAGGGGGAAAACATCTTGACCTGGAACATAATTATCTTTTTTTTTAAAAAAAAAAAAACATTTTGTTTTCTTTAGAGTCAGGGGTCTTGCTCTGTAGGCCAGGCTGGAGTGCATTGGTGCAGTAATGGCTCACTACAGCCTCGAACTCCTGGACTGAAGCTATCCTCCTGGGCAATGAGTGAGGCAGTCCTAGATTCTCCTCTTACCACCTGTGTTGTCAGACCACTGCTGGTACCACTTGTGTTAGTCTGGGTCCTCTGAGAAGCAGACACCAAGACAGGATTAAATGTATAAGAGATTTATTGGGGAGTACCTAGAAGGGAAATTGGGGAGGGAGCCAGAGAAGGCTGGAGAGAGTCAGACCATGATGTAGACCATGCATTTGTGAAGAAGAGAGGAAAGAATGGAATATTGAATATCCATCAACGGATGAATGGATAAATAAAATGTGGTACATCCATACAATGAAATATTATTTGGCAATAAAAAGAAATGAAGTGCTGATACATACTGCAACATGGACGAACCTCAAAAACATTACACTAGATGAAGGAAGCTGTCACAAAAGGCAGCATATTTTATGATTTCATTTATATGAAGTGTTCAGTTTAGGCAAATCTACACAGAAACTAAATTAGTGGTTGCTTAGGGCTGAAATATTAAGGAAAAAACGGGAGTGATTGTGATTGCTCATGTGTATGGGGTTTCCTTTTGGGGTAGTGCAAAGGTTCTAAAATTGATTGTAGTGATGGCTGCGCAACTCTTCGAATATACTGAAAACATTGAACTACATAGTTTAAGTGAGCAAAGTGCATGGTATGTGAATTATGTCTCAATAAAAATCTTATATTGAAAGAAAAGAAAAAAGGGGGGAGGATGTGCTGAAAGGGTCTTGGACTACTGCACGATGCTAAGAAAGCTTTGGCCAAGCTAACTGGAATTCCATTTATCCCCCACACTCAGGCCTTGCAAAGCATACTCAGTGACAGAAGCAGTGAGTGTGTCAGTCATTTATGCTTTTCACAATGGGAGGTGTGAGAGGCTACATTTCTCATAAGCCAAAGCAAGTCTCATGTCCATACCAAGATACAAAGTATAGAGAAACAGATGCCACATCTTGATAAAAAGAACAGCAAAATTATATTGTAAAGGGGTGTGCCACATTTTCAGTAACTCATTAAATTTTCCCAGCAGCTTATGAAGTGGATGCTATTACTATTCTCATTTAATAGTTGAAGAAACAGGCGTAGGAAGATTAGCCCAAGATCATATAGATGTGACCTTGGAATCACAAGTAATTATGATTACTTGGAAGAGCCAAGATTTGATCTCAGCAGTCTGGCTCTACAGTCTGTGCTCTTCATCATTATACCATACTTTCATATAATAATTTGAATGTCACAAAATCTATTAGAGATATTTTATTCATTTTCCCTCACTGAAATGAAACCTTCATGGAATGGGGTCTTTATTTTGTTCACTGCTATATCGCCAGTGCCTGGGACAATGTTTGGCATATAAATATTAGTTGAATTTATATGGATTTGCAAAGCACCTTTATATGACAGTTCTGTACTTGTATCCTCATTATCCTTCCTACAGGTCTCTAAAATCAGAGAAACAGGAGAAAGTTATATTCAGTCTAGACCTAGATTTATTTTATTTTTTAAATCTTGGCATATTGGAGTACTTTAAATCCTGGTATAGTAAGTGACCCTAACATGTGATTGAAAACATAGAGTTACTGGAATTGTTTGGTTACCACTAAGCTTGAAAATAGATTCCCAATGAGAAAAAAAAAAAAATTCTATTGAGAGGTCATAGGGATAGGTATGAGAGGACAGTCAAATGTTGGTACACCCAGTTCGTTAGGTAGCCTAGCATTTGGCTCATCTTATTATTGGAATTTGTGTTTTGCAGCATAGTTGCATTTTAGGACCTTTCTGAGAAGAGATATGCATGGTAGACTTAATAAACCTGTAGTATTGATATAAGGCAGGGAAATAGCAGAATAACTGTAACTCAGTCTTTTTGTGAGTGGGGGAGAAGGGCAGGGGTGGGAGGTTGCAAGGCATATTATTTTAAAGATTAATAAACTGAAAACTGGAAAAGTCAAGCAGCTTGGCCAGGATCAAACTTAAATGTAGTAAGCTAAAATTTTAGGTCAAATAGTCCTAGCCCTAGGACTAGTAATCTTTCTATTAATATTTTCTCTATTTTCAGACAGTAATTCATTTAAATTCTTACCTTTGAAATAGTTTTTTCCACTGTTTCTATTTCTTATGAGAGGCATTTTGACCATTTTGAAGACTGTCTTTCTCCTGCATTGATAGATACACTAGAGTAATAGGCAGACATTGGTATCTAGGCAGCTACTGGATATAAACTGACTGACTTTTGGTACCACTGTAAAATGTTAAGATTATTGACATTTTCCAGAGGTGGCATATTTAGGGCTTTGTGGAACAGGCGTGGTGGCTCAAACCTGTAATCACAATACTTTGCTGGTTTTTTGGGGGGATTTTTCCTGTAGAGAAAAAGAGATCAGACTGTTACTGTGTCTATGTAGAAAAGGAAGACATAAGAAATTCCGTTTTGATCTGTATTTTGAACAATTGTTTTGCCTTGAGATGCTGTTAATCTGTAACTTTAGCCCCAACCTGGTGCTCACAGAAACATGTGCTGTATGGAATCAAGGTTTAAGGGATCTAGGGCTATGCAGGATGTGCCTTGTTTACAATATGTTTACAGGCAGTATGCTTGGTAAAAGTCATCGCCATTCTCCATTCTCAGTTAACCAGAATCACAATGCACTGCGGAAAGCCGCAGGGACCTCTGCCCAAGAAAGCCTGGGTATCATCCAAGGTTTCCCCCCACTGAGACAGCCTGAGATATGGCCTTGTGGGAAGGGAAAGACCTGACCGTCCCCCAGCCCGGCACCCGTAAAGCGTCTGTGCTGAGGAGGATTAGTAAAAGAGGAAGGCCTCTTGCGGTTGAGATAAGAAGAAGGCCTCTGTCTCCTGCATGTCCCTGGGAACGAATGTCTAGGTGTAAAACCTGATCGTACATTCGTTCTATTCTGAGATAGGAGAAAACCACCCTGTGTCTGGAGGCGAGATATGCTGGCGGCAATGTTGCTCTGTTACTCTTTGCTACACTGAGATGTTTGGGTGGAGAGAAACATAAATCTGGCCTATGTGCACATCCAGGCATAGTACCTTCCCTTGAACTTATTTTTGACACAGATTCCTTTGCTCACATATTTTCCTGCTGACCTTCTCCCCACTATTACCCTGTTCTCCTGCCGCATTCCCCTTGCCAAGATAGTGAAAATAGTAATCAATAAATACTGAGGAAACTCAGAGACCGGTGCCGGTGCAGGTCCTCCATATGCTGAGCGCCGGTCTCCTGGGCCCACTGTTCTTTCTCTATACTTTGTCTCTGTGTCTTATTTCTTTTCTCAGTCTCTTGTCCCACCTGACGAGAAGTACCCACAGGTGTGGAGGGGCAGGTCACCCCTTCATCTTCCGACTTTTATTTCAGGTTCAGGGCTACATGTGCAGGTTTGTTATATAGGTAAACTTGTATCATGGAGGGGTTTGTTGTACAGATTATTTTTTCACCCAGGTATTAAGCCTAGTACCTATTAGTTATTTTTCCTGATCCTCTCTCTCCTCCTACCCTCCACCCTCCGGTAGGCCCCAGTGTGTGTTGTTCCCGTCTGCGTGTCCATGTGTTCTCATCATTTAGCTCCCACTTATAAGTGAGAACATGCAGTATTTGGTTTTCTGTTCCTGTATTAGTTTGCTAAGCATAATGGCCTCCATCTCCATTCATGTTCCTGCAAACGATGTGATCTCATTCTTTTTTAAGCTTTCGTAGTATTCCATGGTGTGTATGTACCACATTTTCTTTATCCAGTCTACCATTGATGAGCTTTTAGGCTTATTCCATGTCTTTGCTATTGTGAACAGTGCTGCAGTGAACATACATATGCATGTTTTTTTATAATAGAACCATGTCTATTCCTTTGGGCATATGCCCAGTAATGGGATTGCTGGGTCAAATGGTGGTTCTGTTTTTAGCCCTTTGAAGAATTGGCCACTGCTTTCCACAGTGGTTGAACTAATTTACACTCCCACCAACAGTGTATAAGCATTCCTTTTTTTCTGCAACTTCATGAGTGCCTGCTATTTTTTGACTTTTCTTCCCCCCCCCCCCACTTTTTTTTTTTCTTTCCAACTTTTATTTGAAGTTCAGGGGTACACGTGCAGGATGTGCAGGTTTGTTACATAGGTAAATATGTGCCATGGTTATTGGCTGCACAGATCATCCCATCACACAGATACTAAGTCCAGTGTTCATTAGCTATTCTTCCTGATTCGCTCCCTTCACCCATGCCCCCCAACAACAGGCCCCAGAGTGTGTTGTTCCCCCCTCCCCATGTGTCCATGTGTTCTCATCATTTAGCTCCCACTTGCGAGAACATGCAGTATTTGGTTTTCTGTTCCTGCGTTAGTTTGCTAAGGATAATGGCCTCCACCTCCGTCCATGTCCCTGCAAAAGGACATTATCTTTTTCATTTTTATGGCTACATAGTATTCCATGGTGTGTATGTACCACGTTTTCTTTATCCAGTCTATCATTGATGGAAATTTAGGTTGATTCCATGTCTTTGCTATTGTGAATAGTGCTGGAATGAGCATATGCATGCATATGTCTTTATAATAGAACGATTAATATTCCTTTGGATATGTACCCAGTAATGGGATTGATGGGTCAAATGGTATTTCTTCCTGTAAGTCTTCAAGGAATTGCCACACTGTCTTCCACAATGGTTGAACTAATTTCCATTTTCACCAACAATGTAAAAGCATTTCTTTTTCTCCACAACCTTGCCAGCATCGGCTGTTTTTTGACTTTTTAATTATAGCCATTCTGACTGGCGAGACATGGTATCTCATTGTGGTTTTGATTTGCATTTCTCTAACGATCAGTGATGTTGAGCTTTTTTTTTTTCATATGTTTGTTGGCTGCAAGTATGTCTTCTTTTGAGAGGTTTCTGTTCATGTCCTTTGCATACTTTTTAATGGCGTTTTTTTCTTGAAAATTTGTTTAAGTTCCTTATAGATGCTAGATATTAGACCTTTGTCAGATGCATAGATGGCAAAATTTTTCTCCCATTCTGTAGGTTGTCTGTTTACTCTGATGATAGTTTCTGTTGCTGTGCAGGAGCTCTTTAGTTTAATTAGATCCCATTTGTCAATTTTTGCTTCTGTCTCGATTGCTTTTGGCATGTTCATCATGAAATCTTTGCCTGTGCCTATATCCTGAATCGTGTTGCCTAGGTTTTCTTCTAGGATTTTTATAGTTTTGGGTTTTACATTTGAGTCTTCAATCCATCTTGTGTTGATTTTTATACATGGTGTAAGGAACAGGTCCAGTTTCAGTTTTCTGCATATGGCTAGCCAGTTCTCCTGGCACTATTTATTAAATAGGGAATTCTTTACCCATTGCTTGTTTTTGTCAAGTTTGTTGAAGATCAGATGGTTGTAGGAGTGTGGCCTTATTTCTGGGTTCTCTATTCTGTTCCATTGGTCTATGTGTCTGTTCTTGTACCAGTACCACGCTATTTTGGTTACTGTCACCCTGTAGTATAGTGTGAGTTGGGTAGTGTGATGCATCCAGCTTTGTTCTTTTTGCTTAGGATTGCCTTGGCTATTCGTGCTCTTTTTTGGTTCTATATGAGTAGTTTAAATGGCTTTAAATGATGTTAAAATAGAAATAGTTTTAAAATATTTTTTTCTACTTCTGAGAAGAATATCATTAGTAGTTTGATAGGAATAGCATTGAATCTGTAAATTGCTTTGGGCAGTATGGCCATTTTCATGATACTGATTCTTCCTCTCCATGAGCATGGAATGTTTTTCCATTTGTTTGTGTCATCTCTGATTTCTTTGAGCAGTTTTTTTGTAGTTTTTGTTGTAGAGATCTTTCACCTTACTGGTTAGCTGTATTCCTAGATATTTGATTCTTTTTGTGGATATTGTGAATGGGATTGCATCTTGGCTTGGCTATTTTTTGTGTATAGGAATGCTAGTGATTTTTGTATGTTGGTTTTGTATCCTGAGGCTTTGCTGAAGTTGTTTATTAGGTTAAGGAGCTTTTGGGCTGAGACTGAGGTTTTCTAGATATAGAATCATGTTGTCTGCAAACAGGGATAAATTGACTTCTTCTCTTCCTGTTTGGATGCCCTTTATTTCTTTCTCTTGTCTGATTGCTCTGGCCAGGACTTCCAATACTATGTTGAATAGGAGTAATGAGAAATGACATTCTTGTCTTGTTTCTGATTTCAAGATCAATGCATCCAGCTTTTGCCCATTCATTATGATGTTGGCTGTGGGTTTGTCATAGATGGCTCTTATTATTTTGAGGTATGTTTCTTTAATACCTAGTTTATTGAGAGTTTTTAACATGAAGGGATGTTGAATTTTGTCAAAAGCCTTTTTTGCATCTATTGAGATAATCATGTGGTTTTGTATTTAGTTCTGTTTATGTCATGAATGACATTTACTGATTTGCATTTGGTAAATCAACCTGGCATCTAGGGAATGAAGCCTGCTTGATTGTGGTGGATCAACTTTTTGATGTACTCCTGGTTTCGGTTTACCAATATTCTGTTGTGTATTTTTGCATTGATGTTCATCAAGGATATTGGCCTGAAGTTTTCTTTTTTTGTTGTGTCTGTGCCAGATTTTGGTATCAAGATGATGCTGGCCTCATACAATGAGTTAGGGAAGAGGCCTCAATTGTTTTTGAGTATGTTTAGTAGGAATGGTACTAACTCTTCTTGTACATCTGGAAAAATTCAGCTGTGAATCCTTCTGGTCCTGGGCTTGGTTTGTCTGGTAGGCTATTTATTACTGATTTATTTCAGAGCTTGTTATTGGTCTGTTCAGGGATTCAGTTTCTTCCTGGTTTAGTCATGGTAGGTTGTATGTGTCCAGGAATGTATCCATTTCTTCTAGATTTTCTAGGTTTTGTGCATAGAAGTATTCATAATATTCTCTGAGGGTTCTTTGTATTTCTGTGGAGTCAGTGATAACAACCCCTTTGTTGTTTCTAATTGTGTTTATTTGGATCTTAGCTCTTTTCTTCTTTATTAGTGTAGCTAGTGGTCTATTAATTTTTTTCAAAAAACCAACTCTTGGATTCATTGATCTTTTGAATGGTTTTTTGTGTGTCTCAATCTCCTTCATTTCAGCACTGATTTTGCTTATTTTTTGTCTTCTGCTAGCTTTGGGGTTGCTTTGCTTTTGCTTCTCTAGTTCTTTTAGTTGTAATGTTAGGTTGTTAAGTTGAGATCTTTCTAACTAACTTTTTAATGTGGGTGTTTAGTGCTATAAATTTCCTTCTTAACACTGCCTTAGCTGTGTCCCAGAGATTCTGGTATGTTGTATCTTTATTCTCATTAGTTTCAAAGAACTTCTTGATTTCTGCCTTAATGTTATTATTTATCCGAAAGTCATTCACGAACAGGTTATTCAGTTTCCATATAGTTGTATGGCTTTTTGAGTGGTTTTCTTGTTCTTGATTCCTAATTGTATGCAGTGGTCCAAGAGAGTGGTTGTTAGGATTTCAGTTATTTTGCTTTTGCTGAGGAGTGTTCTGTATCCAATTATGTGGTCAATTTTGGAGTATGTGTCATGTGGTGATGAGAAGAATGTATGTTCTGTTGTTTTGGGTGGAGAGTTCTATAGATGTCTATCAGGTCCATTTGATCTAGTGCTGAATTCATGTCCTGAATATCTTTGTTAATTTTCTGCCTTTATGATCTGTCTAGTACTGTCAGTGAGTTGTTGAAGTCTTCCATTACTAATATGTGGGAGTCCAAGTCTCTGTGAAGGTCTCTAAGAACTTGCTTTGTGAATCTGGGTGCCCCTGTGTTGGGTGCATATGTATTTAGGATAGCTAGGTCTTCTTGTTGAAATAAACTTGTTACCGTTATGTAATGTACTTCCTTGTCTTTTTGATCTTTGTTGTTTTAAAATCCGTTTTGTCTGAAATTAGGATTGCAACTCCTGCTTTTTTCTGTTTTCCATTTGCTTGGTAGATTTTTCTCCATCCCTTTATCTTGAACCTGTGGCTGTCATGAGTCTCTTGAAGACAACATACCATTTGGTCTTGGTTCTTTATCCAGCCTGCCACTCTGTGCCTTTTAATTGGGGCATTTTGCCTGTTTACATTCAAGGTTAGTATTTACATTCAAGATTAGTATCAAAGTTAGGATTTGATCCTGTCATCATGATGTTAGCTGGCCATTATGCAGATTTGTTTGTGTGGTTGCTTTACAGTGTCACTGGTCTTTGTACTTAAGTGTGTTTTTCTAGTGGCTGTTAATGGTCTTTCCTTTCCATATTTAGTACTTCCTTCAGGACTGCTTGTAAGGCAGGGCTGGTGGTAATGAATTCCCTCAGTATTTGCTTGTTTGAGAAGGATCTTATTTGTCCTTCACTAATGAGGCCTAGTTTGGCTGGATATGAAATTCTGGGTTAGAATTTCTTTTCTTTAAGAATGTTGAATATTGGCTCCCAGTCTCTTCTGGCTTGTAGGGTTTCTGCTGAGAGGTCCACTCTTAGTTTGATGGGCTTCCCTTTGTAGGTGACCTGATTTTTCTCTCTAGCTGCCTTTAACATTTTTTCTTTAATTTCAACCTTGGAGAATCTGATTATTATGTATCTTGGAATGATCTTCTCGTGAAGTATCTTACTAGGGGTCTCTGCATTTCCTGAATTTGAATGTCGGCCTCTCTAGCTAGTTTGGCAAAGTTCTCATGGGTGATATCCTGAAATATGTTTTCCAAGTTGTTTCCATTCTCCCCATCTCTTTCAGGGACACCAATTAGTCATAGATTTGGTTTGTTTACATAGTTTCATATTTCTCAGAGGTTTTATATGTTGCTTTTCATTTTTTTTCTCTATTCTTGCCTGACTGGCTTGTTTCGTTTCAGAAAGCCAGTCTTCAAGCTCTGAGATTCTTTCTTCATTTTGGTCTATTCTGCTGTTAATACTTGTGATTACATTATGAAATTCTTGTAGTATTTTGTCTGTCAGTTCCTGTATCATTTTGTTGTGATTCTTAGTTTATTTAGATTGGATTTCAATGTAGTTATGCACCTCAGTGATCTTTGTTCCTATCTATATTCTGAATTATATTTCTGTCATTTCAGCCATCTCAGCCTGGTTCAGAATCCTTGCTGGAAAGATAGTTCAGTCATTTGGAGGAAAGAAGGCACTCTGGCTTTTTGAGTTGTCAGAGTTCTTGCACTGGTTCTTTCTCATTTTTATGGGCTGATGTTCCTTCAGTCTTTGAAGTTGCTGTCCTTGGGATTTCTTTTTCTTTTATCCTATTTGATGACTTGAGGATTTGATTTTGGTATAATGTGGGTTCAGTCAACTAGCTTCATTTCTGGAAGATTTTAGGGGGCTAAGGCTCAGCTCCCGATTCCTGGGCTGCATGCTCTAACTCTGGGGAACTTCTATCACAACCTGACTTTGTTTTCTGGCTCCTTGAGATTAGGAACCCGTTGTGCTGGGGTGGGGGCTGAGATGTCCCCAGACTTCTGATCATTACACTTGGATGGGTGGTGTCAGCCAAAACATTTTGTAGGGTGGTGGCAGCAGTATCCATCCTTGTTCGCATGTGCTAACAGCAACAGTAGCAGCAGTGCCGGGGGCTGGAGGGGTGAAGGGGTGCATGCTCACTGGCTGCAGTGCTAGCAGGTACTGGGGTGCCTGCCTCTGCGCAGGCATTCCTAGCAGCAGTGGAGGAAGCACAGCTCAGGGGCATGAGGGCCCACACTGGTGAGTGTGTGTGTGGTCATGCTGGTGGTGGTATTAGCATGGGGTTAGGATGCTGGCAAGCACAGGTGTGTGTGTGCCCTCTGTGCATGTTCATGGAGCCAGGGGTGGGCTGCTCAGGGTGAGGGAGGGTCCAGTGTTCTCCATATCTTTTTTCACCCTGGCAGCAGTGTTGGCACTGGGATGGGGTGCTGGTAGGGGTGGGGCTGATGGGCTCTGTGCCCAACAAGGCACTGACTGCAGTGGTGGTACAGTGTGGGTGAGGAGGTGGTGTGCGCTCTTACCGGTAACAGTGTTAGGACAGGTTACAGGCAAACACTGGTTGGGCAGGAAAGGCAAAATCCACTCACGCAGACACACACCAGCAGAGTGATGTAGGTGGTTGCTGTGGGCCTGGGGGAAGTTGCAGTGAGGGGAGGGAGTGGGCAGGCTGGTGCATGGCCACAGGGGCTGTCCCACTGGAGCTCTCCACTGGTCAGGCATGGTCTGCCAGTGCAGGAGCTACGATACAGGCCCCCAGGGTTCCCGAGGCTGCACTGCAAGCAGACCTAGCCAGGCTGGGACCCTGGGAGAGGCCAGCTGACTTAGGGGTACTCAGGTCAGACCAGCCCCATCTGATGGGCAAGACTGCCCCTACAGTGTTCATGTCAAACAGTTTCCCTACAGCCAAAGTCTTCTATGGAAGCAAGTCAATCCTAGGGGTATGGGCATCCCTGCTGGTACTCTACTACAGATGTTCCCACACCAAACTCTATTGGCTGACATGCTGCCCCTGCTACTTTTCTAAGCAGCTCTCCCTGCCGACTAAGCGTCCATGGTGGTTGAAGGGTCTCCTCCTGCTGGGATTCTAAAGGCCCATGGTGAGAGTGGGTTGCTCCTTGCCATTTCACTTCACCTGCTCCCCAGGAGTCACTGGGGGCCAGAAATGAGTACAGTGTGCTCTAACCCCAAACAAGTTCCCAGCTTCCTCCCCCTTCAGCCCAGCTTCTGTGTCTTTCTTCTTACTCGCAGTGTCTTCCCTCTGAAGATCTGCTAGGAGCATGCCAGTCATCCTGGTTCCTTGGTGGCAGCTGTTCCACCTGGCTGTATGTAGTCAGCTGTCTTGCCCAAATCTCCCCCAACACTGTGAAGCCTAGGCAGGAAGATCGCTTGAGCCCAGGAGTTCATGACCAGCTGGGCGACAAAGTGAGACCACCCCCTGCCCCACCGCTACAAAATAAAAGTATAAAAGCTAGCCAGGCATGGTGGCTTGTGCCTGTAGTCACAGTACTTGGGAGGCTGAGGCAGGAAGATTACTCGAGCCTGGGAGGTTGAGACTGGTGTGAGCCATGATTATGTCACCGCACTCCAACCTGGGTGACAGAAGGACACCCTGTCTCAGAAAGGGAAAAAAAAAAGACTTTATGGAAGACAGAGTTTTCTCTTGATAATTTGTCAGACTGTGTCAGAGAAGAAAAACTAGATTTAGTCAGCATAGCCACAGAAGACAACTAAGACCCATGAGTAGTTGTTAGAAGTGAGTCTTGGACCCAGCTTAAAAAGTTGTTGCCAGTTAGAGCCTAGGTGGGAAGATCGCTTGAGCCCAGGAGTTCATGACCAGCTGGGCAACAAACTGGACCACCACTCCCCGTTCTACAAAATAAAAGTATAAAAACCAGCCAGGCATGGTGGCTTGTGCCTGTAGTCCCAGTACTTGGGAGGCTGAGGCAGGAGGATTGCTCCAGAAATTGACTGATATTCCTTGTAATGTAATGCATTTTGAACTTCCAGAGGCTCCATGACCATCTGCTGAGAAAAGAGGTATAGAGACAATTTTTCCAATTGGGAGTTTGTATTGTATGATCCCAAACAGGGCCTTCAAAACTCTAGGATTTTGTGCTTGCATTTTCCATCTTGGTGAATATTTGAGTCTTGATATTCTCCAAATCATAGTATAAGGCACACTTAAGAATAAGAGGCCTACAAGATTGTGCCATTGCACTCCAGCCTGGGCAACAAGAGCAAAACTCTGTCTCAAAAAAACAAAAAGAATAAGCCTATATAAGGTAGTTAATTATCAATCTCAGCTTCCTAAAGAACAATATTCTTTGCTTAGGATGATTATAACAGCAGTTAAAGGACAAGTTGCAGTTTTAGATTCCCGACATTATGCCTGAAGTGTTTTTCAGTTAGGTTGACATTGTTTTCAAAGTGTGAGGATATTTGTCATAATGGACTGTCCAAGTGTTGATGTTTGATGCAAATTTTAGGTCACCTTTGTCTCTTTTTCCTCATTGGAATAACTTTTGTTTCTGGTTAAGGTAAAGTTGATAATTGAAGAGCACTTTTTGATATAAAATTTGGGAGGTCTTCATCTCAATCAACTAAAGACATTGTGCCTCTTTGTTTTATTAGATCCTTTAAAAGAGAAAATGAATTAGATTATTTTGAGTGCATCTCTCCCTCTCCCATGGGATCTTAATTATTAATATCCAGCCATTTACTACTTTAAAGAGGTGTTGCAATGGAATATGTTGGAGGTCAGAAAGACTGGATGGGGCTTGTTTTGTAGTATACATTCACTCTTTCTGCATTATAAATAATAAATTGTAGAAGTTTCAAAACATTACACCTCTAATGTAATGTTCCTTTAAATGAGGAGGCATAAACATGTAGCAGATGAATATTTGGTGAAGTCCCTTCATACTACAGCAAGACGAAATTACCTGTAGTCAAAATCCCATATTCTCATTCTATTCATTATATTGTATCTACACTATCGCCTGTTAGATCTAGCAGAATTTTTTTTTTTAATTTTAGAAATGGATTACTTTTTCTTTACTTGAGCACTGGAAGGCTATATGTCTTTCTACCTTAGAATCCCACTCAGGGTAGTGAAAAGCACAGGGAAGGAAGACCAATTTAGGGAGCATCAGATTCACAATACCATCTCTTTTCTTCTCTGGAGCAACAAGTTAAGACTGTCATATGGAACTGTCTGCATGCTCTGGGCTCACACTGAAGTTTGTGTGATGTAAATCCACTGGATTCTATAACTTTTAAGGTTCTTTATCTCACTTTGCTTACTGGTATATATATGCATACACATCTATATGCATGTGTGTACTTATATTTTCAAATATTGGTGTTCAAGATTTTGTCTTATTAATAAAGTATATATTGATCAGTTAATTGATTGATAAAGTATTATGCATTTGCCTGTTTTGTCTTTTCCTTAAGGGTCATAGAGCTGTAAATGACCCTGGAAATCATTTACTTCAATCTCTTTATTTTACAGAAGACAGAAGTGTGAACCAGACAAGCTAGGTAATTTGTCCCAGGTCACAGTGCTAGTTTTTGCTTGAACTGAATCTAGATTTTGTGCCTCCTGATTCCTGGCCCAGTGCCCTTTTTACTGTACTAAACTGTCTTATCACTCATGAAATGATAGGTCTTTCTTCTATTTGGGTATCTATATGTATTGCTTAACATTAAAAACAAACAAAACTTTTAAAACAAACAAATAAAAAACTAAATTCATTGAGAGGCCAAATGAAGTACAGGACTTTTGGGTAAACTGCTACCACTGTTTATAAGATCTTCCAAAAGTTTCATTTAGAGTTTAGTAGTTGGTAACTTGGTGGATATAAGCAAGCAGCAAATTTTCCTTATTGAGGTTGGTAGCAGAGTTTGTTTATCCTAGGAACAGAATATTCCCAGTCTGTTCACATGTGTCCAGAATGATCATTTAAAAATAAGCAAATTTAGGTTTCCAAGATGGCCAAATAGGAACAGCTCTGGTCTGTAGCTCCCAGTGTGATCAATGCAGAAGACGAGTGATTTCTGCATTTCCAGCTGAGGCACCTGGTTCATCTCACTGGGACTGGTTGGACAGTGGGTGCAGCCCATGGAGGGCAAGCTGAAGCAGAGCAGGGCATCACCTCACCTGGGAAGTGCAAGGGGTCAGGGGAATTCCCTTTCCTAGCCAAGGGAAGCCGTGACAGACTGTACCTGGAAAAACGGGACACTGCTGCCCAAATACTGCACTTTTCCCAAGGTCTTAGCAACTGGCAGATAAGGAGATTCTCTCCTGTGCCTGGCTCGGTGGGTCCCACGCCCACAGAGCCTTGCTCACTGCTAGCGCAGCAGTCTGAGATCTAACTTCAAGGCAGCAGCCTGGCTGGGGGAGGGACGTCCGCCATTGCTGAGGCTTGAGTAGGTAAACAAAGCGACTAGGAAGCTTGAACTGGGCAGAGCCCACCGCAGCTAAGCAAGGCCTACTGCCTCTATAGACTCCACCTCTGTGGGCAGGGCATAGCTGAACAAAAAGCAGCAGACAACTTCTGCAGACTTAAATGTCCCTGTCTGAGAGCTCTGAAGAGAGCAGTGGTTCTCCCAGCATGGCGTTTGAGCTCTGAGAATGGACAGACTGCCTCCTCAAGTTGGTTCCTAACCCCTGTGTAGCCTAACTGGGAGACACTTCCCAGTAGGGGCCGACAGACACCTCATATAGGTGGGTGCCCCTCTGGGACGAAGCTTCCAGAGGAAGGATCAGGCCGCAATATTTGCTGTTCTGCAATATTTGCTGTTCTGCAGCCTCTGCTGGTGATACTCAGGCAAACAGGGTCTGGAGTGGACCTCCAGCAAACTCCAACAGACCTGCAGGTGAGGGACTTGACTGTTAGAAGGAAAACTAACAAACAGAAAGGAATAGCATCAACATCAACAAAAAAGACATTTACACCAAAACCCCATCTGTAGGTCACCTACATCAAATACCAAAGGTAGATAAAACCACAAAGATGAGGAGAAACCAGAGCAGAAAAGCTGAAAATTCTAAAAACCAGAGTGCCTCTTCTCCTCCAAAGATTGCAGCTCCTCGCCAGCAATGGAACAAAGCTGGACAGAGAATGACTTTGACGAGTTGACAGAAGTAGGCTTCAGAAGGTCGGTAATGATAAAATTCTCCGAGCTAAAGGAGCATGTATGAACCCATCGCAAGGAAGCTAAAAACCTCGAAAAAAGGTTAGACGAATGGCTAACTAGAATAAACAGTGTAGAGAAGACCTTAAATGACCTGATGGAGCTGAAAACCATGGCACAAGAAGTTCGTGACGCATGCACAAGTTTCAATAGCTGATTCAATCAAGTGGAAGAAAGGGTATCAGTGATGAAAGATCACATTAATGAAATAAAGTGAGAAGACAAGGTTAGAGAAGAAAGAGTAAAAAGAAATGAACAAATCCTCCAAGAAATATGGGACTGTGTGAAAAGACCAAATCTATGTTTGATTGGTGTACCTGAAAGTGATGGGGAGAATGGAACCAAGTTGTAAAACTGTCTTCAGGATATTATCCAGAACTTCCCCAACCTAGCAAGGCAGGCCAACATTCAAATTCAGGAAATACAGAGAATATCACAAAGATACTCCTCGAGAAGAGCAACCCCAAGACACATAATTATCCGATTCACCAAGGTTGAAATGAAGGAAAAAAAGTTAAGGGCAGCAAGAAAGAAAGATCAGGTTAACCACAAAGGGAAGCCCATCAGACTTAACAGTGGATCTCTCGGCAGAAACTCTACAAGCCAGAAGAGAGTGGGAGCCAATATTCAACATTCCTAAAGAAAAGAATTTTCAACCCAGAATTTCATATCCAGCCAAACTAAGCTTCATAAGCGAAGGAGAACTAAAATCCTTTACAGACAAGCAAATGCTGAGAGGTTTTGTCAGCACCAGGCCTGCCTTAAAAGAGCTCCTGAAGGAAGTACTAAACATGAAAAGAAACAATCAGTACCAGCCATTGCAAAAACATGCCAAATTGTAAAGACCATCGATGCTATGAAGAAACTGCATCAATTAATGGACAGAATAACCAGCTAACATCATAACGACAGGATCAATAATGATAGGATCAAATTCGCACATAACAATATTAACCTTAAATGTAAATGGGCTAAATGCCCCTATTAAAAGACACAGACTGGCAAATTGGATAAAGAGTCAAGACCCATCAGTGTGCTCTATTCAGGAGACCCATCGCACGTGAAGAGACACACACACAGGCTCAAAATAAAGGGATGGAGGAAGATCTACCAAGCAAATGGAAAACAAAAAAAAGCAGGGGTTGCAATCCTAGTCTCTGATAAAACAGACTTTAAACCAACAAAGATCAAAAGAGATAAAGCCATTGCATAATGGTAAAGAGATCAATTCAACAAGAAGCGCTAACTATCCTAAATTATATGCACCCAATACAGGAGCACCCAGATTCATAAAGCAAGTCCTTAGAGACCTACAGATACTTAACTCCCACACATTAATAATGGGAGACTTTAACACCCCACTGTCAATGTTAGACAGATCAACGAGACAGAAGGTTAACAAGGATATCCAGGACTTGAACTCAGCTCTGCACCAAGCGGACCTGGTAGACACGTACAGAACTCTCTGTCCTGAATCAACAGAGTATACATTCTTCTCAGCACCACATCGCACGTATTCCAAAATTGACCACATAGTTGGAAATAAAGCACTCCTCAGCAAATGTAAAAGAACAGAAATTATAACAAACTGTCTCTCAGACCACAGTGTAATCAAATTAGAACTCAGGATTAAGAAACTCACTCAAAACTGCACAACTTCGTAGAAACTGAACAACCAGCTCCTGAATGACTACTAGGTAAATAACGAAATGAAGGCAGACATAAAGATGTTCTTTGAAACCAATGAGAACAAAGACACAACGTACCAGAATCTCTGGGACACATTTAAAGCAGTGTGTAGAGGGAAATGTATAGCATTAAATGCCCACAAGAGAAAGCAGGAAAGATCTAAAATTGACCCCTAACATCACAATTAAAAGAACTATAGAAGCAAGAGCAAACACATTCAAAAGCTAGCAGAAGGCAAGAAATAACTAAGATCAGAGCAGAACTGAAGGAGATAGAGACAGAAAAAACCCTTCAAAAACAAAATGAATCCAGGAGCTGGTTTTCTGAAAAGATCAACAAAATTGATAGACCGCTAGCAAGACTAACAAGAAAAGAGAGAAGAATCAAATAGACACAATAAAAAACGATAAAGGGGATATCTCCACTAATCCCACAGAAATACAGACTACCATCAGAGAATAATATAAACACCTCTACACAAATAAAATAGAAAATCTAGAAGAAATGGATAAATTCTTGGACACATACCCCCCCCGCCCCCGAAGACTAAATGAGGAATAAGTTGATTTTCTGAACAGACCAATAACAGGCTCTGAAATTGAGGCAACAGTTAATAGTCTACCAACCATAAAAAGTCCAGGACCAGATGGATTCACAGCTGAATTCTACCAGAGATACAAAGAGGAGCTGGTACCATTCCTTCTGAAACTATTACAATCTATGGAAAAAGAGGGAATCCTCTGTAACTCATTTTATGAGGCCAGCATCATCCTGATACCAAAGGGTGGCAGAGACACAACAAAAAAAGAATTTTAGACCAATATTCCTGATGAACGTCGATGCAAAAATCCTCAGTAAAATACTGGCAAACTGAATCCAGCAGCATATCTAAAAGCTTATCCACCATGATCAAGTCAGCTTCATCCTTGGGATGCAAGGATGGTTTAACATATGTAAATCAATAAATGTAATCCCTCACATAAACAGAACCAATGAAAAACACCACATGATTATCTCAATAGATGCAGAAAAGGCCTTCAACAAAATTCAACAGCCCTTCATGAGAAAAACTCTCAATAAACGAGATATTGATGGAACATGTCTCAAAATAATAAGAACTATTTATGACAAACCCACAGCCAATATCATACTGAATGGGCAAAAACTGGAAGCATTCCCTTTGAAAACCGGCACAAGACAAGGATGCCCTCTCTCACCACTGCTATTCAATATAGTGTTGGAAGTTCTGGGCCAGGGCAATCAGGCAAGAGAAAGAAATAAATGGTGTTCAGTTAGGAAAAGAGGAAGTCAAATTGTCCCTATTTACAGATGACATGATTGTATATTTAGAAAACCCCATTGTCTCATCCCAAAATCTCCTTAAGCTGATAAACAACTTCAGCAAAGTCTCAGGAAACAAAATCAATGTGCAAAAATCACAGGCCTTCCTATACACCAATAACAGAGAGCCAAGTCATGAGTGAACTCTCATTCACAATTGCTTCAAAGAGAATAAAATACCTGGGAATCCAACTTACAAGGGATGCGAATGACCTCTTCAAGGAGAACTACAAACCACTGCTCAACAAAATAAAAGAGGACACAAACAAATAAAAGAACATTCCATGCTCATGGACAGGAAGAATCAATATTGTGAAAATGGCCATACTGCCCAAGGTAATTTATAGATTCAATGCCATCCCCATCAAGCTACCAATGACTTTCTTCACAGAATTGGAAAAAACTACTTTAAAGTGCATATGGAACCAAAAAAGAGCCCGCATTGCCAACACAATCCTAAGCCAAAAGAACAAACCTGGAGGCATCACGCTACCTGACTTTAAACTATAGTACAAGGCTACAGTAACCAAAACAGCATGGTACTGGTACCACAACAGAGACATAGATCAATGGAACAGAACAGAGGCCTCGGAAATAACACATCTACAACCATCTGATCTTTGACAAACCTGACAAAAACAAGAAATGGGGAGGGGATTCCCTATTTAATAAATGGTGCTGGGAAAACTGGCTAGCCATATGTAGAAAGCTGAAACTGGATCCCTTCCTTACACCTTATACAAAAATTAATTCAAGATGGATTAAAGACTTAAATGTTAGACCTAAAACCATATAAACCCTAGAAGAAAACCTAGGCAATACCATTCAGGACATAGGCATGGGCAAGGACTTCATGACTAAAACACCAAAAGCAATGGCAACAAAAGCCAAAATAGACAAATGGTATCTAATTAAACTAAAGAGCTTCTGCACAGCAAAAGAAACTACCATCAGAGTGAACAGGCAACCTACAGAATGGGAGAAAATTTTTGCAATTTACCCATCTGATGAAGGGCTAATATCCAGAATCGACAAAGAACTCAAACAAATTTACAAGATAAAAATAACCCCATGAAAAGAGCAATGGATATGAACAGACACTCCTCAAAAGAAGACATTTATGCAGCCATCAGACACATGAAAAAATGCTCATCATCACTGGCCATCAGAGAAATGCAAATCAAAACCACAATGAGATACCATCTCACACCAGTTAGAATGGCCATCATTAAAAAGTCAGGAAACAACAGGGGCTGGAGAGGATATGGAGAAATAGGAACACTTTTACACTGTTGGTGAGAGTTTAAATTAGTTTAACCATGATAGTAGACAGTGTGGTGATTCCTCACGGGCCTAGAACTAGAAATACCATTTGACCCAGTCATCCCATTACTGGGTATATACCCAAAGGATCAGATATCATGCTACTATAGAGACATATGCTCATGTATGTTTATTGAGGCACTATTCACAATAGCAAAGACTTGGAACCAGTCCATATGTCCATCAGTGGTAGACTGGATTAAGACAATGTGGCACATATACACCATGGAATACTATGCAGCCATAAAAAAGGATGAGTTTATGTCTTTTGCAGGGACATGGATGAAGTTGGAAACCATCATTCTCAGCAAACTATGACAAGGACAGAAAACCAAACACTGCATGTTCTCACTCATAGGTGGGAATTGAACAGTGAGAACATGTGGACACAGGGCGGGGAACATCACACACTGGGGCCTGTTGGGGGGTGCGGGACTAGGGGAGGGATAGCATCAGGAGAAATACCTAATGTAAATGATGAGTTGATGGGTGCAGCAAACCACCATGGCACATGTATACCTATGTATCAAACCTGCATATTGTGCACATATACCCTATAACTTAAAGTATAATAATGATAATAAAGCAACTTTAGTCATGCTACTTCTCTGCCTAAACTCCTTTAGCAACTCCCTTTTGCCTTCAGGATAAAATCTAAGCTCCTTAACATGGTATATTGGTCTGTTCTCCCATTGCTAGAAAGAAATACTTGAGGCTGCATAATCTATAAAGAAAAGAGGTTTAATTGGCTCATGATTCTGCAGGCTATACAGGAAGCATGATGCTGGCATCTGGTTGGCTTGTGGGGATGCCTCAGGAAACTTAGTCTTGGTGGAAGGCAAAGGGGGAGTGAGATATCTCACATGGCAGGAGCAGGAGTAAGAGAAGGGGGAGGGAGGTGCCACACACTTTTAAATCTCATGAGAACTCACCCACTATCACGAGGACAGTACCAAAGGGACTGGTGCTAAACCATTCATAAGAAGCCACCTCTGATCTAGTCACCTCCCACCAAGTCCCACCTCCAACACTGCGAATTAGAATTTGACATGAGATTTGGGTGGGGACACAGATCCAAACCGTATCCCATGGCTTATGCAGCCTTGATATCTGGGGCCTGTTCATGTCATTTCCCCACCATGCCTTTGGTTTCCCACATTTCCTGTAGGTAAGAAGTCTGGCACAGTGTGGCTGGATTCTCCTCTCAGGGTTTCACCAGGCTTGCCTTGGTATGTGCTCAGGGTCCTCTTTCAAGCTCATTGGTTGTTGGCAGGATTCAGATCCCTGTTTCCTTGACATGTGGCCCCCTTCATCTTTAAGCCGATAGTGACATGTGAAACACTTCTCATATCTCAAATTTCTCTGAGTTCCTCTTCCATCACATTTCTGTGACTTTGTTGTCGGCACTGTAGCTCATGCAACTGCTTCAGCCCCACCTGCAATCCAAGATAATCTCCCTATTTTAAGGTCAGCTGACTAGTAACCATAATTACACCTGCCAAGCTCCTTTGACCATATAAGGTATTCATGGACATCACACTAGGGGGCAGAGGTCACAAGGGTAAAAATTCAGCTTACCACAGTGCAGTACCCTCTGACTGAAATATTCTTTCTTGCCCTCACCTCCTGCTCCTGCAACTGCTAACTTCTACTTTATCTGTTAGGTCTCTGATTTATTTTTGCCCCTCTTTTCTCCCTCATTGTCAAGTTTGGGTTAGGGCCTTCTCAGTGCTCACATATTACTCTGTATTTCCCCATTGTAGCACTTGTCACTCTGTGTGCTGAGATCTGTATCCTTTCTGGGGACTGCCAAGTCTTTTAGAAGCTATGTTTATCTCGGCACATTTGTGTTTTCTCTGCTTAACTGAGTGTCTGCCATACATACAGTTGATATCCAATAAAAAAAACAGTTGAATCAATGAATTCTTTGTATCCATGAAAGATGGAAGCATGACAACTAATAAATTCTAAGACTGTTAACCCAGAGGAAGAACTGAGAAGCCAGTTTTCACCCAATATATACAGATTATTATTATTTTTTAAATGAACTGGACTGCTTTTGTAAGGTGGTGTACTCCTCATTACTGGATTTTTTTAGGTGTAAGCCCAGGGATTGGGTGTCAGGGATATTATTCGGAGGGCAAAGTACACGAGCTCTGTTTTGTGACTCATTCTTCATAAGGGTTGCTACGAGAGCAATGGAGATGAGCTCACTTGCATTACCATACCTGTGGCTCCCAGGAGGGACTCACATGCTGTCATTACCAGCAGTGCCCCTGTCTTTCACTATGGAATTACCCTAAGAAAGTTGGTAATGGCCCAGAACCATTGTGTAATTAGCCAGCATGGCATATGTGTGTGCGTACACAGGTACACACACACACACACACACACACACACCCCTATTACAGAGGTTACTCTATTAATGACAGCTATGTAGGGGAGAAAGTTTTTAATGGACCAATGTCTTTGTTCATGTAGACCATACTTTTTGAGGCAATTGACTTCCTAGTACCTTGTGCTGGTTACTGAGTCATAACTGAGTGGCAGGATTGGTGTAGTAGAATTACAAGTCTTTAACTTTGTAGAAACACCATTAGAAGTAAAAATACTATTAAGATAAATCAGTAAGAGAAGGATTATAATGCAATATTTAAGAATAGTCTTTTTGGTTTCAAACCCCCATCTCTACTACTTACAAAATGTGTGGCCTTGGACAAGGTCCTTAAGTTTCTGTACCTCAGTTTCTCAAACTATAAAATGGAGATGATAATAATAGAACCTAACTTACAGAGTGATTGTGAGGACTAAATAGGCAAGATAGGAAAGCATATAGTGCCTAGGATATGATAAGCATTTTGTATAAGGGTTAGCTGCTGTTATTATTCATTCCACAGGCACGTTAAGACCTCCAACCATGTGCAGAGTGTATGGCATATCCTAGGAATACAATAAATATTCTGGGGTAAATAAATAATGTGCTCATTTGTAATTTTCATTTATATTTGCTCTTTCAGATAAATATAGGAAATTGTCCCAATAACTTTATAAGCATAATATGAAGAAGTAAGTAAGAAGTTATTGTAGTCTTGTCTTGTACAGAGCTTGCTAGGGCAATCTGGAAAAATGTCTCCTGCTAGGACTTACATTCTCTGTTCTTTATTAAAGCAAATGGATATTTTTAAAAGCCATTTGGTTTTTTTTTTTTTTTAGAAAGCAAATTATAATTATGTGAAATTAGTACTTTGCTTATAGGTGTGTATTATTTTCATCATGATAAAGCGAAATGTTCTCACCACAAAAGTGTTCTCTTCTGAATTGAGGTGAGATATTAACACTTTGTTTGTCTTTGTGAATAGGTTCATCCTAAGTTCCACTATAAACAGGCTCATGACTCGGGCACAGACACTTCTTGTGTGACTTTTTCCTATGATGGTAATGTCCTTGCCTCTCGTGGAGGTAGGTTAAAAGCTTTCTTTTTGATGTATTTCTCTATATAAAATAATCATCTTTAACAAATATGACAGTAATATCCTAGTGCTTAGTAAAGCTTGCTGTGATTTTTGTTAATGCACCTTTGCCAGTCTGATTCCTTCATTAAAATACATTTCCAACTTTGCAACATTGTTTGTATTAAAAATTACCAAGTAAAATGTTTAAATATTTAGTTTTTTTTTTGCCTAAGTTTTTCATTTAGATTCAAATTCCGTAAGAGTTTAAAGCCTCCACAAATGATCCTTGCTTTTGCCTTGGGAATTTTATAGATGATCACCTATATTCTTTCTATACCATTTTATAATTCTGTGTCTGGTACTTCAAAGTCTATTTGTTGTTTGACCATTGCTCTTTTTTTTCCCCCCAGTTCAAATGCTAAGCCAATTTAGTTTTTTTTTAAAAAGTCTATATCTAGATGAGATTTTTAAAAATAGTTCTATATGGTCATATTGTAAGTTTACTTACCCACATTCGTATGGTTGGATATAGCTTCCTAATTTTTTGCTAAATCTTTATCACATAGATAGGTTGTGTATTGATAGAAGGAGATAGAGAATAGTGAAGGCAGCATTATGGGAGAGTATGGGACATAGCTGAAGATTTTCCTACAGACCTATTTGTGGGGAGAGAAAAGAAATAGCATGGTAAGTAGGTTGGAACCATGTTACAGAGAGTCTTAAATATCACATAAGGAAAAGAAATACTAATAGCATGGTAAGTAGATGGGAACTATGCTACAGAGGGCCTTATATAGCCTTTATTCTGTAGGCCAATGGAGGAGCTACACTTTAGGCAGGTGAATCTAACAGTGCTATATTTAGCTATTCATTCAGTCACTCGACTACTGTATACTGAACATCTACTGTGAACTAACATTATGCTAGGTGCTGGGTATAAACTGTAAACGTCATAGACAGAATCCTTTTCCTGAAAGACTTTACAACCCAGTGTATAGGATAGTGGAAGTGAAGAGAGAGGCAAGAGAAGTGCACAGCTTTCCCCTCAATTTAACTAGTCCCTGTCCTTTTACCCTTGGGAACTCATTCAGATTCTCTTTAAGGAAACTTTACTGTTGTATCTAAACTACTCTCATTTGCATAACTTTAAAAAAATCAAAGCACATGTACGTGTAATTCTCTATTTATGATACACATGGCGAAGGTGGATATGTATAAAATAATGTATTTTGGTCCATCAATTCTAGCCTACTACTTGAGTTCAGAGATGACTCCCAATTAAAATTCTATATATTCTTTATTTAAAACAATGGTTCTCATCCCAGTAGTGTATCTGAATCCCCTGGGAAAGTTTTCAAATGATAATTGCTCCACTTAGGAATTCTTACATCTACTCTTGCATCTTTGGGATGGTATATCCAAGTCTCTGAGGTGGAGTTAGGGGAGAAGAGGGGAAAAAGGGAGAGTGTAGCTTGAAAATTCTTCACAGGTGATAAAATAGGTAAGCCCATAATTACTCAACTGAGTAACTACCCAGTTGATATTTACTCCCTTAGAAGTATAAAACTAACTCTATTTCAGTCAAAGCCATTTTGGTGATAATTCTTACTTTCCATCGCGCGCGCGCACACACACACACACACACACACACACACACACACACACACACACACACACTAGCTTTCGGATAACTTAATTGGTCAATACCACATGTATACTATATTCCATCGTTTTCCTTCCTGGATGTATACAACATGGCAGATGGAAGTCTATTCAGCAAAGAGTCCTCAGGATGTTACAAGGTGCTTCTGCTAGCTGCATAACCTGCTGGATTAGGTGGAATTAATACAGGTTAATGTTTTCTGAACATTCTAATGTTTTCTAATGTTTTCTGAACATTCTAATGTTAATGAAGATTGTGGAGATGTGTAACCTTTTTTTAAAGACTAAAAGCAGGCCGGGTGCAGTGGCCCACACATGTAATCCCAGCACTTTGGGAGGCTGAGGCAGGTGGATCACTTGAGGCCAGAAGTTTGAGACCAGCCTGGAAAACATGATGAAACCCTGTCTCTACTAAAAATACAAAAATTAGCTGGATGTAGTGGCGCATGTCTGTAGTCCCAGCTACTCGGGAGGCTGAGGCAGGAGAATCCCTTGAACCTGGAGGCTGAGGTTACAGTGAGCTGAGATCATGCCACTGCACTCCAGCCTGAGTGACAGAGCAAGACTCCGTCTCAAAAAAAAAAAAAAAAAAAAAGACTGAAAGCAATAAAGTAACATTCCAAAGGTGAGCCTTACAAAGTTCTCCCAGTACAAGCAGGTCCTGAGTCCAGCCAGTTGTGGATTGGTGCACCTGCCAAAAGTTGGGCTTCAGAGGAAGCTTCACTATAAAAATGGGGATTTTTACCGAACTCTTTACTCTCCTCACTTGCACCTGATTCTCATTCCTTATTGGACCCAAGGGGTTGAGGCAGGTCTCAGCTGTGGGCACTGGGGAGAAAGAACAGCGAAAACGTTAGGTATATAAGTTTGGCTTTTGTTCTGTTCAGGAATTAGCCCCATAGAAATATTAAAAAGGGATTATTAAAAATTTATTTTTAAAATACATATGGAATGCTTCACAAATTTGCATGTCACGCTTGTGCAGGGGCTATGCTAATCTTCTCTGTATCGTTCCAGTCTTAGTATACGTGCTGCCAAAGGGAGCACAAAAAGTGATTCCTTAAAAATACTCATTCTTTAAATGGCTTGGCAAAGCTGTACTCCTCAGCAAAGTGAAGAATGATAGCTATAGTTAGAATTACACTGGAGAGAAGGGAATCACATGGCTCACGCTTATTAATGTTAATGGATAGCTTTACCCATACACCAGTGGGAAAAGGAATCTGTTGTGAATTGAACTATTTTCAGTCCTGATAGTTGTTAAATTAAAATCTTCTCAAGAAGTAACGTATGCTCAAATACACCACAGGGGAACTACCATCTGCTCTAATATCATACTTTAGAGTAGATTCTCCAGGGTTCCTTCTAGGTTGCAGATGCTACATCTATCTGGAAAGTAATTTCTAGAAGCCCAGTTCATTATCAAATAGCTTTCAACTGTTCTTGCGACTACTGCTTTTAAGCTCTCTGAACGGTTAAAAAAGTAAAACATGCTTGTGTGAATCTAGTTTATTTCTTCCTTTCTTTCTTTCTTCTCTCTTTCTCCCCTTCCCGTTCCCTTTCTTCCTTACAGTTATACATTAAGTTTAGCAGACTCTAAACTGGGAGCGAGTTCTTTTTGCACAATTCACTTTTCTGTCTTTTTTTTTCCCCTCATTCCTCTGTCAGGTGACGATTCGTTAAAATTATGGGACATCCGACAATTTAATAAGCCACTTTTTTCAGCCTCGGGTCTTCCTACCATGTTCCCAATGTAAGTAGCATATTTTAAATATTTGATCAGCGTAGAAGAATGGAAAAGAAGTACTTTTACTTTAATGTTAATTTATATCATACGTCTTTTAGATCTTCTGGAAAACAGACTTGACAGAGTGATCAAAATCTGTTTTTTGAAAAATATATATATATTTTTTATTTTGCACATTCCTCAGACTTCAAAAACTTTTTTGAAGTTAAAATTATGTATTTGAGGCCGGGCGCGGTGGCTCACGCTTATAATCCCAGCACTTTGGGAGGCTGAGGCAGGCGGATCATGAGGTCAGGAGATCGAGACCACGGTGAAACCCCGTCTCTACTAAAAATACAAAAAATTAGCCGGGCGTGGTGGCGGGCGCCTGTAGTCCCAGCTACTCGGAGAGGCTGAGGCAGGAGAATGGCGTGAACCCGGGAGGCGGAGCTCGCAGTGAGCCGAGATTGTGCCACTGCACTCCAGCCTGGGCGACAGAGCGAGACTCCGTCAAAAAAAAATAAAAATAAAAAAAAAAGAAATTTTGTACTTGATTTATTCATATGTTTGTGTGTATTGTATGCACGCACAAGTCTTGGAGTAGTAAAATATATTTTAAGAGATCCAATTGTTCTTTTAATATTGTACACATGACAAGGTAGGCCTTTTAAAATTTGTGGTTTTTAAAAATTTGAGCTCTAGTCAGCCAGGCATGGTGGCTCACGCCTGTAATCCTAGCACTTTGGGAGGCTGAGGCAGGCAGATCACAAGGTCAGGAGATCGAGACCATCGTGGCTAACAATGGTGAAACCCCGTCTCTACTAAAAATACAAAAAATTAGCCGGGTGTGGTGGCGGGCACCTGTAGTCCCAGCTACTCGGGAGGCTGAGGCAGGAGAATGGCGTGAACCTGGGAGGCGGAGCTTGCAGTGAGCCAAGATTGCACCACTGCACTCCAGCCTGGGGGACAGAGCGAGACTCCATCTCAAAAAAAAAAAAAAAAAAAAAAAAAAAATTGAGCTCTAATACCTTCAAAGCAGTTTTTAATATTTACTGAGCATTTATAGTACAGCTCATTTTCTCATTTTTTTAATCATCCAAATCAGTAATTCAGCATCCTTCACTTGTTCAGACTGTCTTGCTCTGGGTAGCTGAACACTGTTATCTCCAATCTACTAAATTGGCACCTGAAACTTTTAAAGGTTTTCTTGAAGCAGCTGAGGCAAAACTTGACCTCTAAGTCCTATAGTTGGTGCCTAGGCAAATTGTTCTATTTTGGTAGAAATGAAATAATGATCAACAGAGAAGAGCATGAAGATAATGGAAGTGTCAAATGAAGGAAGCTGTATGAAAGCTGTATGATAATGCAGTACTAACTCTAACATGTCTGCTGCCCATAGCATTTTATGTTCAAACAAACATGAGTTTATAGCTGATGATAATTTTTTGAGCTATTATACCTGCTACAAGTAATGCTAACTATATAACTTCTGATGGTAATTTTTTGAGCTACTATACCTGCTACAAGTAATGCTGACTATATAACTTCTTTGGGTCATGTCTTAGATTAGTCACAATCAGATGGCCAGACTGCTAACAATAAGAGCCTTGGAATCATAGCCATCAATTGGGTTCCAGCAATGCAACCTGTGGCTCATTTCATGGTGCTCAACTTGACATAACTCAAATTATTTGGGGGTGATAGTAGTGGTGTTAGTGAAAATAGTTTTTAAAATGGCCAAAATAATCATTACTTAGACATTAGTCATATATATATCTGTCTGTAGACACTCTTAATGTCTATATTGAGTTTTTTTTATACTTCCTTTACCTTAAAAAAATTACAGTGTAGAAGTTAAAAAGCAGAGATTCTGGAGTCTGACTGCCTAAGTTTGAATCCCAGCTGTGCTACTTACTTTTGTTGCCGTGTGCAAGGTGTAATTAAATTATTTTCTTCAGTTCCCTCATCAGTAAAATGTGGATAATAACTACCGCATAGGATTATTGTGACGATTAAACAAATTAATGAAAGTGCTTGACTCATAAGCCCTATATAGGAGTTAGCTCTTATTACAGAGATGTTTATATTTTATTTAATTCACTAATTATTGCTGGACTATTGTGGAGGTCATAAGCTTATACTCATAAACTCTTTTTTTCTGTAGGACTGACTGCTGTTTCAGTCCAGATGATAAGCTCATAGTCACTGGTACATCTATTCAAAGAGGATGTGGCAGCGGCAAACTTGTTTTCTTTGAGCGTAGGACTTTCCAAAGGGTGTATGAAATAGACATCACAGATGCGGTACGTATATTCTTTTCTCCTCAGCCTTGAGAATACATAAAGTTTGCCTCTTACCCATCTTTTGGTTTTGTTTGTTAAGTAGAATATAAGCCCTGGCCTTGAGAGCACGGTGATAGCTGCTTTTCACTCCAGCGTAGGAGTTATCAGTATGTTGTTGACGGCTGAGCTACCCTATCCCTTTCCACAACCCAATATTTCCTATGGGCCTACACTTTAGTAGGAATTCAGTTGGGTTTCCCTCCCTGCCAACCAAATTGAGGAGTGAAGAAGATGATCATCATTTAAGATACAGAAAGGAGCATCCCACAATGGGCATGTTTGTGAGGATCCTAGGGATTGTCGACAGAAGTGAAAGGTTAAGAAGTGACGAAGTTTAACATTGTTCCCGAAACCATGAAAACTTTGACAGAACTCTGCTGGTGTGGGTTGTAGTCATTAAAGTCAGGCTCAGCTTGCACTGAACTTAATTGCTATTTAGTTATTTGGAAGTTTAAAACATTTCAGATTTAACTTCGTCACCTTAAAAAAAAAAAAACATTAGTTTTCTTTACAGATTTATATGAACACTAAAACACCAGCATTCACTCGTTCATTCATTCATTTGTTCATGTCCTGAGACTGAGACTGGAGCCACATGTAATACAATAAGAATGAAAATTCCCAGAGGAAAATTTGAATTCCTTTAAACTGTATATTATTATTCACATGGTAAAGCAAATCATTGTAATTTTCTGAGTATTAAACAGGCCAATTAATGTCTGTGTAAATTTTCTTTGGCTTATTGTCAAATCTTTTAGTAATATCCTATATCTTAAACAGTGCTCTTATGTAGGTTTTTCCAGTTGTTTCAGCTCTTTGTAAACAGTTGAGACATATTATGCACTTAAGTGACTCAGACAATTGAACAACTGTTTTTAAATTACCAGCAAAAAACTCCTGTCTCTAATGTTCTAGTATTACTATGAAGTCTTAATTTGCAGGTTCTGTATGTAAAACCACACTATAGAGTATTACAGTAGAAGTGAAATATCAATGAGATTAATTATAGATGAGTACTTATGTTTAATAGATTCTAATCTCATGACATAATTTGAAATGTGCCAGCACTCACAATGCTTTTTCTGGGTGCATTAGGAGCCAACTAAAACACTAGAATCAAAGAAAACAATTGAATCTATCAACTTTCATCTCAGAAAGTAAAATTATTGTAATTGGTTGTTCCAGAAATAAGCTCTGTTCTACTGTGCCTCTAAATGACTATACATTTCAGTATCACACTTGATGTATTTTTAAATTGTAGCTTAAGTTGAACTGTAAATAAATTAAGGGATGTAGACATATGATTACACTTTTAAAGACATGCTGGGCTTCTGTAGTTTATAGGAAGAACATACTGTTTGCTGGAAAAATCAGTGTCTCATAATGTGATACATTTTTGCTCTCTGTGTTACTTTTATAGGTAGATCTTTTTCTCCATAGTACTTACCACTGCCTCATATATTGTATATTTGTTTGGTTTTGTCTGTCTTCTTCTACTAGGATGTAAGTCACACAGGGCAGAAACTTTTTGTTCACTGCAGTATCCTCGATGCTTTGAACAGTGCCTGGCACATAGAGATAGCTCTTAATATTAATTGAATGAGTGAGAGAGATACTTGGGAAGTGCAAGTAAGGCATATTGTAGATCATGTGTAAATCTTCGACTAAATGTGTCTTTGGAGAGTGAGGCAGGAGAGAGATATCTAGAGTTAGAAAGGTAAAACTGCTCTTGTATACAATTAGAAGATGACTATCTTGTGTCTTTTTATTTTTTTTAAAGCAGAGGAAGACACATTCAGATCTAAGTTTTGAAATGGTTAATTCTTGTTGAAATACAAGGTTTAGTTTTATAAGATTTGGTGATTCTGTGTAGATGAAGCCAGAAATTTATAATTTGGGAGACTGGGTGAATGTTCATTGATATAAAAATACATAGAGATAAAATAAAGCAGATTTTGGAAGAAGGACAGTGAATTCTGTTCTTGATATGTTGAGCTTGAAATACCTACAGGAATTCTGTGTAGAGATACTCAGTATGCAGATGGTTTAATAAGTTTGGTGCGTAAGAGAAAGAAGAGACAGTTTTGGTAAAAACATTTATAGTGCATAGCTGAAATGTTGATTGCTGATGAGTTTGATTAAGGTAAGGGAATAAAGGATAGAAAAATGAGCCCTAAGAAATGTCATCATTTAAGAGACGAGCAAATGAAAAGAAGCTAAGAAAGGAGAAATTTCATAAATAAATAGAGCATACAATATTGAATCATCTGAGAAAAGTTGGAAGACAAATTATGAGATCCATTTTAATAGATGGGTGAAGAGAGAACTTCAAATAGGAACAAAACCACACACCCCAAGGAGTCCTATTCAATTGTTGATTTAGTGAGGGGGAGGGCTTATTGTTAACATCAAACAGCATCATTTTTCTGTTTATATATTAGAATGCTATGTTAAATAAAGGGGCTTTTAACAGTCCCTTTGACCTGTTGTCCCAAGTTTTATGTCTTCTTGGAATGTAAAAAAAAAAATACATTTCTTGGAATGAATAAAAGGTGGACACTTTGCTAGAAGAGCCAAAAGACACCTCTTTTATAATTTTGTGTTGGAAATACCACACTCCAAGGTAGTAAGGAACTTAACTGTGTTGAGTTTTAATTTGCATAAAAGGCAGCATCTCATATTCTTTTTTTTTTTTTTTATTATACTTTAGGGTTTTAGGGTACATGTGCACAATGTGCAGGTTTGTTACATATGTATCCATGTGCCATGTTGATTTCCTGCACCCATTAACTCGTCATTTAGCATTAGGTGTATCTCCTAATGCTGTCCCTCCCCCCTCCCCCCACCCCACAACAGTCCCCGGAGTGTGATGTTCCCCTTCCTGTGTCCATGAGTTCTCATTATTCAATTCCCACCTATGAGTGAGAACATGCGGTGTTTGCTTTTTGTCCTTGCGATAGCTTACTGAGAATGATGTTTTCCAGTTTCATCCATGTCCCTACAAAGGACACGAACTCATCATTTTTTATGGCTGCATAGTATTCCATGGTGTATATGTGCCACATTTTCTTAATCCAGTCTATCATTGTTGGACATTTGGGTTGGTTCCAACTCTTTGCTATTGTGAATAGTGCCGCAATAAACATACGTGTGCATGTGTCTTTATAGCAGCATGATTTATAGTCCTTTGGGTATATACCCAGTAATGGGATGGCTGGGTCAAACGGTATTTCTAGTTCGAGATCCCTGAGGAATCGCCACACTGACTTCCACAGTGGTTGAACTAGTTTACAGTCCCACCAACAGTGTAAAAGTGTTCCTATTTCTCCACATCCTCTCCAGCACCTGTTGTTTCCAGATTTTTTAATGATGGCCATTTTAACTGGTGTGAGATGGTATCTCACTGTGGTTTTGATTTGCATTTCTCTGATGGCCAGTGATGATGAGCATTTCTTCATGTGCTTTTTGGCTGCATAAATGTCTTCTTTTGAGAAGTGTCTGTTCATGTCCTCTGCCCACTTTTTGATGGGGTTGTTTGTTTTTTTCTTGTAAATTTGTTTGAGTTCATTGTAGATTCTGGATATTAGCCCTTTGTCAGATGAGTAGATTGCAAAAATTTTCTCCCATTCTGTAGGTTGCCTGTTCACTCTGATGATAGTTTCTTTTGCTGTGCAGAAGCTCTTTAGTTTAATGAGATCCCATTTGTCGATTTTGGCTTTTGTTGCCATTGCTTTTGGTGTTTTAGACATGAAGTCCTTGCCCACGCCTATGTCCTGAATGGTATTGCCTAGGTTTTCTTGTAGGATTTTAATGGTTTTAGGTCTAACATATAAGTCTTTAATCCATCTTGAATTAATTTTTGTATAAGGTGTAAGGAAGGGATCCAGTTTCAGCTTTCTACATATGGCTAGCCAGTTTTCCCAGCACCATTTATTAAATAGGGAATCCTTTCCCCATTTCTTGTTTTTGTCAGGTTTGTCAAAGATCAGATAGTTGTAGCTATGTGGCATAATTTCTGAGGGCTCTGTTCTGTTCCATTGATCTATGTCTCTGTTGTGGTACCAGTACCATGCTGTTTTGGCTACTGTAGCCTTGTAGTATAGTTTAAAGTCAGGTAGCGTGATGCCTCCAGCTTTGTTCTTTTGGCTTAGGATTGACTTGGCGATGCGGGCTCTTTTTTGGTTCCATATGAACTTTAAAGTAGTTTTTTCCAATTCTGTGAAGAAAGTCACTGGTAGCTTGATGGGGATGGCATTGAATCTATAAATTACCTTGGGCAGTATGGCCATTTTCACGATATTGATTCTTCCAACCCATGAGCATGGAATGTTCTTCCATTTGTTTGTATCCTCTTTTATTTCATTGAGCAGTGGTTTGTAGTTCTCCTTGAAGAGGTCCTTCACATCCCTTGTAAGTTGGATTCCTAGGTATTTTATTCTCTTTGAAGCAATTGTGAATGGGAGTTCACTCATGATTTGGCTCTCTGTTTGTCTGTTATTGGTGTACAAGAATGCTTGTGATTTTTGTACATTAATTTTGTATCCTGAGACTTTGCTGAAGTTGCTAATCAGCTTAAGGAGATTTTGGGCTGAGACAATGGGGTTTTCTAGATATACAATCATATCATCTGCAAACAGGGACAATTTGACTTCCTCTTTTCCTAACTGAATACCCTTTATTTCCTTCTCTTGCCTGATTGCCCTGGCCAGAACTTCCAGCACTATGTTGAATAGGAGAGGTGAGAGAGGGCATCCCTGCCTTGTGCCAGTTTTCAGAGGGAATGCTTCCAGTTTTTGCCCATTCAGTATGATATTGGCTGTGGGTTTGTCGTAGATAGCTCTTATTATTTTGAGATACGTCCCATCAATACCTAATTTATTGAGAGTTTTTAGCATGAAGGGTTGTTGAATTTTGTCAAAGGCCTTTTCTGCATCTATTGAGATAATCATGTGGTTTTTGTCTTTGGTTCTGTTTATATGCTGGATTACATTTATTGATTTGCGTATGTTGAACCAGCCTTGCATCCCAAGGATGAAGCCCACTTGATCATGGTGGATAAGCTTTTTGATGTGCTGCTGGATTCAGTTTGCCAGTATTTTATTGAGGATTTTTGCATCAATGTTCATCAAGGATATTGATCTGAAATTCTCTTTTTTGGTTATGTCTCTGCCAGGTTTTGGTATCAGGATGATGCTGGCTTCGTAAAATGTGTTAGGGAGGATTCCCTCTTTTTCTATCGATTGGAATAGTTTCAGAAGGAATGGTACCAGTTCCTCCTTGTACCTCTGGTAGAATTCAGCTGTGAATCCATCAGGTCCTGGCCTCTTTTTGGTTGGTAAGCTATTGATTATTGCCACAATTTCAGAACCTGTTATTGGTCTATTCAGAGATTCAACTTCTTCCTGGTTTAGTCTTGGGAGGGTGTATTTGTCGAGGAATTTATCCATTTCTTCTAGATTTTCTAGTTTATTTGCATAGAGGTGTTTGTAGTATTCTCTGATGGTAGATTGTATTTCTGTGGGATCGGTGGTGATATCCCCTTTTTCGTTTTTTATTGCATCTATTTGATTCTTCTCTCTTTTCTTCTTTATTAGTCTTGCTAGCGGTCCATCAATTTTGTTGATCTTTTCAAAAAACCAGCTCCTGGATTCATTAATTTTTTGAAGGGTTTTTTGTGTCTCTATTTCCTTCAGTTCTGCTCTGATTTTAGTTATTTCTAGCCTTCTGCTAGCTTCTGAATGTGTTTGCTCTTGCTTTTCTAGTTCTTTTAATTGTGATGTTAGGGTGTGAATTTTGGATCTTTCCTGCTTTCTCTTGTGGGCATTTAGTGCTATAAATTTCCCTCTACACACTGCTTTGAACGTGTCCCAGAGATTCTGGTATGTTGTGTCTTTGTTCTCATTGGTTTCAAAGAACATCTTTATTTCTGCCTTCATTTCATTATGTACCCAATAGTCATTCAGGAGCAGGTTGTTCAGTTTCCATGTAGTTGAGCGGTTTTGAGTGAGTTTCTTAATCCTGAGTTCTAGTTTGATTGCACTGTGGTCTGAGAGACAGTTTGTTATAATTTCTGTTCTTTTACATTTGCTGAGGAGAGCTTTACTTCCAACTATGTGGTCAATTTTGGAATAGGTGTGGTGTGGTGCTGAAAAAAATGTATATTCTGTTGACTTGGGGTGGAGAGTTCTGTAGATGTCTATTAGGTCCACTTTATGTAGAGCTGAGTTCAATTCCTGGATATCCTTGTTAACTTTCTGTCTCGTTGATCTGTCTAATGCTGACAGTGGGGTGTTAAAATCTCCCATTATTATTGTATGGGAGTTTAAGTCCCTTTGTAGGTCACTGAGGACTTGCTTTATGAATCTGGGTGCTCCTGTGTTGGGTGCATATATATTTAGGATAGTTAGCTCTTCTTGTTGAATTGATCCCTTTACCATTATGTAATGGCCTTCTTTCTCTCTTTTGATCTTTGTTGGTTTAAAGTCTATTTTATCAGAGACTAGGATTGCAACCCCTGCCTTTTTTTGTTTTCCAGTTGCTTGATAGATCTTCCTCCATCCCTTTATTTTGAGTCTATGTGTGTCTCTGCACGTGAGATGGGTTTCCTGAATACAGCACACTGATGGGTCCTGACTCCTTATCCAGTTTGCCAGTCTGTGTCTTTTGATTGGAGCATTTAGCCCATTTACATTTAACGTTAATATTGTTATGCGTGAATCTGATCCTGTCATTATGATGTTAGTTGGTTATTTTGCTCATTAGATGCTATAGTTTCTTCCTAGCCTTGATGGTCTTTACAGTTTGGCATGTTTTTGCAGTGGCTGGTACCGGTTGTTCCTTTCCATGTTTAGTGCTTCCTTCAGGAGCTCTTTTAGGGCAGGCCTGGTGGTGACAAAATCACTCAGCGTTTGCTTGTCTGTAAAGTATTTTATTTCTCCTTCACTTATGAAGCTTAGTTTGGCGGGATAGGAAATTCTGGGTTGAAAATTCTTTTGTTTAAGAATGTTGAATATCGGCCCCCACTCTCTTCTGGCTTGTAGAGTTTCTGCTGAGAGATCAGCTGTTAGTCTGATGGGCTTCCCTTTGTGGGTAACCCGACCTTTCTCTCTGGCTGCCCTTAACATTTTTTCCTTCATTTCAACTTTGGTGAATCTGACAATTATGTGTCTTGGAGTTGCCCTTCTCGAGGAGTATCTTTGTGGCGTTCTCTGTATTTCCTGAATCTGAATGCTGGCCTGCCTTGCTAGATTGGGGAAGTTCTCCTGGATAATATCTTGCAGAGTGTTTTCCAACTTGGTTCCATTCTCCCCATCATTTTCAGGTACACCAATCAGACGTAGGTTTGGTCTTTTCACATAGTCCCAAATTTCTTGGAGGCTTTGTTCATTTCTTTTTATTCTTTTTTCTCTAAACTTTCCTTCTCTCTTCATTTCATTCATTTCATCTTCCATCAGCGATACCCTTTCTTACAGTTGATCGCATCTGCTACTGAGGCTTCTGCAATCTTCGCGTAGTTCTCGAAACTTGGCTTTCAGCTCCATCAGCTCCTTGAAGCCCTTCTCTCCATTGGTTATTCTAGTTTTCCATTCTTGTAATTTTTTTTCAAAGTTTTTAACTTCTTTGCTATTGTTTTGAATTTCCTCTCGTAGCTCAGAGTAGTTTGATCGTCTGAAGCCTTCTTCTCTCAACTCATCAAAGTCATCCTCCATCCAGCTTTGTTCCGTTGCTGGTGAGGAACTGTGTTCCTTTGGAGGAGGAGAGGTGCTCTGTTTTTTAGAGTTTCCAGTTTTTTTGGTCTGTTTTTTCCCCATCTTTGTGGTTTTATCTACTTTTTGTCTTTGATGATGGTGATGTACAGATGGATATTTGGTGTGGATGTCCTTTCTGTTTGTTAGTTTTCCTTCTACCAGACAGGACCCTCAGCTGCAGGTCTGTTGGAGTTTACTAGAGGTCCACTCCAGACCCTGTTTGGCTGGGTGTCAGCAGCGGTGGCTGCAGAACAGCGGATTTTCGTGAGACCACAAATTCAGCTTTCTGATAGTTTCTCTGAAAGTTTTGTCTCAGAGGAGTACCCGGTTGAATGAGGTGTCAGTCTGTCCCTACTGGGGGGGTGCCTCCCAGTTAGGCTGCTCAGGGGTGAGGGACCCACTTTAGGAGGCAGTCTGTCCGTTCTCAGAACTCCAGCTGCGTGCTGGGAGAACCACTACTCTCTTCAAAGCTGTCAGTCAGACAGGGACATTTAAGTCTGTGGAGGTTCTTGCTGGGTTTTTGTTTGTCTGTGTCCTGCCCCCAGAGGTGGAGCCTACAGAGGCAGGCAGGCCTCCTTGAGCTGTGGTGGGCTCCACCCAGTTCGAGCTTCCTGGCTGCTTTGTTTACCTAAGCAAGCCTGGGCAATGGCGGGCGCCCCTCCCCCAGCCTCGCTGCCGCCTTGCAGCTTGATCTCAGACTGCTGTGCTAGCAATCAGCGAGACTCCATGGGCTTAGGATCCTCCGAGCCAGGTGTGGGACACAATCTCCTAGTGTGCCGTTTTCCAGGCCCGTTGGAAAAGCGCAGTATTAGGATGGGACTGACCCGATATTCCAGGTGCCGTCTCTTTCCTCTTTCTTTGACTAGGAAAGGGAACTCCCTGACCCCTTGCGCTTCCCGAGTGAGGCAATGTCTCGCCCTGCTTCGGCTCGTGCACAGTGCGCTTCACCGACTGTCCTGCACCCGCTGTTAGGCACTCCCTAGTGAGATGAAACCGGTACCTCAAGCAGAAATGCAGAAATCACCAGTCTTCTGTGTCGCTGGGGCTGGGAGCTGGAGACCGGAGCTGTTCCTATTCCGCCATCTTGGCTCCACCGCATCTCATATTCTTAATATCAGCAGCTAGTAGTGTACTTGTTTGACTAAGGCACAGACAGTGATGGCATTATGTCTATCCTAGATGTGTTCATTTACTGGACACATATAATTGGTTACGCTCTTCCCACGCCCTCTTCTAAAACAGAATAAATCCCTACGTACTTATATTCTAGGACACCAGGCTCAGTATATGTATGTGGAGCCAAACATTGTTTTCAGTCAGAAGATGTTAACAATCTATGCAATTATTCCTTTTAACTAAAAACTATCTTCACAAAAACATAGCTTCTTAAAGATATAGCAAGGGCATTTTCTATGATTATTTTTGAAACAAAGTTTTTTAAAAACCCAAAACTTGTTTTAATTCTGTTCTCTGCATTGTCATATTCTTTGAAAAATTTCCTTTCTCTATTCAGTGTAGAGATTCTCAAGTCTGTTTGCTAGGAGATGGTGTATGTTTCTTTAACATTTGCTATTTCACCATATGGTGTTTGCACACATTTTACAATTCTGCTAAAATTTTTAGAGATTTCCCTTGTAGTCTCATTGCATTTCCTCAAATTATACACTGATTTGTTTATGTCCCCACCCAAATCTCATCTTGAATTGTAGCTCCTCTTGTGCTGTGGGAAGGACCTGGTGGGATGTAATTGAATCATGGGGATGGGTCTTTTCCGTGCTGTTCTTGTGATAGTGAATAAGTCTCATGAGATCTGATGGTTTTATAAAGGGGAGTTCCCCTGCACCTGCTCTCTTGCCTGCCACCATGTAAGACGTGCCTTTGCCCCTCCTTCACCTTCCAGCATGATTGTAAGGCCTCCCCAGCCATGTGGAACTGCGAGTCAATTAAACCTCTTTCCTTTATAAATTACTCTGTCTAGGGTATATCTTTATTAGCAGTGTGAGAACGGACTAATACACACACTCTCTCTCTCTCTCCCCCCCCATTTGTTATTTAATTCTTTGGGATTTGAATAGTATGCTTGGCCTCTTTTTTAAGATGAATTCCAGAATATAACTTGAATCTTGAGTTTACAAATTCACTTTTGATTTTGGTAAGACAGCACCTTATGCTTTTTATGTATTATGTAAAGGGCTTCCATTACTCTGTTTTATACAATAAAAGCACAGGAAAGAAAGAATGGATAAAATACAACTTGGTGATGACATGTCAATTTTTAAAATTAATTTTATTTAGATGAAATTATTAAATTTTAAGCTTTTCTTAAGAGCCAGTATTTAGGGAAATATTCTGAAATAACAATATTATTAACTTGGTAGTTTTTCATCAAATGATAATTTATTGTGAAATGACTAATAGAATTTTCTTTTTAACTAGTATAAACCAAGGGACATGGTTTATGCAATTGTACCAGTATATTACCATTTATATTTTTTAACTTGAGCATGGTTAATCAGGTTGTTTTAACCTGATATTGTTTCTTGGTCTCTGCACCTCATTTGCTTTTGGCAGTAATTTCAGAGATAGCTGGCATTCCCATGGGTAAAGAGGGAAAAAGAGGAAAGGAAAAAACTCAGAAATTTTACACCTGAGCCTAACTTCTTTTCTAATTTGTTTTTGCTTAGGTACTTTGGTGAGAGACCTCTAGTTTTGTAAATACTGACTGAACAAAATGAGGATAAGAATTAAAAAACTAAACCTTTATTTTTGACAACACTGCTATAACATCTAGCATATGGCCTCTGAAGCGACAGAAAAGGAAATATGCTTTGGTATTTTCAACTGGTATGCCCTGGACATTTTAAAGTTGATTGAAAAGGCCTGGCATGACGGCTCATGCCTGTAATCCCAGCACTTTGGGAGGCCAAGGCAGGTGGATCACCTGAGGTTAGGAGTTCAAGACCAGCCTGGCCAACATGATGAACCTTGTCTCTACTAAAACTACAAAAATCAGCCAGGTGTGGTGGTGGGAGCCTGTAATCCCAGCTACTCTGTAGGCTGAAGCAGGAGAATAGCTTGAACATGGGAGGTGGAGGTTGCGGTGAGCCGAGATGGCACCACTGCACTCCAGCCTGGGCGACAGGGTGAGACTCTGTCTCAAAAAAAAAAAAATATATATATATATATATACACATATATATGCATATATATGTATATATATATGTATATATGTATATATATGTATATATATGTATATATGTATATATATATGTATATAAAATAAAGTTGATTGAAAATCCTAATATTAACATAAGAAATATGATAGTAAAGGTCTTTTAAGGAAGAAAAAAACCTCATTTTTGATTTCTAGATAATATTTGATTTTCTTTGGGACATTTTTTAAATAGTAAAGAACAAGGATTATCTTATATTTTTACTTCCTTCTATCATGGCTTGTTTTTCAGAATATCCCTTTCCTGTGAGAAATGAAATGTATAATATGCATACCTCATTCATGTTCTCTAAAAAAGAAAACTCAGAATATGAAGTATTTGCTGTCTTCTGTCAGTTTGAAATATTATGATGATCATTGTTTTCAAGAGGCTAACTCTATAGTTTGAGAAAGTATATATTGTGGAAATGAAAGTGCTAACATTTTCAAGTTGATTGAAAAGGCCTGGCGTGGTATAAATGTTATAACATAAAATGTTACATAACATAAAATTATACATAACATTTTATATGTTATGTATAATTACACATTACGCATGTAATTATGCATAACATAAATTTAAAAAGTATATATTCTGGAAATGAATGTGTTAGCACTTTTCATTTCACAAAAAAAGTTTTTGTGTTCTTATTAAGAGAGAATGTTGATGTTTTAATTCAGAGAGATTGAAGAGGAAGACTAAATGGATAAAAAGGGCCATGAAATAATAGACCCTTTATGAACCTAGCTATTTATCTTAATTTATAATGTGTAAGGGACGTACAGCCATTCAGACTATAGTCAGCCCTCCATTATTTGTACTTAGGGAGGGAAGCAGAAAGGTAATTCAAATTAATGGATATTCCAGAAGTCCTCAGAATTGGCTTTGGAATGTATCTTTGTTCTTACATTTGAATGTAGATATAGCTGATCTGGGAATTCACCTCAAACAAATTAATGATACTATGCCTGTGAAAGTTTACTCTGAAGGAGTTGAGGAACTCATCTGTTCTTTCATTTTATACTGGGAATAGAATAATCATGTTTTACTGATATAAAGTCCCAACTGAGGCAGAATTGCACCTCCTTATAAGTTTCTAGAAATAAAGGAGTCAAGCATTGTCTCTGCCCAGAGTCATACAAGGAGTAGCATTACACAGGGAGAACTTGAGCTATCAGCACTGCAAACGCTAACTGAAAATAAACTTGAAAGACTACATTTGACATTTATCTGCCTTCTAAAATATAGTGAAACCTCCTTAATGTGAAACACAAGGAGATGGAAAAAATGGGCTTTGAATTAACTAGCTTTCCATTATCTGATTTTTATTATGGAGCAATCAGGCAGCTGGTTGACTAGGGAATAGCATTTGCTTTGAATTATGTATTATTTTGAATAACGTGATATCAGCTTAATGAAATTTTACTGTAATTCACTTTTTTTAGGAGGATTAAACAATGCATATCCTAGAGGGAGCCTGAGTAACATATTTGTATTTAATAAAAATATTATATTTGCCCACAGCCAAGTGATAGGACGGTATACCTAACATAGGTGTGTGGAGCACTTGCTCACTGAGAACAGAAAGGTGGAGTCTCAGAGCACTGGTTGTTTCTTGGTCTCCCAAGATGTATGAATATTTGATAGGAAAACTGGGAATAAGTAGAAAATGATGGAGTTTTAGTGTAAATTTGCCAGTACATGTTTCTTTCTCTGGCCCTATCTTTTTTCCAGGGTCAAGAGCCAACTTCTAGCATGGCTTATTAGGACAATGTTTTACTGTCAAGAAGTGCAGTGGTCACTCAGTACTACTATCTCTAGGAGTATTTTCTTTAATCACTGAAGAAAAGAGATGCCAGTGGAATATGGTGAAAAACAATGTTGCATTTTTGCTGCCTTCATAATTTGGACTACAAGACCACCTTGAAAAACTTAAACCCTTTTTGGGGAATTTCCTAAAACAAGCAGCATACACATATAATTTAAATGGGAACTTGAATTCAGCTGGGCTCACCTACTAAGCCAGCATCAATAAGACTTGATTAAATTACTTCTTGGTTCTCATTCACCTAGAGGTATCATACTATGAAGATTCCAGAGCAGTTGTTCTTCAGATTTGAAAAATACAGTTGAATGTTTATCTGTAGGCACATGAGAGTGAAGAGAAAAGATACCTCAGATTTCTTGGTGGTTTAACTGTTAATATCTACGATATCAAATCTTAACATGTTTTTAGGTAGGGAAGATGACAGGAACTAGTTTAGTGCTGATTCCTTTTTATTATTTTAAAAAATTATGATACTGTAAAATTGATCTTTTTAAGAAAGCATACAGTTCTGTGATTTTTAACACATGTGTAGATTCATGTAATCACTATCAACACAATCAGTATACAGAACAGTACCCTCTAAAAACTCCTTTTTGCTATCCCTCTATAGTCACACACACACACCCTCTTCCACCCCCAACTCCTAAGCCCTGGCATTCACTGATGTGTTCTCCATCATTATTGTGTTGTAGTTTCAAGAATGTCATATAAATCAGCAGTCCCCAAGTTTTTGGCACCAGGGACTGGTTTCGTGGAAGACAGTATTTCCACAGACAGGGCCAGGATTAGAGTGAGGCAAGTGAGATGCTTTCCTCAATCACAAAGTTTACAGGGGCACTAAGACACTTAGTAATCAAGATAAATAAAATTTTAATGCAACAATATAAAAAATGCAAAAAATCTATGGTGAATAAAATACCAAATTTTTAAACAAAAAATGGGATCAGTAACAGTGCTGTGCCAAGCTGTATTACAGCCTAAGGCAAAAGGAAAACTCAGTTGGACTGATCCCGTCTTTATTTAAAATGTTGATGTTTTGTTTGCCATAGATTTTTTGTTTTTATTTATTTTTTATTATTATTATTGGTGGAGGCTAGAGTTGGGGAAGTGGTAACTCACTTCTGCTTGAGTGATACTTTGAATTATGGACTTCTTCCCAAATCCACCTACTACTGTTTGCTTTTCAGAGTCCTCAGATAGGTACCCTATGCCTTCTGTCCTGGTTTTTAAACAACATTCAGAGGGAGAGACTGAATGGAGTATGTTTCTGCTGTCTACAATGGCGATGGAAAAAAACAAAATGAAACAGTATAGATTATAGCAGATGTGCTTAGGAGGAAGCTTCTAAGTTAGCTGCACATTTGGAGGGACATTCATATGGTAGGAAATAAAATAATGTCATTGATCCTAGAATGAGTCACCTCTCTTACTTGGGCAGTATGTTCCCTTGACATAACTATGCCACAAGGCAGAGCTACTGGCTTTTGCTTAATTAGCTGCCATTGGTATTAAGCATACTTGGCCCAGTTTCTCAATATTATTTTCCAGAACTCATTCCTCTTGCCTACCTGCGCACTATGACATAACTCTCCTGTATAAAAATTAGACTTAACAGATTTTACAACTTTCCTAAAGAGTTCATTTCTGTGTATGAAATCCCTTACTGTCAGATCATTTTTTTCTTTATTTTTAGCCTCACATTCTCACGTTTAGAGCCTACATCCTTTGCTCTGGTCCTCATGGAGTTGGAGAACAGCTGGTTAACATCCTCTGTTTCCTTGAAGATTATAAAGTTACTGTTCAGTCTTGCCTTTGTCTGAGAGAACCAAACTTAGTCTTTTGTTCTTTTTCATTTGTTAACATTTCCTTGTGGATCTTGTTTTCTCCACACCTCTGTTGTCTTTGATACTCTCTTCTCAGCCATTTCTAAATTCTCCAGTGACCAAATTGGAGTAAGGGTCTCCTCAGGGCTGATGGTGTCATGTGGGTGGTAAGGGCATCATGATATTACTGATGTTTATTAACGTAATACATGGCACATAGTAGATGCCTGGTGAAAATGTATTTATTAATTTTGCTTTACCTTTTATTACATTTTATTCTATTATATTCTTGTTGGGACTAACTGTAATGGCCTATTCCTTACAACCTTCTCAAGTTTTTATTTTTTGGTTAATAGTTATAAAAAATCAATTTGGAATTTCAGTGCATGTATTTTCTTTTCTTTTCTTTTTTTTTTTGAGACAGAGTCTCACTTGGTCGCCCAGGCTGGAGTGCAGTGGCACGATCTCGGCTCACTGCAACCTCTGCCGCCTGGGTTCAAGTGATTCTCCTGCCTCAGCCTTCTGAGTAGCTGGGATTACAGGCACCTGCCACAGCGCCTGGCTAATTTTTGTAGATTTAGTAGAGACGGAGTTTCACCATCTTGGCCAGGCTGGTCTTGAACTCTTGACCTTGTGATCCACCCACCTCGGCCTCCCAAAGTGTTGGGATTACAGGCAAGAGCCACCGCACCCGGCCACATTTTCTTTTAGGATTGATAAAAGAAGTACACATTTATTTTAATTGTCTACTTCTTTAAAACTTTAGATGATCCTTTTTTCAAATTCACTGCAAATAGTCAGGTTTTGGGTTCATTAGAGGAAACACAGATTTACTGCAGATGCTTAAAATACTGGTAATTTAAACTCTAGTGAATATAATTTGTTTTGGTTGTTACATTATTAATGAATATGATATGTTTCCTGGATCTATTTTGTAAAATATACTCTGTGCTTTGAAGCAAAAGTTGTTTGAATTTGACACTTTATTTTATTAGAAGTCTAATCAGTCTGCCCCTACTTGGGGGTGCCTCCCAGTTAGGCTGCTCGGGGGTCAGGGGTCAGGGGCCCACTTGAGGAGGCAGTCTGCCCGTTCTCAGATCTCCAGCTACGTGCTGGGAGAACCACTAATCTCTTCAAAGCTGTCAGACAGGGACATTTAAGTCTGCAGAGGCTACTGCTGTCTTTTTGTTTGTCTGTGCCCTGCCCCCAGAGGTGGAGCCTACAGAGGCAGGCAGGCCTCTTTGAGCTGTGGTGGGCTCCACCCAGTTCGAGCTTCCTGGCTGCTTTGTTTACCTAAGCAAGCCTGGGCAATGGCGGGCGCCCCTCCCCCAGCCTCGCTGCTGCCTTGCAGTTTGATCTCAGACTGCAGCGCTAGCAATCAGCGAGACTCTGTGGGCGTAGGACCCTCCGAGCCAGGTGCAGGGTATAATCTCCTGGTGTGCCGTTTTTTTAAGCCCGTCGGAAAAGCGCAGTATTAGAGTGGGAGTGACCTGATTTTCCAGGTGCCGTCTGTCACTCCTTTCTTTGACTAGAAAAGGGAACTCCCTGACCCCTTGCGTTTCCCAAGTGAGGCAATGCCTCGCCCTGCTTCGGCTCGCGCACAGTGCGCTGCACCCACTGTCCTGCGCCCACTCTCTGGCACTCCCCAGTGAGATGAACCCGGTACCTCAGATGGAAATGTAGAAATCACCTGTCTTCTGCGTCGTTCACGCTGGGAGCTGTAGACCGGAGCTGTTCCTATTCGGCCATCTTGACACCTCACACAACTGGGTACTCCTCTGAGACAAAACTTCCAGAGGAATGATCAGGCAGCAGCATTCGTGGTTCACGAAAATCTGCTGTTCTGCAGCCTCCGCTGCTGATACCCAGGCAAACAGGGTCTGGAGTGGACCTCTAGCGAACTCCAACAGACCTGCAGCTGAGGGTCCTGTCTGTTAGAATGAAAACTAAAACACAGAAAGGACATCCACACCAAAAACCCATCTGTACATCACCATCCTCAAAGACCAAAAGTAGATAAAACCACAAAGATGGGGAAAAAACAGAGCAGAAAAACTGGAAATTCTAAAAAGCAGAGCACCTCTCCTCCTCCAAAGGAACGCAGTTCCTCACCAGCAACAGAACAAAGCTGGACGGAGAATGACTTTGACGAGTTGAGAGAAGAAGGCTTCAGACAATCAAACTACTCCGAGCTACAGGAAGAAATTCAAACCAAAGGCAAAGAAGTTAAAAACTTTGAAAAAAATTTAGACAAATGTATAACTAGAATAACCAATACAGAGAAGTGCTTAAAGGAGCTGATGGAGCTGAAAGCCAAGGCTCGAGAACTACGTGAAGAATGCAGAAGCCTCAGGAGCCGATGTGATCAACTGGAAGAAAGGGTATCAGTGATGGAAGATGAAATGAATGAAATGAAGTGACAAGGGAAGTTTAGAGAAAAAAGAATAAAAAGAAACGAACAAAGCCTCCAAGAAATATGGGACTATGTGAAAAGACCAAATCTACGTCTGATTGGTGTACCTGAAAGTGATGGGGAGAATGGAACCAAGTTGGAAAACACTCTGCAGGATATTATCCAGGAGAACTTCCCCAATCTAGCAAGGCAGGCCAACATTCAGATTCAGGAAATACAGAGAACACCACAAAGATACTACTCGAGAAGAGCAACTCCAAGATACATAATTCTCAGATTCACCAAAGTTGAAATGAAGGAAAATATGTTAACAGCAGCCAGAGAGAAAGGTCGGGTTACCCACAAAGGGAAGCCCATCAGACTAACAGCTGATCTCTCGGCAGAAACTCTACAAGACAGAAGAGAGTGGGGACCAATATTCAACATTCTTAAAGAAAAGAATTTTCAACCCAAAATCTCATGTCCAGCCAAACTAAGCTTCATAAGTGAAGGAGAAATAAAATACTTTACAGACAAGCAAATGCTGAGAGATTTTGTCACCACCAGGCCTGCCCTAAAAGAGCTCCTGAAGGAAGCACTAAACATGGAAAGGAACAACTGGTGCCAGCCACTACAAAATCATGCCAAATTGTAAAGACCATTGAGGCTAGGAAGAAACTGCATCAACTAACGAGCAAAATAACTAGCTAACATCATAATGACAGGATCAAATTCACACATAACAATAGTAACTTTAAATGTAAATGGACTAAATGCTCCAATTAAGAGACACAGACTGGCAAATTGGATAAAGAGTCAAGACCCATCAGTGTGCTGTATTCAGGAAACCCATCTCACGTGCAGAGACACACATAGGCTCAAAATAAAAGGATGGAGGAAGATCTCCCAGGCAAATGGAAAACAAAAAAAGGCAGGGGTTGCAATCCTAGTCTCTGATAAAACAGACTTTAAACCAACAAAGATCAAAAGAGACAAAGAAGGCCATTACATAATGGTAAAGGGATCAATTCAACAAGAAGAGCTAACTGTCCTAAATATATATGCACCCAATACAGGAGCACCCAGATTCATAAAGCAAGTCCTTAGTGACCTACAAAGGGACTTAGACTCCCACACAATAATAATGGGAGACTTTAACACCCCACTGTCAACATTAGACAGATCAACGAGACAGAAAGTTAACAAGGATACCCAGGAATTGAACTCAGCTCTGCACCAAGCGGACCTAATAGACATCTACAGAACTCTGCACCCCAAATCAACAGAATATGCATTGTTTTCAGCACCACACCACATCTATTCCAAAACTGATCACATAGTTGGAAGTAAAGCTCTCCTCAGCAAATGTAAAAGAACAGAAATTATAACAAACTGTCTCTCAGACCACAGTGCAATCAAACTAGAACTCAGGATTAAGAAACTCACTCAAAACCGCTCAACTACATGGAAACTGAACAGCCTGCTCCTGAATGACTACTGGGTACATAACGAAATGAAGGCAGAAAGAAAGATGTTCTTTGAAACCAACGAGAACAAAGACACAACATACCAGAATCTCTGGGATACATTCAAAGCAGTGTGTAGAGGGAAATTTATAGCACTAAATACCCACAAGAGAAAGCAGGAAAGATCCAAAATTGACACCCTAACATCACAATTAAAAGAACTAGAAAAGCAAGAGCAAACACATTCAAAAGCTAGCAGAAGGTAAGAAATAACTAAAATCAGAGCAGAACTGAAGGAAATAGAGACACAAAAAACCCTTCAAAAAATTAATCCAGGAGCTGGTTTTTTGAAAAGATCAACAAAATTGATAGACCGCTACCAAGACTAATAAAGAAGAGAGAAGAATCAAATAGACGCAATAAAAAATGATAAAGGAGATATCACCACCGATCCCACAGAAATACAAACTACCATCAGAGAATACTACAAACACCTCTACGCAAATAAACTAGAAAATCTAGAAGAAATGGATAAATTCCTCGACACATATACCCTTCCAAGACTAAACCAGGAAGAAGTTGAATCTCTGACTAGATCAATAACAGGCTCTGAAATTGAGGCAATAATCAATAGCTTACCAACCAAAAAGAGTCCAGGACCAGATGGATTCACAGCCAAATTCTACCAGAGGTACAAGGAGGAACTGGTACGATTCCTTCTGAAACTATTCCAATCAATAGAAAAAGAGGGAATCCTCCCTAACTCATTTTATGACGCCAGCATCATCCTGATACCAAAGCTGGGCAGAGACACAACAAAAAAAGAGAATTTTAGACCAATATCCTTGATGAACATAGATGCAAAAATCCTCAATAAAATACTGGCAAACTGAATCCAGCAACACATCAAAAAGCTTATCCACCATGATCAAGTGGGCTTCATTCCTGGGATGCAAGGCTGGTTCAACATACGCAAATCAATAAATGTAATCCAGCATATAAACAGAACCAAAGACAAAAACCACATGATTATCTCAATAGTTGCAGAAAAAGCCTTTGACAAAATTCAACAACGCTTCATGCTAAAAACTCTCAATAAATTAGGTATTGATGGGACGTATCTCAAAATAATAAGAGCTATCTATGACAAACCCACAGCCAATATCATACTGAATGGGCAAAAACTGGAAGCATTCCCTTTGAAAACGGGCACAAGACAGGGATGCCTTCTCTCACCACTCCTATTCAACATAGTGTTGGAAGTTCTGGCCAGGGCAATTAGAAAGGAGAAGGAAATAAAGGGTGTTCAATTAGGAAAAGAGGAAGTCAAATTGTCCCTATTTGCAGATGACATGATTGTGTATCTAGAAAACCCCATTGCCTCAGCCCAAAATCTCCTTAAGCTGATAAGCAATTTCAGCAAAGTCTCAGGATACAAAATCAATGTACACAAATCACAAGCATTCCTATACACCAATAACAGACAAACAGAGAGTCAAATCATGAGTGAACTCCCATTCACAATTGCTTCAAAGTGAATAAAATACCTAGGAATCCAATTTACAAGGGACATGAAGGACCTCTTCAAGGAGAACTACAAACCACTGCTCAATGAAATAAAAGAGGATACAAACAAATGGAAGAACATTCCATGCTCATGGGTTGGAAGAATCAATATCGTGAAAATGGCCATACTGCCCAAGGTAATTTATAGATTCAATGCCATCCCCATCAAGCTACCAATGACTTTCTTCACAGAATTGGAAAAAACTACTTTAAAGTTCGTATGGAACCAAAAAAGAGCCCGCATCACCAAGTCAGTCCTAAGCCAAAAGAACAAAGCTGGAGGCATCACGCTACCTGATTTCAAACTATACTACAAGGCTACAGTAACCAAAACAGCATGGTACTGGTACCAAAACAGAGATATAGATCAATGGAACAGAACAGAGCCCTCAGAAATAATTCCACTTATCTACAACTATCTGATCTTTGACAAACCTGACAAAATCAAGCAATGGGGAAAAGATTCCCTATTTAATAAATGGTGCTGGGAAACCTGGCTAGCCATATGTAGAAAGCTGAAACTGGATCCCTTCCTTACACCTTATACAAAAATTAATTCAAGATGGATTAAAGACTTACATGTTAGACCTAAAACCATAAAAACCCTAGAAGAAAACCTAGGCATTACCCCTCAGGACATAGGCGTGGGCAAAGACTTCATGTCTAAAACACCAAAAGCAATGGCAACAAAAGCCAAGATTGACAAATGGGATCTAATTAAAGAGCTTCTGCACAGCAAAAGAAACTATCATCAGAGTGAACATGCAACCTACAAAATGGGAGAAAATTTTCGCAGCCTACTCATCTGACAAAGGGCTAATATCCAGAATCTACAATGAACTCAAACAAATTTACAAGAAAAAGACAAACAACCCTATCAAAAAGTGGGCGAAGGACATGAACAGACACTTCTCAAAAGAAGACATTTATGCAGCCAAAAAACACATGAAAAAATGCTCATCATCACTGGCCATCAGAGAAATGCAAATCAAAACCACAATGAGATACCATCTCACACCAGTTAGAATGGCCATCATTAAAAAGTCAGGAAACAGGTGCTGGAGAGGATGTGGAGAAATAGGGACACTTTTACACTGTTGGTGGGACTGTAAACTAGTTCAACCATTGTGGAAGTCTGTGTGGCAATTCCTCAGGGATCTAGAACTGGAAATACCATTTGACCCAGCCATCCCATTACTGGGTATATACCCAAAGGACCCAAAGGACTATCAATCATGCTGCTATAAAGACACATGCACACGTATGTTTATCGCAGCACTATTCACAATAGCAGAGACTTGGAACCAACCCAAATGTCCAACAATGATAGACTGGATTTAGAATATGTGGCACATACACACCATGGAATACTATGCAGCCATAAAAAATGATGAGTTCATGTCCTTTCTAGGGACATGGATGAAACCGGAAATCATCATTCTCAGTAAACTATCGCAAGGACAAAAAACCAAACACCGCATGTTCTCACTCATTGGTGGGAATTGAACAATGAGAACACATGGACACAGGAAGGGGAACATCACACTCCGGGGACTGTTGTGGGGCGGGGGGAGGGGGGAGCGATAGCATTAGGAGATATACCTAATGCTAAATGACAAGTTAATGGGTGCAGCACACCAACATGGCACATGTATACATATGTAACAAACCTGCACATTGTGCACATGTACCCTAAAACTTAAAGTATAATAATAATAAAATTTAAAAAAAGTCTAATCATTACTCTTCATTAGTATAGGGGACAAATACAGATGTGATCTAGTACTTATCACTTTGTTTTTCTCATCCTTATTATCTCTTAAAAATTTTTTTTTTCAATTTTATTTTTATTTTTTGAATCATAGTCTTTCTGTGTTGCCTAGGCTGGAGTGCAGTGGTGTCATCTCAGCTCACTGCAATCTCCACCTCCCAGGTTCAAAGTGATTCTTGTGCCGCAGCCTCCTGAATAGCTGGAACTACAGGCGATGCCACCATGCCTGGCTAATTTTTTTTTTTTTTTTCTTCTTAGTAGAAACGGGGTTTCACCACGTTGGCCAGGCTGGTCTCAAACTCCCGATCTCAGGTGATCTACCCAGCTCAGTTTCCCAAGGTGATGAGTGAGCCATCACGCCTGGCCTCATTCTCTCTTAAAAGAATAACTTTATTAATTTTTTGTAACTAGCAGAGTCTTGATTCATGTGCAGTTTTTTATATTCTCTATTCTATGTTCTCTTCTTTGAAATAACGTTTACTGTAGCAATCCAGATTCAAACCCTGCAGTGAAGCGTCTTTTCCTATGACCACCTATTTAACAGTGATCTCATTTGGGAAGTTACAATGTGAGATGAAAGGCCAATCACGTGCTGCCTTAGACTTCGCGAGCAAAAAAATGAGGACCAAAAGGAGGGCTTATCCAGTTTAATAGTTTATTCATTTCCTGGTATCATTTAAACCCATTACAAGCTCTATTAAAAAACATCCACTCCTTAGTAGTGCCAGCATTTGCAAATGAAGATTTCTCTGCTTCTTTTTCTAGTCCTTTGAAACAATAGAAATAGTCAGTGTATCCCTTTGATTAAACAGGAACTTTTTTTCCCCTTCTCTACACAAAAGTCTGATATTTTATTTAATAAGTATTTAAATTTATTTAATAGGTATTTAAACTTGTGTAGACATGATTGCCATGAATGGCAAAGCTCGATAAGGAATCAGCCACTAGGTAATACTTAATTTTATTATTATATTGTTATATTTACTTATTATTAGGTAATACTTATTCACTAGGGAGAAACATACTTCCTGTATAAAATATAAAAAAAGAGAACTTGATTTGTAGATGTTTAAAAATGTTCAGAATGATACAATTCTTTTCATAATGTGTAAACGAATAATACAATAATGACTGGAGCTCCATTGTCTAACCCTAGCACCATATCACATCCCACTGATGGACCAAGTGAAGGACTTTATGTCTTGTAGGATTTTCTGACAGTTTTTCTCCCTCAGCCTGAATCTGATGAATGATCTTTGGTAACAAGTTTTCCAGCTGTTCTGTCAGAATTCTGGCCAAACTTTCACAATTATATATAGTGTGGGGAAGAACAAGTTCTATAATTAAAATGTATCCTGGGATAGTATTTTTCCTTTTTGGAAACGATAGATAGTGGTCTTGTAGGAGGATGGGTTATGAGACCCCCAAAGGACTAAATGAAAGAGTATGATATTTAAAACATCTTTATCTGTACTATAGTAAGACAAATAATATTTTACATATGCTGCGTAGTTCGTCTATACAGGAAGATTCAGCTTTTCCTGTGTTTTCTTGGTTTTACATACTTAATGATTTCCAAGATCTGATTACATATATTTCTTATCTAGCAGTTACAGATTTAAAAAGTTTCATGCATTACTGTTTTATTTATATAAACAAAGGATTGGTGGTCATTATCTTTATGCCTATCTCTGTTGATAAATGAAGAAATGTAAAGGAGCCCAGGTCTGTGTAGACCAAACATAGAAAAACCAGGTGGAGTTTGGTTTACACTGTGGGTCTTAAATGAAGAGAAATAGCCATATAGTGCTTCCCATACCTTCTCACAACCTGGTCTCCATAATAAATGATAATATGTCTTATAAACAGATAAGTCTCCTCTTCTCTAGAAATGACTAGCCTGAGGCCCCAGCACCCCAGGCTCCAAGATATGGAGGCATGAGGGCCTCCATATCTTGACACACTTACCGTATCTTGGTATCCCATTCTGTGCCCACCAGTGGGAAGCTCTGCTGCATCTAAGTGGATCCCATGAGGTGGGACCTCTGGGGTCATTTGCCTTGTAGGACGACCACCCACCTGGGTCACTCACCCTGTGGACTCCTGTTCCCAGTCTTCTGTTTGTTTCCTGCTCACAGACTATCATTAATAAGAATAATTACCAGACTTTCTTCAGTCATTACTTGTGCCTTCTTTGCCTTCACAAATTCTTCTCAAGTAACAGGGTTGGAGCAAACTTTTACTGTTTTGAATTAGATGAACAAAATTGTATTTAATTTTACTTCCCAAGAGACCTTCCATTTTCTCTGAGAACTTTTTCTCATGATGAAATTCTTTAAGCAGGTTTATTATCAGATACAGATGCAATTCATTTAGTGCCAAGGACGACTACCAGGTTCCAGATTTTTGCTGCTTTAGTGGTTACCTTTATTTTATAGCACAGACTGTAAATGAGTTATTTTAGTAAAAGCATTTTCCATGAGTTTCATGGGAATTAATTTGATAATTGGATGCCAGTTTTAAAAATGCATAATATATGCATCTGTATCAAATATGTATGACAGGTGCAAAGCAACACTTTCTCATATTTGGTTTTTCTGCAGCAGCCCCCACATTTATGAAAGTACTATGGCATTTTTTCTTTTCACCATTGCACTCCTATCTGGCCTATTAGAGAATTTTTCAGGATAGGGAAGGGAGAAGATTGAGAAGATTTCTGGCAAAAAAAAGACAGTTGCCACAAATCTGGCCCGTGGTAGAATTTCCTTGGAACTGGAGGAGTGTGGAGAAGGGGAAAAGGAGAGGCATATGCTCACTTAGCAAGATGTGTAGAGAAAATGTCTGCCTTTAAACTTTTCCATTGATGGGGGGGATATCTGTAGAGATCAGGTGGTGCTGATGAGTCTTAGTTATTGGTGACTGGGGCTTACTCACCATGTTTGCTTCCTGAACTTTAGAGGGATGAAGCCAAGTCTTGTGGCCCCTGCATGCGGCAAGGCCATCCCAAGTTTGAGAAAAGCAAGGCTTTGGGAGAGAGTGGAGGGAACAAAGATAGGACAAATAGCCTGGAAAAGTTGAAACAATTCCCATTTTACCTTCATACTTCCCTGGCCCAATACCATCCCAAGTTTGAGAAAAGCAAGGCTTTGGGAGAGAGTGGAGGGAACAAAGATAGGACAAATAGCCTGGAAAAGTTGAAACAATTCCCATTTTACCTTCATACTTCCCTGGCCCAATATTTTAATATAGAAAACAGTTTTTCTTTCTCTGTGAAGAATATCTTGGGCTCGTGGAAGTCTAAAGAAAGTTCTTTCTCCAGTATTTTTTTGTTTTTATCTGTTTTCTTTTTATTTGTTTTGGGTTCACGTCTTGATCTTCTTTCTTAGTATCTGGAATCTGCACACACAAACACACACACACACACACACACACACACACACACACACTTATTCAAATGTATTGGATAGTCCCAAGGATGTCTGTAACTCTAAGACTGCCTCTATACAAGTCTGCAAAATTGTGTGACAGACTCCATCACGGACAGGTGTCAGGCTTTTCATTTGAAAATTGTGAAAAATGCTTGTTCAGGGAATCACTGCATTAGCTTATCCGTTCTTGTACTATATGACAAAAACCAAACGTGAAAAAACCAGATGGAGTTTGGTTTACAGTATGGGTCAGCAGCTGTGGAGGATCCGGAAATGGGGTTTCAACATAATCATGTTTAAGGTATAAAGTTATGAAGGCTGTTGGCTTTCTTTTAGCATGTAGAATAAGGGCGGTGTTTAGATATGTGCATTGCAGATCCCTAAGATGTTATGCAGGCATCGATTTCTTTTATAGTAACATTTGTGAACTGGGAACTAGTGGGCTTTTTTAAAAAAATGATTTTAGTAATATCTCCTTTTTTTTTTTTTTTTGAGACGGAGTCTCACTCTGTCGCCCCGGCTGGAGTGCAGTGGCGCAATCTCGGCTTACTGTAAGCTCCGCCTCCCGGGTTCAAGCCATTCTCCTGCCTCAGCCTCTCCGAGTAGCTGGGACTACAGGCGCCCGCCACCACGCCTGGCTAATTTTTTTGTATTTTTAGTAGAGACAGGGTTTCACCGTGGTCTCGATCTCCTGACCTCGTGATCCGCCCGCCTTGGCCTCCCAAAGTGCTGGGATTACAAGTGTGAGCCACCGCGCCTGGCCAATATCTCCTTTTTAATACAAACTTTCTAAGGTTTCTCCTGGGTTAGGTGGGTTTGGATATGATTAAATGTCGGCTACCTTCTTTCTGCGCCATCTTTCCAAATAGGGCTTTGCATGGTTAAGTAGTAAGGGAATGAACAGTGGAGTTGGAGAAACCTGCTTATTGACCCAGCTCCTCTATGTGCAAGTTATTATGTGACCTTGGGAAAGTTACTACTCTCTACAGCCTCAGTTTCTTCATCTGTGAGATGGGATGAGATTATTAATTTTGTAGTAGTTGTGAGGACTCAATTATATTAAATAATATAAAGTTCCAGTACCTAATAATTCCCTTTCTACCATGTCCTAAAATGTAAATCATTTCTCTCTTTGGTTTCCTTCTCCTCCTCCCCTTCTTTGCTTCCCTGGTTCCTCTAAAAGTAAACAAAAAAACCCCACAGAAATAAATTATTTGGAAATTTTTGTGGTCTTTTCACTTTTGCTAAGGGGTAATTCCAAAATTCCTATTTTGGAATTTTGACACTGCTAGGTCGACATTGTGCTCTCTTTCTCCCCGGCCTACCCCTCTCTTTTTTCTTTGCTCTCTGCAGAGAAGAAAAAAATCTCTCTGGTGAGCACATTAAGGTCTTGTAACTCCTTCTAGTCATGCTTACGGTCTCCTATTCCAGTTCTTGTCTCTTATTTTTGGGCAAATTTGTGGTTACCCTCCACTACCAAATTAAAGGGTTAAAATGAAAATGGGCTTTGGTTTAAAAGAATAAGCTTCATTTTGTGCTGAAATGTATAGTTCAGCTTCGGCAGCTAGAGGAAGCCATTAGTGAACCCACATGTTTTAGGAAATGAAGTAGATTAGTGTAAGAATAAAACACTTTGTCAATTTCATTAAGCAAATAAGTTTATTAAAATATGCAGATTAATTTCAGAACCTAGTTCTTTGCACTGCAGTGGCCTTCTGCCATTGGAATCTCATGATACAATGTGAGGGCTTTCTCTTTGATTCTGTAGATCTCATGTCTTGATGTTCCTTCCTGGTTCTCTGGTCCTTTTATTCAAATATGCTCTCTATGCTTTATTTGCTGCATTTCTCAGTAAATCCGTAGGTCTGAATGTGTCACGCTCCCAGTAAAGAAGCACTTCTTCAAGAACAGGATGAAGAAAGTTTGGGGTGGTTGGTTGATCGAGGGATTGTACTCTTTCTAAGTATTTATAGCTCATCTGTCTTCTGATGTTGGTTCCTTAGGCTTCTAGTAGGCACGTGTTGCATTGTTGTTAAGCAAAGCTGGTATGTATGTTTGACAAGTTAGCAGCGTGGCAGCTCAGCTTGCTTCCCAGCCCTGCTGCAGTCTCAGGGATTGTTTGGTTTGGCAGGTAGCCAGCTCTCTGCTATAAGATGCATTTCCTTGACAGGATAAAGTGTGGAGCCGCATTAGCTGCAAAGTTTACAAAGGTTAGCTAAACACACACAATAAATATTAATAAACAAAAAAGGCCCACCCACCTTTGGCTTTAAATTTTGTTTCTTCTTTTCGTGTTTTAGAATCCTTGTAGTATTTGATTAATAACTGGTCTTAGGGTAATTGAGCCTTAAGTATCCTCTGCCTAAGTCAGATTGCTCACTGGCCTCTCATTTGCTGCTTTGGTGACTCATTGCCACAGAGCATGGGGCTCTGGAATGACTGTTTAGTTTAAGGGGTCTTATTTGCCTCTCCCTGTTTCGGCATAAAAGGAGGGTAAATAGGCTTCTCCGTTAGAACGTATACTAACCAGCTATATGTGTGTAAAGGCTCTGGAGGGTACCGGATGTGAACAGGAATAGAGGTGAGGTGTCCTTGGACTCCCTGGAAAGCAGTCGGACCTTGGTCTGTTGGCTTGGGCAGTTGCTTCTCTCTAACATTTACACCCTCAGTGAAGAGGGAGAGAGTAACAGTAACCTGCTGCCCCTGGAAACTGCCTGTTTGGCTGGATGTCTTGGAATTTATCAGGCCTACATTGTGGATCTTTTCCAATTCTGCACCCTGCTCACTTGAAAACATATTTGAGAACTAGTAATCTTAGACTGCTGAGCCAGACCTCTAGAGAACCAAGAAAGAGAAATAACTCTAATACTATGCCCTTAATATTGTCCTGGGCCATTTATGGGTGGCTGAGATTTCTGAAAGCCTTTGACAGCCCCTTTCATTATTCTGTGATTCATGTACATTCTCTGTCTCTAGGACCACATTAGGAGGAATCTAACCCTGCTACATTTGTAGGATACCTGAGTATAATAATGATATGAGGAAATCAAATTATTCCTCATGGAGTAATGATTTTAATTTGAAAATTGTCTCCAGCTCTACCTAGCAAAGCAATCCATTTAGGCATGGGTGAACTGTAGCTTTTAATTCATTCCTTTGGTGAACATTTTTTGAGCACCAGACACTAATCTAGGCACTTGGGATATGTTGCCAAACAAAACTGACTGAGATCTTTGCCCATGAAATATGTGTTCTAGTGGGGAAGGCAGACAATCAGCATCATTAATAAATAAGTTATATATTATATTAAAAGATGATACATGCTATAAAAAAAAGAAAAGCAGAGTAAGGGGAGTTCTGGGACACAGTTTTAAATTGGGTGGTTTGAATAGCAATGACATTTAAGCAGAGACTAAAAGAGATGAGTCTTGGCTCAGATGGATTTCTTCTAGATAGGGTTTCATAAACATGACTTCATGAAGTTATGTTTATGACTCTCCTCATGTTTCCATATACCTGGCTGTGACCATCTGGGAATTTCCAGTGGTCTATCTCAAATTAGTCTCAGTGGTGGAGCACCTAGAAGCTGCACTTTGTAGACCATGAGCTATTGATATACTTAATTACATCTTCCCAACCAGGAGCAATTTTATTAGGAGAAAATGTGACTTTTATATGTATGTATTATAAACTAGGTTTTACAAGCATAGGTACAAAGCAACAACAACCCCCACCCCAAAAAATACCCAAACTATCAAATTAAATATATCTTATTTTTTCAAGTTTTTCTGTTAATATTTACTCACTATTATATTTGTTTTATCATCTTTTAGCACTTGCTAGCCTGGGTAGCAGACACCATAGATTTGAGAAAAATTGTGGAAAGCAAGCCTAAAATTGTGAAAACCTGCCCCTTTAACTTAATTTCCCCCCCAACTGATGGGGAAAACACAGCCATTCTGATTTGATTTTCTCTGTACAATATCCCAATCCTCTTCAGTGGTACATAGATTAAGAACCACTCTTGTAGAGTAAGTCTGTTAAATCAGATATGAATTAAATAAAAGTCTTGTAGACTCTTTTCAGCTTTCTCCTTAGTTCCTCTGGAATCTCAGGTAAGGGTTTGTAGCCATTTACCTATTTTTTTTTTTTTTTTGCCTATTTTTTTGCCATTCACATGGGAGTCAGAATTTTTATTTCTTTCTTTTTTTCTTTTCTTTTTTTTTTTTTTAAGAGACAGAGTCTCACTGTGTCACCTAGGCTGGAATGCAGTGGCACAATCATAGCTCACTGAAGCCTCGAACTCCTAGGCTCAAGCGCTCTTCCTGCCTCAGCCTCCTGAGTAGCTGGGACTACAGGCACGTGCCACCATGCCCAGCTGGGAGTCAATATTCTATCAAAAAGGATCTCAGAGATTTCAAGATATTCTGTCTTAACAAAAGAGTGGAATGATTAGAGACAAGGAACCAAAGAAATTCAGCCCAAAGTAGATTTAGGAGACGTAGTCATGATTTTCATTTTACCACTAGAACTATAAAATGCTAATATCTAATCATACCCTTTTCCCCTTTAGTCCCTATATATAGTTTGGCAAGTGATAGATTATTAATAAACATTGAATTAATGCTTCCACTCATATCTTGTTCTATCAGAGTGGGTTCTATAGAACCTAGTACATGGGGTTTCTGTTTACCAACATTAGCTTCATCTTTTTTCCCTTTAATTCTATCCATGCTATCCCTCCCACCTCTGCCCTCTTACCACAGACAAAAATTAAAAACAGGCTGTAGTTCTCACTGAGAACTTGTGGTTCTTTTCAGCCCCAGAGCACCACTTATTTTCCTTACCAGTAATGAATTCATAGGATCATAACTTCCAGTGAACCTTCTCTTAAACAGCTTTTCATTCAGGTTAATGTCAAGTCTTTGTATTCTGTATCTCTGTTTTACTTCTGCTGTTGTCCTGCTGTTTTATCTCATAGATAGGGAGACATTATTAAATGCCTACAAATGTGTATTGTTTCTGAAAAAGCTTTATGAGATTTGGATCTTTGTGAACTAAAAACAATAACCACCTGGTCTCAATCTGCTGTCCAGAGGGACATATTGTATGTGTGTAAGAGCATGAAATCCGCTTCAGTGGTAAGTATAACTGAGTTATGTGGATTTAGCATTCCATGATGCCAGCCTCACATGGTAATGGACCTGGGAAACCTAATTTTGTGGTTTCAAGGCTGTCCAGAAAGGGAGATAATGTCAGGAAGAGAGCATCTTTTTTATTTTTATGGAGTATCACCCAGATAATAAGTGATGGAATGATAAACTTCAGGAACACAACTTTATGGTTTAGAAGAAAATGTCTGAAAGTTAGAGGTAAACCATCAGGATGATATTTGATATAGCGGACTAGCCATCAAAGTACCAGCAGGATTGTTTCCATTTTTATCTGGCCTCTTTAGTCAACTACTGCGCTTTTCCTTTGCAGAGTGTTGTTCGCTGCCTGTGGCATCCAAAGCTGAACCAGATCATGGTTGGAACTGGAAATGGATTGGCTAAAGTCTATTACGACCCCAACAAGAGTCAGAGGTATTTCATAAGTATTGCCTGTTTTAGATGGATGACAACAACTGGGGGGAGGGATTTCCCTCCCACCCCCAGCTTTTATTTATTTCCCACTTTGATGGAGATCCACCCATTTAGAAAATGCAGCTGGCACAAAGTAAAGCCTCAAACTTCTGGTATTGTGCTTTAAAAAGGATTTGAATATCGCCCTTGATCCACACTGAATTCAAAGCGAAAGTTTCCTGGGGATTTGCAGTTGTTTAGCTGAAATGTTGAGTGCAAGGGGGAAAAACGTTCTGCCCACTTTGCATACCACCCTGGACAGAGGCATTAGCAGTGATACATGTAACAGATTTAACAAAGCAGGGAACTAACCACTTACAGGAAATGGAATCGGCTTGTCCATTTTGCTTCTTCCTTTTTGGCTTCTAGCAGTTACTGGTTAGGATGTTTGGCAAGATTATTCTCTGTCCGCAGAAAGGGACAGCACAGATACGTTTCCCCTCCACCCCCATGCCCACCCGAGTTTCAAACTTAAGCATACCACTGTATTTCAAAAGTCTGAAAACGTAACTAGAGGTTCAGTCAGTTCCTCAGTTATTTCCATTTTGCTTAGGCACAAAGATGGATATGTGTCATCACCCAGAAAAGACGGTTTTGTTTCTCTCTCTTAAAGTACAGTGACTGATTAGCTCTTTCTTTAGAGTAAGACTTGGTTAACTAGCATTAAAATTCACATGTGAAATTTACTGGGGTCCCATATAAACCTGTTTTAAGGTCCCACATCCTTTGAGGAAAGGAAAGCCACCCTCTATTAATGAATATTCATTGGCCATAATTTTGCTCTGAATAGTAGCAGACAGCCCCGTCTTCCTTCAGAGCTTCCTGGACTAGAGTTGGAATCCTGGCCTTATACAATAAAGTATATTTATGGTATTTGAAAACAAATAGGATTTTATTTGTTTTTTAAAAAAGAAATTAAAAATGCTAATGTACTTAGGATGGGAGTCTGTTTCAATTAAGAAAATGATGAGCCTCATTTGATAGCACCCATTTAGAAGGCACTTTCTGTGGAAACTTTGCTTTAAGAAATTTACTTACTTGTATTTGCTTCTCTTGAAAAGGATAACTCTGTACTACTAAGGAGAAGTGCAATGTTCTAAGCACATTTTTGGTTAATCCCACACATTCTTGGGCCATAGCCCCTCGGCAACACTGCCAAGCCAACTCAGTTCCAGACACTTGTACTCTTGTATTTGAAAAGTGGACATATGCCATTTGGGGTGTAGACCACCCAGGTTGCTTTCGTCTGAGACATAAACTGAATTTTTTTTTTTTTTTTTTTTTTTCTGAGACGGAGTCTCGCTCTGTCGCCCAGGCTGGAGTGCAGTGGCGCAATCTCGGCTCACTGCAAGCTCCGCCTCCCGGGTTCACGCCATTCTCCTGCCTCAGCCTCTCCGAGTAGCTGGGACTACAGGCGCCCGCCACCACGCCCGGCTAATTTTTTGTATTTTTAGTAGAGACGGGGTTTCACCGTGGTCTCGATCTCTTGACCTCGTGATCCGCCCGCCTCGGCCTCCCAAAGTGCTGGGATTACAAGCGTGAGCCACCGCGCCCGGCCCATAAACTGAAATTTTAACCCTGTGACCTTTAGAGGGAAAGGTTGGGTAATTTTATTATTTAAGTTCTTAAAATTTCACATTATTCCTATAGGTTTTGTAAACTTGTGTCCTGTTGCCCTGTTACCTCTCCAGCCCTCTTGCTTGGTAATAACCACTGACTGACAGACTTGCTTTTCCATAAGTTTAAGCTTTTATCGCTGAGAGCCCATCTGTTGCCATCCCTCAGAAAGTCAAGGACTTGTGTAGATGGAGTGCATGCACAGAGTATGTTCCTGAAAGTATCTCATGTTTTCAACATGAAATTTTCTGTTTCTAAGACCAAGTAAAGAAAATAATTTGCTTTTACACCCCTTAGGGGAGCAAAATTATGTGTGGTTAAAACCCAGCGGAAGGCAAAACAAGCTGAGACTCTAACTCAGGACTACATCATCACCCGTAAGTCGTTAACATGCCTCTCAATCATGCATCTCTCTTCTACTCTCATGTGGTTTTGATTGCATAGCTTTAGAGACAGAGAAAGCCCTCAGAATTCAGGCATATATTACAAAATTGCCCATTCATGTGGATAGGACTACGAGTCATGTAACAGCTAACCTCTTTGGCTTCTGTGACTCATCACAGGGACAGGGTTATTTTATGCAGCTTTCAACCCAAAAGGGAAAAGCCTGTTTGAGCCCAATACATTACTTTTTAGCAGTTTTTTTTAAGAGTAACAGTCTGTTCCAAGTATAAACAAGAAAGAGTGCTGGTCTTGGAATCAAGAGGCCTGGGTTTGTCCAGTTCCACCACTGACTGGCAGTGTGACGTTGAACAACTTAACTTTTAAGCAGGAGAGTGCGGCGACCAGAGGAAGAGTCTTTTCCAGCTTTCTCTGAAATTCTGTGACCAGGTGCTAGACTGATCCACAGGAATTTGTATATAAAATTAACTACGTGGGGTATGAGTAGAAAGCTTACTAGGGCAGAGTGGTTTCTCACATATGTCACACAACCTCATTAATCTGGCAGATGTGTGTTCCCAGAGCCACAATCTCAGACCTGCAACAGGTGACAGCTAGGAAAGAAAGAATGGATGCTACAGCGATTATCATTAGCGGATGGCCCTGTGGACTTTATCGGTGACTCAGTCTGGAGCCCAGGGGGCGCTGTACTGCTGGGTTTTCTCACTGGTGGTGGGTCTCATATGAGACCAAGTCCCTTGGAGCTTATGACCAGTAAAGAGATCCCATGACACTTTTTGCAAGAGTAGAAGTGTTAAAGTTAGTGTCATAACCAGTCTAGCTCATGTAATTACATGCGGCCTACTTAAATTCCTCCAGTCGTTTGAAGTGAAAAGCTATTTTTCCCCCTCCTAAAAATACTGTTGTGTTGTGTTGCCCAACTGAGTGACGGGTGGCTATGTTTCTCAGGTCCCCTGACTCAAGGCAGGCATGTTTTACTGGCGAGTGATATGGTCTGGCCCCAGTTGGCAGTATAGGTAGAAGGTAGGAGGGGATACTGGAAGAGGTTTTGAGGTGCTATAGACATTTTATTGATATTATACATTCCCTTTAACCTTTCCCTTCCTTCCCCTGGTGCCCTGGGAAAAGTTTCTTTTAAAAGGGTTTTAATCTGCATATAAGAGTCAGAAGAAACTGTGCTGGTACTTTTCTAGGGCAAAAAAAGAGTTATTTAGTACTTCCCCTAATAACTCTTTCCTTTTCCCCTAGAATGTCATACTGTTTTCCTTTTTAAATTCTTATAATCTTTTATATTCTGAAATTTAATTTTGACATTGAGTAAACAGTAACAGCAATTGAACACATATTACTTTGGTTTTTGTTTTCTTATTTTGCTACCATATAGCAGGAGGGATAAGGCCCCATTAAGTCCCCATGCCAAGAGATTTAGGCACCCCTTGCATTCATGGCAACCTTTATCCCAGTTTCAGTGGGATAAGTGTTCCTCCCTTCCGGTTACTCAGTGTTGTCAACTCCTAGAGGTGGTCACATTTCAGAAACGTGTGAAGTGATTCCAGTGTTTATGAGACATCTGAGGAAACTTCAGGGCTGACAGCAAGCTGTTGGCATTATTCACATTTGGGTCCTGTAAGAAAAAATAAGAGGCAGTCCCAATATGTGTTTCTTTTCAAAACCACAGTAATTAAGTTTTAACTGCTACCCATGGTTTGGGAGATGGGGAGCCTCACCGATGTTTCCGTGACAATATTTGACAGTATTTCCTGAGTGCTGTTAGCTGCCAGGAGAGGTGAGCAATGAGTCTGGTCTTGAGCAAAATTGGCTAATTGGTTACAGTAAGACTGTCTTTTATTATTAGATCAAGGCTGTCATTATGACTTCCATTTCATCTTTCAGTTAGTCATGCTTTAGCTATGTTTTTGGATGGAAAGGTTATTATTATAATGAAATTTTTCAAATGTGACTTCTTGTAGCTCATGCCTTGCCTATGTTCCGTGAGCCCCGCCAACGGAGTACGAGGAAACAGCTGGAGAAGGACAGACTGGATCCCCTGAAGTCGCATAAACCCGAACCTCCTGTAGCAGGCCCAGGTGACTGATCCAGCTAGTGACCTGCAGAGGGGGTTCAGAGGCAGGATGGGGTAATTGATATAAAATTGGGAAGGTCTTTTGAGCCTGGATGCTTCTTTGTCTTCAGAGAGATTTTACTAGTGTTTTAAAAATGTTTTCTTTTTAGTAACAGAAGAGCTGATGCAGAATCCACATATATAAAGCTGATAAAAATTGAGCTTCTATACTGAAATAGGGAGGAAGACGGGCCCTTTCTGCTTGGTCTCCAACTAGAGTTTTCCTAGCTGGCCTCGGGAACTCGGGGGCTCAGTGGACCTTGGAACCCAGTGTTAAAACCACTGCTCTCAATATTGGCTTAATGTACAACACTGGGCACTTTGACCAGAATCCAGGCTGGATTAGGTTTCACACAAGGCAGAATGTGGCCATCATTTAGATTTGTGTTGATAACACTAGAAGATGAATAAATGTCTTTAGAGTTTTTAAGAAGTAGGTACCAGAAGAAAGCCAAGCAGCACTGGCTAATAGTATAGCACGTACCTTCACTAGAATTTCATTTTCTGTTATCATCTGCGTAGTTTCTGTTTGGTCTGCTCCTTCAGCATAGAAAACATTTTCCATATCTATCTTAATTATTTTTTTTTTCATTTTTTTCTAACACCATCCTACTAAAGTTTCCAAAAAAGATTCTTTCTCGGAGTATTGTGAACCTTTCTAACTATGCACCTTAGTCTCAAGTCACTCCCTTTCTCCCACCTCACTTCTGTCTTATACACAGCTTTAATCCCTAACTCCATTAGCTTTTCATATTGCTACAGCCTCCAAACCTTCATAAGCTTCCCACTGTCCAATTGTCTTTCCAGAGATTCAAGGTTCTGTACAGTCCAAATCAAATCTACCCCTGTAGCTTTACACCTTACTTCTTTCCTGCTCTGATCTTTTGAGATTACTGTTGGTTCAGTCCTGCCCCAAATACCCATTGAACTTTCTTCTTTCTGCATTTTTGTACTGAACCCATTCTGCTTATTGAAAATAACCTTCTTTACCTCCTGAGCTTTCACAAATTGGATCATCTCTTTCATAAAGACCTGTTCAACCACCTGAGCCTGAAGTGCTATCTTCCTCTAAGTGCCATAATAGTTACTGGCCATACAAATTATCTCACAGTTAATTATTTCCTGCCTTATTTAGTTTCTTCTTATCTTGATTTATGAAATTAATCTTTTAGTGTTATTTGGCTTTTCATATGTTTATTTTATCTTCCTAAAAAGTCCTACATCTTTCTGAGTACCAGTCACTATACTAGCTGCCAGAGATCTAGTGGGGAACAAATCCCTGCCCTTAAAGAGGTTCCTATTTCATAGAGAGATTATAGTACAGCAGAGCAACATGAATCAGTATGTTCAGCTTATTTGTTTTCTCTTGTAATACTCAGCAAAGTACCTGTAAGGGACTTGGAAGATGCCAAGCCCTAAGATATGTTTATTTAAATAGCATCTAATGAATATTGTTTATTTTTATTAATTGAATCCTAAATGTTGATGCCAGAGGAACATTTTAAAGCATATAGATGGCAAACTGTCTGTAATTTTTTCTATATTGGTATCATTCTGTAAGTTAAGCAACTGAGACATAACAAAAAAATCTCTTCCTATTTAAAAGTGCTATGGGGAAGTTGAGGTTTGCTGATCTCTTACTTTGGTTCTGATTGTCATAAATCTAAGCTGATAGGATGATACTCAAGTACTCTTGAGATTTGTGCTCAGATAAGTACAGTGTACACAGATATACCTATGTATCCTCATGCTCATTCAGTTTCTAATTTGATTTTTTTTCTTTTGCAACAGGTCGTGGTGGCCGAGTTGGAACCCACGGGGGCACTCTCTCTTCCTATATTGTGAAGAACATTGCTTTGGACAAGACTGATGACAGTAATCCTCGGGAAGCCATTTTGCGTCATGCCAAAGCAGCAGAAGACAACCCATATTGGGTTTCTCCAGCATATTCCAAGTGAGAATATAGCTTTTTAAAACAGGAAAATTGTTATGTTTAATGAATTGGGGAGAACATAACAATGTTGTTTTTGAGTTCTAACTTCTCTGTTTCTTATTTCCTACTTAGATATGAAAAATAGGCCAGATATTCATGGTCTTTAAACCTAGGCGTTTGTATGTATCATAAGACTCTAAAATCATGAATTTTAAAACTAGGCCCGTTCCATCAGAGTTGTAGCATAGTATAAACCATTATGTGAAGCCCATCCTGCCTATGATTAAAAGAAACAACAAACAAATCACTGCTTATGTGCATTATCTTAGTTGAGGAGGGTTAAAAGTAAATGAAGCAGTTTGTAGGTCTGTTATTATGAACTCACTTTTATTTATAGAGCTGTATATGTAAGTAACACTGCAGAGTAGATCCTGCCTGCTCATATTCCCTCAGATAGCTTAGCATGGATGAATAGGTAGCGGTTCCTAAAGCCATCAAACTGGCTACATTTACATTAAAGATAGGTACTATTATAGAATTTTCCGTTTTTATTTTTATTTATTTATTTAGAGTCGGGATCTTGCTCTGTTGCCCATGCTGGAGTACAGTGGCACGATCATAGCTCCCTGTAACCTCAAACTCCTGGGCTCAAAGGATTCTCCTTCCTCAGCCTCCTGGGTAGCTAGCACGACAAGCATGCACTGCCACACCCAGCTAATGTTTTAATTTTTTGTAGAGATAGTGTCTCACTCTGTTGCCCAGGCTGGTCTTGAACTTCTGGTCTCAAGCAGTCCTCCCACCTCAGACTCCCAAAGTACTGGGATTACGGGCATGAGCCACTGCACCTGGCCAGAATTTTCAGTTTCTAAATTTTTAAACTTTTTAAATTTAATTTTAGATTTTTAGGAAAGTTGCAGAAATAGTACAGAGAGTACATATATACTATTCACCCAACTTCCTCCTAATTTAACACTTTATGTAATCTTAGTACAATTAATTATCAAAACTGTAAAACTAACATTAGTATAATGCTATTAACTAGGCCAGGTGCATTAGCTCATGCTTATAATCCCGACACTTTGGGAGGCTGAGGCAGGCAGGTCACTTGAGATCAGGAGTTCAAGACCAGCCTAGCCAACATGGTGAAAGCCCATCTCTACTAAAAACACAAAAATTAGCCAGGTGTGGTGGCGTGTGCCTGTAATCCCAGCTACTCAGGAGGCTGAGGCAGGAGAATTGCTTGAACCCAGGAGGCGGAGGTTGCAGTGAGCCAGGATCACACCACTGTACTCTAGCCTGGGTGACAGAGTAAGACCCTGCCTCCAAAAAAAAACAAACAAAAAAAACAAAACTGTTAACTAAACTATAGACCTTAGTTAGTTTTTGCCAGTTTTTCACTCATGTTCTTTCTCTGTTCCAGGATCCCACATTGTACTTAGTCTCCTCCCGTCATAACAGTTACCTTTCCTATGTTTCATGATTTTGATGCTTTTAATGAATACTGGTCAGTTATTGTGTACACTTTCCCTCAGTTGGGGTTTGCTTGATATTTTCTTATGTTTGGAATGAGACCATGCATGTTTGGCAAAAATAACACAAGAGAGATGTTGTGTCCTTCTCAGTGGATGTCTTATTACTGGTGATGCTAAATTTGGCCACTTGCTTAAGGTTATATTTGCCAAGTTTCTCCACTGTAAAGTTGCTTTCATTCTATTTTCAGTTGATAAACTTCTTGGGAGTGATATTTTAAGACTATGCAATTCCTGTTTCTCCTCAATTTTGCTGTCTAATTTTATCATCCATGAATGAATTTGCCTGTAAAAATTATTACTATGGTGTTTGCCTAAGAGTGATTTCTGTTTCCCTCTATTCTTTTGTGTTTATTAATTGGAATTCTACCTAGAGGAAAAGTTGTTCCTTCTCCCACATTTATTTATTTTTCAAGTATTTTTAAAATATTGGTATGGTCTCTTACTTTATTCTGTGAGATAAATTCCAATACTATCATTTAGTTTGTTGCTCAAATTGTTCCAGCTTTGGCCAATAGAAGCTCCTTCAGAATGGCTCCTGGCATCTTTCTCAAGCGCCTATATATTTTTTTAGTACTTCCTTACTTTCTGACACCACAAGATGTTACAGACTCATCTTTGTTTTTCTTACCCCCATTCTGGAATCGACCACTTCTCCAAAGAGCCGTGGCTCCTTTTGTTGGAGAATGGTGGTTAGAAACGAAAGGCTGTGTGCTGGATGTGCTCCTTGCTACTACAGTGCCATTGCTTCTAGGTCCTCTCTGCTGACAAAGCTAGGAAATCCAGGTATGCATACTAAGCTACCCATCTACACACATCTGTGTTTCTGAATGTATCAATCTGTAGTTATATTTGTAAAACCATGAGTTTGAATTGATGTTTCTGATTTCAGTCCTGTACCACAGGTTCCCTAACTTTTCCCCTTTCTGTATTTGTAACTTCTTTCTCCATTAATGAGAAACCCAGCTCTTATTTGTTCAGTTCTGGCATATACATTAACTAGTTTTAGAATTGCTAACCCATTATCACTGTAAGAATCACTTTTCCTATCTACATGGCATAGTTTGTTTACAGTTCTTCTTGTCTTTAGCTTTAAAGTATACTTTCTTCACCACCCCAGTGATTGTGGCTATGTTAGCCATTTGAAATGCAGTTAGGTTCATTTTTTAGTGTTTATTTCCCTTTTTTGGGTTTTCTTCACATTCTGTTTATTTTTTGGAGTGTGTGAAATATTACTATGGTTCTAGGAGTCAGAGCTTTAAAATAGATTTGCTTAGAGAAATGTCTCTTCCTCTTCATTCCTGCTCCCTTTTCCTATTCCCAGTCCCCCTTTTTTTCAGTCCCTTTCCTATCCCCACCCCTTGTAGCTAAATAATCTCTTTAGTTCCTGGTGTATCTTTCGTGTATTTCTTGAGCAGATATGTAAGTATCATCTTGCATCCCCGTATTTCCTACATGAAGGGTAGCATAATGTAAATCATCTTTTTTTCTCTTTTGGTCTAAGTTCCATTTGAAAATCTTTGGCGAAGTGTAATTACAACATATGAACACATGTATAGAGTAAAATGTCACCATTTTTAATATACAAATACTACCCACAACCAACTTTTATCACAAAATTACTGCTAATCTGTGATTATCCACAAAGTAGTTGGTTATCTAAATGTTTCTTCATTAACATTTTAGTATGAAATTTAACTTTAAATGAACTTTGGGAATACTATTTATAAATATGTCAGCAACTTTTTTTCTTATGCCGTTTTTGAAATTTGAATTGATCAGTTTAGGATTTTAGCTTCTTTTCATCCCCCCATCTTTATTGAGGTATGATGGATTTAAAGATTTGTATATATTTTGGTGTATAACTTGATATAAATTAAGTCATATTGATTTGCTTTTTTTTGGCTTTGCTTCTTTTTCACATAGAAGTATGCCCTAGAAATCACTCTACATCAGTTCATAGAGCTCACTGTCATTGATTTTCATAGTTGCATAGTACTCCGTTGTACGAATTTATCATAGTTAATTCAACCATTCTTCTATGTATGGATATTTAGGTTGTTTCAGTATTTTGTAAGTACTAACAATGCTATAATGAATAGACTTACAGACGTGTATTTTTGTATTGTTGGAGGTATATTCAAGTTTTTTTCTTGATGTCTTTATGTATTCCTGAAGTTTTCTCTTTAATTGTGAGAAAACTGGATGCTGATTACTTTTTAAAACATTAATGCTGGAAAAAGCCTTTTATTAACCAACTCAGTCTTTATACTGCTACCAGTCCTCTGTCTACTCATTATTAGGAGCTATTTGCCTCAAATAAAAACACATCATCTTAGCATGCATTCCTTAGAAGCAGGCCCTGGGATAAAGATTTATATGAAGGTGAATTATTAGGATATGTTCCCAGAGAAAATCAGTAGGGGAGTAGAGATGTGTCATGAAGCCATCAAGTGTGCAGTATCAAGCCAAGTCCCAGGGAGGGTCGCTTTGGCTTAATCCTGCAGGGTAACCCTGGAGACTGTGGTCAGAGTTGTCCTGGTCAGGGCCATGGCAGCTAGAGTATTTATACTCCCTTATTTGTTGGTCATTGGTGATGGTTGGAGATGGGGTTGGGAAAGACACTTCAGGCACTGCCAGCTCTCCAGCATCTTATTTTATTTTATTTTTTCTTTATTATTATTATTATTATACTTTAAGTTTTAGGGTACATGTGCACAATGTGCAGGTTTGTTACATATGTATCCATGTGCCATGTTGGTGTGCTGCACCCATTAACTCATCATTTAGCATTAGGTATATCTCCTAATGCTATCCCTCCCCCCCTCCCCCCACCCCACAACAGTCCCCAGAGTGTGACATTCCACTTCCTGTGTCCATGGGTTCTCATTGTTCAATTCCCACCTATGAGTGAGAACATGTGGTGTTTGGTTTTTTGTCCTTGCGATAGTTTACTGAGAATGATGGTTTCCAGTTTCATCCATGTCCCTACAAAGGACATGAACTCATCATTTTTTATGGCTGCATAGTATTCCATGGTATATATGTGCCACATTTTCTTAATCCAGTCTATCGTTGTTGGACATTTGGGTTGGTTCCAAGTCTTTGCTATTGTGAATAGTGCCGCAATAAACATACATGTGCATGTGTCTTTATAGCAGCATGATTTATAGTCCTTTGGGTATATACCCAGTAATGGGATGGCTGGGTCAAATGGTATTTCTAGTTCTAGATCCCTGAGGAATCACCACACTGACTTCCACAATGGTTGAACTAGTTTACAGTCCCACCAACAGTGTAAAAGTGTTCCTATTTCTCCACATCCTCTCCAGCACCTGTTGTTTCCTGACTTTTTAATGATGGCCATTCTAACTGGTGTGAGATGGTATCTCATTGTGGTTTTGATTTGCATTTCTCTGATGGCCAGTGATGATGAGCATTTTTTCATGTGTTTTTTGGCTGCATAAATGTCTTCTTTTGAGAAGTGTCTGTTCATGTCCTTCGCCCACTTTTTGATGGGGTTGTTTGTTTTTTTCTTGTAAATTTGAGTTCATTGTAGATTCTGGATATTAGCCCTTTGTCAGATGAGTAGGTTGCAAAAATTTTCTCCCATTTTGTAGGTTGCCTGTTCACTCTGATGGTAGTTTCTTTTGCTGTGCAGAAGCTCTTTGGTTTAATTAGATCCCATTTGTCAATTTTGGCTTTTGTTGCCATTGCTTTTGGTGTTTTAGACATGAAGTCCTTGCCCACGCCTATGTCCTGAATGGTATTGCCTAAGTTTTCTTCTAGGGTTTTTATGGTTTTAGGTCTAACATTCAAGTCTCTAATCCATCTTGAATTGATTTTTGTATAAGGTGTAAGGAAGGGATCCCGTTTCAGCTTTCTACATATGGCTAGCCAGTTTTCCCAGCACCATTTATTAAATAGGAAATCCTTATCCCATTGCTTGATTTTGTCAGGTTTGTCAAAGATCAGATAGTTGTAGATATGCGGCATTATTTCTGAGGGCTCTGTTCTGTTCCATTGATCTATGTCTCTGTTTTGGTACCAGTACCATGCTGTTTTGGTTACTGTAGCCTTGTAGTATAGTTTGAAGTCAGGTAGCGTGATGCCTCCAGCTTTGTTCTTTTGGCTTAGGATTGACTTGGTGATGCGGGCTCTTTTTTGGTTCCATATGAACTTTAAAGTAGTTTTTTCCAATTCTATGAAGAAAGTCATTGGTAGCTTGATGGGGATGGCATTGAATCTATAAATTACCTTGGGCAGTATGGCCATTTTCACGATATTGATTCTTCCAACCCATGAGCATGGAATGTTCTTCCATTTGTTTGTATCCTCTTTTGTTTCATTGAGCAGTGGTTTGTAGTTCTCCTTGAAGAGGTCCTTCACGTCCCTTGTAAGTTGGATTCCTAGTTATTTTATTCACTTTGAAGCAATTGTGAATGGGAGTTCACTCATGATTTGGCTGTCTGTTTGTCTTGTTACTGGTGTATAAGAATGCTTGTGATTTGTGTACATTGATTTTGTATCCTGAGACTTTGCTGAAGTTGCTTATCAGCTTAAGGAGACTTTGGGCTGAGACAATGGGGTTTTCTAGATATACAATCATGTCATCTGCAAACAGGGACAATTTGACTTCCTCTTTTCCTAATTGAATACCCTTTATTTCCTTCTCCTGCCTGATTGCCCTGGCCAGAACTTCCAACACTTTGTTGAATAGGAGTGGTGAGAGAGGGCATCCCTGTCTTGTGCCAGTTTTCAAAGGGAATGCTTCCAGTTTTTGCCCATTCAGTATGGTATTGGCTGTGGGTTTGTCATAGATAGCTCTTATTATTTTGAGATACATCCCATCCATACCTAGGTAGGTGCTCCTGCTGTGAGTGAAAGCACATTGCCCAGTAATGCTAAAAGGATTTGAGGCAGTCGAGGGGAAGCACTGTGTCCTCTGCTATATGTACTGTAGCAGAGCAGACTATGTAATGTCAGTGGTGGTTGTTCACAATTTATATTAATAAACAATACAGATGGAACATCTCTGAACAGTGAATTGGATAATATCACAACAAAGAGGTCATATCAAGGCTGGCCAGCAAAATAGCATGCTTTAGCGTTCATTGGAATAGTATTTATGTGTGTATAAACTAATCCATGTCAACACATTATTGGCAGTCAGATATACTTATAGATTATGCCTGTGTTGACACTTCTGTTTTTAATGGAGTATTTTTCATTATTATTAGGGATTTTTTTTCATAATTCAGAAACCTTGTTTAGAAACATACTAAAGATTTGTCAAGAAAACAGTCATAGTTTAAATTTTGTTAAACATGGTGCATGTTATTTCAATGGCTAACTGCTCCAAATATGTGTGTCTATGTTTACACACAAATCATTGAGATGTCTTCAAAAATATTGGTATAAATACTGTTTGCTGATTATTCATTGATATTAGCAATGTATAATATAGCAGTATTAGCAGTGTATAATTAGAAGGTGTTGGAGACCTAACTTATCACTGGAGAAAATGAAACATCAAGAAGATAACTTTTAAAACCTGCTGGATAACAAGTCATTGCTAGAATCCATACCAGGAGCCTGGCTTTAGAATTTCCAGGTTATTGTTCTGACATCTAATAACGAGTTGTTTTGATAAAGGAGTAACTTCAATTTAGTATGTGGTTTTCATGTCTGAGATTTAAAGTAGTACATACACACAGTAAAAACAAACAAAAGAAATCCAGTGGTACTAAAGGTAGACAATGGAAATTTGACTTAACCCCCAGTTCCTTCATTCTACTACTTAGAGATACCAACTGCCTCAATTTATTATATATCCTCTGAGAGAGAGAGATATGTGTAAATACATTCATTGTTTAAAAATGCAGGTATATAGCATGTTTTACAAGCTGATTTGTGGTTTTGTTTTTTACTTAGTGTACATTGGAAGATTGGGCCAGATCCAGCCAGACATATTTAGCTCATTATTTTTACTTTATGTACCTATTCAGTTATATGGCTATATTATACTTTTATAAAAAACTATACCCTCTTGAATGACGGTTATGTTGTTTTCAGCCTTTTTCTTTCATAAACAATACTGAAATTAGTATCTTTGGACGTAGGTATTTGCCCACACATGCAAAACTTCCAGAAATTTTTATCTTTGCCAATCTGATAGGTGAAAATGTATAATTTGTGGTTTTCACCTGCATTTTTATAATTTTTTAGCATCTGTTCTCGAGAAAAGATGTTAAAAGGGGCTTTCTTAAAGCCCCTAAAACCCTGTTTCTTGTGAACTATTTATGTCTTTTGCCCATTTGCCTATTTGTCTTTTTCTTACTGATTTGTAAGAGTTATTTATATTAAGGAGGTTAACCGTTTGTATATCATGTATGGCAAATATTTCTCCCAGTTAATCGTTTTTCATTTTACTTTGTTTATGGCGTTTTTCTCATGTAAAAAATTTATTTTAATGTGGTGAGATTTAGAAATGGGGTGAGGGGTGCACTTTTGGGGTTCTATTTAGGAAGGCATCTCCCATCCAAGATTAGTCTTGAAATTCTCTCATATTCCCACTAAATACTTTTATGGATTTTTTTTAGAGTTAAGTCTTCAATTCCCCTGGAATTATTTTAGTGAAATTGTTATATTAATTACCACAAATTTGGTGTCTTAAAAGGTAGAAATTGATTGTCACAGTTCTGGAGGTCAGAAGTCTGAAATCAAGGTGTTGGCAGGATTGTACTTTCTACAGAGACTCCAGGGGAAAATTCATTCTATGCCTCTTCTAGCTTCTAGAGGTTGCCTGATGCCTTGGTTCATAGCCACATCACTTTAATGTTGCCTAGTCTTCACATTGCCTTCTCCTTTGTCTTCTCCTTTACTCTCTTGTAAGGATACTTACAGTAGCATTTAGAGCCAACCCAAGATAATCCAGGATTATCTCCTCATCTCAAGATACTAACCCTTTTTCCAAATGAGAGAGCATTCACAGGTTCCAAAGATTGAAAGTAGGTATTTTTGAGAGGACCATTTTTCAACCTACCATAGTAGAGTTCTAATTTACTTATTTCAAGTTGGTTTAACCAGTTGCTTTAGCACTTTTTATTGTATAATTTAATTTTCCTCATTAAATTGAAATGATACCTTTATTATACCTAATGTACTTATGAATTTTAATCAATTTCTGGGTTCTCTGTTCTGTTCTGTCAATTGGTCTGGCTCTGCAAGTATCAATACCAAACAGTCTTCATTATTGTAGGGCTACCTGTTCTCCTTATTCTTATGGGAATGTGTCTATTCTTGCAGGTCTCCATGACTTTATTAAGTTATCTAGTAACCTTCCCCTCAAAAATTAATGATGCAGACTTGAGTTATATGTACATATTAATTTAGATATAATTTATAATATTGGTTCTTTCAAACCGAGAACAGAGTTGTCTTTCTAGTCAACATCACTATATCCCTCAGTAGTACTTTTAAGTTTTCTTCACATAGACCTGTCACATTTCCTTTTAAGTTTATTTTTTACTTATTTTATCTTTTTGTGCTGTTGTAAATAGAGTTTTTTCTTACACTAAATTTATAACTTATTTGTATATGGAAATACTGTGCAGCTACATATATGTGTGTTATTTATATATATTAGTTTTGTATCCAGCTGTTTATTATATTTTCTTATATATGTTTTAAATAATTTTTTATTCACTTAGCTTGGGGTGTACAGGTATAAAATTACATGCAAGTAGTAAGTTTACCTTCTCCTTTCCAATTTTTATACCTACTATTTCTTTTTATCTGATTGCATTGACTACTGCCAGAACAATTTAAAATAACATCAGTGATAGTGCACATCCTTTTTTCAATTTGAACTTTAATAGGAATGATTCTATTATGTTAAACCTTACAAAATTTTCCTTTTTGTAGGTGAAAAAATCAAATATCAGCAGTTTTGTATTATTCAATCTAATGGTATTTCCACATAAAATGTGATAATGTTTGAAAACACACAAGATGTTAAGAAAGAATCCAATTCTTTATTTATTCATGCAACAGAGATTTGCTGAACACCAACTATGTGTTAGATACTGTTCTAAGTTGTAGGGATACAACTGTTTTATGGAGCTTATATGCTAGTAGAGACAGACACTAAATAAATATATAAATATTAGATGGTAATAATGCTAAGAAGAAAACTAAAAGAGGGATATATCCCTTTTATAAAAAGATAAAAGGGGGACATAGATAAAAGAGGGATAAAAGGGGGACATAGAGTAATCAGGCGGAGAAAGGGCACTATTTTAGATACAGTGGTCAGGGAAGAAGGTCTATGAAAGTTACCCTTGACCTGAGTGGAATGAGGGAGTGAGCCATGCAAATACCTAGGGGAAGAGCATCCCATGCAGCGAACACAAGAGGACTTTACTGAATTCCTTCATCTCCATGAAAGTGATCATGGAATTTTTCTACTTCGATCTATGAATGGGATGAATTATATTACTAGATTTCCTAACACTGAGCCATCCTGGCATCTTTGATACGACCGTCATATGATTGTAGTTTATTCTTTCTAAGGTGTTAGACTGGCTTCCTAAAAATTTTGTATATTTTTCTTTTCGATATGTACCCTCAAACTGTTTTGAATACATTTGAACTTACCTATTTTATAAAGATTTGATAGAATTCACCTGTAAAATGTGAAAGCTTTTGTGGAGTGGATGGTGAGTAGTAATTCCTTAATTTTTCTCTCTTTTCCATCCCCTCCTGGCAAATAGTCTATTCAGAGTTTTCTGACTCTTCTGAGGCTGCTTGGTAATGAATATTTTCTTGGACAATCATTCATTCAGATTTTCACCTTTCTTTAAATAAGAATTAATTGAAGCTGAAAGTGTTTTTGTTCACTTGAAAAATATCTAAAGATATTTTTCTGCATTAGAGGTGATTCAGTTATGTTTACAAATGAATTCATGCTAGCATAATAGCAGCTCTGCAAGGTAGGTAGATCAGGTATTGTCATATCCTCACTTTACTTGTGAGGAGGCTGCAGCTTAGAGATCTGCAATTAACAATGACTGAAAGTAGAACTAGACATTAGTTCTCTTGATCCCTAACCTAATGAGCTTTCCAAAGGACCGCACTCTCTTCCTAATACACACGTTTCTGCTGCTGCATTTTGCTATCATCTCTTTGCTTCCACCCAATTTCGTCACCTTGCATTTGCTGCATACTAAGTTCATGGCACTGTCTGTCTGTGGCATGTAATTTGTTAGCTAGGATTGCAGTGCTATTTCTCCTGTGTTCACCTGCTAGAGTATACTGTTTACTGCCAAGTAGCAAAGTATTTGAAAGGAAGCTAATATTTAAAAGGATCTTTTAGTAAAGGTCAGTGTAATTGAGAATGTGTGTCTGGTTGGTTTTTTTTCTTCACTGCAATTGACTTCTGTCAGTGATGAAATGAAGATTTATTTACCGTATCTCGCTTTATCACAGAAAAGCACAATTAGACATTCCACAAATGTGCCTGCCTACACGTGACATATACTCACCAATATCCACTGGTGATGATAACAAAGAGTCTTTGAAGAGTTTACTTTTATAGATTGAGTATTTAAGTTTCATTCCTGGCCCTAGCAATGTAACAGCCATGAAAATTTTCAAACACAGCAGGATCACAGAGGACTCTTGTTCAGCTACACATAGGCAGATTCAGTTTCAGTTTCTTGTTAGAAGATGCTGCTGGAGGGAGAGAAAAGGAGCTGGCTGGGGAATGGGCAGGATGTAGATCCAGAATGCTATTAGCTTACACGTCAGACAAGGATAGATGTGTGTGGAAGCCTGGACCCTGGCCAGCAGCCTGACAGAATGACAGCTCTGTCAACCACGTCACTTTTCTTGCCAGATAGGCTGCCATTATTTGCTGGTTCAGTCAATTTAATTTTCAGTATGCATATCTTGTCTGATATTGGATATATGAATATGTGTGCATGTATGTGTTAAAATATCGTTCTCACCTATAAAGGATCCATTTAAAGTCATGTTGAGTTGTAGGCAATATTTAAAGAAGCCACTCTGTGAGCAAGTGAAGGTTTATGTGTTATTTGTGTCAGGAAGAATCATAAATGCACAGAGAGAAAATATATTTTTTCCAGAGTTATATTTAGGTGACTAATTGTCACTCTCCACTGTATTCCTGTGTAGAAGCCAGTGTTTCTGAAAGTGGTTTTGTGAACTGCCTGCATCAGAGCGGTGTATGTAGTTTTTTTTTTTTTTTTCTTTTTTTTGCAGGGCGGGGGGTGTTTAAAAATGCAGATTTCTGGACTCCATCCTAAACCAACTCAAGGGGGCTTTGTGGGATTAGGGGTGGGAATCTGAATATTAAGAGGTGCCCAGGGTGATTGTTTTGCACACTAATGTTTGGTAATAGTACAAAAGCAATTATGAAAAACAAGCAACAAATTATTCTGTAATATACAAAAGTAATTATGAAAACAAGCAACAAATTATTCTCCTTTAAGAAAATTCAAATTTACTGACTAGATTATTTCAATTATAGAAATTCATAGTGAAGAAGTATTATTTGCATAACAAAATTATTTCCTTTAAAAAGTAGCAAGCTGCTATATTGTGTTTAACATATAAATTAATTTACCAAATATATTCTACATACAGCTTTTGGGAAATACATCTATTATATAAAGTGAGGAACACCTGATATCCAAAGCAAGGTATATAATAATAATGATACTTTTATTTTACTTATACTATGCCAGGCTTGTTTTAAAACTTTATATATATTATTAATTTAATCCTCACAGCAGCCCTGTGAGGCAAGTGTTATTATTGTCCCCATTTTACAGTTAAGGAGATTGAGGCTTATAATTTGACCAAAGCCACAGAGGTAGCAGGTGGCAAAATTGGGATTTGAATGCAAGCATTCTGGCTTCAGAATCAAGCCTATAACTGTAACTAAGTACAGTGTACTGCTTTTCATCATAAAGCAACTGGTAGTAGTTATTAGAAAACTTGAGTAATAGTGAAGCTAAAAGATCGTTGTGTGAGCCAGCATGGTGTAACAGAGGGAACACTGGACTAAGAATCAGAAGTCCTGAGATTTAGCTTCAGCTCCGCCACCCCCGGTGAGTTACCTTCACTGAAGCTGTTTTCCTGATCCATGAAGTTGAGCAGGGCTACACCAATGCCAAGCTTTCGTGCATGTTTTTTAATAGAAATTGTGCCACACAGTTATATATCTTATAAATGGGAACTTAGAGAGTGCTTTGGTGATACCTGGGCTGTCTCAAGCCTGTGTGTTCTTCAAAGATTTTGTCTTTGTAACTTGTTTATCCATTTGGTGGTAAGGTAGCTAATGGCAATTTTGTAGAATTGTGTTTCTCTTTTCCTGTCTCTTTGTTTCCTATTTTCACAATTTCCATAGGTCTCATGTATGTTCTTTTTTCCATCTTCACACAGTCTTTGAACTCTCACACATAGCATAATGAGTCAGTATACCCTATTTATGAGCCTGAGATGTGTTTATTTTCTAAAATATTATATGTTCATTTCCTGAAGAAAATAGAAAATTCTTTATCTAGAAACATCTTGTTGCCTAGTGTGCCTAATATTTAAAACAAAACAAAACAAAAAAAAAACTTCGATTAGCTCTTCACCAAAAAAAGGAACCATTTCAAGTGGAATTTTTTGGTCGAGGCTTTTATTTAATCTTAATAATTCTGCAATTGTGATGACTGGGTCAGAGTTCATCTGGGCCGTATTCATTCTAACAGGGTTAACAAGTGTGTCAGATTGAAAGTCATGGCTATAATTGACTTTGGCTTTGAGGTTTTCCTTCATAATAAACAATGGGCCCTGAGCCAAAAAAGCTTGTGGTTTATACTCATGTACTGATGACTAAGTAATGCAAGTGATTTCGCCTCATACTTGCTGTATTACCCTGGAGCTTACTTTATGCTTTTTGAATGAATCATATCAGAGGAACATCCATAATTAAAAAGAATTTGACCTGTGGACTTTCCACTGCAGCTGAAAACATTTTGACGACTTCACTCTGGCCTGAGTGCTAGAGAAAGGCCGTGTAGAAGACATAGGTCAAAGCTTAATCAGAAGAGAAAGGACAGTCCTGCTAATACTTTGAATCGCTCACACAAACAATGCACCCCAAAAATGCTCTTTTAGAAGATTGCAGAGGGACTCTTTATTCATTACTGGCTGCTCTACACAAAATTCCTCTGGATGGAAGCACTGAAGGTGGGACTCGGTTTCTGTTGAGTTTCTGTTATTTTTCTGCAGCATACAGTTGCTGGAAAAGACTCACTTTGTAAAAATAATCTTGAGAATCAGTTTTTCAAAAAGTATCAAGGGGAAATTTAATCAGCACAAAGTATCAGCTATCCAGAATTTATAGATTTGAGAAAGACATTTGCTTAAGCTTTTCTGTTTGCTTTATGAAATCATATTAACTATTAGCAAATGCAGAGTTACTGAAGCTAAAGCAAAATAAAACAAAAAACCTTTTAGCCTTCCCTTGATTGCTTATTTAATGATTGACAGCAATGACCATGTTGATGTCTAATCTTCTCTCCTTTTCTTGGTAACTCTAGTAAACAAGTTGACATTTATAATCAAGTGGAAAATGTTTACTCTTCCCAAGATGAGTTACTCAAATTGGAAAATGCAAGGTTCACATCAGCCCTCTGTAAGTTTAGGTTTTTAAATTAATCGTCAGAAACATGGGTAAGTGTGGGCCATAAACCAGTATATGGAATAGTCTGGTTAAAACTGACTTCGTTAAGGTAGATACTTCACTGGTTCTCCAGTGAGGCTTGCTAGATCCCCATTAACCTGTTGTACACCCACAGTAATTATATATTTGGCTGAATGGAATGTTCCCCTTACCTACTTTTCCTTCAAGTCAATCCCTTTATAGGCTTTTGTTTTGGGCAAGGGAAATAATCTGCCATGAGGCAGTAAGCTTGAGTTGATAATTTCTTGTCTCTTGAGAAATGAGGTATAAAATTCGATAGAAGACAAAGAATGCGTAGGTGACAGAATTGCTTTCTGGAAGTGGTGGGATATATTTCTTGCAATTCGTTTGTGTATTTCTTATGTTGCTGTCATGTTTTTAGTGTCTATTTGATTTGTTGGGTTCTACTCTTCCTTGTGGAAGCACCCAACAGAATATTTCTTTAATATATATGTATTATATATATATATGTATATTATATATATAAAGTATATATATAAGTATATTATATATAGTATATTATATATATAAGTATATATATAAGTATATTTTATATGTAAGTATATTATATATCTATATATATACTTTAAGTTCTGGGATACATGTGCAGAACATACAGGTTTGTTACATAGGTATACACGTGCCATGGTGGTTTGCTGTACCCATCAACCCGTCATCTACAATAGGTATTTCTCCTAATGCTATCCCTCCCCCAGCCCCCCATACCCCGACTGGCCCCGGTGTGTGATGTTCCCCTCCCTGTGTCCATGTGTTCTCATTCCAACAGAATATTCCTTAACATCAGTGTACAAATTCCATTTCTTCAAGCAGCCCAGAAAGGAATCCATTTTTGTGGCCAGTGACGATGTAAAATAGAGGGTTTGTTGGTTGTTATTGTTTTTGTTTGTTTCCTGCTAGCTTTAAAAGTGGGAATTTGTGGACCAGCTTTGAGGTGTTTTCAAATCCATCAACATTTTATCTCTTTGTATCTGTCATTTTACTTTTGCTTGATGTTGTTGATTTATTTTTATAGTAGTTTTCTGTGCCAAGGGCAAATTAGGCCATCCCCCAGGGAAGAAGTCTCCTGGTTCTAGTCCTAACATTGCTAGAGGTTGCCTAATCATCTGTTCCTCATTGTTTTGATAAAGTGGTGACTAAAGAAATCCATTTAAAATGTCCTAGATAGCTCTGAATTGAATTTTTAAAATATTTCTCATATGTGGATTTCTAAACTTTTCAAAAGAATAACTGCTGGAAATAAGTTCAAAGATAAAAATTGCCAAAAAGAAAGAATAGCTACAATGTTTAAAGCTATGATTCTCTCACTATGCTCCTACAAAACACTGGTGTTCCTTAGGCTTGGTAGAGATGTTCAGTGTGCTAAAGTTGAATAATCTTTTTTGAACAACCTAGTCTTTATTCAGCAAACAACACACAGCTCTTATTAAAGGTTCTGAATTATGCTGTAAGAATGTTGGTTTTGAGGGCAGGATGGATTGGAATGACAGAAAATTCCTTCCATGGGCCATACTTTGCTTCACTTCCCCATGCCTAACTCCCCAAAATCAAAGACCACTCCTTTAAGGATGGGCCTGAGAGTGCAACCCCAAATTTATTCTTTCACCCACTCTTCAGTAGCATCATACAGAGCCAACTTTTCCAGATATGAGAAATATTTTCCCATAGTTGGAGGAAGCTCATCATGTGTAAAAATTTGTTAAGAAGACAAATTCTTACTCCACAGCCTTGTTTCAAAGCCCTGTTTTTCTCCCTTCTTTGCCAAGCTAGGGGAGGGATGGAGCTCTCAAGAAGTACTGCTCACTATGGTTCACCAACCAGTGCTGATGAGGTAAATGTAGAATTCAGAGTAACACTTTGGACATTTTATAGCAATTTGATGTGTCTGTTGAATCTAATAAAAACCTAGATTTGTATTTTGTAGTCTTTAAATTTTATATTTCTAGAAATATAATATTTGTCTGCAGAATCCTGGAAATTGGAAAACAAAGACTGGCCCTCCATTACAGATGGTTTGAGAAGCAGTACCCTAGGCACTGCTCTAGGTTGGAGGCTAAGGCCCTCTCCAAGGCTCCTCCTTTTTGTCCCAGGAAGGGGATTTGTTCTTCGTTACTCCCAAGCCCAAGAGCCTAGTACTTTTTTTTTTTTTAATTTAAAAAGATCTAATTTTGGTAGAATAAACATGAGATAAAACTTACTATCTTAACTATTTATAAGTATATAGTTCATTAGTGTTAAGTACATTCACATTGTTGTGCAAACTCTCCAGAACTCTTCATCTTGCCAAACTAAAACTCTATATCCATGAAACCAGCTGTCTCCAACCTTTTTTGCGCCAGGGACTAGTTTCATGGAAGACAATTTTTCCATGGAATGGGAGTGGTGGGATATGGTTTTGGGATGAAACTGTTCCACCTCAGATCATCAGGCATTAGATTCTCATAAGGAGCACACAACCTAGATCCCTCACATGTGCAGTTCACAATAGGGTTTGTGCTCCTTTGAGAATCTAATGCTGTCACTGATTTTACAGGAAGTGGAGCTCAGGTGGTAATGCTCACTCGCCCACTGCTCATCTCATGCTGGGCAGCCCATTTCCTAACAGGCCATGGACCAATAGCAGTCTGGGGGTTGGGGACCCCTGCATTAAACAACTCTCCATTTCACCCTCCACCCAGTTTCTGGTAACCACCATTCTACTTTTTAACTCTATGGATTTGACTACTCTAGGTACCTCATATAAGTGGAATCAAACAGTTTTTGTCTTTCTGTGACTGGCCAATTTCACTTAGCATACTGTCTTCAGGGTTCATCTGTATTACAACATGTTATCAGAATTTCCTTCCTTTTTCAGGATGAATAATATTCCATTTATGTATATACCATATCATGCTTCTCTATCAATGGATAGTTGAGTTGCTTCTACTCTTTGGCTCTTGTGAATAATGCTGCCATGAGCAAATATCTCTGTATGTTTTCAGTTTTGGAGGGTATATACCCAGAAATGGAATTGCTGGATCACATGGCAGTTCTATTTTTAATTTTTTGAGGAACCACTACACTGTTTTCCGTAGTGTCTGTGCCATTTTACATTACTATCTATAGCATGCAAGCGTTCCAGTTTCTCCGCGTCCTGGCCAATACTTGTTATTATCTGTTTTTTTTTTTTTTTTCAACAGTAGCCATTCTTGTGGTGAGGTGGTATCTCACTGTGGTTTAGGTCTGCACTTCCCTAATTATTAATGATATTGAGCATCTTTTCATGCACTTTTTGGCTATTTGTATATCTTTGGAGAAATGCCTATTCAAGTTCTTTGCCCATTTTGAAAATGTTTTGTTGTTGTTGTTGTTGTTGTAGGAGTTCTTTATATATTCTGGATATTAATCCTTTGTCAGGTATATGATTTGCAAATATTTTCTCCCATTCTGCCTTTTCACTCTGTCAGTTGTGTCCTTTGAAGCACAGAAGTTTTTAATTTTGATGTAGTCCAGTTTACCTACTTTATTCTTCTGTTGTCTGTGCTTTTGGAATCATATCCAAGAAATCATTGCCAAATCTAATGTCTGTGTTTTATACGAGTTATATAGTTTTATCTCTTATGGTTAGATCTTTGATCCATTTTGAGGTAATTTTTGTGTATGGTATAAGTTGAGGTTCTAACTTTGTTGTATGTGGATATACACTTTTGCCAACACCAGGTGTTGATGGGAGCTGAGTTCTTATACTCAATTATTCCCCTACCTGACCAACAGAATGAAAAAACAGGTGGTAAACAAGCACTGGGAAAATTGCCAGGAAAATTTAGAGTTTATTGCCTTGGTTTTTCCAATTTGGGGAAAGGGGACCATTACAACTTTCAAGTTAGATGTCATGCCTTGAAATATCGCATGAAATATTATGGGCAGGGCCAAGATGGCCAACTCAAAGGAGCGGTGTTCACAGGCTCCCACTGGAAAAAAACATAATAAGCATGTGAATCCTTCACCAGCAACCAAGGTATCCAGGTTCTCTCATCAAAATTGACTAGAAGGCTGGTGTGTCCCACAGAAGGAAGGGCAATGTGGTGCAGCAACCCACCTGAGAGCCACACAGGGAAGGGGAACCCCCCTCCCCCCAGCTAAGGGAGGCAGTGAGTGAACACACTATCCAGCTGGGGAAACTGCTTTTCCCATGGAACCGTGCAACCCACAGATCAGAAGATCCCACTTGCAGACCCAGGCCACTGGGGCCTAGCATCTCAACCCTGGAATGTGCAGATGTGCAGATTCTTACAGCCTCTCAGCTGGGATCTGCTTAAGCCCACTGAATTCCCAGGGGAAGGGGTGACCAGCACTGGCTATCGCTGCCTGCTATTTGGCTCCTTGGGGGAGGGGCAGCAGCTAGCATTGGGACTAGCAACTGCCTAACACGCTAAGCTTTCTGGGTGGGGGAAGGGCAGCATCCATTTCTATAACTCCAGGCTGCATTTTTCCCCTGCTGGAGCCAGGAAGGCTGGACGGCTTGGTCCCAAGACTTGTCCCCACGGCCCAACACACCGGCTGTGGCAGTCTGTGGCCAGAGTGCCTCTTCAGGTCTAACCCTGGCCCATTCTTCCTCAGTGGTCATGGCTTCCCTGCAGGATCTCCAGTAACTCCAGCCAGAGGCTCAGGGACAGAATTGGGATCTCCCTTGGCCTGAGCCCCTAGCAGGAGGGGTGGCCTTAGTCTCTGCAGACCAACAGACTTAGCCTTTTCTCCTGGTAGTTCTGAGGAATCCAGGCAGCCCAGACGAGTGGGTTTCCCCTTAGCAAAACACACCCTCTCCACCAAGGGACAGAGTGCTTCGTTCAATGGGTCCTGCTCCTCATGCCACCCAACTGGGTGAGACCCTCCAACAGAGATTGTCAGACACCCTATACAAGAGCAATCCTACTGGCATCAGGTTGGTGCCCCTCGAGGTTAGAGGTCCCAGAAGAAGGAGGAGGTACCCACCTTGGCTGCCCTCCAGCCTCCTTGAGTGACATCTCCAGGCATGGGAGCGAATCAGATGACTGGGGCCTGAAGTGAACCCACAGCAAACTGCAACAGCCCTAGAGAAGAGTAGGCCTGATTATTGAAAGAAAAACAAGCAGAAAGTGACAACAACAGCATCAACAACAACAAAAAGGCCCCACAAAAACCCCATCCAAGGGTCAGTAGCCTCAAAGACCGAAACTAGACAAACTCATGAAGATGAAAAAGAGTCAACAAAAAAATGCTGAAAACCTAAAAGGCCAGAGTGCCTCTTCTCCTCCAAATGATTGCATCATCTCTCCGTTAAGGGCACCGAACTGGATGGAGGATCAGATGGACAAATTGAAGAGGTAGGCTTCAGAAAATGGGTAATAAAAAACTGTGATGAGCTAAGGAGCATGTCCTTACCCAATGCAAAGAAGCTAAGAAGCTTGATAAAATGTTGGAGGAGGAATTGCTAACTAGAATAACCAGTTTAGAGAGGAACATAAACGACTTGATGGAGCTGAAAAACACAGCACAAGAACTTCGTGAAGCATGCACAAGTATCAACAGCAAAATTGACCAAGCGGAAGAAAGGATATCAGAGTTTGAAGCCCACCTTACTGAAATAAGACATGCAGACAAGAATACAGAAAAAAGAATGAAAAGGAATCAACACAGCCTCCAAGAAATATGGGACTTCATTAAAAAAATGAACCTATGATTGGAGTACCAGAAGAAGATGGGGAGAATGGAAACAAGCTGGAAAACACACTTCAGGATATTTTCCAGGAGAACTTCCCCAACCTAGCAAGACAGACCAACATGCAAATTCAGGAAATACAGAGAACACCACTAAGATATTCCATGAGAAGATCAACCCCAAGACACTTCATCACTAGATTCTCCAAGGTCAAACTGTTAAGGGCAGCCAGAGAGAAAGGCCAGGTACCCTACAAAGGGAAGCCCATCAGACCAACAGCAGACTTCTCAGCAGAAGCTCTACAAGCCAGAAGAGATTGCAGGCCACTGTCCAACATTCTTAAAGGAAAGAATTTTCAACCCAGAATTTCATATCCAGCCAAACTAATAAGCTTCATAAGCGAAGGAGAAATAAAATCCTTTCCAGACAAGCAAATGCTGAGGGATTTTGTTACCATGAGGCCTGCACTGCAAGAGCTCCTGAAAGAAGCACTAAATATGGAAAGGAAAAACCAATACCAGCCACTGCAAAAACATACCAAATTATAAAAACCACTGACACTACAAAGAAACTGCATCTAGTGTGCAAAGTAACCAAATAGCATCATGATGACTGGATTGAATTCACACATAACAATACTAACCTTAAATGTAAATGGGCTAAATGTTCCAATTAAAAGATAGACACAGACTGGCAAATTGGATAAGGAGTCAAGACCCATCGGTGTGCTGTATTCAGGAGCCCCATCTTATGTGCAAAGACATACACAGGCTCAAAATAAAGGGATGGAGAAAAATCTACCAAGTAAATGGAAAGCAAAAAAAAGCAGGAGTTGCAATCCTAGTCTCTGACAAGACAGACTTTAAACCAACAAAGATCAAAAAAGGCAAAGAAGGGCATTGCATAATGGTAAAGGGAACAATTCAACAAGAAGAGCTAACTATTCTGAATATATATGTACCCAATACAGGAGCACCCAGATTCATAAAACAAGTTCTTAGGGACCTACAAAGAGACTTAGACTCCCACCCATTAGTAGTGGGAGACTTTAACACTCCACTGTCAGTATTAGATTAACGAGACAGAAAATTAACAAGGAAATTCAGGACTTGAACTCAGTTCTCGATCAAATGGACCTAGTAGATGTCTACAGAACTCTCTACCCCAAATCAGCAGAATATACATTCTTCTCAGTTCCACATGGCACTTATTCTAAAATCGACCACATAATTGGAAGTAAAACACTCCTCAGCAAATGCAAAATAACTGAAATAATAACAGCCTCTCAGACCTCAGTGCGATCAAATTAGGACTCACAATTAAGAAACTCACTCAAAACCACACAATTTCATGGAAATTGAATAACCTGCTCCTTAATGACTCCTGGATAGATAGTGAAATTAAGGCAGAAATAAAGAAGTTCTTTGAAACCAATGAGAACAAAGAGACAGTGTTCCAGAATCTCTGGGACACAGCTAAAGCAGTATTAAGAGGGAAATTTATAGCACTAAATGCTCACATTAGAAAGCTAGAAAGATCTTAAATCGACACCCTAACATCACAATTAAAAGAGCTAGAGTGGCAAGAGCAGACTAATCCAAAAGCTAGCAGAAGACAAGAAATAACTAAGAGAAGAATTGAAGGAGATAGAGACATGAAAAACCCTCCAAAAAATCAACAAATCCAGGAGCTGGTGTTTTGAAAACATTAACAAAATAGATAAACTGATAGCTAGACTAATAAGAGAGAGAAGAATCAAATAGACACAATAAAAAATAATAAAAGGGATGTCACCACTGATCCCACAGAAATACAAACTACCATCAGAGAATGCTATGAACACCTCTAAGCAAATAAACTAGAAAATCTAGAAGAAATGGACAAATTCCTGGACACATACACCCTCCCAAGACTAACCCAGGAAAAAGTCGAATCCCTGAATAGACCAATAACAACTTCTGAAATTGAGGCAGTAGTTAATAGCCTATCAACTAGAAAAAGCCCACAACCAGATGATTCACAGCCAAATTCTACCGGAAGTACAAAGAGAAGCTGGTACCATTCCTTCTGAAACTATTCCAAACAATTGAAAAGGAGGGATTCCTCCCTAACTCATTTTATGAAGCCAGCATCATCTTGATACCAAAACGAGGAATAGAAACACATACAAAAAAGAAAACTTTGGGCCAATGTCCCTGATGAACATTGATGCAAAAATCCTCAATAAAATACTGCCAAACTGAATCCAGCAGCACATCAAAAAAACTTAATCCACATCATCAAGTCAGCTTCATCCCTGGGATGCAAGGCTGGTTCAACATACGTAAATCAATAAACATAATCTATCACATAAACAGATCTAAAGACAGAAACCAAAAACATATTTACAAGAAAAAAACAACCCCATCAGTTAGACCTAAAACCATAAAAACCCTAGAAGAAGACCTAGGCAATGCCATTCAGGACATAAGCATGGGCAAGGACTTTATGTCTAAAACACCAAAAGCAATGGCAACAAAAGCCAAAATTGACAAATGGGATCTAATTAAACTAAAGAGCTTCTGCACAGCAAAAGAAACTACCATCAGAGTGAACAGGCAACCTACAGAATGGGAGAAAATTTTTGCAACCTACTCATCTGACAAAGGGCTAATATCCAGAATCTACAATGAACTCAAACAAATTTACAAGAAAAAAACAAACAACCCTACCAAAAAGTGGGCGAAGGACATGAACAGACACTTCACAAAAGAAGACATCTATGCAGCCAAAAAACACATGAAAAAATGCTCATCATCACTGGCCATCAGAGAAATGCAAATCAAAACCACAGTGAGATACCATCTCACACCAGTTAGAATGGCTGTCATTAAAAAGTCAGGAAACAACACATGCTGGAAAGGATGTGGAGAAATAGGAACACTTTTACACTGTTGGTGGGACTGTAAAATAGTTCAACCATTGTGGAAGTCAGTGTGGCAATTCCTCAGGGATCTAGAACTAGAAATACCATTTGACCCAGCCATCCCATTACTGGGTATATACCCAAAGGACTATAAATCATGCTGCTATAAAGACACATGCACACATATGTTTATTGCGGCACTATTCACAATAGCAAAGACTTGGAACCAACCCAAATGTCCAACAATGATAGACTGGATTAAGAAAATGTGGCACATATACACCATGGAATACTATGCAGCCATAAAAAATGATGAGTTCATGTCGTTTGTAGGGACATGGATGAAACTGGAAAGTATCATTCTCAGTAAACTATCACAAGGACAAAAAACCAAACACCGCATGTTCTCACTCATAGGTGGGAATTGAACAATGAGAACCCATGGACACAGGAAGTGGAATGTCACACTCTGGGGACTGTTGTGGGGTGGGGGGAGGGGGGAGGGACAGCATTAGGAGATACACCTAATGCTAAATGACGAGTTAATGGGTGCAGCAAATCAACATGGCACATGGATATATATGTAACAAACCTGCACATTGTGCACATGTACCCTAAAACCTAAAGTATAATAATAAAAAATAAAAAATAAAAAAATTAAATAAAAGGAAAAAAAAAAGTGGGCAAAAGATATCAACAGACACTTCTCAAAAGAAGCATTTACATGGCCAACAAATTTATGAAAAGAAGCCCAACATCACTGATCATCAGAGAAATGCAAATAAAACCACGAGATACCATCTCATGCCAGTCAGAATGATGATTATTAAAAAGTCAGGAAGAATAAATGCTGGGAGGCTGTGGAAAAATAGGAACACTTTGATTATCTCAATAGATGCAGAAAAGGCCTTAGATAAAATTCAACACCCCTTCATTTTAAAAACTGTCAATAAGCTAGGTATTGATGGAACATATCTCAAAATAATAAGAGCTATTTATGACAAACCCACAGCCAATATTACATTGAATGGGCAAAAGCTGAAAGCATTCCCTTTGAAAACTGATACAAGACAAAGATGTCCTCTCTCACCACTCCTATTCAACATAGTATTGGAAATTCTGGCCGGGGCAATCAGGCAAGAGGTATTCAGATAGGAAGAGAGGAAGTCAAGTTATCTCTGTTTGCAGATGACATATTTAGAAAACCTCATCATCTCAACCTAAAAACTTCTCGAACTGATAAGCAACTTCAGCAAAGTCTCAAGATACAAAATCATTGTGCAAAAATCACAAGTATTCCTTTACACCAACAATAGACAAGCAGAGAGCCAAATCATGAATGAACTCCCATTCACAGTCACTACAAAGAGAATAAAATACCTAGGAATACAGCTAACAAGGGATGAGAAGAACCTCTTCAAGGAGAACTACAAACCACTGCTCAAGGAAACAAGAGAGGACACAAACAAATGGAAAAACATTCCATCCTCATGAATACGAGGAATCAATATGGTGAAAATGGCCATACTGCCCAAAGTAATTTATAGATTCAATGCTATTGCCATCAAACTACCATTGACATTCTTCACAGAATTAGAAAAAACTATTTTAAATTTCATATGGAATCAAAGAAGAACCCGAATAGCCAAGGCAATCCTAAGCAAAAAGAACAAAGCTAGAGGCATCATGCTACCTGACTTTAAACGTACTACAAGGTTACAGTAACTAAAACAGCATGGTATTAGTACCAAAACAGACATATAGACCAATGGAGCAGAACAGAGGCCTCAGAAACCTACACATCTACAACAATCTGATCTTCGACAAACCTGACAAAAACAAGCAATGGGGAAAGGATCTCCTATTCAGTAAATGGTGCTGGGAAAACTGGCTAGCCATATGCAGAAAGCTGAAACTGGACCCCTTCGTTATACCTTATACAGGAATTAACTCAAGATGGATTAAAGACTTAAATGTAAAATTCCAAACCATAAAAACCCTAGAAGAAAACCCAGGCAATACCATTCCTAGGATATAGGCATGGGCAAAGACTTCATGACAAAAATGCCAAAAGCTATTGTAACAAAAGCCAAAATTGACAAATGGGATCTAATTAAACTTAAAGAGCTTCTGCACAGCAAAAGAAACTATCATCAGAGTTAACAGGCAACCTACAGAATGGGAGAAAATTTTTGCAATCTACCCATCTGACAAAGGTCTAATATCCAGAATTTACAAGGAACTTAAACATATTTACAAGAAGAAAACCCATCAAAAAGTGGGCAAAGGATATGAACAGACACTTCTAAAAAGAAGTCATTTATGCAGCCAAGAAACATGAAAAAAAGCTCAACATCACTGATCACCAGAGAAATGCAAATCAAAACCACAATGAGATACCACCTCGTGCCAGTGAGAATGGTGATTATTAAAAAGTCAGGAAACAATAGATGCTGGCAAGGCTTTGGAGAAATAGGAACACTTTTACACCGTTGGGAATGTAAATTCGTTCAACCATTGAGGTAGACAGTATGGCAATTCCTCAAGGATCTAGAAACAGAAATACCATTTGACCCAGCAATCCAATTACCAGGTATATACCCAAAGGAATATAAATCATCCTGCTCTAAAGACACATGCACACGTATGTTTGTTGCAGCACTGTTTACAATAGCAAAGACATGGAACTAACCCAAATGTCCGTCAGTGATAGACTGGATAAAGAAGTATAGTATTCCATGTGGAATACTATACAGTCATAAAAAGGAATGAGATCTGTCCTTTGCAGGGACATGGATGAAGCTGGAAGCCATCATCCTCAGCAAACTAACACAGGAACAGAAAACCAAACGCCTCATGTTCTCACTCATAAGTGGGAGTTGAACACTGAGAACACATGAACACAGAGAGGGGAACACCACACACCAGGGCCTTTTGGAGGTTGGGGTGTGAGGGAAAGGAACTTAGAGGACAGGTCATGCAGCAAACCACCATGGCACATGTATACTGATGTAATGAACCTGCACGTTCTGCACATGTATCCTGTTTTTAAGAAGAAAAAAATATTATGCATACACATAATGTGGCCATTTTGCTGGCAACATTATGATTAGTTCAAAAGTAGAAATTAAATGTCATGGAGTTTTGCAAAAAAGGACTATGATGTTTAACTGTCTTACCTTCCAAACAACTTAATATTCCCTACATTTTAATTCCTAGTGGGGACCAAGGAAACTTATGATATAGTGATTGGAAATGACAGTTGAAGTGACCCTGATGCAAACATTTACTCAATGAATTAACTGAGTTCAATACTAGGTGAAAAAACAAAAAAACGCAGTATCTCCTTTGAAAAACAAATATTTGTCCTTTTTCTTTTCTCGTGGCTGCTAGGAAATTCAGTGCTAAGTTTAATGCTCAATTACCCTTTCATTCCTTGGTTCTTTATTTTCTACCAATTTGTTTTGTTTTTAGTTTCTTTACAAATCAACTTTTTTGAGGTAAAATTTACATACAATAAAATACAAAATATACCCATTTCAAGTTTTGACAAATGCATACACCTGTTAATCACCATTTCAGTCAAGATTATAGAACATTTCCATCCCACCAAAACATCCTCTCATGCCTCTTTCTAGCTGTTGTTATGTAGTTTCGTTGATTCTGTGCCCTTTAATGTTAGCCATCAACCTGCCACAGATACTTTTGGAAGTAGGTGGAATATTAAAAAGACTAGTATGTTGGCTGGGTGTGGTGACTTATGCCTGTAATCCCAGCACTTTGGGAGGCCAGGATGGGCAGATTGCTTGAGGCCAGGCACTTGAGACCAGCCTGGGCAACATGAGCAAGACCATGTCTCTACAAAAAAATAGAAAAATTAATCAGACATGGTGGTGCACATCTTCAGTCCTAGCTACTGGGGAGGCTGAGGCAGGAGGATCACTTGAGCCTGGAAGTTCAGTTACAGTGAGCTATGATTGTGCCACTGCACCCTAGCCTAGATGACAGAGAAAGACCCTGTCTCTAAAGAAAGAGTGATATGGTTTGGCTGTGTCCCCACCCAAATCTCATCTTGAATGGTAGCTCCCACAATTCTCACACACTAGGAAGGACCTAGTGGGAGGTAATTTCCCATGTTGTTGTTGTGATAGTGAATCTCACAAGATGTGATGGTTTTACAAAGGGCAGTTCCCCTGCACACACTCTCTTGTCTGCTGCCATGTAAGACATAACTTTGCTCCTCATTTGCCTTACACCATGATTGTTAGGCCTCCCCAGGCAGGTGTAACCGTGAGTCCATTAAACCTCTTTCTTTTATAAATTACCTAGTCTCAGATATGTCTTTATTAGCAGCGTGAGAACAGTCTAATATAGAAAATAACCCCTTAAATGAAATAGCCTTTTCAGACTCTACATTTCTTCCTGTAATTTGCCATTTAATTTCCTTTTTTATATCCAAGAAACTAGCATTGCAATTTCTTAATACTTAAATCTCATTACAACTAACATTGATGAACTGGTGTCTTACGAAGCATTGTCAGATATCACTGGAAGACCTTGTTCCTTTTTTTCCCCCGAGAAGTTAAATATCTAATTCAAAGGATTTTTTAACCTGGACAAATTTGTTCTTGAACAGGTTTATGCATACCTAACTGGTCAGCATCTTTGCCAGAAGATGAAATATGTAACAAGCACCAATTGCCTTGTTGTAGCATGTTAGAAAGCCAGTTAGGAATTCAGCAACTTATGGCCTATCAAAACCTGTAGCTGCTTTTTGAAATTTAAGAGCTGTGACCTGTTTATAGATATCATAACAGTGTCTTAAAGTGACAACAAGAAGTTTAACCAACTGGGTTGTGTATGGGGACAGCTTGGGCTCTAGGTAAGTGTGTGAGGTAACTGAAGAGACAGGAATAATGATCAACTTATGCACGAGCAATTCTAGTACATGACTCATGTCAGACAACATCAGCATGAGTTGTGGATGGTTTATGCTTCTTCCCTAGGATAATAAAAAAGCAGCAAGAGGTAATATAAAGTTTATCCTGGTTTTCTTGCCAAATAAAAGGAATTATAGTTGTCATTATTTTTACCATTCTGGAATTACGTGGATATAATGATTCTGAATGAAAATACAAGCTGAAATATATAACCTGCAGATATGCTTTAATGTTTCTTCATAATGCGATAGAGCTGTTTTTTAAAATAAAATCAGAGTAGCATGACCAAAAAGGGGCAGACATTATAACCACTTGACATTTTCTTGGAGATACTTCTTATGTGAGTAGTGTGAAAAGGGATGTCATTGAACCAGGTATGTTTACAAAGCACAGAAAGTCTTTGTGCAGATTGCTTGATGTGTGTGGCAGTCTTACAGCCGTGTATCAGTGATGTATCCTAAAACGCTTGGCATTTCCATGCGTTGGGCTGAATGTAGGAATGCAGGGGATATTCATTTGTTTTCTTTGGGTTTTTTTTTTTTTTTTTGCAGGCTCAAATTCATTAGATAAGAAAACTAACTCATATTTTCCAATTTATGTGTACTATAAACATATGTTTGCACTACTGAAGCCTAGGGACAACCCAGAGAGCTTAATGAATGGTCTTAATAAAGATCATGTAGATTCTTGCTTGGTGACTGTAGTTTGTTCTTCCATACGGTCCCAGTTACCCAGAGTTTCAGGTGAAGGGTGGTTAGGATGGGTGAAGTTCCACTGAATTTGATGCATTTTCATTTTATTTAAGGAAAGAACAGTGTGTACCGTCTGCCACAGAATGTAAATCTCTTAAAGAATCTTTGTCTCTTTTCCTAAACATAATTAAGTTTCTATTATCTTTTTCTTTGCCAGAAGTTTACTGATTTATATTTAATAATTGAGTTGTAATTTATTCCCCACGTTTGCTCCCACTTGATGAAGGAAGCAAAATCTAATGTAACAAATACTTTCTGACTAAATTTTGCCTTCTCTTCTTTAACTTTTCTTTTAGGACTCAGCCCAAAACCATGTTTGCCCAAGTTGAATCTGATGATGAGGAAGCAAAGAATGAGCCAGAATGGAAAAAACGTAAAATTTGAAAAATCTCATTTGAGAGCTGTTTGCATGAGTGGGAGGGATATGGGACAGGTTTTGGGTTTTTTTTTTTATGCTCATGAAATTAAAAATTCATTTTTATGAACAGGTTTTGTCCTTTGCATTATTGAACTGGTCAAAAGTTTGGTGGCTAGGCTTCACTAAAATTGTGCTTAAATTTTCTTACCTGCAACTATTAAACTGATTACAGATAAACAAGAAACAGATTCTTAGTCTATTACCAAGTACTTTAGGTATTTGGAAACTTTATTCAACAATTACTGGTCTTGTCCAGATTCTCATAACCTTAGAGAGGAAAATGTACATTAAGATGTGCGTCTGTCTCTAGCAATTCTAGGAACATAATATAGAAATAGAGATCAAAAAGTTTAATGTTTCTGTATAATTTCACAACAGTTGTTTACATGACTGTAAATAATTAGGCTGAGTTCAAACCAAATACATTGCCATACTGGGAAAGAACATGTATCTCATTATCCTTCAACAGCAGAATACAGTGGTTAGGAGTTAGGAGTGGGCTTTGAAGTCGGACTCATGTGGATTCAAGTCCTGGCTTTGCTCTTTACTTCTGGGTCATCTTAAGAGAGTTATTTAACTTTTCTTTTCTAGCCTCAGATGATGAAATAGTACCTACTTTGCAGGTTTGTCAGAAGAACTAAATGGGACATGCCTCACAGAGCATTTAGTACAGTACCTGGTACACAGTAAATGCGTACCAAATATTTGCTATTTTAAAATAGGGCTAATATTTACTTTGCTTGATTTTTATCAGTATTAAATTAGAAAGGTATAGAAATGCTTTGTAAATATAAAGACTAAACAGAAGACATTAAAAATTATTCTAAAAAAATCATTGTGCTTTTGCGACTAAAAAACTAAAACAAAAGTTGGCAGTTTTTCCGAAATAATGCATCAATAGAATAAATTCTGTGCATTGGTTTCACACAGACATGGGGTAGTTTTTGTATGTTAAATAGTCTCCCTCTAGACAGATTTTTTAGGACTTGCTTTCTCCCCTCCTGCTCTCATTTGTTCTAGTGATTTCAATAATTATAAAAATGCATGCTGATCCCAAAAGTATGTCAGAAAACTCCTGGTTTTACAGGCTTCACATACCCACACCTGCTTTCCAAAAAATATTTTTAAAAACCACTTGTACTCACACAGCTCCCTTGTCTCTGCAGATTCTGAGGTGGCAGTGGGCATTCTTTTATAGATCCTTAAAAACTTAATTCTCATACACTTTCTTGGTCCTTGCGTCCTACCCCCATCCTCATCCTATTCCCCTTCTCTTGTGACTCAGACTATAGGTAATAGGTAAAAAGAAAAGAACTAACATTTGCTGAGTGTCTGCTACATAATGAGTACTATCCCAAACCTTTTACTTGTGTTAGCTGATTTAATCCTCACAAAAACCCTATAAGTAGGTAAAATTGCTAAACCTATTTTCCAGATGAGGCCAAAGAGATTCAACATGTCAAATCATATGTCCGAGGTCACAGCCAGGGAGGGCCGCATGGCAGCACCCAAGATCTCTAAACATCAGTAATTAACAAATGGCCCCAAGTTTTCTATTCCTTTTGAAAAACACTTCATTCAGAATCAATTACAGACCAATATTTTGTTCCAGCTGCTTAGAATGTATGAATTTATTACTTCTTGAATATTTACTGAAAGCATCTCACATTTTCCACCATCTTAACATAAACATTGCACCATATGGAAGTATTCGTCTTGTACAGCCAAAAGTTGCAGTGGAGGGTTGGAGGAGGAATAAAAACTTGATCATAGTGGTCTTGGCGGAGTCAGCTATGATGTAAGGGGAGAGAAAGGCAAATTTCGCACGAAGATGATTTTCTCATCGTTACCCACAACACAAGTGGGCCTTTTCATATTTGAGAGGATCTGTCTCACTCTAGAGAGTTTTATAAATTATTTTTTCCACGGAAGATTGGCAACATGCACATACGGATTTCAATTTCAAATTCGGTAAGAGAGGAGCTTAGAACCAGGACTGGATGAATAATGCGTGTTCATTTGACCTGCAGTCCTGTCACCAGAATGGGCATCAACAGCTATTTATCTTACAGTCCCTCACACTCCCCATGTCCCTGAGGCCTCATTAATCTTCCCCCATACAACCTTGTATTTGGTTGCCTTCATTTCTAGTTGCTCAAAGAAGGAACTGGCAGTCATCCTAATGACTCCTCCCTCACCCCCTACTCCCACCCATTTAATTATTTGCCAGTTTCTTCCCATGCTGTCTTCTGAATCTCATATTTGCCCTTCCTCTCTTTCCCTACCACCCCTCTAGAATTTAGACCCTCTTTTAGCCTTCACCAGCACCACTCAGGAACCTCCTGCCCAACTGATCTTCCTGTTTTTCATTAGGTCCTCATCTAACCCATCTTTCATTCTGTCATCAGAGTTGGCCTTCTAAAGTCAAAATCTGTCATTTCATTCTTTTGCCTAGAGCCTTCCAGAAGCTCTATATCAGTAGTTCTCATTCATTTATGTGGCAGTTGAGGACATCCAGGATTCGGCCTTTCCCTGTGTTTCATGCTCTAACTCCTGCTCATCTGGCACATGCTTCTGAGGCCCAGCCACTACTATGTTCTTTGGCACCTGAATGGCTTTGCACATGTTGTCCCCTCTTCCACCCTTGTCTGCTTGGGAAATTCCTATTTGATTTTGGAAATAGGAATCAATTTCACCTTCCCAAGCAGACAGTCTCTGCTTCGATAGTTGCTTACATATCTCTCAATTATAGCCTCCTTTTATGTTGCATTATGATTGTATACACATGAATGGCTTGTGGGCCAGTAGTGTGTGCCCATGTGTGTACATGCATGTTTCCTCACTAGGATGTAAATCGTAAAAACTAAAGAGCACTTCGTTCAGTAAATATTCAATAAGTTTGTTTAATAAATTAGAGGAGCCATGTTCTATTCACATTTGTATTCCTAGACCCTAGCCCCGAGAAAGGGTTTAAAAAGAGGCTTATTCAATCTTTGGCAGAGGGAGGGAATGAAACAGGCAAGGATGAAGAATGGATGGGAAAAGAATGAGGTGTGAGAAGTGCTTCTGCCTCGCAGATGGAAAGGAGGATCTTTAGTACTGAAGGTTGGTCTGCATCCAGGCTCCTTTACCTCTTCTCTGTGGGGATTTATTCACAGCTAACTGTGATGGCTCAAGGAGGAGGCAGGATTATCTGTGCTATTCCTGGCAGGGCACAGCAAGTTCTAAGCTGCCATGACATCCTCAGGTATTTGCCTCCTGTCCTGTTGGACTTGATACTGGGAAGGTCATGTGACTCTGACTTAACCAAAGATCTGAGAGATCTCTAGCATGGGGATTCTTAACCTAGAAGGGTGTCTGTGAACTCCCTCAAATTTTATGCAGCATGCTTTGCTTATACTCATACATTTTTCTGTGGAGAGAATCCATAAATTAGACTCAATTTGAGGATATTGGGTACAGCTAGTCATTCCTTCATCTCCCAGGATAATTGTCTAAAATTGGGCCATTCATACTTGAAAACCAGGACATAACTCTCACACATTCACACACACACAGTACCAAATAAAACCAACCCAACTAAAACCTTTTATACACTGTCTACCATTTAGTCTTAGGCAATCAGTCATATTGCTTTGTAGTCAGACCTTAGTATGTATTCTTTGAAAGATTATGGCTTTCTGTCCCATTAAAAAAACAAGAGGTCAGCTTCACAGCCACATGAAGGCAGCAAAAAAAGTGTGAGCATTTTTCTTAATGTGATCTAAGAACAAATATGAGACTTGAGCCAACTTGAGACAAGCTTTAAAGAATCAACATAACTATCTCAGGCATGAGATAGTGTTTAATAATCAGTGAGTCAGATGGGGTAGGAGAAAGGCAAGGTATACAGGTACACAAACAGCCGGGGTCAGTAGCCCCCTAGAGGTGATATGCCTCATTCATTTGTGAGACTTATTGTGAAGAGGTCAAGAAGTTGGAGAGAGTTGTTTACAGACACATTTTGAAAACTGTCTTTCTGGAATAAGGCACATGGAACTTTAATTTTTGATTAATACCCTCACCAAAGAAGAGAGAGGAGGACCAGGCCAAGGGAGAAGTGCCTGAAGACAGGAGATCTTTGTGTGTGGGGTGTGCGTGTGTTGAAGTATGTAGCTGCAGAAGGAACTTTGAGGGCAAAGAGTGGAGAAATTGCTATTCTAAGTAGTTTTCTGAATTATCAGTTTATACTACTGTCTTCAAATCTTTTAATAAAAGCATTTTAAAAGATACTTCACATGCACCCAGTAGTAATAATACTCTAATGAAACTTTTGGAAATGCTTATTTTTAATGGTAGATTAAAAATAGCCACAAGTTCATTGACACATCTCTCCCCTTAAATCTGAGCAGGCTTGGTGACATCTAGACCAATAGAACATGGCAGAAATGATGTTTTTCAAGTCACCAGGCCCAAACCTTAAGAGAATTGCACCTCCTTTCTTTCTGTTGGGACACTTGTTCTTGAATCCTGGCTGCCATGCTATGGGGAAGCCCAAGCAGCCCCATGGAGAGGCCCACCTGGAGAGGAATTAAGGCCCCCTAGCCAACAACCCCAAATGAGCTCCCACAGCTGTCAGCTGGAAGCAACATGTTATTGAGCCATCTTGGAAAACAGATCCTTCAGTTACAGTTGAGTCACATCAGCTCTTGTCACATGAAGCAGAGATGAGCCAGTCCCTACAGTGCCCTGCCGAAACTGTGGATTAATGAACAAAATAAATGATTATTGTCATTTGAAGCTACTAAGTTGTGGGGCTGTTTATTATACAGAAATATATAACTGGAACAACTTAAAAGATAAAAATTATTCAACCATTCAATTTGTGCTAATTCAAATATTAGCACACAGTGCTAATATTTTGATGAATTACCTTCAAATGTTTTTCTTTTTTATATAGTTTTCAGATTTATTTTCTCTTCTCCTTAAAACTAGAATTATTATATTTATGAACAATGTATATTTTTCACTTATAAGCATGCAAATTTTCCATATTATAAACCTCATATATAATCTTAGTAGCTACATAGTAGCTCATTATATGCATATATATTCTAAACTATTATCCTATTGGAAATACAGATTATTTTCAAATTTGCTATTATAAGCAATGCTGCTTTGGATAGTTCATGTTGAATTCTTTTCTTAGAATTGGTAAGTAACCCAAAATGGAATTATGCGGGGTCAAAAAGTATGACTCTCATTTGTTAGATAGGGTTATTGTAATCCTGATTATCAGTAGATGCCCAATTGGAGAGGACAAAGATGATTCTGGGAAATATTTCTAGTTTACTGGGTTGAATAGTGTTCCCTTAAATTCATGTCCACTGTTAAAAAGTTTAGCTGAATTAAAAGAGTTTAATTGAGCAAAGAATGATTCATTAATCGTGCAGCCTCCCAAGCCAGAGTAGGCTCAGGAACTCCAGTGCAGCCATGTGGTAGAAGATTTATAGACAGGAAAAGGAAAATAATGCACAGAAAATGGAAATAAGGTACAGAAACAGCCGAATTGGTTATAGCTTGGCGAATGCCCTATTTGAACACGGTTTGAAGAGTTGGACGTCTTTGGCCAAAACTTGGTGATTGGTACAAGAGTAGGCTACAGTCTGTATACAACTCCATATAGGTTATAGTTCATGATGTACAGAGAAATCTTTAGGCTGAACTTAAAATATGTAAGGAGGCAGCTTTAGGCTAAACTGGATTTAACCATTCCCTCCATTTGGTAACCCTCTCAATTTTGAGAGATTCACCAAAACTTGAGTCATTGATGTCCCTATCACCATTGTAAATGTACTTATTTGGTCTTGAAACCCACTGAGAAATAGCACAATGGTAGGTTTTGTAAGGCGAAAACAAAAACCTGAGGTTATTTTTTTTTTTTTTTGTAAGGGTTAAAGTAGAGGGTACCTTCTTATGCTGGACCTTTCTGTTTACAGGAGAAAAACAAAACCCATCTGTTCTAGGATCTATGTGTTTCCTGAAGTCTTAGTTTGGTTATGTCACATTTAGCATGAGTGACTCCATTTTAGTTTGGTCTGGTCTGTTGGGGCTTAGTGCATGAGCTCAGTCCAAAACAATGGCCTCCCACAACTTTGTTTAAAAATTACCCCCTTCTAGTCAGGTTCTCATATAAGAGTGTGACCCAAATTTAAGGCCTTAATGTCACTCTCAGTTGTTTTTTTTTTAATTTTTATTTTTTTTAGGCCAGGCTTGGTGGCTCACGCCTGTAACCCCAGCACTTTGGGAGGCCGAGGTGGGCAGATCACGAGGTCAGGAGTTCAAGACCAGCAGCCTGGCCAACACAGTGAAACCTTGTCTCTACTGAAAATACAAAAAATTAGTCAGGCGTGGTGGCAGGCGCCTGTAGTCCCAGCTGCCTGGGAGGCTGAGGCAGGAGAATCACTTGAACCCGGGAGGCAGAGGGCACGGTGAGCTGCCAAGATCGCACCACTGCACTCCAGCCTGGGCAACAAGAATGAAACTCCATCTCAAAAAAACTTTTTTTTGAGATAAAATCTCACTCTGTTGCCCATGCTGGAGTGCAGTGGCATGATCTTGGCTCACCGCAACCTCCACCTCCCAGGTTCAAGCAATTCCCTGCCTCAGTCTCCTGTGTAGCTGGGATTACAGGCACCTGCCACCATGCCCAGCTAATTTTTGTATTTTTAGTAGAGACGGGGTTTCACCATCTTGGCCAGGCTGGTCTTGAACTCCTGACCTTGTGATCCACCGGCCTCAGCCTCCCAAAGTGCTGAGATTACAGGTGTGAGCCACCGCACCCGGCCCACTCTCAGTTATTGTACCATCATTTTGGGTTTCCTGTCTCAGCACATAATTCATAGTTTATGATGTCCTCATGGTCACACATTTCTTTTAGCTCTTATCCGGTTGAAGAAAGATCATTTGACATTCTAAAGATGTCTGCATGCAAACATTTAAAACTGTTGAGAGAATATAGCACACCAGGGAGACTATTATGACTATGAGGAGGACAATACCAAGAGTTTGGAGTATGCACCTTAGCCAGTGTCCCCGTAAAGCAAACCACCTAAAATCAAATAGATTAAAGAAGGAGCTAGATAAATAATCTACTCACTTTAAGCAGTCTCTTCGTTAATCCCCTACAACTGAACTTCTATAATACCTGATGTGATGTGTTTCTCCATGGGCAACAAGGAGTGCCAGCAGCTGCACAGATATTCCTCTGTTTAGCCAATAAGTAATGTAGAGCAATTATATTATTTAGCATAACTTTCACAAGATAACTCAAAGTCCTTTGTGTAACCACAGCCTTTACAGTAGAATCTGCTATAGAGCCTATCATGAGGGATTAATTTCTAGTTATTTCCTCATTTACTCCAAACCATGAAAAAACAACCTAACAAATGATGTCCTTCTAGAACAGTGAAGACCTCCTGGCAATGTTCTCTTTAACCTATGATGTAGGTTAAGAGGAGTGGACCAATGTTCTGTTTCTGACTGATTATGAGGCAATGTATGTACCCTTAAAATCTCTCACATTAGGCCTTCCATCTATCGAGACATAAGGTTATCCATATAGAAGGCTGGCTGCAAAACCCTTCCCAAGAAAAATTATGCCCCACGAGTGCACACAACAGACCCCCTTTTCACTTCTATTGTTTGCAGAGGCCTAAGCAAGAGGGAAAAACGGAAAGATAAGAGTCTCATGATAGTAGAGAAATCTTGATCTGTGATCTTGGGAAAAAAGCTGTCTACATAAAGGATGCCATCTTCTTCTGGGGAGAAACTTCCCTGGTTAGCTTTACTTTAAGGATTCCAGTGGGTGTATAGTTCTAAGAGTGTAAAGGGACCCCTCTGACTTGTGAGATTGTGAACCCAAGGTTCAAGGTCCTGAAGTTTTGCTACTGTGTGGATGGCAAGGGCAGTCTTTCTCTGATGTTCTTAGAAGATCTAATCTTTGGATTCTAGATTGTGAAGGTGTTAATTGTCTTCAGTCAGTGAAGCATGAAAAGATTTCTTTACCTGGTGAAAATACACTGAGCATAATGAGCTAGTGTATAACATCAGCCCTCTTGCATGGGAAAGCTTTTATACACCAGAAAACATGCACTGAAAATGACAATTGAATGAAATCCCTCTATAAATGTTTAAATGGCCCATCAGGGAGCAGAATGTACCTGAAGTTTTGAATGTCTTCCCAGGAATATGGGTTTGACAATCAGGTAGCAAAATATATCTGAAGTTTTGATTGTCTTCCCAGGAATATGGGTTTGACAAACCAAACACTGGTCATAAACTATTTTGACAATTTAGAAATCATCACAACACCAATACATATATTTAATTTGGATTACTTTATCTTTTCTTTTTTTTTTTTTTTTTTTAATTATACTTTAGGGTTTTAGGGTACATGTGCACAATGTGCAGATTTGTTACATATGTATCCATGTGCCATGTTGATTTCCTGCACCCATTAACTCGTCATTTAGCATTAGGTGTATCTCCTAATGCTGTCCCTCCCCCCTCCCCCCACCCCACAACAGTCCCCGGAGTGTGATGTTCCCCTTCCTGTGTCCATGAGTTCTCGTTGTTCAATTCCCACCTATGAGTGAGAACATGCGGTGTTTGGTTTTTTGTCCTTGCGATAGTTTACTGAGAATGATGTTTTCCAGTTTCATCCATGTCCCTACAAAGGACACGAACTCATCATTTTTTATGGCTGCATAGTATTCCATGGTGTATATGTGCCACATTTTCTTAATCCAGTCTATCGTTGTTGGACATTTGGGTTGGTTCCAACTCTTTGCTATTGTGAATAGTGCCGCAATAAACATACGTGTGCATGTGTCTTTATAGCAGCATGATTTATAGTCCTTTGGGTATATACCCAGTAATGGGATGGCTGGGTCAAATGGTATTTCTAGTTCGAGATCCCTGAGGAATCGCCACACTGACTTCCACAATGGTTGAACTAGTTTACAGTCCCACCAACAGTGTAAAAGTGTTCCTATTTCTCCACATCCTCTCCAGCACCTGTTGTTTCCTGATTTTTTAATGATGGCCATTCTAACTGGTGTGAGATGGTATCTCACTGTGGTTTTGATTTGCATTTCTCTGATGGCCAGTGATGATGAGCATTTCTTCATATGTTTTTTGGCTGCATAAATGTCTTCTTTTGAGAAGTGTCTGTTCATGTCCTCTGCCCACTTTTTGATGGGGTTGTTTGTTTTTTTCTTGTAAATTTGTTTGAGTTCATTGTAGATTCTGGATATTAGCCCTTTGTCAGATGAGTAGGTTGCAAAAATTTTCTCCCATTCTGTAGGTTGTCTGTTCACTCTGATGATAGTTTCTTTTGCTGTGCAGAAGCTCTTTAGTTTAATGAGATCCCATTTGTCGATTTTGGCTTGTGTTGCCATTGCTTTTGGTGTTTTAGACATGAAGTCCTTGCCCACGCCTATGTCCTGAATGGTATTGCCTAGGTTTTCTTGTAGGATTTTAATGGTTTTAGGTCTAACATATAAGTCTTTAATCCATCTTGAATTAATTTTTGTATAAGGTGTAAGGAAGGGATCCAGTTTCAGCTTTCTACATATGGCTAGCCAGTTTTCCCAGCACCATTTATTAAATAGGGAATCCTTTCCCCATTTCTTGTTTTTGTCAGGTTTGTCAAAGATCAGATAGTTGTAGCTATGCGGCATCATTTCTGAGGGCTCTGTTCTGTTCCCTTGATCTATGTCTCTGTTGTGGTACCAGTACCATGCTGTTTTGGCTACTGTAGCCTTGTAGTATAGTTTAAAGTCAGGTAGCGTGATGCCTCCAGCTTTGTTCTTTTGGCTTAGGATTGACTTGGCGATGCGGGCTCTTTTTTGGTTCCATATGAACTTTAAAGTAGTTTTTTCCAATTCTGTGAAGAAAGTCACTGGTAGCTTGATGGGGATGGCATTGAATCTATAAATTACCTTGGGCAGTATGGCCATTTTCACGATATTGATTCTTCCAACCCATGAGCATGGAATGTTCTTCCATTTGTTTGTATCCTCTTTTATTTCATTGAGCAGTGGTTTGTAGTTCTCCTTGAAGAGGTCCTTCACATCCCTTGTAAGTTGGATTCCTAGGTATTTTATTCTCTTTGAAGCAATTGTGAATGGGAGTTCACTCATGATTTGGCTCTCTGTTTGTCTGTTATTGGTGTACAAGAATGCTTGTGATTTTTGTACATTAATTTTGTATCCTGAGACTTTGCTGAAGTTGCTAATCAGCTTAAGGAGATTTTGGGCTGAGACAATGGGGTTTTCTAGATATACAATCATATCATCTGCAAACAGGGACAATTTGACTTCCTCTTTTCCTAATTGAATACCCTTTATTTCCTTCTCCTGCCTGATTGCTCTGGCCAGAACTTCCAGCACTATGTTGAATAGGAGAGGTGAGAGAGGGCATCCCTGCCTTGTGCCAGTTTTCAGAGGGAATGCTTCCAGTTTTTGCCCATTCAGTATGATATTGGCTGTGGGTTTGTCGTAGATAGCTCTTATTATTTTGAGATACGTCCCATCAATACCTAATTTATTGAGAGTTTTTAGCATGAAGGGTTGTTGAATTTTGTCAAAGGCCTTTTCTGCATCTATTGAGATAATCATGTGGTTTTTGTCTTTGGTTCTGTTTATATGCTGGATTACATTTATTGATTTGCATATGTTGAACCAGCCTTGCATCCCAGGGATGAAGCCCACTTGATCATGGTGGATAAGCTTTTTGATGTGCTGCTGGATTCGGTTTGCCAGTATTTTATTGAGGATTTTTGCATCAATGTTCATCAAGGATATTGGTCTGAAATTCTCTTTTTTGGTTATGTCTCTGCCAGGTTTTGGTATCAGGATGATGCTGGCTTCGTAAAATGTGTTAGGGAGGATTCCCTCTTTTTCTATCGATTGGAATAGTTTCAGAAGGAATGGTACCAGTTCCTCCTTGTACCTCTGGTAGAATTCAGCTGTGAATCCATCAGGTCCTGGCCTCTTTTTGGTTGGTAAGCTATTGATTATTGCCACAATTTCAGAACCTGTTATTGGTCTATTCAGAGATTCAACTTCTTCCTGGTTTAGTCTTGGGAGGGTGTATTTGTCGAGGAATTTATCCATTTCTTCTAGATTTTCTAGTTTATTTGCATAGAGGTGTTTGTAGTATTCTCTGATGGTAGATTGTATTTCTGTGGGATCGGTGGTGATATCCCCTTTTTCGTTTTTTATTGCATCTATTTGATTCTTCTCTCTTTTCTTCTTTATTAGTCTTGCTAGCGGTCCATCAATTTTGTTGATCTTTTCAAAAAACCAGCTCCTGGATTCATTAATTTTTTGAAGGGTTTTTTGTGTCTCTATCTCCTTCAGTTCTGCTCTGATTTTAGTTATTTCTAGCCTTCTGCTAGCTTCTGAATGTGTTTGCTCTTGCTTTTCTAGTTCTTTTAATTGTGATGTTAGGGTGTGAATTTTGGATCTTTCCTGCTTTCTCTTGTGGGCATTTAGTGCTATAAATTTCCCTCTACACACTGCTTTGAACGTGTCCCAGAGATTCTGGTATGTTGTGTCTTTGTTCTCATTGGTTTCAAAGAACATCTTTATTTCTGCCTTCATTTCATTATGTACCCAATAGTCATTCAGGAGCAGGTTGTTCAGTTTCCATGTAGTTGAGCGGTTTTGAGTGAGTTTCTTAATCCTGAGTTCTAGTTTGATTGCACTGTGGTCTGAGAGACAGTTTGTTATAATTTCTGTTCTTTTACATTTGCTGAGGAGAGCTTTACTTCCAACTATGTGGTCAATTTTGGAATAGGTGTGGTGTGGTGCTGAAAAAAATGTATATTCTGTTGACTTGGGGTGGAGAGTTCTGTAGATGTCTATTAGGTCCACTTTATGTAGAGCTGAGTTCAATTCCTGGATATCCTTGTTAACTTTCTGTCTCGTTGATCTGTCTAATGCTGACAGTGGGGTGTTAAAATCTCCCATTATTATTGTATGGGAGTTTAAGTCCCTTTGTAGGTCACTGAGGACTTGCTTTATGAATCTGGGTGCTCCTGTGTTGGGTGCATATATATTTAGGATAGTTAGCTCTTCTTGTTGGATTGATCCCTTTACCATTATGTAATGGCCTTCTTTGTCTCTTTTGATCTTTGTTGGTTTAAAGTCTATTTTATCAGAGACTAGGATTGCAACCCCTGCCTTTTTTTGTTTTCCAGTTGCTTGATAGGTCTTCTTCCATCCCTTTATTTTGAGTCTATGTGTGTCTCTGCACATGAGATGGGTTTCCTGAATACAGCACACTGATGGGTCCTGACTCCTTATCCAGTTTGCCAGTCTGTGTCTTTTGATTGGAGCATTTAGCCCATTTACATTTAACGTTAATATTGTTATGTGTGAATCTGATCCTGTCATTATGATGTTAGTTGGTTATTTTGCTCATTAGATGCTATAGTTTCTTCCTAGCCTTGATGGTCTTTACAGTTTGGCATGTTTTTGCAGTGGCTGGTACCGGTTGTTCCTTTCCATGTTTAGTGCTTCCTTCAGGAGCTCTTTTAGGGCAGGCCTGGTGGTGACAAAATCACTCAGCGTTTGCTTGTCTGTAAAGTATTTTATTTCTCCTTCACTTATGAAGCTTAGTTTGGCGGGATAGGAAATTCTGGGTTGAAAATTCTTTTGTTTAAGAATGTTGAATATCGGCCCCCACTCTCTTCTGGCTTGTAGAGTTTCTGCTGAGAGATCAGCTGTTAGTCTGATGGGCTTCCCTTTGTGGGTAACCCGACCTTTCTCTCTGGCTGCCCTTAACATTTTTTCCTTCATTTCAACTTTGGTGAATCTGACAATTATGTGTCTTGGAGTTGCCCTTCTCGAGGAGTATCTTTGTGGCGTTCTCTGTATTTCCTGAATCTGAATGCTGGCCTGCCTTGCTAGATTGGGGAAGTTCTCCTGGATAATATCTTGCAGAGTGTTTTCCAACTTGGTTCCATTCTCCCCATCATTTTCAGGTACGCCAATCAGACGTAGGTTTGGTCTTTTCACATAGTCCCAAATTTCTTGGAGGCTTTGTTCATTTCTTTTTATTCTTTTTTCTCTAAACTTTCCTTCTCTCTTCATTTCATTCATTTCATCTTCCATCAGCGATACCCTTTCTTACAGTTGATTGCATCTGCTACTGAGGCTTCTGCAATCTTCGCGTAGTTCTCGAAACTTGGCTTTCAGCTCCATCAGCTCCTTGAAGCCCTTCTCTCCATTGGTTATTCTAGTTATCCATTCTTCTAATTTTTTTTCAAAGTTTTTAACTTCTTTGCTATTGTTTTGAATTTCCTCTCGTAGCTCAGAGTAGTTTGATCGTCTGAAGCCTTCTTCTCTCAACTCATCAAAGTCATCCTCCATCCAGCTTTGTTCCGTTGCTGGTGAGGAACTGCGTTCCTTTGGAGGAGGAGAGGTGCTCTGTTTTTTAGAGTTTCCAGTTTTTTTGGTCTGTTTTTTCCCCATCTTTGTGGTTTTATCTACTTTTTGTCTTTGATGATGGTGATGTACAGATGGATATTTGGTGTGGATGTCCTTTCTGTTTGTTAGTTTTCCTTCTACCAGACAGGACCCTCAGCTGCAGGTCTGTTGGAGTTTACTAGAGGTCCACTCCAGACCCTGTTTGGCTGGGTGTCAGCAGCGGTGGCTGCAGAACAGCGGATTTTCGTGAGACCACAAATTCAGCTGTCTGATAGTTCCTCTGAAAGTTTTGTCTCAGAGGAGTACCCGGTTGAATGAGGTGTCAGTCTGTCCCTACTGGGGGGGTGCCTCCCAGTTAGGCTGCTCAGGGGTGAGGGACCCACTTTAGGAGGCAGTCTGTCCGTTCTCAGATCTCCAGCTGCGTGCTGGGAGAACCACTACTCTCTTCAAAGCTGTCAGTCAGACAGGGACATTTAAGTCTGTGGAGGTTCTTGCTGGGTTTTTGTTTGTCTGTGTCCTGCCCCCAGAGGTGGAGCCTACAGAGGCAGGCAGGCCTCCTTGAGCTGTGGTGGGCTCCACCCAGTTCGAGCTTCCTGGCTGCTTTGTTTACCTAAGCAAGCCTGGGCAATGGCGGGCGCCCCTCCCCCAGCCTCGCTGCCACCTTGCAGCTTGATCTCAGACTGCTGTGCTAGCAATCAGCGAGACTCCGTGGGCTTAGGACCCTCCGAGCCAGGTGCGGGACACAATCTCCTAGTGTGCCGTTTTCCAGGCCCGTTGGAAAAGCGCAGTATTAGGATGGGACTGACCCGATATTCCAGGTGCCGTCTGTTTCCCCTTTCTTTGACTAGGAAAGGGAACTCCCTGACCCCTTGCGCTTCCCGAGTGAGGCAATGCCTCGCCCTGCTTCGGCTCGCGCACAGTGCGCTTCACCGACTGTCCTGCACCCACTGTTAGGCACTCCCTAGTGAGATGAAACCGGTACCTCAAGCAGAAATGCAGAAATCACCAGTCTTCTGTGTCGCTGGGGCTGGGAGCTGGAGACCGGAGCTGTTCCTATTCCGCCATCTTGGCTCCACCCCTACTTTATCTTTTCCATGATGAGTCATGGAATGCAGAATTTTTAATGACAAAAGCTTTAAGGACTCAGGAAGGATAAGGCAGTCATCCTGGTTCTCCATGAGTCCATGCTTAACACTGGACTTATGTCTTCTTGAATACCAGTTGTTTCTCCAATTTAGGTGCATAGCACTGATAACCGATGGGTTATCATGAGTAATTTGACTTAGACCATGGAGTTCATTCAAAATGTGTATCTAAACATTTTCAGTATTGGCTGATTTAGCATGAAAATCTGGCAAAGTATTTCCTTGGTATTCAATTAATTTTTGTTCTGCTTGGGTTAGCAGTTTTATAAACCAGTCAGTCTTTTCATTGAAGTTCTAGGAATTCTTACCCAGTCCAAAAGATATCATTCTAAAGTTATCAAAGCTTGTTTTCAAGAGTGCTTTTCAGGGTCCTTTCCGTCCTTTCATGAACCTCCTTAAATACATCATATTCTAGGATTTTGCATGCTTGTGAAGTTTTTAGAAACTGCATCAAAATTAAGCAATTAACTGTGGAAATGACTTCAGTTAAAAACAAAATTGACAAAGAAATTTGATTATTTCTGTGGCCTACAATAACTTAACCATGTTATGATCGATAGCATATACTCAGACATATTAGAATTTTAGAAATCCCATACAATTTTGGAACATATATTTATAACACTCATTAAAATATAACCTGAAGAAGGTTAATCATTATTTCTTATTTGACAATGCTTCCCATGTAACTTAACATGTCAAATAATCCTGTTTACCTCTCTTTTGGATGCCTCAGGGACCCTGTGCAGCATCCCAAAGCTAGAGATCAAAAAAATACTTAATTTTGAGGCCAAAGTTTCATTTTGGGAAGCTTGACAAATATGTCAAAAGTTTAAAATACCTGACCAAAATAGGATCACAGATCATTGTAGAACAATATCATTCACTTAACCAAAGTCATAATTAAAAGATTTTTAAAAACAAAAACCTGTACTCTTTGATAAAGGAGACTCAGTTTTCTAAACAAACAAAAGACCTAAGACAGCATGAGACAGAATCCATTTCTTCTTTTTTACTGTCTCCTTGTTTTTCCTTTTTGCAATTTACTCAAAAGGTGAATGAAAATATATTGCTCTGTCTTATTAATACTACACAAAATTTTTGTTTAAAAGAGAACACCAAATTTTACGTTTGTGTTAGTGTATTAATACTAAAACTAATTTTAATAAAACCTCATAAATAAGTTTATCAAATCTGTCATCTTTTAACCACACGATTTCCATAAACCTTTCCATTTTACATTTCCCCCAACTTTCTGTATTATCTTGTTTTATCTTTTTTTACTCCTTCAATTTGAAAACTTTGATTTTAAACCAGGCAAATTTTTTTAACATACATTTTTATGCCTTTATAACTTTCCTCACGAGATGCATATTTTGCTTTTGCTTACATACTCAGTATACAGAATTGTTTCTCTCATATCTAGTAGTTTTTAACTCTTAGTAGCTGTAATTTCTAGTGAAAACCCTGGAAAGTAATTTTGAGCTGTTTTATATCAGTATTCATAGATAAAAAAATTTTTAAATTTTGTAGAAAAGTAGTTCTTCGAGTCCAGGCACAGTGGCTCATGCCTGTAACCCCAGCACTTTGGGAGGCTGAGGTGGGCAGATCACCTGAGGTCAGGAGTTCAAGACCAGCCTGACCAATATGGAGAAACCCTGACTCTACTAAAAATACAAAATTATCCGGGCATGGTGGTGCATGCCTGTAATCCCAGCTACTCAGGAGGCTGAGGTGGGAGAATCGCTTGAATCCAGGAGGCAGAGGTTGCGATGAGCTGAGATAGTGCCATTGTATTCCAGCCTGGGCAACAAGAGCAAAACTATCTCAAAAAAAAAATCTTCGAATTATTGTTTATTAATATATCTAAGTATATTTAGCTTTTCTATAACATATAAAAATAACCTATCAAGGTATATAACTCATGTTTAATAATGTTTCAGTATCTTAACTTACAGATGATTCAGACATTATATGGTTATATATTACTTAATTTAACATAACATGACTCTAAGATTTTAAATTACTGAAAAGAATTTTGACACAGGTAGCTTCCCTAATGTCTTCACCCAGCCATTCTAGGCCCCAAGTAGCCACGTGGCACCCAGGAGGACTCTGAAGATCAGGGCCTGTCTGAACCCATCAGGACAGAAGACAGAGCTGTGAAGACTTTACATGGAGGACCCAATCGCTCCCAAAATAGCCAGGAGGCAAAACAGGAAAAGCAGAGGAAGAAGGGGCAATATTGGGCTTGATTCTGGCATGTGGCTGCTGGTCTAGGCTCTAAGAACATGTCTTCAGACCTCATCATGGCCACCTATCCAGACCCCTGAATTCAGAGACTCTAAACCAAAGACATAAGCTCACAGTCAAATCAAGCAAGTATCAAATTATATTTAACTGATAATTTTGAAACCATTTCTATTTTGCCAACAACTTAAAAACTAGTTTCGCTTACCAAATATCACATACACATAACACATATAGACATAGAAACACGTAGAAGCAGATCTTATAGCTCTCGTAAAGGATTTTCATTTGCTGGCTTTTAAATAGTTTTTGTTTTCCTTATATGATCTATCAGTCTTCCAATTACCAGTTTCATTGCCCTAAGGAATTGTTAACTAGGCAATAAATTTGCATTTCTGTAGGTACAACTCTTAGGCGGAATGAAAACAATTATAATTCATAAGCGCAGACCTAAGATTTTAGGCCTAAATATTTTATCATCACTTAAACCAAGGGGAGAAAAAACGTGCTCAAGTAAAAGTTCACTTAAGATGTGAAAAGCAGAAAAGCACCTTAAACAAAGGTATGTTTTTTTTTTTTTTTTTGAGATGGAGTTTTGCTCTTGTCACCCAGGCTGGAGTGCAATGGCGCCATCTTGGCTCACTGCAATCTCTGCCTCCCAGGTTCAAGCAATTCTCCTGCCTCAGCCTCCTGAGTAACTGGGATTACAGGCTTGCGCCACCACGCCCGGCTAATTTTGTATTTTTAGTAGAGACGGGGTTTCTCCATTTCTTATGTAAATTTAAAAGAATGGTAAGAGTTTGTAATGTACATAGGCAGACCTCCTTAGAAATGGAGATTTTTGTTTATAAATTTATTTTACAAAAGAGTTTCAAGGCCGGGCATGGTGGCTCATGCCTGTAATCCCAGCAGTTTGGGAGGCAGAGGTGGGCGGCTCACCTGAGGTCAGGAGTTCAAGACCAGCCTGACCAACATGGGGAAACCCCATCTTTACCAAAAATACAAAAATTAGCCAGCTGTCATGGTGCACACCTGTAATCCCAGCTACTTGGGAGATTGAGACAGGAGAATCACTTGAACCCAGAAGGCGGAGGTTGCAGTGAGCCGAGATCATACCACTGCACTCCAGCCTGGGTGACAGAGTGAGACTCTGTCTCAAAAAAAAAAAAAAAAAAAATTTCAAGATATCCAATTAAATTCCAGAAAGATGTATTTTAGTTTAATAGGGTGTTCTTTTTAAAGTAGCTACTGTTTTTTAGCTAAAATGACTTGGTTCAGGGTAACAGGTGGAGCCCATTAAGGAATATGGCCAATCCAGTATGCCTGGATTCAGCATGGATAGATCTGAAAAGGAAGCAAGGCTATTTTACCAGAGGGGGGTCTACCTTTTACAAACACCCTATGTAGGATAGCTTGCTTTCCACCTTTGGAGTGGGATAGTAACGAAGCCAAAAGTTGAGCAGATTTAAATTTTTAAATCAGTTATTGCTTAAACTTTTTATAAAGTCTTTAAATAAAAATACTGATACCTTTTTAGGAGCCTCTGCATATTAATAGGCATTCCTACATAAGACTAATTTGGAAGCCCTCATTTTCAAATGCACTTCAGTGCAGTGTTGTTCATTTGGAACTTTCCACTGTGACTTATCTTTAGTAAGATTTCACCATTTCTGTAAGACTTTGCTGCTTGTGGGACCTAATACTTAAGCATATATAAGCCAGAAGGAACTCAATTTTTCATAAATTAAGGATTCCATTTTTACCTCAAATATTGGCTTTGGCTTTCAGGTTCCCTTGATCAACTTAGCCAATGATTTTTTCCTTACCTAAGCACGCAAGAAAACTGAAACAAAGGGGTAGAACACAAAAATCCCTGCAAATTTCCAAAAGCCTAATTTTACACCTCCTGCAATATTGTCATTTATTTCTGACCCAGTCAGATGGAGGAAGCCTCTAATTTGATCCAAGCCAGTTAATTACCAGATCCCATCCGATCCTGGATCCAGTCCAGTTTCTGTTGCTACTTCCCAAACCCAGTTTGGATCAGAAATTTGCTCAAAGAAATTCAGAGCTCAAAACACAAATGTGTGGAGCTTCGGAATCCAAGACAGAATTTACCACCATCCTCAGTTGCTGCAAGAGGGCAATGGACACAATGTGCCTGGCAGGTGCCTCTCTCGGTCACCCAGCACTCCCAGGAGTCACTGGAAGCTCTGCTTCGGATCCCACTTCATATGCCATCTGTTAAAAGGAAAACTTTGGCTGAACTAAATTTAAAAGAGCTTAATTGAGCAAAGAACGATTCACAAATCAGGCAGCTCCCCAAGCCATAGTAGGCTCAGAGACTCCAGATCAGCCACGTGGTGGAAGATTTATGGACAGAAAAAAGAAAGTGACACACAGAAGTGAGGTACAGAAACAGCCAGATTGGTTACAGCTCAGCATTTGCCTTAACTGTACACGGTTTGAACAGTTGGCCACCTTTGATTGGCCAAAACGTGGTGATTGGCACAAGAGTAGACTGCAGTCTGTTTACAACTCCCTTTACACTGTAGTTCACAATGCACAGAGAAACCTTTAGGCGGAACTTAGTATATGTTAGGGATGGAGCTTTAAGCTAAATTTGATTTGACACCACCCACAGCCTCAGAATGTGACCTTATTTGGAAACAAGGTCTTTGCAGATACAATTAGTTAAATTAAGATGAGGTTATACTAGATTAAGGTGGGTCCTAAATCCAATGGCTGGGGTCCTTATAAGAAGGCCAGGTGAAGACACTGAGACACAGAGAGAAACACACACACAGGGGAAAAGACCATGTAAAGATAAAGGCAGAAATTGGAGTGATATTGCTGCAAGTCAAGGGCTCCAAGAATTGCCTACAACCACTGGAAGCTAGGGAGAATCAAGGAAGGATTCTTCTTTCCTAGAGTTTTTGGAGGGAGCTTAGCTCTGCCAGCACCTTGATTTCAGACTTCTAGCCTCCAGAACTCCGAGAGAATGAACTGCTATTGTTTTAAGCCACCCAGTTCCTTGTAATTTGTTAAGGAAGCCCTAGGAAACTAACACATCTAACAACAAGATGCGAGGAACACTTGAATCCAGATGGAGCTTTTTAAGGTTGCATATCCCTACAGTTCACGAAGGGCTGAGAAAAAGAGAAAATCACAAGAAGATCCTCAAGTTTCAACATCAAAGTCTACAATTCTCCCCTCTCTCCCTAGGTATGGACTTGAGTTATGATTGCCGTTGTAAGCCAGTACGTTCTGGAGTAATTTGCTACACAGCAGTAGGAAACTAATACAATTTCTAATGCAGCTAATTCATTTTACACTTTGAGTGTGCAGAGTGTCTTTCTATTCCATCTTCTGAGGATGAACCAATTAAGAACTTGTCTTAAGGCCATGTGTTCACTTTGTTTTTCTTGATGGATTAGGGGTGAGAGGACAGATTTTATTCTGTAGGATGGGAAGACTGTCATGAACTACTTGGGTCAACCAGAGATTATAGCTACAGGAAAAAAATAATATTCTTTCCTTTGGTTCTGTTCAGTCGGTAGAGTTGCTGCCCGCCTCCCCTTGGTCAACTCGCCTGGCAGTTGTGGCTTTCAAACTTAGTCTAATCCGCCCACCCCACATCCTCAGGACAGACAGACGTCCAGTATTGTAGCTTTCTAATTCAAAGTCTCCATGAGGCTACAAGCCTGTAAGTCTTCCTCACAGCCTTTTTTTTTTTTTTTTTTTTTTTTTTTTAACTCTGAGATGTCTATGGCTGAATAACTGATGACAGTTTTGCTTTTATAAAGTAACTTTGAAGCATGGGTGGCTGACAACAACTGGCCTCTCTCCTCATATCTGCCTGACAGTACTGATGCGACCAGATATCTGGTGCTGCTCCTCAGATCTGTCAAGTTCATCAGGCAAAAAAGAAACAGATGAGGGAGTAATATTTGCTACATTAACCAAGGAGTCTTACTCAGTGTATGGCTGATATCTTGGAAGTAGCATGAAATATGAAGTCAGAAGTTTTGGGTTCATGTTTATGCATTGATATTTGGTAATTTTGTGAGTAAAGTCACGTGAACTCTGAACCTCAGTTTCTTCATCTGTGTAATGAGGACAGTATTAACATACTAACCAGCCTACGTCCAGAAGGGTGTTTTGTGTTTCAAATAAGAGAGTGTGTATGTGAAAGGACTTTGCAAACCATGAAACAACTATATGTTAACATAGTTGTTGCCCCCTGAGATTATTTATTACTATTTCAATGAATGTATGTGAAGGGCACATTCTTAGAAAACAAGCTCAAGTCTGCATCGGCCCCATTATTGAGAATCATTGTGGAAGCAGAGAAGATGCTCCAATAGGGAGTATTTTGTTCTGTGCGTTTGAAAGGTTACCATCCAATGTACAGGTAGGTTATCCAAGACTTGGCTAAGGTTGTCTTGGGCGGGGGGCTCTGGTCCTGGTTGATTCAGCTTCTCATGGAGCCAACTGGGACCCTGCTCTAGCTGCTGTTGGCCATCATGTTCAACACAATGGTCCTTATGGTGCTGACTGTGACAGCATCTGAAATCTTTCCAAATTTAGAACAATGTGAAAGTTGTCTTCTGTATTTCTCATAGGCTATTTTGACATTGTTTTTTTTTTCTTTTTTGTCCTTGTTTCTCCCCAGCATTATAATGTATTGTGTTCACTTTGTTGGGTACCGAATGGTCTTTCCCTTTGACTCGATTGCCTCTTGTTTATAAAAATAGCAAGTCAACCATGACAAATGACCAGGAGTAATCTTGTCTCCCAAGTACAGAGACTGTTTTCTTCCCCTTATTTTGTCTGAAAAATAAGAAAGCTTTTTTTCCTTTGGGGAGACTAGTCTTGTTATTCAGAGATACATAGTATAGAGAAAAACTCTGGAGTCAGGAGACCTGGGTTCAAATTCCAGGTTGGGCAATTTACTTAATCTCTTTGGAGGCCAGTGACTCTGGGGGTTGCTATGAGGATCACAGTGTAAAAGCACCTTGTGAGCAATAAAACAAATGTTCTTGTGACTGCATGTCTTTTCAGAGGACCCTGCAAATGCAGTAGTAGGCAGGCATTTCAGAAATTCTGGTTCAGGATATTTCTTTGTTTCTTTCTTTCTTTCTTTTTTTTGAGATGGAGTCTTACTTTGTCACCCAGGCTGGAGTACAGTGTTGCAATCTCAGCTCACTGCAACCTCTGCCTCCCAGGTTCAAGCAATTCTGCCTCAGCCTCCCAAGTAGCTGGGATTACAGGCGCGCATCACTACGCCCTGCTAATTTTTGTATTTTTAGTAGAGACAGGGTTTCACCATATTGGCCAGGCTGGCCTCGAACTCCTGACCTCAGGTGATCCGCCTGCCTTGGCCTCCCAAAGTGCTGGGATTACAGGTGTGAGCCACTGTCCCTGGCCTGTTCAGGATATTTCTTAGAAATGCTACATTGTAGCATAATGTGTGCTTGATCTGAAACAACTGAGTCCTGAAGAACATGTTGCAGATCTATTTATTCACTTTAAAAATTTGCAACCCTATCTGCTCAGTGTCCACCAACAGTTACAGCTCCTCCTGGAAGCCTGTGCCATGTAGCCTATGCCCTGAGTCTTTCTCCTGCTGGTCTACCCCAGGGACCATGTCCTTTCTTTTATCCAGCTACAGGCTGGCTGAACCTCACGAGGATCACACATGTTGAATTTCTCTTTCGCCTGCCAGTGTGGCCTGGAGGTAAGACTTGTGAATCTGCTTCAGGGCCAGATGTGAGGTCCCAACTAGCTGGGACAGAATTTCCTTACATCTTCCAAGATGTTTTTTATTGTAAACGGTCAACAACAATCAACGTTATTCCTTTAATTTATGTGCAGTCAGCTTTCAGTTCTCCTTTACTGAGGATCACAGAGCTGTAAATAATGAGAAGACAAAACAGCACAAAAAGCAAATGTTATTCCTTTTATCTTTGGAGATGACTGACAAGCAGTCTCTCACCTTTGTCTCCACATAAAGTGTGTCATAAAGTGTGCTGTGTCAAATAAGAAACTTGTCAAGCAGATTCTATTTTACCTATAGGAACAATGTTGCAAATGGGATGCCAAGGAAGTCAAGAACTAAGCATCCTGTAAGTCATAGCTATGACCAAGCATGTATCATGAAATATAGAGAAAGCAGTGGAATTATGTGAAAGAACAAAGCTATAATTAGAGACTGTTAGACATGGAGAGCATGCAGAAGATCAAATAGTCTGAGTCCTGCATTTTACAGATGAGAAAATGAGGGCCCTGAGGGTCAGCCACTTGTGCCAGGATGCACTGTTAGTTAATAGTAGAGTTGGGACCATAACCAAGGTCATTGACACTGGCCCAGTGCTTCGTTAACTCTGCTGTAATTGGGGTCAGTGTCCTACGATCACTGATTGGGAAAGAGAGAGACCTAGGCTAGGATCCCAGCTCTGCCCTGTATTGTGGACCTTGGGCAAGTTATTCCATTGCTCTGAGCCTCAGTGTTCCTGTAAAGGGCTGAATTGTGTCCTCTTCAATTTTACATGTTGAAGCCCTAACCCCAATACCTCAGAATGTGACTATATTTGGAGATAGAGCCTTTAAAGAGGTGATTTTGTTAAAATGAGACTGTTAGTGTCCCCTCATCTAATCTGACCGGTGTCTTTATAAGAAGAGGAAATTTGGACACAAGAAAAGACACTAGGTGTGGGTATTCACATAGAGGAAAGGTCACGTAAAGACACGGTAGGAACGTGGCTGTCCGCAAGCCAAGGAGAGAGGCCTCAGGAGAAACCAGACCTGCTGATACCTTGATCTTGGATTTCTAGTTTCCAGAACTGTGAGGAAATAAATTTCTGTTGCTTAAGCCCCGCAGTCTGTGGTATTTTGTTATGGCAGCCTGAGCTGACCAATACAGTCCCCATCTATAAAGCTGAGATACGAATATTTAACTCTTGGGGGCTGTTGTCCAGGTTAAATGAGATAATTAATCTAAAAAAAAAAATCTTAACCAATGGCCAAGACACAGTAAATGCTCAGCAAGTGACAGTTATTATGGTTATGCAAAGGGCCAATAAAATGTACATAAATCACTCCACTGTAATATAAATTTGACCTCACTGCAATGAATTTGCTAGCAGTTCTAGACTAAGCCCCCAGTCCTCTCAGTTTGGTTTGCCTTCTGCTGATGTTTGAATGACTCTTGAAAGTAGACCCATAGGTTTTTCAAAGACAGTCCAGGGAAACTGAAATCAGTGTCTTCATTTTATCTTGATAACTTTTCCAGCTATAGTTAGTCATACTGGAGTCTTTCCATTAAGCTGAGACATCTATTTAAGATTCAGATTGTTCTTTTAAAAATAGACATTGGAAAATGCAAATATTTAGAGGCCTCACTAAAGAGTTCAGATTTTTAAGGATTTTGAGTAGAGAGCGTAGAGAGAGATCACTCTTGAATGTACTCTCTCTGTTCTCTTTTTAAACCACCAACAATTTTAAGACTGCTTTGCAAAAAGTAAACATCAAATGAAGAAATCTCCCAGGACCGCCTGAGAGGGAAGTGCAGAAGGCAGGAGAAGGGGCTTGCCCCCAACACCTAGGTGGCAGCATACAAAATCTGGTGTGTCCCAACAGTGATTGCTGAAGCCACCTCCTTCTCCCATGCTCTCCTGCTGTATAGTTTTGGCAGTGGCCACCCCAGACTAAAGGTACCGACTGTGCGGGGACATGGGGCTGTGCTGAGGGAGTAGAGCGTGCAAGTCCCAGTGCTGAAATGCTGGAAGTTCTTGTGTAGGTTTAGAAGGGGCAGCTGGCTCCCTGTCGGTTCTATTCTCTGGGAGTGCCTCGGCAGGCAGAATGCATGTTGATTTTCACCTACATCCCAGATTGCATAATTCGCATAAGGGCATCTGATGTGGGTTGAGATTTCTCCTCTGCACCACTTAGCTTTTTGCAAATCCTGCCTCTTTATCCTGGCCACTCCTCTCAGACAGGACAGCCAGAGAGTTTCTGTTTTGCTTCTAAAGAAACCGAGGCACTGGGACTTAAACTAGCAGGTGCAGCTAAGCTGACCCTGAAGCCAAGAGTTTCTGTCCTCCCAAGGCAGTGTTTTGTGGGCATTGTTCATAAATATCTTGTTAACCCTCAAATACAGGATCAGGGAAAGTGATCTGGTCTTGGAAGAATGCAGGCCAGAGGCTCTGCAAAAGGCAAAGCCATGACTGGGGCATAAGTCATGCACAGGGGCAGCATCTGTCTGGGTGGAACATAGTTGTGGTCATGGCTACATTACTAACCTCTCGCTCAGCCATTTGTTGAAGCAGTCTTTCTTTGGGAAATGGGAGTTGGACCCTTCCCCCTTCTGAAATCCAAAATGCCATCAGTGATATCCTTCTCCATTCAGCCCATTCTGATGGCTTGTGGTGTCTTACAAGTTGCTGAAAGAATGTTGCCTGGAGGGAAGCTCTCTGGGTAAAGACACGCTATGGATTCAGTCTTCCAGTGTAGAGTCTCTACATAAAAGGGCGATCAGATATGAGGCAAAGCAGATTCTAAAATGTTAGCTTGCATTGGTCATCTGGGGGGAATGATTAGAAATATGGAATCCGGGGCCCCATCCCCAGTCTTTCAGAGAGTTCCTGGATCTGCATTTGCAACAATTGTCCTGGGTGACTCTGAAACAAGAGGTCACGGACGCCGCTCTGTGAAATACTGCTCAAGACAGTATAGAGTATTCGTGTTTCTTCTGATTCTGAGCTTCAGTGCATTTGGGACCTTTGGTGCCTCAAGTGCCCTCCAGACCTTGATGGCAATGTGGCTGATCTAGGAAGACTAAAACACTCTTGGCCCCACTGCAACCTCTTGATCCTCTGGTTTTCTGCCTATAAGATGAAACACCCCCATGCTTTCAGTTTTAAGGGAAAATATACAGTAAGATAATAGAGGTAATGTTGATTTTAAAAAGTGTGCTACCTTAAACTTAGGTATAATTTAACAATAGCTTTCACTTTATCTTTTGATTTTCACAATAACCTCAATATAATTTCACAGTAAATCATTTCATTCATGAAGAAACTGAGGCACAGAGATATGTTCTGGAGCCAACAGCAACAACGTTCTCCCATTGACTGGATAGCTGAACTTAATTAAGTTTGGGGTCCTGGTCTTCAAACTGGCCATTGGAGAAGGGTGCTTGAAGGCCTCACCAAGGAGTTTTGTTGTGGTCTTTAGTTATGAGGGGTCTCTTGAACTTGGTCCTGACATTTTCCTTTTTTTGCTCTCTTCTCTGTCCAAGCTCTTACAGCACTAGAACTGGGACTGGAACACCATCCAATTACCAGGTTGGCAGTCTTCCTGGCAGGCTGTCCTGCCTTTCTGTATAAAATCCGTAGAGTACCATGTGGCTGCTGGTGCTGATTAGTGGATATAGGGGTTGTACTATTACCTTAATCCAGAGATTTACCAAAATGACATTAAAATCACCAAGAAAAACTTTTAAGACTTTTATGTGACCAGAGTCCCCTTCCTGAAATTGGACCAGTTATAACTGGATAGTCTGCCTTCCTTCTCTTAATGAGGGTATCTCATGTGTGGCATAGATTATGGTAGGAGTTAGGAGACCTGAGTTCTGGTCCAGGCTTGGCCAATAATTTGCTGTGAGCTTGTGAGATTATACTAATCTCTTGCAGTCTCAGTTTCCTCATCTATAACATGAATAATCTTACTCTGCACTTTCTGGGTCTAATATCATTCAATCTAACTCCTACCAAGCCACTGGGAATGCTAGGGATATATGAATGAATGCCTTCTCTAGGATCCAGTCATCTGGGGATGAGACATTTCCAGGGGTACAGAAACTAGAGGCCTCATGGATTGTAAAAAAAATATTGGGAATGGGTTATATTTATTTTCTTACCCACTTGGCATATACAGATGCCCACTGCCTCCACCATTCATTTTGCTTTCAGCTTTTGTTTTGCTACCTGAAGAAAGCCCAGAACCTCTTGCAGTCACAGCAAGGCATGGCAAGGAAAAGCTAACATGGTGACACTGGGTGCTTTTGTGCCTGGAAGTGAAAAAGAAAGGGTGGGCATGTCTAGCTACAGGCAGTCTTGGGATTCCCATGTGGCCTGTTCATGATCTCATGACCAGGCATATGAATGTTGCTAAGGACTGATGAATTATAGGGAGCCTGGGCCTTAGCAGGCACCTACTCTGCTTTGAACTCCAAGTATATTGGAAGTATATTTACTAGAATCTGGATTTAGAGTAAGTCAAGGACAGATATTATATTTTAATGATATCTTCAGAGCCTCAGGAATAAGCATTCAATCAATACCTACTGAATAAATGAACATGCCTGCAGAATGGGACCATAAAACTAGAGAGAAACAAATTATCCCCAAAGCTGTTCTCAAGACTAGACCGTGGAATGCCAGGACCAAGGATGTGGTCTCATTTCAATTTTTTTTGTTCTACTTTATCTTGTTTTGATGCCAGCTTTCTTCATTGCAGGCTATAAGGAGCGCTGAAGACAAGGGTGGCTGAGGACTGTTTCTCTGTTTTAAATATATATTTTAATGTATATAATTATATATTAATTTTATTTATATAATATATAATTTACATAATGTACAATTTTAATATATATAATATATAATACAATTTTCTATTGTGTTAAAAAACACATAATATAAATGTTGCCATCATAATATTTTAAAGCATATATAGTTTGGCAGTAGTAGATACACCACTCATATTATTGTGAAACAAAGGCCATATATATATTTTTTTGAGACAGAGTTTTGCTCTTGTTGCCCAGGCTGGAGTGCAATGGCATGATCTTGGCTCACTGCAACCTCTGCCTCCTGGGTTCAAGTGATTCTCCTGCCTCGGACTCCCATGTGGCTGGGATTACAGGCATGCACCATCACGCCTGGCTAATTTTGTATTTTTCATAGAGATGGGGTTTCTCAATTTTGGTCAGCCTGGTCTCGAACTCCCAACCTCAGGTGATCCACCTGCCTCAGCCTCCCAAAGTACTGGGATTACAGGCATGAGCCACTGCACCCAGCCAAGGGCCATATCTTTTTAAGAGCCACTCCTGAGACCTAAAAAATACACAGATTTTCAGAAGTAAAATGTTATAGGAGATATTCCCTACAGACCTGCTTTCTAAAATTTAAATTCTATTTTCTAAAAATTATTAAAGAATTAGAGCTATGTTTTTATAATTTTTAAAAACCCCTTCAGTAGTTTGAGTTGAAAAGAAAGAGTTAATATGGTGGCCATGACCATTACAGATGCCTTTGCTACATCTTTCAATGTGGGGCTTTCTCCTATGATATAAAATCTGTAGATATTAAATTTTTATTTATTTCCCCTTTGGTTAAGTCAGCATGTTCCAAGTCAAATAAAGCTGGGTTGCAGTACCACATACCACCATTAGGTGACACTGTTTGACAGGATAGTAAAGGGACTGAAAGTAACTGAACAAAACTTTTCTTCCTTCTTTCTGTTTTTGTGCCTACTGGGTGCCAAGCTCTATGCTGGGCCCTGCAGATACGGCAATAAGCAAGACAAGCCTCTGAGTGAGGCAGACAAATCATTACGATAGGAGGGGTATGTTTAAAAGAACAGTATATCCATGATGCTGTGGGAGTACTTGTTTAGAGTCTACTGCAGAAAATCAGGTGAAGCATGAGGTGAGTTGAACCATGGCAGGAGCTATGAGGGTGGAAAGAAATTTGGGGTTTTGGGGCTGGGCATGGTGGCTCACGTCTGTAATCCCAGCACTTTGGGAGGCTGAGGCAGGTGGATCACAAGGTTAGGAGATCGAGACAATCCTGGCTAACACTGTGAAACCCTATCTCTCCTAAAAATGCGAAAAATTAGCCAGGTGTGGTGGCATGTGCCTGTAGTCCCAGCTACTTGGGAGGCTGAGCCAGGAGAATCACTTGAACCTGGGAGGTGGAGGTTGCAGTGAGCCAAGATCACACCACTGCACTCTAGCCTGGGTGACAGAGTGAGATTCTGTCTCAAAAAAAAAAAAAAAAAAAAAAAAAAAGAAATTTGGGCTTTTGGAACACCTTGATGGGTTCATATTTTTGTGGTGGCCATGGATGCAGATGGCCCTGACCGCCTTATCACTGATCTTGCACTATGCACCACTTTGTAACATGGCCATGGGCAAACCTTTGGCTCATATGGTATTATTTTTTTAATGTGCATTATTTGCCAAATAAAATACAGATTTTTAACTTCTCATGAGAAATCAGAAGGTCTAGCAGCAGTTGATTAAAACCAAATCATGGCTGCCCTCTTAGTAGATCACCAGTTCTTCAGCCAGCTTGTTTCTCTCACCTTGGTTCTTGTCTGGTCCCTTTCAGCAGGGCCAATATTTAGTGGGTATGTACTGGGGTGAAATATGTCTGTTGACTAGTTTCCCTGAGCTCCCTTAGTGTCCCCTATGCTCCAGGCCGTTCTGAAATAGCATCTCCCCAATGCAGTTCCTTACAAACTGGCTATAAAAAGGTTTCATTTGGCACTGCAGGGCCTCCTGGCTCCTTGCTGTAGTGCTGGGTCCACATCCATTTTCTGATTAGACCTTGTCCTGGGCCAAAAGGATTGTTCAATATTTTGAATATCACCCTCACCTTTAGGGCATGAAGTCTGCATGTGACCTCCAGACTCGACGATTCTTGCCTTCAGGGGAAGGAAAATACAGGATAGACCCCAAGGCAGGGGATGTGTTCAATCACAGATGGCTTTGGGGTTGGGGTTTTTGTTTTGTTTTTACAAACTTTTAATTATAAAAGCTGTTTTATTTTCAGAAATGTTTACATTTCCATAGCATGCTGCCGAATGCATCAATGTGGAGAGGATTATGTAAATTTTTACAACCTAAGGGAGACAGGAAATTATTTTTTTATTTTTTGCAGCTCCAACACATTAAAATAATGGGATTTCTTTTTTTGTCTATGGAATGCCATTCCAGAGGCAAATTTAATTTCTTTGTGGTCAGCCTCAGGTAGCAGGACAGCTAAAATGATAATAGTAATAATTAATAATTATAATAAAATATATTTGTACTTTTGCAAACCAGCCTGTATGCCTGTATGTCCTTCACGGACAGCTTATCTATGTGAGACCTGCAGGCCAACCTTAGAGGAACCCTTTGTTTCTCCTCCAATAACTCGTTTTGTGTCTAGAGAAACACTTGTTGGGTTTTAATTAGAAATTGGTGGGGCTGTGGGCTGGCTGGCTGTGCCACGCGCTGTGAACAGGGAGGGCTAAGTGGAGGCCAGGGAGTCTGAACATATCTTCAGGGTGAGATATTTGATTACACAAGGGAGAGGAGATGATTGCCAGTCCTCCCATCTGGAGAAAAGTTTCTGGGCGGCAGGAGCTAAGGATAGGGTGAAAGAAAGTGACACAGTGAGGAGAGTGGGGTGAGGCAAGGAGAGGGGCTGGGCTGGTGTGTGTCAGCTCCAGGAGGCTGGCCCTGCCTCTGCCCTGTGTCCATCTGACACAGAACGGAATATGACCCAATGCTTGCGGGGCTCAGTTGGAGCTCTGTCCACTGCCCTGCAGCTCATTCTCCTCGCTCGCACCTGGACAAACCCACTTCTAGCCACGCTGGCTGGAGCATTAACCTATGGGTCTTCCTCAGATGATGGAGTTGAGGGAAAGGCAGGCTTTTCTTCTGAAGTCAAGGCAGGAGCTCCCTCCATCTTTTCCTTCACAGCTGGAATTTTCTGTTTGTACAGCTCTTAATACCTTGAATCCTAAGCAGGGCTTACAGGCCTCTCTCTCCCACTGAAATGTGAACCCTTTCACATTTCAAAATGGATGGGAATGACCACACCCTCCATTTTTTTGTTGAGCTTCCAGTGCAGTGTCTGAAAGGTTCTCCCCAGGGCTTGAAAGCTTAAGGGAATGAATAACTCTTCCATCCTGAGGCCCAGTCCCAAGGCTCAAGGCAACTTGCGCCAGCAGCGTACATCAGCAAGATAGCAGAAGCAGGAAGAGAGCTGGCCAGAAGATACATACCCCTTGAAGACTGAGAGAGTGGCCATCCGTGTACCGCAAAAGCAGTTACATCAGACTGAGACACTTCTGTTTACAGGAGACTATAAAACCCCTGCCCCATCCTCATTTGGTGCTGATGCCATTTTAGGCTTCAGCCCGCCTGCACCCAGGCACTCATTAAAACAGCGTGTTGCTCCACACTACCTTATGTTGTTTGTTGGTGCGCTCTCAGGGTTTGAACCGACACAAGAGCCTTGCAGTGTCTCACACAAATAAATGTAGCAAAAGCCAGGAGAGATCCAAAGTTGCGGTAAGCCAAAAATAAGATTCTAAGTCCCCTTCCTGGCCAAGGGGATTCCAAAGAAAGCTGAAGAAACTAGTTCAGGTTGTAGCAGGACAAGCCACAGAAAAAAAACCCTCAGACACCAAGTTAAAGAAGGAAGGGCTTTATTTGGCTGGGAGCTTCGGCAAGACTCACATCTCCAACAACCAAGCTCCCTGAGTGAGCAATTCCTGTCCCTTTTAAGGGCTTACAACTCTAAGGCGGTCCATATGAGAGGGTTGTGATCAATTGAGCAAGCAGCGGGTACACGACTGGGGGCTGCATGCACTGGTAATCAGAATGGAACAGAACAGGACAAGGATTTTCACAATGCTTTTCCATACAATGTCTGGAATCTATAGATAACATAATTGGTTAGGTCAGGGGTCGATCTTTAACCAGGCCCGGGGTGTGGCACCAGGCTGTCTGCCTCTGGATTTCATTTCTGCCTTTTAGTTTTTACTTCTTTCTTTGAAGGCAGAAATTGGGCATAAGACAATATGAGGGGTGGTCTCCTCCCTTATTCCCCTCCTTTGAGAATCTCACTCAATAGTGGGAGTTCTCACTTTCATTCTCACTACCCCTGTCTTCTTGCAAGACAGATCGATAGTGATTCATATAGTACACATGTGCTAAAGCATTTTGGTGAACTAAGGTAGTGATGAAGCTTTTTATCATTTGAAGAAGTACAGGTAGCAAACAAGGGAGCAGTAAGCAGGTTTCTATTGCTGTTATAACTCCTATTATAAGAGTTTTAAGTCTTTTGGCGCTGGGAACCATTTTCCAAACATGGCCCTAGGATCAAATCCATGCCACACTTGCACATTTGGCACATGACAAATTCATGTGCCAGTTTTGTCATATTTCTAACTATGTCTTCAAATACTTGCCCTTGATCATCTATGTGAATACAGCAATTAGTAAGGTTAAATTTTCTACAGACCCCTCCTTCAGCTGCTAGCAAGTAGTCGAGAGCCAATCTATTTTGATAGATAGCATTTCTCATTTGAGTTTCTTGCCAGGCCAGAATAGTCAAGGCTCTGCCCGTCTTATTAGTGATTATTTCTAAGACAGCTTGTAACCGCATGATTTGGTTGAGCATGTAAATGGGGGTCCGGCATCCCCACAAGCCATCTTGTGCCCAAGTACCAGGCCTATAATATTGTATGATTCTCTCAGGGGGCCATTCATCATCTTTCCAATTTCCTATAGCTATGCTTCTCTTTTTGCGGGAAGCCCAGGAGTTCACCTGTCTTTATGGGCAGTAGGAAGAAAGATGGTTTAATAGTGCCAATAACACAACTATCTGCCCACTGGTTGGGTAATTTGGCATAAGGTCTATGCCCACATATACAGTATAGTCCAGTGGGGGCTGTCCAGTCCTGGTGGGACTCCGGGTGGGTCTACATGGTTTGCAATTTTGGGAATTTACTAAATGGATTTTTCTTAGTATGGTTTGAACTCCACTAGGGGGCTGTTTTTGTAGTACTATTATACAGTTTTTCCTCAAGGCAGCTGAGTCTTCCCACAGGAAGGGTGAAGTCCTTCCCCACTCTTGCTATACAGTATTGTCTAATGATTGAGGCTTTTAGGACCCAGAAGTTATCAGGGTGATTCTTTTGAGTCGGGAATTTATCAGGAACTGGGTCTGTAGGTATTAATTCTCGGGCTTCCCATGGCCATTGATCTCCCATTACAGTTGCTCCATATATATAACATGAAGTGTAATTGAGAGACTGGGCTACATGCTCAGCTAATTACAAAAACAAATTTCTTATTTTTCCTGGAATTTCTAGTACTGGCACATTCAGTTCATCATAGAAGGTTTGAAATACTGGCTCAGGAGAGCGTTTATAAACTTCTCCTCAAACCACAATATTTACTTGAGGATCCAGTCCAGCCATATCAATTCCTAGGGTTACAAGCTCCACTTTTTTTCCACTGAGGATCAAGGGAGTTGGTTATTACTAGTTCTAAGGGATTGCACTGACCACTGGTATGGGAAGGGCCACTTTTCCCTTTCTGAAGGTGGACAAGATCCTTTTCGTTTTTTACCCAAGTAGCTAAATGACACAAGATCAGTATCCATATTTATTTCCACACAGTCTTAATTCATGACAAATGTACTTATTTTCTGCCATATAGCCTCTTTCCTAATTAAGAGAACCACATCCTATTCCCAACTTATTACTATTAATGACGGCACAGGCATCAAACTTCAAAACGACCTGTTTGAGCACCCATTTTTCTTTTGTTTTGGCTAACACTTTACTCATATAGTTTATGAGCTCCCACCAGTCCTCAGTCCTTAATCTTGTTTCAAAAACTGTGGTCATGGGAGGCTCAGATTGGTCATAACACACATCAGGTTGGTCATTTCCTGGGCTACATACCTTGTATAGAATAGCATTATACAAACAAGTTCTTTTTAGAGTCCCGGTACACTTATAATAACCATAAAATAATAGGACTGTAGCAACTTTTTGTCCTACCTCAGTGACTTGATGACTGGGAACTCAGTCATCAAGTCACTGTCTGATGACTCAGACTGGGAACAGTCCTCAGTCTGAGGAAGGTCAGTTGAAGTCCTTCCTGTACAAGTCCAAATTTTAAGGAAAATGAATCCTGTGATGAGTTTTCTCATGCTTTGGCTGTGCGTGGACCAGTCAGCTTCCAGGTGTGACTGGAGCAGGGCTTGTCGTCTTTTTCAGAGTCACTTTGCAGGGGTTGGCAAAGCTGCTCCCGTCCACGTACAGCTCCTAGTCTACTGATGTTCAAGGATGGTCTTGGAGGTTGGCCCCACTAGAATAAACTGAGTCCAATACCTCTACACAGTTATGTTCAACTGGGCTCTCTGATACCGGGAGCAAGGTGGTGGGGTTTAGGGTGCTTCAAACTTCAATGGTTATGTGGGGATTTTCACATAGCAAGCTTTGGTACTTGGTTAATCTAGCATTTGTTAGCCAATGATGTCCTTTGGTATTCATCAAAGTTACCACAGCATGGGGGGGCCTTTATATTTAGGTTTTTCCCAAGGGTTAGTTTATCTGCTTCTTGTGCTAACAGGGCCATTGCTGCCAGGGCACTTATACATGGGGACCAGCCTTTGGAAACCCCATCTAGTTGTTTTGAGAGATAGGCCACTGGCCTTGGCCAGGGCCTCACAGTCTGGGCTAAAACTCCAACTGCCATTTTTTTTCTTTCTGACACATAAAGTGTAAAGGGTTTTGTCAGGTCAGGTGGCCCAAGGGCTGGGGCTGACATGAGTTTTCCTTTTAACTTATGAAAAGCTCATTGCTGTTGGTTGCAATAGATGTAGTTTACCCAATTTACATTTTTGTTAACTGTTACACACCAAAATATTGACTTAAATCCTGCAGCTATTTGATTTCAAGCTTTAAATTGATCTGGTGTTCCCCATGGGACTCCAACTGCATCTAAGTAGATGTGAGAGTTGAAAGACCCATAAGGGACTTCTCTCTCTTTACAATGTCTTGTTTTCCCTCCCTCTGGTAGACAAAATGCCAGGGTGAAAGGGATAGCCAATTGGACTAAAGTACAAGTGCCACTCCAGTTATTTGGCAGAGTGCCCAGTAAAAGTCCACCATAATACCACCACACATCCACTCGGGGATGAACAAGGGCTGACTGATTGAAAATCTCTTGAAAATTCTTAAGCTTACTGCATCCCTTCAGGTCTCCAAGGAACGCTAAGTTTCCTCCCAGTCGTGAGAGACACGAAGTGAACTTAGTGTTGGGAGATGGAAGCTGGATGGCCCTCGGGGGCTGACCTGCAGGGTGCCGGACTTTGGGATATAGTAGAGAGAGTTTGGCATGACTTATTACTCCAGGCTGTAGAATCCTGGAAAAGAGCTACCATGCAGCCCACACCTGGTTGATTGGAGGACCACCTCAGTGGAAAGCGGACAGTCTGGGCCTCTGGCCTGCCATGTGCACAAGCATAACAATTGCTTTTGTTTAACGTGCAGATGGAATATTTGATCCATTTTAACCAGGCATTTGCACCTTGGTATCCTGTCTTAATTGCTAAAGTTTGTTTTAAGACTTTAACTTTTATGATCCTCTAGTAAAATGAATGTATGATTTTAGGAAATTACAAAAAATGGTTGGGGCAGTCCATCCTTGCTCTTTAGTGGTACAGAGAATGTTGGACCAACTATGGCATAAAAGCTCTACATTGGGGGGCGAGAATCCTGGTTGACACTGGAGTCTTTATTGAAATCTCCCTGGATTAAATGGTCCTAATTTACTAATGCTCAGTATGAGGAAAGTCAGGAGGGACAGAGGTACTTTTCTGATGTAGAGATCTGTCTTTGACTTGGCAAGTCCTCACAGGGTATAACAAGGCAAGCATGAAATGCAATAGTTTGAGGCAAAATTGACTTGGTTATGTTAATAACTAGATGGTCAGCAATAGAGCGAGGAAAGAAGAAAGAGTAATAGAATAGGCGAAAGAGTTAAATTTTTCTTAGCTTTAGTTTGGTAGGATTTTCCCCTGGAACTATGTCCCACGACTCTGGAGGGGGTGGCACTTTGACTCGGGTGTGATGAGTCCGTTTTTTTCCACTGTATGAATGGCAGTCTCAGTGGTTAGCAGCACAAGGTAGGGTCCTTCCTAGGCTGGCTCGAGTTTTTCTTCTTTCCAACCTTTGATAAGAAGGTGATCTTCCAGCTGGTGCTGGTTTACTGGAGATTCTAGGGGTGGTACCTGTGCTAAAAAGACTTTTAGTTTTGAGGGAAAGGAAAATGGAAGATAAACCAAGTATATAATTTCTAAGAAATTGACTTTTTGTTTTAAATGTGGGGTCATCAACAGTGGACTTTATACTCTTTGGTGCCTTCTTACTGAGAAATTTTCTTTAGCACCTATTTTTATCAGTTTTTAGACCAAACAAAGCCAAACACCATTTTATATTTAATAATGCTTCTTGTATGATTTTTATACCAGATAAGCTAAATTTCACTTTATATTAGTGTGTTATTAATATTAAACCTAATTTTAATAAAACCTTGTGGACATATTTATCCAATTTTCAATGTCAGATCACAAGGTAATATTTTCATAGACTTTTTAACCTTTTATAATTTTTGTTAAAGAGTACATTAGTGCTTTAAGAAAAACCAGTTGTGTTTTTACTTTAATGTCTAGTTCACAGAAAAACTGGATGATACACCTTTAACTTTAGCTAATATGTTTATACACAGAATTTTCTTTACAATTGACGTTTTAAAACTTGCTTAAACATTCAAAACAATATATATATATTTTTAACCTTTTAATGTAGGTAAAAATTTACATTCTTATGCCTCCTTATAATCCTTTTACCAAAGGTATATTTTACTTTCCTTATACACCTTGCACATAAACTGTTTTTTAAATAGTTTTACATTCAGGGGACCTAGTTACTTTTAAATTATACAACATTTCTTGCATAAATTTCTTTTTTATAACATTTTTTTCTCTTTCACGACTTTTGCAGACAATTCTTTGACCTGCTTCAACTTTCAGACTTATTACAAACATTTCTTTCTTTAAAGAACCAGTTAATTTATTTCAGGACAAGAATTTACCGTGCAACATTCTTTTTACATAAATTCTGTCCCCCCTTTCCTTCCCTTTTTTTTTCAAAGATAACCATTCGTTTCCAAAGCGAACTTCCTTTACATCTGTGGACTAGACTGTCTAAGGCCACAAGATTAGAAGTTACTATAATACATGTTACACTGTTAACTTTTAGCAAACTTTATATTTGTTGAAAACCTTGTAAGTTTGGGATTTCAATTATCCTTTCTATTAATAAGACCTTGTTTAGTCCAAATTAACTTAGAATTTGGTATTGATGGCTTTTTTTTTCCTTCAATTACCCAAGAGGAAACTTAGATCATCTTGTCCTGAAGGGAGTTCCTCCTAGGTCTGGCCAGACCTTTGTATGGTAATTAAGATTTAGATCCCCTGTTAGGAAATGTACTGGGTTAAGGGAATTTTCAGTGGTTAATGCTAAATCATCCTTTTTTTTTTAAAGGATACTTCTGAACTGGTGGTGTGCTCACAATGAGCTTTCCTGTAAAAGTTGTTTTTTTTTTTTACTTTCTTCTGTTAGCAAAGCAGTTGCCGCTACCGCTACAGATTGAACGCATCTGGGCTGTCTGCAGGTTACTGGGTTAAGGATTTTTTTGATAGGAAGGTCTCAGTGCTTTTGGGATACGCCCTTGTTTACACTGACAACAAAGTGGTATTAGAGTGTTATAGGGTTATGGAGAATACGTTTAATTATCAACTATAGGTTATAAATTTACCTTGGCTTTTAAAGGAATAGGGTACACTGTTTTTTTTCTTAACTACTTGTATATCTCTCTTGTTCCTTCTTTCTCTCTTTGATTTTCTGTCTCTTTTTCTCTGACTTTCCTTTTGCCTCTGTCTCTTTCTCTCTCTCTGCCTCTCTCTCTCTTTCTCTCTCTCTCTCCTTGACTCCCTCTTTGTCTCTCTGCCTCTTCCTCTCTGTTTTTTCCTCTCTCTCTCTTTGCCTCTTTTTCTCTCTGTCTCTTTCCTCTCTCTCTCTCTGCTGGTCTTTCCTGGCCTCTGCCAGTCACTTATGCTGCTGTTCTCTCAACCACTGTTGGGGGGGTGTCTAAAACCAGCTGTAACCAACAGTCTATGTATGGGAACTGGTCTGGGTGTACTGGCTTACAGGTTACCTTGTGCCATACCTTTGAAACAAGGGACTTGTCCAGGCTTCCTTCTGATGGCCAACCCACCTCTAATGCTGACCAGTCTATTTCACGCAAAGTTCTAAGTTTTCCTGGTGTTGTAGTAACACTGTAATCTCCCTTAAATCCGTTCTTGAAATTTTTCATCATAGTTCCTAGTGGGGTAGGCTTACTTTGTGCCTGACCCATGCTTCTTCAAGACAGAATACCACACGCACACCACAAAACAAAGAACTGGTAAAAAGGGCACACACACACTTTTACAGTTTACACCAAACCAGAATCAAAACCAAAATCAGAGTATCCAGAAATCCAAGCCAGGTCAAAACCAAAACCAAAGTATCAAGCAATCCAAGTCAAGTCAAAAACAAAACCCAAAGTGCCAGTACAGGCATGCCATGGGTGATCAGGCCACCCTTCCACTCAAATGGAGTAGGCAAGTTCCAAAGACTTGTCTTACCAAGTTTCAGATGTCCAGACTCCAAGTGGCAGTTCCTTCCTGGTGTTCAGCCACTGCATTGATCCTCCATGGGGGCCTGCCACATGCTGCTCTGGTGAGGCATTCCAATGGGGCAATTGCCTACCCAGGAGCGCTCTCAGGATCCACATTGCTCAAGCTCGCCAGAGTCCCCCATAGGGATGCTCCACAGGGCAGGCCTAAGCCACCTAAGGGGCTGCCTCGACCATCTGTTAATCACCTCACTTCCCAGTCAGGGAACCAAGAAATGTAGCAGGACAAGCCACAGACAAAACCTCTCAGACACCGAGTTAAAGAAGGAAGGGCTTTATTTGGCCAGAAGCTTCAGCAAGACTCATGTCTCCAACAAGCTCCCAAAGTGAGCAATTCCTGTCCCTTTTAAGGGCTTAAAACTCTAAGGGGGTCCATGTGAGAGGGTTGTGATCAATTGCGCAAGCAGGGGGTACACGACTGGGGGCTGCATGCACTGGTAATCAGAACGGAACAGAACAGGACAGGGATTTTCACAATACTTTTCCATACAATGTCTAGAATCTATAGATAACATAACTGGTTAGGTCAGGGGTCAATCTTTAACCAGAGGATGCGGCACTGGGCTGTCTGTCTGTGGATTTCATTTCTGCCTTTTAGTTTTTACTTCTTTCTTTGGAGGCAGAAATTGGGCATAAGACAATATGAGGGATGGTCTACTCCCTTAAGGTCATAACAGGAAAGGAGTGGTCAGACATGCCTCTTTACACCCTCTCCCTTAAGGAGTTCAGGCACAGCTAACTAGCAATGACTCTAAAACAGGGATCTTCAGACTGATGAGACAGTCTTAGTAGCAATAAAATACCAAATTCCATCCTGACTCTCTGACTCTAGTATAATATCACATGACAGATAAAGAAGGAAGTCAAAATATTTTACCCCAAAATATGTTTCTTTGCCATATTTTGAAATGTCCCTACAATTTTGTGGGGGAAAACTGTGTGTGGGGAAAATTTGCATCTGTAAAGAATCTCTGTTAACATAACTAGATCTTTACTTTTCCAGGCCCTTTGAATCCAGAAAAGATTAACTGAGAATCTAGCACCTTTTAAAGGTCTAAGTAGGAAACATTTGCCATCTATATTCTCCAAAGGGGACCACCCAGGAGACTTCATCTACATAATAAGAGCCTTAGTTTGCACAACCCCTGATCTTAACCCAGACACTCCTTTCTATTGATTCCAGGTCTTTAGATAATAACTTAACTCTTTCAACCAATTGCGAATCTGGCAACTCTAAGCTTCCTCTTCCAGTTGTCCTGCTTTTCCTTACCAAACCAATGTATACCTCATATGTATTGATTGGTGTCTTCTGTCTTCCTAAAACCCATAAAACCAAGCTATAGCCCAACAACCTTGCGCACATATTCTCAGGATCTCCTGGGCCTATGCCATGAACCATTGGCCACTTATATTTGGCTCAGAATAAACCTTTTAAAATATTTTACAGAGTTTGACTTTTTTCATCAATATAGCCTTGGCATGATTGCTGGCATTTTCCACAATGACACTGCTTTCAAGGACCCAAAGCATAGCAAGATCTTGAAGTACTTGGGGAATCATGAACAAAGAATGAGTCATACAGGGAGAGCAGAGTGAAGTAAGTATGACTAGTAAAATTTCAGTCATTGAATTGTTTAAGAGCTTTGGAAATTGGCTGTTGCATTATGTTAAATAATAATTCAAATGTATGTGTGACCCTCAAATGTGTCACAGTCATTCTGAATAAATCAGAATATACTACTTATAATAGCTTATATTCATTTTAATTCCAGTTTGAAGTTTTCACAAATGCCATTGCATCGGCCACGTGTTGAGCTCTCACCATGAGCTAAACTGCATGTGAGAACCATCTTGAGACACTGTAGTGACCACCAGAGCAGCTCTGTGAGGCAGGCTGTCCTCATCATGCAGATGAGGAACCTGAGGCTCAGACTGTGAGGTAGCATGGAACTGTGGAATAGCCTGGCCCAGAGCTTTGGGAGACTCAGTTTCCAAACTTTGACTCTTATAATTATGGGACTTTGGGGAAATTACCCAACTAAAGTCATTGGAGCCAGAATATTTGGAAAGAAATCTATGTTCATCTTGGCAAATCATGCTGGCTTAGTGCAGTCAGATCACTGCACTAAGTGCACTTAGTGCACCAGAGCACTGGTGCATGAATGTCTTGTTTCCTATCAGATACGCACATATTTATGTGAACTTTGTGACCTCCTTGTTCCCTTTCTTGGGGACATGGGGAGAGAAAGTGCTAAAGCATACTTTTAATTGTGCTAGTTCTGGAGTTTGGAAGAGCCTGTCCAAGGAATAGCTGGACATGAATAACGTATGACCTGTTCAGCCAAAAGCCCCACCACAAAGACCTCATGGAGCTTGCCACACATTATTTTCCAAATATCGACTCCGATTAAAAGGACCATCTGGCCCACTGACAATTATTCATTGGCTTCTGTACAGTGTATTATTGTACAGCGCTTCCTTGGGAACTATAATTAGGTGATTGTGTAAGGAGTCCACACTGCACGTTTGAACAGTGACTCTGTGTGGATCATGATGTCACTCACTCACTCTTGTCTCCTCTCATCACTATGGCTGTGGATGTGGTGTGGTTGAATTCAATACATGTGAAATCAGACCTTCATTGAGTTTTCTGTGAAGTAATGATAGCACTTAGGATGAATCACTTGGGACATCCCTGGAATAATTATGGACTAAGTGTCAGGAGTTCTGGGAATCCCTCTTTTTAGCTGTTCAACCTGGACAAGTCACTCAGCCTTTCAGAGATGTTGTTCATCTGGAAATTGGGGTTCATGGCACCAGCAACCCCAGTGCTTATAATGTATAATGTGTGAATTACCTCCCTCTTCTTCCCTTCCACACCCAATCAATGCTGCATCCCGAGCATGCCCCATCTTAAGCGTCTCTCAACTCTCCCCACTTTTCTCTGTCTGCATGGCCACTTCTCTGTTCCCAGCCTTAGACAGGGCTCACTGCACCTGCTCCTGCAGCCTCTAACAGACTGGCTGCTTCCATGATGGTCTTTCTGGGTGATCACATGGGACATGTTCTCTTAGACCCCTCCAGTGGCATCTCTGGAAGTTTTCAGCTGTACTGCTACCTTATGCTGTGCTCTTATGAGTCAAATTCCTAATCTTGACCTGTACGCACCTGTATGATTTGTCCCCATTTATATGTAGAACCTCATGTCATGCTACTATTCCCCTTACTACCAGCGTTCCAGGCGAAGCAGCTTATTTTTAGCAACTGAAATACCTAAAGAAACTCTCCTTTTTAAAGACTTTTGCACTGGATGTTCCTTCCACCTAGAACCTTCTTCATCCTCTCCTCAGCCCCCTTGCATGCCCTGCAAATCTAGATCAGCCTTCAAGAACAAGCATGAAGTGTCCTTTCCTTGGGAAATTCTCATAAGGAGTTGTATAAACTCCCAGTAAACAGTCTTACTCTTTCATAGAACATATCACAACTCCAGTGAAATAATTACCTGGGTAAAGATTTCTTTAAAATCTGTCTCCTCCTCTGAACTGTTTCTTGAATCTGGTCTTATTCCCAGCACACCATGTGGCTTCATCAATACACACTGTAGAAAGAATGAAGTTACCATTCCTTTGTGAGCTTAATTCTGTCATGTTTTGCATTTGAACATCCTTGAGGGACAACTTTGCTCTTTGATCTTCAGCCTCCTCTTGGTTGAGAAGAGCCATGGCTCTGTGTGAAGGAGCTCCATCCCTGGGCTTTCTTAGCCACCAAGGCCTGGCTGGAAAGCACAGTAGGAGTCGGCGGAAGGGTCATTGATCTACTGAATGGCAGAGCTGGAAAGAAGCGTAGGAGTCCATGAGCCCTATGGCCACATTTTACAGATGGGGAAGGTGGGGCCAAGAGAACTCAAACATTATGTCAAAAAGCAGAAGTAAGAAATAACTTCAATGAATAAAATATTATTTTAGCAGGGATACATAGAAAAATATATACTTATACATAACATTATTTCTGGACAATTTTGTAATTTTCTTTTTCTGAGACAGAGTCTCACTCTGTTGCCCAGGCTGGAGTGCAGTGACACTATCTCAGCCCACTGCAACCTCTGCCTCCCTGGTTCAAGTGATTCTCCTGCCTCAGCCTCCCGAGTAACTGGGATTACAGGTGCCCACCACCACACCTTGCTAATTTTTGTATTTTTTGTAGAGATGGGGTTTCACCATGTTGGCCAGGCTGGTCTTGAACTCCTGACCTCAAGCGATCTGACTGCCTTGGCCTCCCAAAGTACTGGGATTACAGGCATGAGCCACCACACCCAGCCAAATTTTGTTATTTTCATTTCTATTGCTTCATCGACCTCCATAGCAGCCTTGAGAAGAAGGCATTGTTTATCCTCATTTTATAGATGAGAAATAACAGAGAACATGGGTAACAAATGGAGTTAACTAAGAAGTTCCAAAGCCTGAGGCCCTGCATTTCTGGTTGCTGGGTGACTGTTTTCCCCACTGTACTGCTCTGCACCTCTTACAAATAAATACTTGGGCAACTCCACTTCAGGTAAGAAATACTTGGCCAGGGAGCCATAGCTGTGAGCAAAAATATGTTCTGCTTCATTCTCTTCTTTGCTTATTTGTGGCTGTGACTTCTGTAACCTGTCCTGCCATCTGTTAAATGAAACTGCCTCGAGTCACAGGGATGTGATGGGAAGAGAGTATAGGTACTTTGGAGTCAGGCTTCCTGGAGTTTAAATCCTGGCTCTGCCACTTACAGCTGGGTGACCCCAGATAGGTCATAGAAATGGGAGACAGAGTGAGACCCTGTCTCAAAAAAGAAAAGAAAAGAAAAGAAAAAGACATACCTGAGACCAGATAATTTATCCAGAGTGAGACAGGGTCTCTCTCTGTCGCCTTGTTGAGCCTTGGGCTTCCCTTTGTAAAATGTGGGGACTAATTGCCTTCCCCTAGGTTTGTTCAGGATTAAATGAGGGTAGTGCTTATGAGATACAGAGAAAACAGAAGGCACCATAAACATTATCTTGACAACAGTAGCATGGAGCAACCCAGTTGGGAAGATGTCAGGAAAGGCCATCCATTGGGTAGAAAAAGTACAGGGATTTGTCAGAAGGGCAAAGTGGACCCCAGGGGTACAGTTAAAGGGGAGCAGGTTTGCAACTGATGTGGATTTTCCTTTAGCTGCAGGTCTTATTGGCTGTCTCCTAATTTCAAATCTACGACCCCATCTGTTCTGCCCATTGCATTCATTCGGGTGCGCGTGCATTCGTTTGCGTGTGTATACGTGCTTGTGCGTGTGTGCACACTTACTCATGGAGTGGCTGGGAGCAGGGGCTAGGCAACCTCCGAACAGCTCCCCAACCCCCAGCAGCATCAGCACATTTCTACACATATTACATATCCCAGTTCTGTATTTGAATGGGAAAGGTGAAAAAAGTGAGAAAATGTTTATAAATTAATTTTATTGCCAATCTGAAAATAGTTTCATTCTCAAAGCCATTTGGAAGCTTTTGTTTTTCTAAGCTGTGACTCTGCAAAATTTACCCAGAAATGGTCCTTTAAGGAACTCACACAGATGGGCTGTGAATACTATCATTTTATGAGCACCCTTTCCACAATCTAGAAGTCAAAGTCTGAAAACACCATCCCTAAATGTTAAACTAGAAAATATTAATTTAGAATGATTTTTTGTTACCGACATTTAAATTACAATTTCATGGCAGACTCTGAAGAAAGGAGGAGGGGTTGCAGAAAGAGGTGGCAGGTGATCAAAGTAGAATGAACCAGTTGAAAAAAAGAAGAGCCCAAGTCATTCCTGAGGAACATAAAGGAAAGCCAGAGCCTACCAGCTTCTCAGGCAGATGGAAGTCATGCCCTGGGGGATTTACCAGGTCCACGTGCTGTGCCTCAGCCTGCAGGCTCTGTCATTGCATTTTGCCTACAGATCAAGGGCAGGTCCAGGGGCAGACCCATCCTCTTCAACTTCCCAAGACTGAGATGAAAGCAGGAGTTAGATTAGTTCATTTTCAGCGAGAAATCAAAATCACCATGGCAAGGTCTGGAATCTCACATTAGCATAGCAAGCTCTTTTTCTCATTACATTGAGCCTGCTCAGAGGAATCTCTAATGTCTAATGGTGGGTTGGGGGAAGGGTTAGAGGAGAGCATCAGAGTAGACTATGTCCTTGGGGCCCAAAGGCAGGAAGTCCCTAAGCCAAGGCTCTGGTTCCTTGGTAAGTGATACGGTTTGACTCTTTGTCCCCACCCAAATCTCATGTTGAATTGTTATCTCCAGTGTTGGGGGAGGGACCTGGTGGGAGATGATTGGATCATTGGGGTAGATTTCCCACTTGGTGTTCTTGTGATAGTGAGTTCTCATGAGATCTGGTTGTTTGAAAGTGTGTAGCATGTCCCCTTTTTTTTCTCTCTCTCTCTCTCCTGCTGCCATGTGAAGATGTGCTTACTTCCCTTTCTTCCTTCTGCCATGATTGTAAGTTTCCTGAGGCCTCTCTAGAAAAATTATCCAGTCTCAGTATGTCTTTTTTTTTTTTTTTTTTGAGACAGGGTCTCACTCTGTTGCCCAGGCTGGAGTTCAGTGGCATGATCTTGGCTCACTGCAACCTTCATCTCCTGGGTTCAAGAGATTCTCCCACCTCAGCCTCTGAGGTAGCTGGGATTACAGGCATTTGCCACCATGCCTGGCTAATTTTTGTATTTTTAGTAGAGACGGGGTTTCACCATGTTGGCCAGGCTGGTCTCGAATTCCTGACCTCAGGTGATCCACCCACCTTGGCTTCCCGGGTATGTCTTTATAGCAGTGTGAGAGCAGACTAATACAGGAGGCCACTGTCTGGACCTGCATCTGTAAGAACTCTCTCTCCTGTCATTGCCAGCCAATCCCATTTGGAGGGGAACCTTCTTCTTTCTAAGGAGAAGACAAAGTTTCTCTGTGAGGTCATAGATTCCCCAAAGATTGAAAATAAAGAATTCAAGGTAATAAACCAGATATTCAGGATGGCAAAGAAATGGAGGTATTTACATATTCCTTAAAATGTCTTGTATGTGTAAAGGAAAATAAAGCAAATGATGATGTTACCATGTGTGGGGGTGGAGAGGGAGGAAGATGGCCTCTGACCTGGCACATTAAATTCTGACTAGCTTTGGTGAGGTCAGTTGTTGAGAAGAGGGAACCAAGCAGTAAGTGTCTTAGTGGATTGTGAAAGGCACAGTGCTGGTCAAGATTCCACTTTCCCAGGCTCTGTCTCCAGGCCCCTGTTCTCCTTCTCCTGACATCTCTGGAATCTCATTCACTCTTATGTCTGTGATCACTCGGGTACTGGTGACCCTGAATTCTCTGTCACCCTCCCTTCTCTCCTGGACTTGAGACTGGACTGTCTGCTGTCTATTTTCACCTTCATGTCCCCAGGGCAGCTTGAATGAGCCACATTCACCATGAAGAATGCATCAGTGAGCAGCAGCACCTGCTGGGCCCACCAGTGGCTGGCCACTCCATTGATGCTATCATCCATGCATAAATCTTGGGATGAGTCACAACTCTCCCTTCTCCTTCTGCCCTCAAGTCTAACCTATTGCCTAATTTGGTGGATTACTTCTGTACATTTATTGCACTGGTCTTCTCCTCTGCTTCCCACCCCAACTATTTTTGCCTTGGTTCAGATCTTGTGATGGTTAATACACAGTATCAACTTGATTGGATTGAAGGATGCAACATATTGATCCTGTCTGTGAGGGTGTTGCCAAAAGAGATTAACATTTGAGTCACTGGGCTGGGAAAGGAAGACCCACCCTCAATCTAAGCGGGCACCATCTAATCAGCTCCCAGTGCAGCTAGAATATAAAGCAGGCAGAAAAGCCTGAAAAGGCTAGACTGGCCTAGCCTCCCAGCTTACATCTTTCTCCTATGCTGGATGCTTCCTGCCCTTGAACATCAGACTCCAAGTTCTTAAGTTTTGGGACTTGGACTGGCTCTTCTTGCTCAGCTTGCAGACAGCCTATTGTGGGACCTTGTAATCATGTGGGTTAATACACAATAAACTCCCCTATATATATATTCTATTAGTTCTAGAGAACCCTAATACAGATTTTGGTACCAGGAGTGGTTTTAGAGGAGCAGAATATTATGGATAGAGTTCTTTTGTTGGATTTGGGATTTCTGGAGTTGGCTGCTTAATATGATTAGACCCCAAAATGCTAAGGACTCTACTTCTAATAGTATGGAGAACACTGATAGTCCTTAGCGTGAATTGTTTAGAGTTATGCAAAATAAATGCATTTGACACTCCTGATTCACCACTCCTGAGAGGCAAGGAGTTTAGTGACTCTATACATAACACCTTTGACCATATGTGGAGAACCAAGGAACATAATGAAGCTGGTTGGTGGTTCCTAAGTTCAATGGACAAAGTGATGAAAGAAAATGATGAATTCAGGGATTCTAACTCCTGACTTCAGAAGCAGATACTGAGCCTCAAATCTACTAAGATTTTCCTGAGTGGGAGTCTTATCTCCTGTAGAGAAAGAGCTGAAATTGTGGGAAAACAGAGACAAGCTCTGATCATGTGAGTGGCTGACCTGCAATGAAAGTTGCCTGCATAGCCTCACCAGGTGTCTACTGTTAAAGTGAGGGCATTGATTGGAAAAGTGTCCCATTGATGTGACACTGTGACTTGGAATGCGGATGTATGGGAAGACCCTGACGAAGCTGGGAACACTGAGTTTGTAAACTCTGATGAAACTTTTTTGCCAGAAGAAAGAGCTTCCCCATCCCCAGTAGTGGCAACAAACACTGCCCGAACCTTGATGCCATCAGCCTTTCCACCCTTGTCTGAGGAGATGAACCCTGCACTGCCTGAGGCAACAGTGATGGCCTGCCCTGAGGCAGTTGCCAGGCAAGATAATGTTGATTCTCCTCAGGAGCTACCCCCAACACCCCTGTTTGCTTCTAGACCTATAACTAGACTGAAGTCCTGGTGGGCTCCTGGAGGTGAGGTTGAGAGTGTGACCCACGAGAAGGTATGCTACACTCGAAAATAACTGCTTGAGTTTTCTAATTTATATAAGGAGAAATCTAGAGAACAGGCATGGAAATGGATATTCAGGGTGTGGGATAATGGTGGAAGGAACATAGAGTTGTATCAGGCTGAACTTATTGATTTGAGCCCACTAAATAGGGACTCTACATTTAACGTTGCAGCTTGGAGAATTAAAAAAAGTTCTAATGGTTTATTTGCTTGGTTAGCTGAGATATGGATTGAAAGATTGCCCACTGTGAGTGAGCTAAAATGCCTGATCTCCCTTGGTTTAACGTAGAGGAAAGGATCCAAAGGCTTAGGGAGATTGTGATGGTGGAGTGGATTAGTGACTTTAGACCTACTCATCCAAGCTGGGAGGGTCCAGAAGATATACCCTTGACCAGTGCCTCATGAAATAGGTTTGTGAGGGTAGCACCTGCATCTTTGAAGGGCCCTGTAGGCTGGATGCAGTGGCTCACGCCTGTAATCCCAGCACTTTGGGAGGCCAAGGTGGGCAGATCACAAAGTCAGGAGATTGAGACCATCCTGGCTAACACGGTGAAACCCTTTCTCTACTAAAAATACAAAAAATTAGCCAGGCGTGGTGGCACACATCTGTAATTCCAGCTACTCAGGAGGCTGAGGCAGGAGAATTGCTTGAATCCAGGAGGTGGAGGTTGCAGTGAGCAGACATCACACCACTGCACTCCAGCCTGGGCAACAGAGCAACTCCATCTCAAAAAAAAAAAAAAAAAAAAAGGCCCTGCAATTATTCTTCTCTATATGTCAGATCTAACAGTGGGAACCACAGTCACTCAACTACAAAATTTAAATACAATGGGAATAATTGAATCCCGAGGTGGCAGGGTCCAAGTGGTGGCACTCAACCATCAAAGGCAAGGTGGGCATAGCTACCATAATGGACAGCAGAGACAAAGCAGCAATGAGATTAGTCTGACTCATGTAGAGCTGTGGCATTGGCTAATTAATCACAGTGTTCTTTGAATGAAATTGACAGGAAGCCTACTGAATTTTTTGTTAATTTATATAAGCAGATAACTTCTAGGTCGAATGGACAAAAGACTAATTTGAATTATAAAAGCAGAGAATTATGGTCCCTCAATCAATTTCCAGACTTGAGCTAGTTTACAGACCCAGAACCCCATGAATGAAGGGGACACCAGGTCCCCTTGAGGAAGGACCCCATTACACTACTGACAATTTATGCAGTGAATCTTTCTTCCATCCTTCCCCAAGGAGACCTCTGGCCTTTTATCAAGGTAACTGTTTACTGGGGAAAGGGAAATGATCAGACATTTGGGGGAATACTGGATACTGGCTCTGAACTGACATTGATTCCAGGGGACCCGAAACATCATTGTGGTCCTCTAGTTAAAGTAGGGGTTTATAGAGGTCAGATAATTAATGGAGTTTTAGCTCAGGTTCGACTTACAGTGGACCCAGTGGGTCCCTGGACTCATCTCATGGTCATTTCCCCAGTGCCAGAATGCATAATTGGCATAGACGTACTTAGCCGCTGGCAGAACCCTCACATTGGCTCCCTGACTGGTAGGGTGAGGGCTACTATGGTGAGAAAGGCCAAATGGAAGCCATCAGAGCTGCCTCTACCTAGAAAAATAGTAAAAAACAATATCACATTCCTGGAGGGATTGCCGAGATTAGTGCCACCATCAAGGACTTGAAAGACCCAGGGGTGGAGATTCCTACCACATCCCCATTCAACTCTCCTATTTGGCCTGTGCAGAAGACAGATAGATCTTGGAGAATGACAGTGGATTATCATAAGCTTAATCAAGTGGTGACTCCAATTGCAACTGCTGTACCAGATGTGGTTTCATTGCTTGAGCAAATTAACATGTCTCTTGGTACCTGGTATGTAGCCATTGACTTGGCAAATGCCTTTTTCTCCAGGAGCAATTTGCCTCCTTCTCCAGGAGCAATTTTTCTCCAGGAGCAATACCTTCAGTAAAGGTATATTGCCAGCAATATACCTTTACTGTCCTACCTCAGGGGTATATTAGCTCTCCAGCTTTGTGTCATAATCTTATTCGAAGGGATTTTGATAGCCGTTGGCTTTGGTAAGATATCACACTGGTCCATTATGTTGATGATGTTATGCTGATTGGATCCAATGAGGAAGAAGTAGCAAACACACTGGACTTATTGGTGAGACACTCGTGTGCCAGAGGATGGGAAATAAATCTGACTAAAATTCAGAGACCTTCTACCTCAGTAAAATTTCTAGGGGTCCAGTAGTGTAGGGCCTGTTGAGATACTCCTTCTAAGGTGAAGGATAAATTGCTGCATTTGGCCCCTCCTACAACCAAGAAAGAGGCACAATGCCTAGTGGGCCTATTTGGATTTTGGAGGCAACACACTCCTCATCTGGGTGTGTCACTCTGGCCCATTTATTAAGTGACCCAAAAGGCTGCCAGTTTTGAATGGGGACCAGAATAGGAAAAGGCTCTGCAAGAAGTCCAGATTGCTGTGCAAGCTACTCTGCCACTTGGGCCATATGACCCAGCAGATCCAATAGTGCTTTAGGTTTCAGTGGAAGATAAGGATGCTGTTTGGAGCCTTTGGCAGGCCCCCATAAGTGAATCACAGTGGAGACCTTGGATTTTGGAGCAAGGCCCTGCTATCTTCTGCAGATAACTACTCACCTTTTGAGAAACAGCTCTTGGCCTGTTACTAGGTTTGGTGGAAACTGAACGTTTGACTATGGGTCATCAAGTCACCATGCAACCTGAACTGCCTATCATGAACCCCAGTTCTGCTTTCTGACCTATCTAGCCTTAAAGTTGGTCATGCACAGCAGCATTCCATCATCAAATGGAAGTGGTATATACATGAAAAGGCTCGAGCAGGTCTTGAAGGCACAAGTAAGTTACATGAGGAAATGGCCCAAATGCCCATGGTCTCCACTCCTGCCAACCTGCCTTCTCGCCCCCAGCCTGCACCAAGGGCCTCATGGGGAGTTGCCTATGATCAGTTGACAGAGGAAGAGGAGACTAGGGTCTAGTTCACAGATGGTCTGCATGATATGCAGGCACCACCTGAAAGTGGACAGCTGCCGCACTGCAGCCCCTTTCTAGGATATCCCTGAAGGACAGTGGTGAAGGGAAAGAGAAATCTTCCCAGTGGGCAGAACTTCAAGCAGTGCACCAGGTTGTGCACTTCGCGTGGAAAGAGAAATGACCAGATGTGCGATTATATACTGATTCAGGGGCTATAGCCAATGGTTTGGCTGGATGGTCAGGGACTTGGAAGAAGCATGATTGGAAAATCGGTGACAAAGAAATTTGGGGAAGAGGTATGTGGATGAACCTCTCTGAGTGGTCAAAAACTGTGAAGATGTTTGTATCCCATGTGGGTGCTCACCAATGGGTGGCCTCAGCAGAGGGGGATTTTAATAATCAAGTGGATAGGATGACCCATTCTGTGGAAACTGCTCAGCCTCTTTCCCCAGCCACCCCTGTCATCCCCAGTGGGCCCATGAGCAAAATGGCCATAGTGGCAGGGATGGAGGTTATGCATGGGCTCAGCAGAGCTGTTGTAATAATGGTAATGGTGATGGTAATAAGAAAGAGTAAAATGGTGCAGCTGTTGGGGAAAACAGCTTGGTAGTTCCTCAAAAAGTTAAAATTACCACATGACTCAGGAATTCTACTCCAAGATATTTACCAGGAGAAATGAAAACCTACCTCCACACAGAAACTTGTACACAATTGTTTGCAGTATTATTATTTGTAATAGCCAAAAAATGGAAAAAAGCAACATGCCCATCAATAGATGAATGAATAAACAAATTGTGGTATATCTGTACAAAGGAATGTTACTTGGCCATAAAAAGAAACAAAGTCTTGATACATGCTACAATATGGATGAACCTCAAAAACATTATATTAAGTGAAAGAAGCCAGACACAAAAAGTCACATGTATGGTTCTTTTTATATGAAACATCAGAATAGGCAAATCTGTAGAGCCAGAAAGCAGATTTTTTTTTTTTTTTTTTTTTTTGAGACAGAGTCTCACTCTGTTGCCCAGGCTGGAGTGCAGTGGCGCCATCTTGGCTCACTGCAACATATGCCTCCTGGGTTCAAGTGATTCTCCTGCCTCAGCTTCCCAAGTAGCTGGGATTACAGCCACGCACCACCATGCCCAGCTAATTTTTAAATTTTCAGTAGAGATGGGGTTTCACCATGTTGGTCAGGCTGGTCATAAAATCCTGACCTCATGATCCACCCACCTCAACCTCCCAAAGTGTTGGGATTACAGGCTTGAGCCACTGTGCCTAGCTGCAGATTTGTTTTTAACAGAAGATGGAGGGCAGAAGGACTAGAGGGAATAATAACTTACTGGATTAGGGGTATTTTTCTGCAATGATGAAAGAGTTATAAAACTAGAGAGAAGTGGTGGTTGCACAACATTATGATTGTGCTGGATGCCATTAAATCACACACTTTAAAATGGTTAATTGTATGTTATGTGAATTTCACCACAATTAAAAAAACAATCAAAGGAGATGAGAATTTGAGAGAAATGTAACAAAGCTCAAATTTTGTCTTTTTAGAATCTGTTTGAATTTCTGTATTATTACATTTTCCCAAAAGTAAGTTATTGAATTGAATAAAAAGTCTAATGATTTATTGACTTACCCTGTATATATGTATTCAATGATTATTATGGGCACTGCAGAATCAAAGTTTCTGTTCTCAGGGAGTTTATATTGAGGTGAGAAAAGAGCAATAAAGAAATATATACGTTATTTTAGCTAGTGCTCAGATTGCTCAGATTAGGAAAGAAAAATAAAGCAGGGTAACAGGATAGGGAGTGATGGGCTAAGGGGGGTTTTAGTTAGCAGGGTCAAAGGAAGTCCCTTTAATGAGGTGACATTTGGGCAGAGAAAGAAGGAAGTGAGCGAGAGAGCCATGTGGAATTCGAGGAACAGAATTCCAGGTGGAGTCTGTGGTGAATGCCAAGGCCCTGAGGCAGGAGCACACTCAGCTCAGTCAAGGAAGAGACAGTGGGCCTTGGGCTTCTACACTCACAGCATCCCATACTTGATTTAATATCCTGCTGCTACAGAAATCCTGAATGTGTTTTTGAACAAGGGGTCCTGCATTTTCATTTTGCACTGGGCTCTGAAAATTATGTAGCTGGTCATGGTGATAGGGGAGGGAGGCAGAGGAAGCCCTTGTTAAATTAATACAGCAGGAGGGCACTGGCTTGAGGTTGTCTCTATACTTTGAGTTCCTGTGTAAGGAACTGCAACATAACTTAGTACGTAAACAAACTGAAAACCTAGCTTGGGAGTATAACAAACAGTGGAGTCTCAGCCAATCACAGCCAGCCAACTGATCAGACCATGTCCACATAAAGCAATTGCAGTCCTGCAACCAAATAAAGCTGTTTTTGTACTTTACTTCCAGCTTCTGTCTATAAATACTCACTGCCCACTTTGTAGAGCAGAGCTGTCTAAACCTCTCCTGGTTCTGAGTGTTGCCCGATTCATGAATCCTTCTTTGCTCAAATAAACTCTGCTAAATTTAGTATGTTGAAAAATTTTCTGACAGCCCTGAACACAGCTCTGATAGCTGATTTGCATTTGTCACCTTAGGATTTTGTCTGTGTCTTGATGCTGGCACCTCTATCAGAAACCTAGGGATGAGTTTGGGCTTGTAGAAAACAATCTTCTAACAGTTTGTCTCCAAAGCTATGTCAGTGAACACAGGCCTGAAATACTAGGATTTGGATAGGAAAGGGGAAAAGTGTTCCCAAGCAATACTCAGTATGAGCAGAAGGTGAAGCAAATACCAGGAAGATGGAGATGGCACGTGGGGTGGAAATGGGGGGATTCTTGTCTTCCTTGCTCAGAAAGGGGTAGAGTGGAGAGGAAGGAGGAGGAGTGGACAAGGTTCTGTGGCTGCCACGGTGTGTGATCCATGATCAAGGGATGGCCCTGAAGCCAGGGTAGGCAGTGAACAGTAAGACTCAGAGCAAAGGGCCTCAGGAGAAAAAACATGGGTTTGGAGGATTTTATAGCCATGATTTAGAAATAGTCAGTTGTAAGAAAAAGGCACCAACCATGGAGAACCACAAGACAGCGTGCCCTAGGACACCGAAATGAATTGGTCTGTAGGATCCAGTATAGAGTTTCCACCTAAAAGTGGGGGAGCTCCACCAGCCATGGTGTTGCCAGCCCATAGGGAGATGGCAGACGCTGAGGGTGTGTTATACCAGAGGCTGGGCTGAGGAGGGGGCCGCCAGACTCCCTGATTCAGGATGAATCTCTCCAACTTCTACTCCAACTCCTACTTCCAAAGGATTCTGACTGGAAATGTTGATGGAGTCCACAGGACATTTTCTCCTTGGGGTTCCTTCAGTCTTTGGTATCTGCTTCAGTTTTACCTTGTATTTGAATAATCAGCCATGCATTCTTCTTTCCCAGTAGACTGGGAACATCTTGAGGGCAAAGGCTGTGTCTTGCTCATCACATGGTACAGGCAGGAAGAATCCACGGTGCTCATTTGGGAGAATAGAATCTGATCATGTAGGGAAAAGGCCTGCCTTCCGGATACCACAGAAAATGAGAATATCTTCCCAGTGGATTTCTAGAAATGGCATTCCTGACTTTTCTAGTGGAGAAAGAAAGAAGGACTAACATCCATCTTCTAGAGGAGGAGGGACTTAGTCACTAAGAGAGGTCAAAGGGTCTTCTCATTTTTTCTTTCCCTTCAGCTCCTGCATTTTGCACACATTTTGATGCGAGTATTTTTTGGCATTTTGATGTATCTTGGTGTGAAGCTTGGAAGATCTTTTCTTTAATAACAGGGATGTTTGAGTTAGAAATAAAGGAGACTTGCTATGTGATAACAGGTGAAAAGAACTGGGAAGGGCTCAGCTTGCATGAACTTGCAGTGTAAATGGGCCAGGCCAAAGGCATTTTTGGTAGTGAGATTGTGATCAGAAACCCTCACTTAGTGTTACAGACACAAGGCAGTGTCACCTCTGGATTATCTATTCCCAGAGGGCAGCTATTGTCTGCTCTTCTAACCAGTTTTACTTGCCTGATAGGGCTTTGCATACAAAGTATTTAGCCTTCAGTGTTGACTCTGTGCTTGACTATTTAGCCTCATGCTCAGGCCAGGAAGGTATTTGGAACCAGTGCCACCTTATTAAACATATTTCTGGATGAAGGTTCTTCTATTGCTTTCACTGTCTTCCCTCTGTTCAAACATCTCCAATGGACTGCATCCTTACTACCCAAATCATGGTTTAACGACCAGCAGCACAAGCATCATCTGGGAACTTGTTAGAAATGCAGAATCTGAGGCTCCATCTCAGACTTGCTGAAACAGAATCTGCATTTTAACAAGTTCCCTGGGTGCTTTGTATGCACATTGAAGTTGAAGGAGGTCTGCTTGGCATTATCAATTGAGAAAAGCACAACTTCTTGACTGACCCTATATTACTCATTACACCTCCAAATTAATATTCACTCCAGGGTATTATGGTCTACATCAGCTTGGTGCCCTTAAAAGCTGTCTCCTAATGTGTGTGCTCTGGCTTTTAGTTCCAGACTTCAGTCATATTTTTGTGTTTTTCTGAATACAAATATTTATCTAGTACTTTTTCTTCCATAACCTATTTCTTCCGAGATGCTGCCTTTATTTCCCCATATTTCATGTCCCACAGCCAATCCCTTGCCTTTTCTACTTCCACACCAAGTCTGAAATTCCAGAATTCTAGACCAGCTCAGAGCCCAGAGTCCTTCTTGCTGACTGGGAAAGAAGTTTGGACAACTTTCAGAACATGCCATGATCAGTCATTCACATTGCTGTATCTTTGCTCAGTTGGGGTCCCCTATGGAGTAGGGAACTAGCTGAAGTTCTAGCTGTAGCCACATCACTTGGCCTGAACTTCTTCCCAGAGACATCAAAGGTACCAAGGCCATACTACTCCCTCCTTCCTCTAAATTCCAAAAACATTTGTCTGCACCTATGATCCAGGCACTAAATCCTAGGAACCTTTGATTTGTGGTGGCAATACAATGGTTCATAACTAACTAAGGACCTATATAATGGTTTTATTTTTAAGATTTAATTTTGAAATAATTTTAGACTGACAGAAAAGTTGTAAAATTAATAAGGGAAGAGTTTCCATATACCTTTCACACAGCTTCCTCTGTTAACATCTTTCATAATGATGGTACAATGAATACAACCAGGAAATTAACTTTGGATCAATGCTATTAACTAAACTACAGACTTAATTACAATTTTACCATTTTTTGGCCAGGCATGGTGACTCACGCCTGTAATCCTAGCACTTTGGGAGCTGAGGTAGGTGGATCACTTGAGGACAGGAGTTTGAGACCAGCCTGGCCAAAATGGTGAAACCCTGTCTCTAGTAAAAATACAAAAAATTAGCCAGGTAGGATGGTGGTAATCCCAGCTACTCAGGAGGCTGAGGCAGGAGAATCACTTGAATCTGGGAGGCAGAGGTTGCAGTGAGCAGAGATTGCGCCACTGCACTCCAACCTGGGTTGCAGAGCAAGACTCCATCTCAAATTAAAAAAAAAGAGAGAGAGAGATTTCACCATTTTTCCACTAATGTTTGCTATGGTCTGAATGTTTGTGTCCTTCCAAATTCATATGTTAAAATCTAGCCCCCAAATTGATGGTATTAGGAGGGACCCCTTTTGGGAGGTGGTTAGATCATGAGGGTAGAGTCCTCATGAATGGGATTAGTGCGTTTATAAAAGAGACCCCAGGGAGCTGCCTTGCCCCTTCCACCAAGTGAGGACACAATGAAAAGGCACCATTCTATTCTGTGAACCAAAAAGTGAGTCCTCACCAGACACTGAATCTTCCAATGCCATGATCTTAGACTTCCCAGCCTCCAGAACTGTGAGAAATACATTTTTGTTGTTTATAAGCCACCTAGTGTATTTTGCTAGAGTAGCCCAAGGATTAAGGTGTGTTATTTTCCTCCTCCGGGATCCAATCCAAGATCCCACATTGATTTAACTGTCGTGTTTCTGTAGTTTCCCCCAATCTAGGAACATTTCTTTTGTCTTGTCTTGTCTCTCATATACTTCAGTGCTGGTCAGTTATTTTGCAGAATGTCTCTCAATCTGAGTTTGTCTGATGTTTTCTCAAGACTAGTTTGAGGTTTTGCATTTTGGGTAAACATAACACAGGAATAATGTTATGCCCTTCTCAGTGCATCATTGTATCAGGGAACATGATATCAACATATCTTATTACTGGTGATCTTAGCAACGATCACTTGGTTAAGGTGGTGCCTGTTGGGTTTCTCCACAATAAAGTTATTATTTTTCCCTTTGTGATTAATAAGTATCTTAGGGGAGCTATTTTGAGATTATGCAAATATCCTCTTCTCCTTAAATATTTGCACACTAATTTTAACACCCAGTGGTAGATCTACCTGCAAAAATTATTTCTGTGACATATATCCGGTGTATGTTAGTAAACGTTTAATTATGTGAAAAAAGTAAACCCTCATTAAGCCACTGCAGTAGGATTTCCTATTAATTGAGCCTTCTTTGAATGGTCTTTATAATGCAGTCCATTGTAACAGGATTTTAATCTAAATATAACGGCAAAATTAAATAAATAGAACACTGCTTCATTCATCCATCTCTCCAATCATCCATCCAGACATCCATCCACCCATTCATCCAATGCTTCTTTTCTTTGTAAAATAAAACTGAGGTGCCAATATTCATATTTCTCCCAGTTATGCCTAACCATGCTACCTACTCCCTACTGCTCTGTTTGAATTGTTATGTGAACTTGCTGTTATGGCCAAATAAGTCAGCCAAGATGGGAACATTAATTTCTTTGAGCAGATGGTTGTAAAGGTTGACCTGTAAAAAGAGGTGCCAATTTGTTTTGCTGTAGTGTGCTGTCACAGAAAAAGGACTCTGTTAGGGACATCTGTTGTTCTTGCTTGCCTGGCATCCCTCATCCCTTCTTTAGGTCACAGCACCTAAATTTCCTTTTCAGTATCTCACCTTTCATGTTCTTAGTCCATGCAGTTTGGATGAGATCATTCCACCTGCTGGCACCAGAGGTGGGCATGTGCCTAGGACAGAATCATTCATCCCCTACACCATAGTGATTGGTCAAGAAATTGGCATTTGGCTTTAGCTGACCAATCAGAGTTCCCAAAAGATTTTTGCTGGAATTGTCAAGTAAGGAACTCAGTTCTTCCTGAGAGTGGGTTCTAAGCCTGTAGCTTCCACTGCACATCTTTGCTACCATGTGGGGAAAGACAGTCTAAGAATGAAGCCAACGACAGAGGCAAACAGGAAAGTGGGAGCGAGGAAGAGGTGGTTATTCTTCATAACATCAACTGGTAATTGGCATCTAGCTTTTTCTGAAGCCAGATCCACCCCAGGACTTTTCCATTACACAAACCAATCAATTTCCTTTCATTGTCTCAGGCACTTTGAGTTGAGTTTCTGTTACCTGTAAGCCAGGGATCTCCAGTGGTCAGGCCACAGACCAGTACTGGTCCATGGAAAAATTGTCTTCCATGAAACCAGTCCCTGATGCTAAAAGTTTGGAGACTGCTGCTGTAAGCCAAAGTCCTGACAAATACAGATGCTTTCTGAACATCTGCTACCTAATTCTTCCATTAGAGATTCATTCCTTTGGCTCTAGAATAGCGTTTTCCACATTTTGTCCAGCAGAACACTTCTGTTAGATATCAACAGGTGCTCCTTGGTCAAATGAGGAGGCGGGTGCTCAGGGCTCTTCAGGATTTAAAGGTGAGCCAGACATGGCTCCTGCTCCTGCACTCAAGGAGCAGTGCATAACTTATTTACATATCTACAAAAAAAATCTAAAAGAAAAAGTTCTCACGTCATCAGCCTGACCCACACATAAAGCACTTTGGCTATAGAATCACAGTTAAGTGAGTGATAAATACCACCACGGGAGTATTTGGAGCATTGAAGATGTGAGGGACAGTATTTCCAGCAGAGGAAATGGCTGGGGCAAGGGTACAACATTGAGAAATTGCCACAAGCTCAACATGTATTTTGAAGTTCTGTAGGACATCCTCAGTGACTGAAGGGTTGAGTTTAGGTGTAAAAGGAAGATTTCGGGGGGCAAAAACCAAACAAGAACTAGAGAAAACTTTTGTTTGGAGCAGATTGTGGAGGTTCTGATTGGCAGTCTGAGTGATTTGATTGGCAGCAAGATCAGGTAACCCTGTGAGGAGGCCAATGCCATGGTCTGGTCAAACCTTACTGCAGGACTGGGAAGGACTGGATGGAAAAAGAAGGCTGGAGGTGGTTGGAATCCCAGCCTCCGAGAACATTCTGCAGAGAAACTTTGGCCATATTTGCTCAAGAATCTTCCTCGTGGTATCATTTGAAAGCCATACTTTTTATTTCATGCTAAACATTGTCAGAGGGAGCGGTGGCAGATTCATCCCGGAATGTGAGCCAACGCACCGGGCATGCACTTTAAATGGCATTCCAGACCTCGGGCTGGCAGGCTCCCTCAGATCCTCGCCCTGCACTGGTTCCTGCCTTACCCTGAGTTAGGATGTCAGGAGAGAGCGTCTGTTTTCTTACCTTCCCAGCAGAAAACGTCCAGAATGAGACACCAACCCTCCCTATTTCACCTCGTAGAGATGTCACTGCACCAGCGTCAGCCTCGGTGCTGTTCTGATGATGCCTTTTCTCTTCTTCTCTCCTGTCCTCCTTATGCCTGATCTCTGGGCACACTGTGTCAGCACTGCTATCGGTACACCCCAGTCCAAGTTACCGTTGTCACCCATGTGGATTCTCACTTGGGCCTCCTAGCTAGTCTCCATGCTTCTGCTTTTGCCCCTGTACAGCCTGTCCTCAACAAAGCAGCTAGAATAATCCTTTAAAAACACACCCAGATCCTGTCTCCCTTTTTCTTAACCTTCTGATGGCTTCCTGTCTGATTCAGAATGAAATCCTAAATTGCTACCACGGCCCAAAAGACTCTACGTGATCTTGGCTGCCTTTTCAGCTTTATTTCTTCCTGCTCCCCCATCGCTTTGGGCATCTGTGCTTACTTTTTTCCCCATCTCTATGGGACTGCTCTCTTCATGGCCCATAATGCACCTCTTCACAATAGAAGCTTGTGCCTGTCAGAATAGGCTAATATAGGCTGCAATAACAAACAACCTCCAAATCTCAGTGGCTTAAAATAACAAAGGTTTATTCCTCAATTACCACGTTGTGCTGTGCCTGTTGTGGGTTGGCGGAGGGGCTCTGTTTACCATCAGCACTTGAAGTAGACAGAACTGCCGCCATCTTGAATGTTGCCAGCTGCTGTCTCAGAGGCAAAGAAAGAGGCCTTGGAGGGTCTCATAATGTCCACTAAACACGAGGCTCAGAATGTCACATTTCACTGGTCACTTCTGCTCATGCTCTTTGGCCAGTCACTGGCCTCAGTCAACCACGAGGGAACTGAAACCTACGATCTTACTATGTGCCAGGAAGTGGACAGGATCTGTAATTGTGAAGTGAACTGCACTAATGATGACTACAACTGCACCATGGCAGGGTCAGCCAGGTGGAGTGAGGGTAGAGGATGGTGGAGAGTGAGGCTGAGGGAGGAGGGTTGGTCATCTCAGCTCAAGCTCAGGGGGAAATGAGAGCATGGTGGGACAGATGTGGAGATGGTTAATGGGTATGAAAAGTAGTTAGAAAGAATGAATAAGACCTAGTATTTGATAGCACAATAGGGTGATTATAGTCAATAATAATTTAATTGTACATTTAAAAATAACTGAAAGAGTATAATTGGAATGTTAGTAACACAAAGGATAAATGCTTGAGGGGATGGATACCCTATGATGTGATTATTACACATTGTGTGCCTGTATCAAAGAATCTCATGTACCTTATAAATATATACACTTACTATATACCCACAAAAGTTAAGAATTAAAAATTGTTAAAAAAAAGAAAGAAGAAATGTGAACATGGCTGTGTTTAACGCTCACTGGCCCAGTCTGATGTGCGATGTGTGAAAGAAATGATGTGTGAAAGAGAACTTGGTGGCCATTTGTTGAGTCCTTCTGGCCAAGTGTGCCTTTCCACAAATGGTGGGTTGGGAAGATTCCCCTGGCCAGAAAGAATTCTGATGTGTGTAATTATTCCGTTAGAGATTGATTTATTTGGCTCTAGAATAGCATTTTCCACATTTTGTCTAGCGGAACACTTCTGTTAGATGCCAACAGGTGCTCCTTGGTCAAATAAGATTGGGAGATGCTGGGTTAGACAAGATTAAACAGGGCTTCCCTCCACAGGCCTTCTCAGATCCTTGCTTCGTATGGAATGTGTGATGTCGTTGCTGCTCCGTGAGAAGGGACTGAAGTATGTGACATTTCTCCCATGTTTAAGATCAAGGAATCCCAGCCTACACGGATGCTTCCTAGGGTTCCACCGGGCGGCTTGGGAAACGCTTGCAGCTTGGGAAACAGCCTTGCAGTCCTACTGAGTCTCCTGTGGGAAGCAAATGTTCCTGGGAGGCGAGTCTGTAGGAGAATGAGATCAGTGCAGACAAGGCCTTGAAAGCGTGGGCTCGAGAGGGGCTGCAGAGGCAGTGGGGCTGAAAGGGAGGGGTGGGTGTGAAGATCCAAAGTGATCCTTTTCCCAAGGAGCCTGGAGCCTGGCAGAGCAGAGCTCCCTGCTCCCCCATCTCACGGCTGCCTTTCTCCACGAGAGGCCTCTCTCCCCTCTCATTCCTCCCAGTGAAGCTTAGCCACCCTGCCATCCAGAGCTCTGTCCTCTCCCCATCTCCACCTTCCCAAGCCAACAGCACCCCAGGCTGTGTCTGGGTGTCGCGGCTGAGCTCTCAGTGTCCCTTCAGCCTGGAATGCCCTCCCCTCCCTCAAGCCCTCTCTGGGAAATTCCTACTCATCCTTTAATAGTTTAGGCAGCCACTTCCAGGAGGCGGTCCCTGATAGCATCACCCCGCCCCGACCTCCCCACCCGCCTCCCCTGCTCCCCAGGGTCAGCAGGATTCCTTTTCCCTCCCGGGAGCTCCATGACACCCTTCACTGCACGTCTTCATTGCTACCCCTCCCCACGTTCTCATGCTCCATTTCTGTCTCTGTAATCTGGGAGCCCCTTGCAGCATTGTCTCTGTATCTTTACATTCTACCCTGGCAGGAGATAGCTGCTCAGTAATTGATTGAATGAATGAGACCTAGGCCCGGAGCAGGTGAGCAGGGAGTGGGTTAAAATCCCCTACATGTACCACTTTAAAGAGTTTCCCAAGTTAAAGCAATCGATTCCACATGTTCCAAAACCTCATCCTTTTTTGCCATTGCTCAGCTCTATGGTTCTCTGGTTTCCTGGAGGCTGAAGTCTTCTCTCCACCCTTCTCACGGTCTGCCCATCCCGTCCACCTTCCATCTGACCTGCTCTTCTCTCTGTTGCCATGCCCTTGGGCCACTGATTCATATTGTCGCTTCTCAGAAATCATGAATGAGCATTGGAATATCAATGGCATGGCCTTAAGTTTATACTTCCCTAAGTAGAAAGTAAATGCAAATATCTTGAGAAAACAATCTAACTTGAAGAATGGAAAGAAGGGTTGTTTTTCCATCTCACTCAGTCGCCCAGGCTGGAGTGCAGTGTCACTATCTCGGCTCACTGCAACCTCCGCCTCCTGGGTTCAAGCAATTCTTGTGCCTCAGCCTCCCGAGTGGCTGGGACTACAGGCGTGCGCCACTATGCCTGGCTAATTTTTGTATTTTTAGTAGAGATGAAGTTTCACAATGTTGGCCAGGCTGGTCTTGAACTCCTGACCTCAGGTGATCCATCTGCCTCAGCCTCCCAAAGTGCTGGGATTTTTTTTTTTTTTTTTTTTTAAGGACAAGGTTGGCTTTAATAATTCATGAGAAAGAGAAAACTAGAAGGAAACTGGAAGCAGAGGACACAGAAAATTTGCTGTTAGCAGTGCACCCAAGGCTGCATGATGACTCTTCATGGGCTCTGGGCATTTTTGCCTCTGTAAGCCCCTTCTCCATTAAAATACACAACTGCATTGCTATAGGCAAGTACAATCTAAGCTGGGTTATTATATATGCATTATTGTTATATTTATTTTTCTTTTGATTTTAAAAATGTTTAAAAAGTGTTTGGGCCCCTAGGCACTGCGTTTGCTGTGTCTAATAGCTTAGTCCACTCTGAGCCCACCACCCTGCCCTTTTGACACTTTGGGTCACACTGTTCCTCCTGCTTGGAGTGTCTGTCGTCCATCCCAGCATGTGTTGACCTGGCCCACGTGACAGATTCCTACTCACATGCAAGGTCCAGCTCCAATGTAACTTTCGCCAAATTTAGCAAATTAAAATACAGCATGCCCACTTGGATTTGAACTTCAGACAAATTACAAATATGTGTTATTTGTTATAACAAGCATGAGTATGTTCCACATGTCGCATATGTCTTACATGTTGCATGAGACATGCTTGTACTAAGAAATTGTGCGTGCTTATCTGAAATTCAGATTTAACTAGGTGTCCTGTATTTTCTCTGGCAACACTAATCTGTAGCTGTTTCTGACTCATTTTCCTTCCGGCTCTTTATCTCACCTGCGGCTCTCTCTGAGGCATTCTAGCGCTCTCTCCACACCTCTCCCTGCACGTCTCGCTTTCGGGGTATCACGGACTCCTTCCCGCAGCTGCAGTCCCATCTTCATCCCACTCACTGCCGTGGCCAGGGACGTGACAGTGTATTCCTTGTCTTATATGAGTAAATATGAGTAAATGTGTGCTTGCCCTTCGTTTCCCCAACTGTCTGTTTTCAGGGATGACTTGGCAGCATTTGGTTTTAATTTCATTCAGGATGTTGTGAGGCTGAGACTAAAGATGAGTTAACTATTGCCTGGGATTCCAGCAGCGCTTCTGTTAACAAACGTGTGTCCCAAGAAGACCCTTGGGGCTTTTTCATTACCTGATGGAAAAAAGCCAGAGACCCTCGGCTAAAACCCACGCCCCCTCCTTGGGTGGACTATGAGTGGAGGCAACAGGCTTCCCCCTCCCAAGGGATTCCGGTGTCAGATAGTACATCGGCCGTGGCCAAAGTAGGATCTTGTGTTCGAAGGGAAGGTCTTTGTTTTTGAGACATAGGTTCAGGAAATTCTGATTTTCCACCTCTATCTCGGGAGTGGATTGATTCTTTTAAAAGTTCACTTTAACCTACTTCACTCCACACTCACGGTCCCCCAGAGTGCCTCCTTAACACAGCAGAAAGTTGGCCTGAGATGATCTCATGGGCACAAGCCACATAAGGCAGTCGGGACCAGTATCCAGGCTCCTCATCCAGTGCTCTTCCACCCTTCTCTGCAGCGCGGATTTCAGAGCTGGAGGCCAACGAGCGTGGCCTTCCCTCTGGGGACCGCAGTGAGGGATGGCGCACACTCAGGGCTGCAGACCAGCAAAGCACCAGCCCAAGAAGGATGGGGGAGCACCGTGCAGGCGCCCCCAGGCTGCTGGGGACTTCCCAGCTCTCAGCACATTCTCCTTTTCTTGGTTGAAGGAAGTTTCTAAAGTTGACCACTGGTTAATCATTTTGTTATTCATGCTGAGCAAGAAACCAGGGTCCAAATACCGTGTGTGTGTGTGTGTGTGTGTGTGTGTGTGTGTGTTTGGGGAGGGGTGTCCTCCGTGTGTGTGTGTTTGGGGAGGGGTGCCCTCCCAGTAGGGAGCTGCCCAGTAGTTTCTGCCTCTTATTAATCTCTAGTCCAGCTCGTGACTCACCATGAAGCTCACAGGAACAGGCAAGATGGCCCAAAATAGTTTCCAAGGTGGTCACCAGGTGTGATGAGAAAGAAGACAAAACAATGAACCCATGGATCCATGGTCAGGTCTGCATGGGGAATTCTGCACACGACACCCCCTCCGGACTGTGAAACAATCATTGGCCCAGTAAAGGCTCTGATAAGCTCTACAATTATATTTTAAACCTTAAAGCATGGGTTGATGCTATTTAACTCAATATTTTCCAAAGTTATTTGATCAGAGAACCATCCTGTCCTCCTCCCCCTCCTTTTTTTTTTTTTTTTTTTTTTTTTAAATTTGAGGAGCATCTCACTGGGTAAGTAATCCCGGACACACCTTGGGAAAATAGCTCTAAAAAGGGAGAGGAGGTAAGCAGGAGTTTTATCATCTTATGTTCCCGCTCCAAGTCACTGACTTTGGACTGGAATTTTGGCTTGGAGAAAACGCAGCTGGCCTCAGCACCGCCCTAGAGCCTCTTCCAGCCAGTCCTGGCAGAAGGACTCTGAATGCCTGAACCCACAAGTTGGTACCCATGACTCCACCAAGTCTCCACGCAGGGACGGCGTGCATCGGGAAGAGAGGGCATGTCAGGCAAAGGCTAGTGCAGCACAAATGCCATCTATGGGGCAGCCCAGGCTGGGGCTATGCAGAAGAGCCACAGAGCACCATGCAAGGCCGCCTTTTGATAGTCACAAGGCAGTCTGTGACGTGACTCGGTTTCATACAAGCTGCTTCCTCTGCCTGGGATGCTCCTGATCTGTTGGCACTGTTTCTTAACTTTGGTCTTAACGTCATTTCTAATTGAAGCAAACTCCCTTGTTAGTGTCTATATTATAGGATCCTGTTTGTATTCCTTTAGCGTTTCTCAACACATGGATCACTACATATTTTACTTTTTTGAATGTTGTCTGTCTCCCTGCAAATAAAATAACTCCAGGAGGGCAGAGGTTTTTGCTTTGGTCACCATTAGAGCCCTGGTGCCAGGAACAGTCCTGGCACAGTGTAGGCACACCACAAGGGTTTGTTGAATGAATAAGAAACAATTTTGCAAGTTTTTTTCCCTCCTGAGTGGTGATTGGTTGCTGGGAGTTGATAGGCAAGGCCACTGACCATCCAGTAGGCTGTGTGGTAAGAAGGGGGTGAGTCCTAATAAATACTTGTGGATGGCTGCCTGGCCCAGTGCATGCAAGGAAGTACAGAAGTACAGAGAGCAATAGAAATGAGTTTTTATTTGTAAAAAGTTACAAAATGATATTGTACAAAAATAAAGTCTGTAGAGAACTTTGGTTGTATAACACAAACGACTGAGACAGATCAGAGAAGTCAGAACTTCCAAACAAGTGCACTCCTTACTGTATCAGATGGTGATCACAATGATAAAGAAAAATCACAAACTTTACCCTTTTGTGGATTTGGTGGAGCAACTTGCTTCCATTAAAACCTGCTGGTGGTGTGTAGGTGATGCCGGGAACGAGCTATCAACACCCATTGGATCCTACAGCTTTTTTGGGCAGGGACTCTCCATGGGGAGCTGTTGGGGGGGTCACTGAGGTTGAAGCCTGGGAACAGTGGCCATCGCACCTGCCAGGGTTCTCCGAATGGGACAGATGCCCCTGGGGCCACATCCAAATTGTGCTCCACGAATGACTGGATGGCTGGGGTTTGTCACTGTTTTGAGCAGTCTGAATTCTCAGCAAGATCCCAAGACAGCGTGAGAGGGAAGGCCTTTCCTCCATTTCCCAGGTGGGCAAGGAGAGCAGAAAGGACAGAGAAGGGCAGAACCATGAAGAATTTGGGTATTTTGGGGGAAGGGGGTCGGACGTCTGGTAACTGCTGCTTCTTGTTACTTTGTAAAACTGACATGATTACCTGATGGAGGCCAGTATTTCATTTAATTGCTAAATCTGTCATAGTTTTATGACTAATAGCCACTAAGGTAGTAATAGATTATCTCCTTGATGAAAATCCCTTTTATGAAATGTGTAACAAGCTGTAATACAGGGCCTAGTGTGTCATACATGTGTTGACTGCCTGATAAATTCACAATCTAGGGCATGGAGGAGGTGGCTGTTCCCACCCTATGCTTCCTTCTGCTCCAACCTCTTTTTTTTTTTTTTTTTTTTTTTTTTTAGACAGGGTACTGCATTGTCACTTAGGCTGGAGTGCAGTGGCATGATCACAGCTCACCACAGCCTCAACCTTCTGGACTCAACTGATCCTCCTTCAGCCTCCTGAGTAGCTGGGGCCACAGGTGTGCACCATTACGCCTGCCTAATTTTTAAAGTTTCTGTAGAGACAGGGTCTCCCTATGTTGCCCAAGCTGGTCTCAAACTCCTGGGTTCAAGAGATCCTCCCACCTTGGCTTTCCAAATTGTTGGGATTATGGCTGTGAGCCGCTGCACTGGCCCCGACCGCCTTCATTTAAAGGCAGCACACTCTTAAGTATGAGGCTCCGTGTTTGTGGCTGTGGCTGGCCCAAATATGGCTTCCTCAGCACCCTTCTCAGCCATCTGCTCCCCAGGGAGCTGTCAGGTGTTTGGGTATATAGGAGCAGCAGCTGTTGACCCCCGGTGACAGCCCAGGGGTTGTATAGGACCTGGCAGACCCTACCTCTGGAAGGTCCCTGTGTCTCCTGGGCTGCACTGGGCAGCCAGCATATTCTCGGGAGGGCGGTGGGTGGGAAGGGATGGAGGGAGTCGGTAAAACGGTAGCTACCTGACAGCATTGTTGACATTACTTTTAGGTCAGCATTAAATCCAGGACTACCTACTAAAAGGAACTGAACCTTTTCTACCTATGGTTATGCATAGTACAGATAGGTATACGTGGAGGGGACTAAGAGCTTAAATACAACAGGAAGTGGAGCCCACGACGTTTCTGTTCAGCAATGGAGCAAGGAAGAAATAAAGTCAAGTGCCAGTGGTCTCTGCACGCTGCTCCAGGAAAGGGGGCTTGCCTGAGATGCTCCACAAATAAAAACTGGGAAAAATGCTGAAATCTGGGGGAAATTAATGAGAAATTTTCTTAAAAAGGTAAAGTAAGTGATTTTTGCCTAGCAAAAAACTTTTTAATACTTTGAAAAGCATGGACCCTTGTTCCCAATTCAAATTTCCTTTTGTCAGCTTTCTTTGCATTTTGCGAGCACATATACTTTGGCACCTTTGAAAAGAAACTTTAATAAATAAGGGAAAAAAGAGAAACTCATTAGTGAACGGTAATAAATAACAATAACTTAAATCTCAATAAATATCTTCTCTATATTTCTGTATCTGAAACAGATGCATTGCATCGAGTAGCTTCGCTGGTCACTGGTGACCATGCATCAATGGAGCTGGGTATGTAACATCTGTCTCTCTGTAAACCAACAGGCCCGAGGGGCTCTCCCTGCCCGGGGGCAGTTCGGGGCCTTCCCCGATTCTCTCCTACAAGAATGCTGGTGACAACCACAACTCGTTTCTTGTTTTCAAGGACATAAAGGCAATACCTTCAGGTTTGTGTTTGATCATGAGCACAGCCTTTTTGGTTCCTAGCCAACTTCTTCCCACCCCACACACCGTGATGGAAATCAATCACCAACCGTTGGCAAAAATGCTGGTTGTAGTAAACCTCGGGCCTCAACTTTCAAATGCAAAGGTGATTATCTCTTGTATCTTTGCTTTTCTTTTCCCTCTCCTTTCCAGGGTATGTCTCCACTGAGTGACAGAAAAATAAACCTCTTACTTTCAGCAGTAAAACGTAATGACAAGGAACAACACCAGGATCTCTGTTTCCCTGGTGTCTTCGGACACATGAAAACAAATCACAGGAGATACACTGGTTTGGTTCAAGTGCATCCGCAACCATGCCGGTAATCAGTGATGGTGGACTGTATCAGCTGAAATGGTGGCAACAGCCAACCAGGAACATCAGCCCTGAGCTTCTAGTGACATCGGCTGCCATCCTGGAGAATCCAGAGGGCTGTTTTCTCTCTCTCCTGTCCAGTTGTCTGTAGCTGGATCTCCCTCTACCAGGCTCCCATGATGGCTGCCTTCCTCCTCCTCCTCCTCCTCTTCTTCTTCTTCCTCCTCCTCCTCCTCTTCTTCTTCTTCCTCCTCCTCCTCCGCCTCCTTGGTCCTCATCTTCCATTCTGGGCAAACATTTCCTGGGAACCTTGGTCCCTTTCTTTGCACTGTAGCAGGAATGCAATACACAGCAGTCTCTGGAGCCGGAGTCAGATACATCCACACCTTTTAGCGGAATGCTTTCTTAGAATATGGTAAACCAGGTTATCATCTAAAAATGACAGGTCATCATCAAAGGCGATGGGTCTGCAACATGCCTGCCCTACTTTGTCAGTCACCAGCCTTCTATTTCTGGATAAGTTTTTCAATATTTTGTCGTACGTTGTCTCAGCTGCATCGCAAGAGCCGCTGCAGTACCTAAAAATCAGTTCCTCCTTGGTTTCATAGCCCAGACCCAAGTCAGTGACATTTAAATGTATTGCAGTTAAGACACAACCCCGGTTTTTGCCCCTCTGGCTTCTCCGACCTTTTCCTCTGGAATTCTCTGGGTTGGCAGCTGCAGCCTGCCGATTCCGCTCTCTTCTAGGAAACACTGCCATTTGTTTATCTGGTGACCTTTTCAGTCTTTTAATGGTGGCTTGAATAAAATCCATGACATCATCAAACTGATCAGGATAATCCTCTGGCATATTTGCTGTTCAAAAAGAAAAGAGAAAATGGCACATGAGACAAAATGATCATTTCAAGCCATCTTCAAGATCAAAGTGCCCCCCTAAAGTCAGCAAAAATTGGACCCACAGCAAAACTATCAGCCGGTTAAGCTATGGGACCACTGTAATCCCCAAGAACAGAGGCAAAAATGCACAGAAGAAAGATGATTTAGTTGGAAGAGGAGACTAATGTGGTGGTGACATACTTTCTCGAAGAAAACAAATCCTTAGAAGCGTAGTTTTCATTTGAATAACATCCACCATTTTTAACTAGTCCATGCAGAGCTTGCTGTGAGCTGGCCAATCTTCTAGGGGCATTTTTCCTGCCTAGTCACACAACCTAGAGTAGGGGTTCTCACATGTGAGTATGCAGGAAAATGCCCTGGATATTGACTACCATGCAGATTCTTGGCCCTACCCTTGGAGACGATGAGTCATTTGGTCTGGGGAGGGGCCAAGGAATCTGCATTTCTAACAAGCCCCAAGGAATTCTAATGTAAAAGATCCACGCACCAAAGATCCACGCACTAAACTTTGAGAGACACCGTCTTAGAGGGTGAAAAAACTGAGGTCTTCCAATATGGCTACCTTTATCTGGAATACTGAGTGCTCGTCCCTGAAACTTGCTTTGATTCTGTGTGGCTGAGTGGGACAAGAGCCATTCTGACAGAACAAATGAAGAGCTCAGGAATGCAACTGTAGTTTAAAACTTCCTTGAAAACCATTAAGGAACAGGAAAACAGTTTATATTTTACTAACAAAGAGACTAATTTACCGCTTCCTTTGAACAGCATGACTTTAACAAAAAAGTCCAGTGATAGAGTAAAATGGCATTTATGTATCATAGCAATAAATGAAATGAGATGCTGTTCGTGCATAGAAGCAGCCCTGCCCCCAAGAGTCAGGTCCAGCCTCAGCTGCAGGCTGTCACATGGCTCCCACTGTCTGGCTGCAAGCAGGACAAGAGGCTTATTAGGGAAATCACATGGAGGAAGGATGCGGGGACACTACGATGTCTGAGACCTTTGGTGAAAGTATAAATCAGCAGTCTCTTGGTGCTTTCTGCCGGATTTCAGCGTTTGCTTTGGCGGATCAAGTAAGCAGAGAAAAGTAACTAATGGAACAATGTAATAAATTTCTAAATGGGGGAAAAACAATTCAAACACCTGTTTCTTAGGTATTAGGCCTCTTATGTCCCCCTCACCTCATTTTTCAGGTCATTTAGTATGTTTAGGGTTATAAGTGGCTTAGAGAAATAAACCACAGAAGAGTTGTCAGCAAGAGTAAATGTTTTTTGCCAAGATTGTGTTAAAGCATAGAAAGATTACATTATGTCTAACCCATGTCAAATTGTTTTGTCATAAACCTAATCTATTTAATTGTTAAAATATATCAGGTATCCCTTCCTGTAGAACAAAATCTAGCAAAAGCAACTTAACCATGTGTGTGTAGTGTGTGTGTGTGTGTGTGTGTAATATATAAAACATATGATATATAATAATGAAAAGACTGGTGATATTGGAATCCTTAGAATGCCTAGCTGCTATCTGAAATTTAGCATTGGCTGGATCAGCTGCACGGAAGTCACAAAGCTGTTTCCACACTGGCTGAAGCCCTGTTGCCTCTTGCCTGGATAACCGCAGTGGCCCCTGAACGGGGCTCCCTCATTCTACCCTTACCCACCTTCGATCTATTTTCTACTCAGCACCCAGAGGGATACTTTAAACGCAGAACATAACCTCTTCTGCTCAAAACCTTCCAATGGCTCTCCGTTACTCTTGGAGAAAAAGCCCAAATCCACACTGGCCCTAAAGGCCCTGCCTGACCTGGCTGCCCCTCTCCTCCAGCCTTTATTACCTCTGACCTCCTCTGTTGTCTCTCCTCTTATTCCCTCCCATCTAGCTACCCTGGCTTCCTTACCATTCCTCAAACATGGGGCTTAGTGTCAGTACCACTGACCTTTTCGGCTGGGTCATTCTTCATTGTGGGAGGCTGTCCTGTGCACTGTAGGATGTTTGGCAGCATCCCTGGCTTCCACCCAGGAGAGGCCTGATATGGTATGGCTGTGTCCCCACCCAAATATCATCTTGAATTTTAGCTCCCACAATCCCCACATGTTGTGGGAGGGGGCCCAGTGAGAGGTAATTGAATCCCGGGTGCAGGTTTTTCCTGTGCTATTCTGGTAATAGTGAATAAGTCTCATGAGATCTGATGGTTTTATAAAGCGCAGTTCCCCTGCCTGCCCGTGCCCTCTTGCCTGCCACCATGTAAGATGTGACTTTGCTCCTCTTTTGCCTTCTGCCATGATTGTGAGGCCTCTCCAGACATGTGGAACTGTGAGTCCATGAAACTTCTTTCCTTTATAAATTACCCAGTCTCAGGTATTTCTTCATAGCAGTAAGAAAATGGACTAATACAAGGCCCATAGCATCCCCCATCCTAGTCATGACAGATCAAGGTATCTCTGGATATTGCAAATGTCCCCTAGGGCAACATCATCCCTCGAGAACTATAGCTTAAACAGTCAGGAACTCAGGGCCTTTGTGCTGGCTGTCCCCTCTCTGCCTGGACCCTTGGCCTATAGAGCAATTTGCATTTTACGTGCAATATAGGTAGGCAAAAAATACCAGATTAAATGTCTCCCACCCTGTGGCTACTCCCACATCTCCTTCAAGTCTCTGCTCAAATGTCACCATCCGAAAGTCCCACCTGACCTCCCTACTTAAAACAAGATTCCTCCCCAACCCCTAATCCAGATACCCCTGCCCTGCACCTCCCCCTCCACCATAATTCTTGCTACATTCTAACACATCATCTAACTGATTCCTTCGGGTTGTTATTTATAATCTGTCTTCTCTAAAAGAATGTCAACTCCAAGAGGCAGGAACTCTGTTCTCCTTGTTCACTGATGGATCTCCAAGTGCTTGAGTAGGCTGTGGAGGCCTACGGTAACTGCTGGCTGAATGAGTCGGGTCATTTTACTAGGGTGAAAGAGAGTTCTTAATTTTTCAAGGGGACACTGGGACTTCAGCTGAAAACTGCATCATTATGAAATGAAATGCTCCAAAATAAACAGCCCACATTACTCAGGAAAGCCACTCTGCCCTGAGTGGCACAGTCATTGCCCACCAGAGAGCTGAAGAACTGTCTCCAAACCGCCTTTCCTCCTCGGCTTTCTGCAGCTTTGCAGCAGCAGCATTAACTCTCAGCACCCACTTCCCCTGGGTCTCCCAAAGCTCTCTGCTCCCTAAGTAATACTTTCTTAAGGGGGCCTGGGAGAGCGCTCTTTTCTTTTTTTCTTTTTTCTTTCTTTCTTTTTTTTTTTGTTTTGAGACGGAGTTTCACTCTTGTCCCCCAGGCTGGAGTGCAATGGCATGGTCTCAGCTCACTGCAACCTCCAATTTCCGGGTTCAAGTGATTCTCCTGCCTCAGCCTCCCGAGTACCTGCAATTACAGGTGCCTGCCACCACGCCCGGCTAATTTTTGTATTTTTAGTAGAGATGGGATTTCACCATGTTGGCCAGGCTAGTCTTGAACTCCGATCTCAGGTGATCCGTCCGCCTCAGCCTCCCAAAGTGCTGGGATTACAGGAGTGAGCCACTGTGCCCGGCCAAGAGTGCTCTTAATTTGTCCTTTCCTTTGTACTGCTTTCTCACTGAACTTCCTTTAGGAAGTTTTCTTTCAAAACAAAACAAAACAACAACTTTAAATCACTTTGATTGACAGAAACAATTGACTTAAAAAAAGAGCTGCGTTAGCTATTGGTGATTTCTTTCAATAATAAGCTGTTAAAGAGGAAATAAATACAGATGTGCCCAGTTTCAAAAAAAAATGCTTGTATATAAATCGGAACTTATAAAACAGATATATTAGGAGTGATTAATCAAAATACAGAAGAGTCTTCAAATTAAAAAAAAGAGACTGTTTTACAAAAGGATGCACATCATAGGCTCTGTTCAAGAATTCTAAATAGGTCATTAATTTAGGAACCTGGGCATATAGAAAGTTAAGTTCAATTAACAATCAACTGAAGATTAATCAGAAATGAGGGTAAAACATTACTAAAATTTTAATATAAGCTAATAGGAAAATATTAGAGTCACAGAAGTTTAAATTATGCTGGTTTAGACACTCATTAATCTATATGTTACATAATTTTTTATTACTAGAATTATAATAATAAGGATTTGAATCAGCACTTACAGTGTTCTTTTTTAGCCCTTGATACTTGGAAGATCTTGAAAAACATTTTTCTTCCCTTTTTAAGACATTTTGACTGCATGGCTTTGTCACAGGCTTTGTTTGCCAGGTAAAATACAGAAAGCCTGGCTGTATTTGAATTTCAGGTAAATAGTGAATACACGTCACAGCAAATTTGTCCAAACCCATGGCATGTATAGCACCAAGAGTGAACCCCAATGTCAACTGTGGACTTTGAGTGATGATGATTGTCAATGTAGGTTCATCAACTCTAATAAATGTAACATTCTGGTGGGAGATGTTGACAGTGGAGGAGGCTATGCATGTGTAGGGGTAGGGAGTATATGGGAACTCTCTGCCTCCCTTTCAATTTTGCTGTGAACCTAAAACTGCTCTAAAAAATTAAGCCTATTATTTATTTATTTTTTAAAAAAAGGCTTCCTGGCATGTGGCTTATGAAAATTCCTTCCTTTGATGGAAAATCTCCTTCACACTTTGTTGCTAATGTGGAAATATTATTTAAGCCCAAAGTTCAGGCCATATGCAACTCTTACTAAGCTGAAGGTTTTTTTTTCCTTTGTCGTCATGAAAAATAGAAGAACCAACATATATTTTTGCTGAAAAATTTACATGGATATGAATTCTGGAAGCCAGGAAAGGGCAACATTGTATTTTTCAAACCACAGGGCAAATAGGCCTGCATGTTCCGACTAAATGAGTTCATTCTTAGAGCCAGCCTCAATTTATCGATGCGAGGCACTTGGGGGCATTAGGAGCCATACTCCTCTGCAGAGGGTGCTGGGCAGCCTCACTAAGCCTGTCTTTAATTCTTCTGCAGAGGCCTCTCACCCAGCCAAGACAAGAAACTCCTGGTGTTGAGCTGAGATGCCCACAGCTGCCTCCATTTTCCAGGAATTCACTGAGCTGAGGGAAAAGAAGAGGGGTCTGGGTTTGGATTCGTTACCTAAATTAAGACTTACTGGTGCATCTCTGTCTTCATCCTATAAAAGGCTTGGCAGAATGTCAGATATGCAAATTACCCTCATTTATTAACTTTAATAGTGAAATACTTGCAAACCACAAAAGAGGAGCATCATTAAAAAAAAAAATAGGTCATGTATTTGCTCATTTCCCAGACCTGCTTGGAAGATCTATCTTGGAAAACATGTCCATCTAAAAGATAAAGTTTTCGGAAATCCAAAATGCTCAAATGCACTTAAGCTGTCCTTCAGAGTGCAACCAAATATTTTGGTGTTATTCTACTTAAAATATTTTAACTTTGATATGTTCTTTGTATAAATAGTGTTACTTAAACAAATGAAACCTTGTACTGGGGCATAACTCTGGGAACAAACAGTTCACTGCAAAGACTTTGCTGCCCTCGATTATAGGGAAAAAAATAGTAATGTCATCTCAGGAACAAAGGACTGAGATAGTGACTATTTTGTAAAGTCAACTGAGTTTTAATAGGAACAATGGTGAGGGCTCCAAGTCCTCCCTGTAATAGCTGAACTCAAAATTACATAAGCCAAAACATTATATTGGTTAAGCTGGCAATAGTGGACAAAGTCTTTCCTAAAATGCCAGATTTGTCTAAAAACAGTAGAGGTTAACTATATTTTAATCAAAGGGTCGTTTTTATACTTGTAGCTGGTTGTCCCCTCCTCAGCCTGGCAAGGCAGGGATTCTAAGCTGACTTTCATTCTAAGTCATCCTAAGTCCCCAACCTGTGGGCCTGAGAGGGAGGTGGCACAAAGTTGTCTATGAGGGACAAAGTGGTGAGGACACAACTCCTTATCCAGAAGGCGGAGGGAAGGTCTTTGAGGCTCAGAGGGACCCAGGAGAGAGGGGGCCTGACCTCAGTACCCGTAGTGGTCCTGTTCAGGAGACGTCTTCCAGGCCAGGCTTGAGATCTGCATGAGCCAGGCTTGGCTGATGCAGGGGCCCCAGAGAGAAGGCTCAGGGGTTTCTTGCTGTGGTGAGAACAGCCTTGCTACTTCACTAGAAAGTGTCCAGCTTCTGTGCCTGGAAGGGTGAGGGCTAATGGGACTCATAGGGGTGAGCTGCTGCCTGAGCCAAGGCCACACAAGTGAGAGATACATCAGGAACCAGTGCCCAGATGATGGGGCTCAGTTTTGGGATGGGGCAGGATGCTGAGGATGAGGCCGAGGTGCGGTGCCATCCATCCTGACATGTAGAGCTTCCAATGAAAGGCTGTCTTCAGACAGGAGGAAAAGGGAAAACCCCCTCATGGTGGGAGACATTTAATCTGGTATTCTTTGCCTACCTATATTGCAGGTAAAATGCAAATTACTCTATAGGCCAAGTATCTGAAAAATATAGAGATCTCTCTCTATCTATAAACACATACATATACACATGCATGCATACATATGTGTCTACACACAGAGACACACACATACATACTTATACGAAAAGAAAAGGTCAACTTAAAATTGATACAACTTCTCAAGAAGAGTCCCAACGAATGCCATTGTTTTGGAATAAGTTAACTTTATCTTTCTATATGATACAAACATGATTTTCTTCCACTAATATTGGAATATCATTACAAGAACTACATGGCTGAGTTTAACTTGTAAAACTTCTTGCATTACAAAATTTCATCAGGCTATAACTTAGATAAGAGCTTCCTCGAAGCACTTGAAAAACATTACCAGTATAAAGGTGGAATACTGCCTACTTTCACACAATGTTAACTTTAAACCTGACAACCTCCCTTCAAGGATAAATTGAATACTATCTCCATTTTACAGCTCGGGAAGCTGAGACTCAGAGAAGACAAATATTTGGTGAAGTCCATAGGACTAATAAATGTGGACTTGGTGGTTCAGTTTCAAAGCTCAGACTTGTTGTCTTTTTGTTTTAAAGTAAAAACTCTACTACCACTGAGCGCTTCAAGTCTTGTGGCAGATGGGAATTTACTCTGAGACAAAAGCAAGACATGCTGGTTTCACCTGTACACGTTTACCAAAGTCAGCACAGGAGGTGAGAAACATACATTCTGTTGAAAAATTCAGTATGAACTCAGGTACGCTAAGTAGACCCTAAAGTTAGGCTGCCATGGGCCACAGAATACAGTAAATTGTCTCCAAAAATGGAAAAGCCATGCTACTCAGGGGCGTCTCTCCTGTGTCCTGGTTCTGGCATATCATGCTAAGACAGCTCTGGCGATTTCCCAGTTAAAACCGGAAAAGCCGCAGCCAGCACGGCAGCAGATCCAGACAGAGAGGCCCCATCTCCGGAAGCTCCTCCAACTCACGCTGGCACCAAATGACCAGGCTCTTGCTGCAGAGTTGGAGACAAGAGAGGCCCGGATTCCAGTCTTGGGTCAGTCCCTGACCAGCCGCGTGACCTTGGAAGTAGTCACTTAACCCTTCGGAGGTCAACTCAGTGCTCTCCGGGGCCCTTTCCAGCTCCAAAATGCTGAAGTGTGGAGAGTTTAAGTCTTGGCTGGAACGTGTGGCCAGACACGGGATTTTCATTCACCTCTGCCAGGGAGTAGACCACCTCTGGCTGACGCCCCAGCAGCATTCAGCTCAGCCAGTACCATCGGGGCCCCACAAAACCCCACAGGAGGTATTTTAGAACTCCGCATTGCTCGACCTCTTCAGTTTACCTCTTGGCTCAATGTCTCGGCTACATTTGAAATGATCGTCATCAATCTTCTCTTAAATCATCAAGTCATCTTCCTGGGCCCTATTTAAGAGAGGTAAAAGATGTGTAGAAAGGACCCTGTATCTGCATCTGAAAGCATCCAGATTCTACTGTAAGGCATTCTTGAATGTCAGTTTCCATCTGTAAAAATAGAGATGGGCCCCATGGCCCCTGAGAGGACACACTACAGCCTCACGCTACAATTCCTTCAGTCTCCATCACCCAAAAGTCACTCAATTTACCATTTTCTTCGAATCTCAATTTTATTCATTTCTGTTTTTGCTGCTTCACGTATGCTTAGGTCATACCCAGCTTATGATTCCAACGTTAGAATTGCCCACTGCAAGTGGTACAAAATGGATCGGGAGAGCCAAGCAGCTTGTCCTTGAAGTCGATCTCTGGGCTGTCAACTCTTGTTCTTATTTGACCTTCAGGAACCTCTAAAATGTGCAGTCCATGAGAATGGACTCTAAATGTGAGTTCATGAGAATGTTCCAGTTCTCTGAAAAACTTCTGTAAAGTTTTGTTATCTGCTCCTATTTCAAAGTGATGACTTTGCCACTTATTTGAACTACTTTTTTAAAAAGGCCCATAGATCAGTAAGCACTGAATGCTGATGCATCTTACATTATGTAATGACCTTCCGTGCTTTCCTATTTTGGACACGGAATTCATCTAGTGTTTGGTAGACCGTCCTGATCATAGGCTGCTGTTGGGTTAACTTTCAGAAATGTCTACAGCATCTATTTTCCTAAAAACAATTACCAGCTGAGGCAATTTACTAAGTCATTGTGACCATTTCCAGAGCTACCAGTACGTTCTCTTCAGGACCAGTGGTTTGTTGACAGTAAGGCATGACATCGATTTATTTGAAAAGTATTTGCATTGTAAAAACACCAGTGTTTTGTTGTTTTAAAAAAGCATTTCTGGATTCTCTCAAGGCAGAAGAAAAAGACCAACCAGAATGCAAAACACTTTAGAATATAGAAAAAGGAGCTATGGGTGTACTTTGAAAAGCCACTTTGCCCATCAAATTGCCATCTTATTTACCATCTCCACCCACTCTGAATGACATTGCACATACTAGTTGTGCTATATCCTAAACTGTTATCCTACAACTCAATAATAAAATTTGTAATAAATGGACTGAAAATTACTCCATCAATACAAATAGCCAGAAAACCCCACTCAGGGAGAGACAGACAGTAAATTCCTTTGTTACTCAGGTTCTGATCGCCTTGCTCTGATTTCTATGTATGTGGTCCATGCTTTTATTACAGTTATGCTAATAATTTTACAGTAATACAGCACGGTCCCCCTGGGTGGAAAGTGTCCATTCTTCAGCTTTTAAGTCAGGAAAACACCCAACAGGGTGTTCATTTGTTAGCTAATCCATGAACACCTGGTGTGAGCTAAAAGCACTCCAGAGTCAGTAATAAACACCCCAAGCTAACGAGCACACACCAGGAGCTCTGCTACTGCCCTTATAAAAAACTTAACAGGGAAGGGTAAGGAAGTTACGCAGGAAAATTAAGTGCACAAAAAGCCAGTAGGGCAAATCATCCCTGTGGTGTTATCAGAGGCAGGTGGTTGTGGGGGAAGCGGAGTCTCTCCTTTCTTCTTTCAGCGAAGCCCTGCCCCCAGCCTGAGAGGCTGCAGGACCCTGCAGGATTCTGCACTCAGCATCCCTCAGCTTTTCCCAGGGGACCCACTGAGCAGTAGGTAAAAGGCATGTAAGGGTCTCAGTGATTTGAACAAGAAGGAGGGACTAAGAGAAGATGAAAGAAATCTGCTTTATCATTTGAATTTGTTTGGTAGGTTCCTGTGGTCAGATATGAGGAGGGAATTTCTACCCCCAGTGAGTGAATTTACGGGAATCTCAAAGACTCTTCAGGTAATGAGATATGGTTATCATTCTAAAACAACTTTACCTGCCAAACCCATTCCTTGATTTTTTTTTCCTTGATGACTTTTTGATGCAGTCAGAAGAGTGACATCTGAGTGTCGTGGGCTGGCAGGAAGTGATCTTGTGCAGTGGTGACAAGTGTGAATGCTGGACTCGGGCTGCCCTGTGTCCAGACCCTGGCTAAGCTGCTAACCCTGTAAGCCTCAATTTCCCCATCTTTCAAATGGGGCTAGTCACACCTTTACCTTCAGGTCAAAATTAATATGATAACATAAGAAAAGATTTCAGCTCAGTTCCTGGTCCACAGAAAGTATTTCACAAATGGTGCCTAATGTAGGCCAATCTGGTTATGACATCTGGGATCCTCCTTCAGCAATATTTGCACAGAAGGCAGCAGTGCAAAGCCAACTCTACAGTCTCTAGACAAAGCAAGATTGCCCAAAAGGGGATCCAGACACTGGTCCCTACTTAGTCTAGCATGTTCTACAGGGAGAGATCTCTGTGCAGGGCCTGGAGCCCCTGGCATGGTGGGTTCTGGGCAGAAGCCACAGGCCCGTCTTGGGAGGCTGTGTGAGCTCTTCCGTGTTCCTCAAAATGCCTGACAACTAAACATGCAAATATCAGCAGACCCCGGAGCTCATGAGGGATATCTTTGTGTCCACTATGGCTTAGAGCAGTGTCTTCAAACTGAGGCACCTGGCCCTCTGGGGGCACATGAAGACTTTCTGCAGTGCCTACTATGGGTGGTTGAAAGGGAATCCATGTCCATTTCCTCAATTTCCACATGTGCCGTGTCCTAAAACGTCTGGTCTGCCTGCGGATGCTCCTGCTGTGGTTCTCCTTGCCCACGTCCCGTTTTCCAATCCCCCTTTGTCCTTACTGAGAGACGGTGTGCTTCTCACCTATTTAGCCATTCTACTGTGAGGCCTGTCCCAGGGATAAACACCTTCAGGTGCCATACAAAGGCATTCATGCATGAATGGCTCCTTGGGACAAACTGATATTGGGTGCTTCCTGATGTGAGGACACAGTGCCATGAATATGATATTCCAAGGATGTTTACCTACATCTAATCATGTGGAAATAATCAGACAGATCCAAACTGAAGGGTGGTCTGGGAAACAGCTGGCAAAAGAGCCCAGAGTTTTCACAAATGTCAATGTCATGGGGAAAAAAAGACTTGGGAATCATTTTAGATTAAGGAAGTATAAAGATACCAGACAGTCAAATGCAATTTATGGTCCTGGGTTTTAAAAAAAAACAAAAAACATAAAGGACATAATTGGTACAACTGGGGACATATGAACACAGACTATCTATTGGATAACAGTATTATATTCATGTTAAATTTCCTGAGACTGATAACTGAATTGTGGCTATATAAGACATTGTCCTTGTTCTTAGAAGGTACATACTGAAATATTTAACATTCTGATGTTTGCAACAAATTCTCAAATGGTTCAGAAAAAAACGAGGCCAAATGCTAAAAAAGAGGTTGATCTTAGTGAAGGATGTATGGGTGTTCACTGTACTACAAACACTTGCAAAGGGAGATAACTTTGTGAATAAACCAAGAAATCCTGAAGCAAGTTGCTCCATATTTCCTCCTGGCCAGGCCCCTTGGGAAGCCTCAGTGCTTTCTTTGCTTGTCTGACCGTTCACCTATCCATCTCTTTACCTTACAATTGGGAACCAGAAGTGTGACAGTTGTCATGGGGTGTACGTTAACATGTACATTTGAATTGAAAATGAAGTCAGACCTTTTCTGACCAAGAAGCCAATTGATTTGGGCTGATTAGTTTGATCATTTTCCATGAACTGAATAAACTACATATGCAGGTGCAAAGTTTTACCAAAAGAATATTTAAAGCATATATACAGTTCCTGAAAGGGCTAGAAATGACATCTGGTGTAACTATTTAAACCTATGAGGAAAAATTTTAGAAAGCTTCAAAGTAGGTAATCATTTTTCAACATTCTTATTTGCAGGTTTGCAGGCAAAAAAAGTTGGAAGGCCGTATTATTTTAAAACCATGCTTTTCTACTTCAATTATGTTATTAAAGTTATGCAAAAGTGGGTTTTGCCTCTACTGAGCTAACCAATTGTTTCCCAGTGGCGACCCAAGTCTGCTTACACATACTCCTATTCCCACTGAGGCCATCGCTCTGGCACTCATGCAGTCACACTAGGTTCCCATATGGATGCCATCCCCTCGCTGGGCAGAATGGGAGAGATCTGAGAACCAGAGTCTCCCACAAGGCCTCCTGAATGCTGTCTGCCTACCAAGCACTTGAGGAGACCTTGCTTTGTTGCAAAGAGTTAGGGAGCCTTCTCTCATTGCAAAAAGCATCAATATTATAGGAATACTTACAGAAATTCATGTTTCTCTTCTTAAAAACATCCTGATCTGGACTTTGAAGTAGTCATTAGTAATACTGGCTTAAGCCCAAATGGAAATTTTAAAAGGGCCAAAAGGAAATTTGATAGTCTCTGCTTCTCCTTTCTCTTTGCTTGCTTAATTTTCCTGGAAATCTGTGTTTCAGGGTTAGTGAGTGCATTTTTAAGCAAGCCAAATGTCTGTATTTTCTTAATCCACTAATACGCATGCACAGTCTGTGTAAAGTCAAGAAATACTGGCTTTCGGACCAACATACTGAGGTTTAAATTCTGGCTTCACCACTTACTAGGTTTGTGACCTGGAACAACTCTTTAGGTCTCCTTTCTTCACCTGTAAAATGGGGATAATAATATTTCCTCTTGTATTGTAGAGCTCAAACTTACTTGATTTCAGGACAAGAACTGTGTTCATCATGTGGATAGTTAAAAGGTGCTAGGTCAAAAGCAGTCTGGGTATTTAGGTAACTTCTGCCGCAAGACAGCTTTGAAGCAAGATCCCGCCTTGCAGTCACCTGCCTGCTCCATGGGTGCCCCTCTGCTATCAAAAACAGAGCAAGCACCTTTCCTGAATTTTATAGTATCACACAATCTGGTATCACCTGTCAAGACATCTTCAATTTCCCACCACATCTTAGCACCTCTTTCTAGAACTTGGAGACTGGTCTGTCCTCCTCTTTGTTCCACTGTCCCTTCCCCACATCATGGTCACAAATTTTCCCATGCTACTCCTTAGTATGGAATGTCTCCCTTTCCTTTTCCCTTCCCTTCCAAACACCCATCTTTCAAGTACCAGGTCAAATCCTCCCTCTTCCCTGAAGTCGTCCCTGCTATGATCCCCAAATCCCAGTGATCTCACTGCTAGGAATTTTTACCACAGACGCATACAGCTCACCTAAACCCTATACAATAGACATATCTATCTGACTGACATTCTATTCATCCATCCAGCCATATGCCCATCCACCTAGCAGTAGTTTACAGCTAGATCACAAGCAACTTTATTTATAAATTTAGCCTTTTTGAGGCCGCATGGCACCCAGTACATGAAAGATATTTAATATTTGTTTCCTGATTGAGCTCAAGTAATTAACTAAAAAACAAGTATTTTAATCAAATGAAGGTGCTATGGTCCATGAGTGTTAAATAAACAAAGATCAAAGAGATGTTAGGAGGGGAAAATATCAGGGAGCTTTAATTTTTATATCTGTTGAAGAAGAACCTGTTGAGTACATTGCTTACACCCTGGGTCAGCCTAAGGTCCTAAGATTGGCCAAATCAATTTAAGCCTTAAATAGATTTCTCTAAGCAGTAACAGTTTGAAATGGGTTTCCAGATGGGCCAGAATGAGAATGTTGGTCTCAGATCTCAAGTAAAGAATCAGTACGTCCTACAAGAGTCTGATGTGCAGTTTCTTGATTCCAAGATACCCATCCCAAGTGGCAGAGCTCCTTTCCAGCTTAGGTAGTTGCTTTGTTAAAGTATTGTTCATTCATGCAGTCCCTAAGCGATAAGACACAATAGATAGATGGCATTTGTTTATTCTAAATTCTGTTATTTCATAACATTAGATTTGAAAGCTTAACATTTACCCAGCTTGTTGCACTAGAAGCTTCCTTAGCTCTATAGAGGTGGTCTCACAGTTTACTAAGTTTTTTTGCTAGGGTTATGAAACTTCTTAAATTAAATGTCCAGCTGGGATCATTTACAAAGATATGCTCCATCTCCATACAGGTAGCCTCCAACTCACAACCCTCTTGTCACTTACATAGAAACATCCTACCCTGCCTTGGCTCCCTCCTTCCTATGAGGGAAGAGGTCTCCCTAACATAACCATGGGAGTTTGGTGAGAAAAATTCCATTGGAAATATGTGGGCTTGGAAACTGGGGAAGGGACGGAGCTGTGAAACCTGGGAAGAGCCAGGGGCAGCTGACCCAGGGGCAGAATCCCAGGCAAGCCTGGCCTGCCTACGTGCTGACCAACCAACAGTGGGGCCCAAAATAGCCTGCCCACAAGGCCTGCATTTCTCTCACTCCCCGTACTCTGTTGTGCTGCTGAAATCCCACTATTTAGAGCAGCATCCTGGCAGATGTCGTAGCGGAAGAAGGGAATTCACTGGGTGCCCAAGGAGGGGCCATTGCAAGTAGGAGGGTGGCAAATGACAACTATGATCCCTATTTATGGAGCAGAGGCTTTACAAAGCAGTATCTAAGTTAACCCTCACATCAACCCATGAGACAGGTTTACTCTTACGCCTATTTTACAGGGAAGAAAAAACGAAGCTTAAGGGATGTTAAGTAACAGCTCAACATCTCAGTTAAGTGGCAAGGCTGGGGTCCAAATCCTAGCCTGGTCTGAATGTGTTACCTTGAGCTCTTGCTTGCTGAAACCTCCCTGGTTTCTTGTTCTGTGCCCTCCTTTTGCAGATTATGGGATGTGCCCCCCAGGGCAGAGATTCTCACTTAGTAATATTGTGAGTGACAGTTCAGTTATATCGTGGTTTACATAGGTTTTTGTGGGCTAGCTTGAAAACTTGATAGCTTAATTTAAAAAATTGTTTCCATAGGAAATTTTGTGAACTGCTACCAAACTGGTAGAATATAATCCCATTATATTATACTAAATTGAGAATTACTTGTAATTACAACTTAACGATGCTCAGTGCCATTTTAGTTGGTTTCCAGTGGCACAAAAAATTCAGCCCACCTTATTGGACTGAGGTTCTTTCACGTTGATTTTTTCATACCACCACACATGTACATTTACTAGAAGCTATGCTCCAAGAGGGCAGCGACTTTTGTTTATTAGGTGTATCAAGGTATCCCTAGCACTTAGGACAGTGCCTGGCACAGACAGGCATACATGTAACTATTTGGTGAATGTATATGTGCATTTAGATGCAAATTTTTAAAACCACATGCATTTTATGCTCTTACTTATTAAATACATTTAGAGTTGAGATAGGGAATATGACTATGATGAACTAACCTTCAATAAATTCAGACAACCTTGTGCACCATGGTCTAAATCATTAGTTCAAGACCTTCCTCCCATATAAAGTATCTTCCCCTTCCCATATAAAGTACATTTCAGTAGTTTGGGGGAAACTCTGGTCCCAGCTTCAGACCTGCCTCCTGTGATCATGGAACTGTGGCACATTATAGATGAGTTGCTTTGCCTCTTTAGGTTTCAGGACTAGAGGGGTTTCCTTTCAGCTCGAAAATGCTATGACATTTGCAAGTTTCAACTTGCAGATTCCTCCTGCCTGCTCTAATTGCCCTTTGGAAATTGGCAAAAAGCAAAATACTGGGAAAATACTGGCAAAAAGCAAAATAAACAAACAAAGATAGCCAAAGAGAAAAGTCTTGGGTACCCCAAAAGTCAAATCACAAGTCCTTGAGTTGAGACAGGCTGGAAGTTGCTATAGGAGGCAGCCCTGGGGCATTTACTTTACAGCCAGCCTCTAGGCATGCCCGTTGGCCAATTATGAATTCCATTTGGTTATCTCACACTGAGGTCATACTAGGAATAGAATTCTGGATGTTTTATTTACATTGGAACCAGCGGAACACATGCAATCTTAAAGGTGAGTGTGCAAACTGTGAATATTCTGGTCCTCCTGTGAAAAGCACAGAATGACATTAATGTGGCATGAAAGCTCTTTTGCTCAATCATTAACTTACAAGTATTTGGATGGAACTAGAGGAATCAGAATTTATGATACTTTCTATTTTTAAATGAAATGTGGTGACTTAATGTTTTTCTACATAAGCCTTAACCAGTTGCACCGTGTACAGTGCGGGATATAAATGTCAGCACTGTGACAGAGGCGTGTTGACACTGGTTGAGTGTTCAAAGTCTGCATACTGTCATTATTTTGCCTTCCCTGCACTTGACAGCTTGCTACCGAATCAAACATATCTGGAAAGAAGTCAGTTTGGCTTAGAATGCAGCTCAGTTTCTCTTTGGGAACGTTTCTTTTTCAGGTTTCCTCTGGGATCTATTGGGTCTTCCCATAGACAAAACACAATGGGGTGGGTTTTGCTGTTCAAATGTAAATAGAGAAGTGAGAATCTTGTTCACTGATGACACAGCATCAATTTTGGAAAAGGGAAGCAATCCCTTTTCCCTACAACATGCCCTTGTCCCTGCAATCTGTGCTAACTCGCTTACTTTGTGACTATTTGTACCTTACACGAGCCAAAGATTTTCTTGGGTATTATCAAGCCATGGTGGTTCAAGTCTGGTTGCACATTAGACTCATCTGGGGAACACCTAAAAACTCAGGTGCCTGGGCCACACCCCAAACCAAGTAAATCAGAATCTCCTGGGGTGAGACCTAGCATCAGTAGTCTTTAAAGTTCCCCAGGTGACTCCAATCTCTTCTTAGGAGATTATTCCCAAAGGACTTTAGGACAAGCATAAAGGCCAAGGGGCAAGTCTCATAGCCACTGGCATTGTGGAGTAGAAAGGCCTCTCTTTATGGTACAGTTACAGACTATTCATTGAACTCTAAAGTAACTTGCCCGAAAGTCACAGAGTTAGTTGAAAGCAGAGCCAGGAGCCTGAGCCAGAATTAAATGAACCTAGTTAAACAGGGCACTAATATGGCAATTAAACCTCCATGAATTAATCAGTTTTATAATCAGGCACAGTCATTTTTCTCTTGGCAACGTCTGGGTTAGAGAACTATTATCTGCCACTGTGTTCCTGTCCCTCTTGTCTAGACCGTTTGAGTGAATGAATAGCCAGTTTTGGAAGACCCGGTACTAAGGGGCATTTTTAAGTTTCTGTTGGAGAAACATTTATATACACTAAATTTGTGATAGAAATAAAAGGCTTTAAAGTAGGTTTATACAGTTAATTGACAGACACTCTTGGAACAGGTACTTTAGTTTCAAAGGATTAACTATGTTCCCTAACTTCCTTTTGAAGTCTTAATTTGCCTTATAAAAAAATCCACTTTCTATCTTTCTTGGGACTTGTGGAAGAAGGTGCTTTTGTTGCTATAATTAAGCATAAAATAAGCATATTGCATTTTCTGGATTTTTTCCTAGCCAAGGCCATTGGGTTTGGGGGACTCAGCGCACAGCTGACTATTGCAGGACTACCACTGTGGTTATGACCATAGTAAGTTTCAAGCGCAAAGTTACTAGAGGGATAATTCTGGGGGTGGGGTTAGGGAGGGAAGAGTAGCCAGGGTGGTATCCTAGTTACATACAGCTCATTCCTGCTTTATTTCGGGGTTGTGTGAAATTTTCTATTGCTACCTTTGTTGACATTATGCCTCTGCAACAGCCTCTATCACATGTAATGTAGCCTCTCTCACTTCATGCAACAAGCTTCTGAGGAGTGGAGGGAAAGCGAGATCACATCACAGCTGATATGCCCTGATTGACTTGCTTCTAAAACATGTTAATTTTTGAGAGGTAAATCACAGACTTATTTTCTAATAAGAATAACCTGGGTTTTTTTTTCTCAAGAGTTAGCACTGTCACACGTGGAGTGAGCTACAGTCTTTGTCCCTATTCCCAGCCAGCACTATTTATGGTTAAGTCTTTCTAGAACCGGAACTTTTCTGAACAGAGGAACTTTTCTGAACAGATTTGACATTACCCAGACGCTTGTTCTGGAAATGGAGGCCCTTCTGTGTTTTCTCTGCCTCTGGCTTGCTTTTGTGAAAAGCCGGCCTCTCGCCTTGCAGGCGCAGTTTAGGATGAAAGTGCAATAGTTTTCAGAATTAAGCACAGCCAGGCACAGCAGACACACAGATAAAGGGCTTTGGAAGCAAAGAAAAACTGGGAGTGTGTATAGATGAGGAAACAGAAAAGGGGACCGCTGTGTGTGTGTTTCTGAGGTGGTGGTGCTGGTGGGGAGGATATTTGTTCATCAGAATGCTAAAGGAGCAGCATAAAAATTCCATCCTCTCTGTGCTGGGCAAACCAGCGCGTATCACTTTCGGGCAAGGTGTGCGGGCAGCAGTGGGCAGCCAGGCACCCCTGGGGCTTCAGCACCCGTACCCCTTGCCCACGGGTCGGTAGGCCACACAGCCATCATCAGGCTGGCTTGGGGTACATGCGGGGCTGGCTGCGGGTGGGGGTGCGAGGGGGGCCGCCGGCGGCCCCCCGGCGGGGAGGGAACGGTTCTTACAGTCACTGCTCAGCGCGAAGGGCGCGCGGCGGCGGCCGAGGGAGCGGTCTTCGGCGGGCGCCTCGGGAGGCCTCTTACCGGCGGGCAGCGGGAAGGCGGACGCGGTGTGGAGCAGCACCAGGCAGACAGCCACGACATCCCATAACTTCATCTTAAAGTCCCGTCCGGCGGCGGCACCTGCGCGGGCAGGCGGGAGGTGGGGGAGAGAACCGCAGAATGCACGTTAAGCCTGGGCTCCCCGCGGGTCCCTGCGCCCCTCTCCAACCTCGTCACCGCCCTCCTCCGGCACCGCTGCAGGCCAGCGGCTCCTCGGGCACTCCTGCCCTCCTTGCAAGTCCCCAGTTCGCTTCTTCCTCCTCAGTGCGCCCCAGGAGCAGCTCGCACTCCTGGTTCAGGTTGCAGCTGCCCTTCTCCACCACCCGGTCTTAGGGGTCAGAGTTTCAAGCAGCGCTGCTATCCCCTCCAGTTAACTTCCCATCCCCACCACCACGATTCCTGTTCAGTCCCCTCTACAGGTGCGCAACATCCCCCATTCCTGGGGGGCAATCGGGTAGTTCCCACCCTGCGTCCTCCACCCCCACCAGAGACCTCCCATTCTTGTCCCGGTAGCTCCTATAGGCCCCGGAACCAGCCCTCGGCCAAAGCAAGGACCGGTCTTTCTCTTTGGGAATAAAATCAAGCGCATTCCCCTGCCTCGGGTCCCGAACAGGCTTCTGGCTAGTCGAGCGCAGGCTCGGGGGCACCACTCACCCCGCCTGCCGCCCACACCTCATTCTTCCCACCTAAATAGGTATTCTGTTGCCAGGGCAAGAAGTTAGCAGGGACTTGGAGACTTTTGGCCTGTATGGGATATCTGGGTTAAGTTACTTAACTTCCCGAAGCACTGATTCGATTTAAAATACTCGTCCCACCTCTTAAAGTTATGAACATTAAATCACGCATGAAAAACTCTAGCCGAACATGTAGTAAGACCTCAGTAAATGCTCTACCATTGCTGTTAGGCAAAGACTGTATTTGCCTTGAAAGTTTTAATCCTCCGTGGTATACCCGAAAACCCTCTCTTGATTGGATTTTGCACCTTTGAGAGATTCTGGCCCTAATCCCTCCCCCTCCCAGAGGAGTCGCTGGCTCCCCGCGCCCCCGTCACGCCTGGACGACTGTACCCAGTCTCGGACGCTTTGGAGGTGCTCTGGCACTGGAAGGCCTAGACCGTGGTACGGCGCAGAGTAGGGGGTTCAGCAGCTCTTTTCAGCCCGAGGTGGGCTCTGTTTGGCTTCTCAATCCTCACACCCCTACAAAGGAGGGCCACGCAGCTGGGGGTGGGTTAGAAAAAGGGGCTGTAAATTTGGGGGCGAGTTCCAACCAATGAGGAGATGGGGAAGAACCGAGGCATATTGGGGTGCAGTGTTATCCAGTGCCTTCCTAATCCCAGGGTTCCAGTCTCCAGGGGACTAGTGACCTAGAGAGAATCTCCTCAAGCGGAATCTGCGAGATTCATGCAGTCGATTATCCTATCCCCTCGACCGGCTCCATAAAACGGATTCTTAGGAAAAACTCGATTTTTTTCCCATGCGGGAGGGAAATGCAAAAACCAGGTTAATGCAAAAACCTCAGTGCCTTTCCTAGCCATTACTTCACAGGCACCCCCGCCTCCATTCCAGGGTTCCAGTCCTCATCTCTACCCGGAACCCCAGTCCCTGTCCCGGTGTAGGCAACCCGGGGAAGCCTTTAATTCGGCTGCCACCTCCCACCTCTGCAGAGACGAATGCATTTTCCATCCCCTGAGCGTCTGTTTGTTCGCTATGCAGCTGTTGGGCTCGAGAGGGTATAGGGACTAGAAACTCGTAGTGACCTGCAGCACCGAGCGCCTCTTGCCTCGCGGGCTGGTTTGCAAACTCAGGAAAAAGCTAGGTTCTGGGTCGCGACGTGCAAACACAGGAAAACTGCACCAGGTCGTGCAAAATGAGCCCAGAAAGGTACTTTGGCAGCTAGGACCTGGGGAACGCGAGCCTCCCCCAACAAGCCCCCCGCCGGTGCCAGCTCCCGGGTGCGTGCGAAATGGCTGGCGGTCGGACCGGAGGAGCATGGAGGCGCGGGGTTAATGCGCCATTCCAAATCGCGGTGCCCGCCAGCAGGAAGTCACAGAGGCACTAGATTTCCCTTCCATCTTAAGAGGGTTTTCCCTTTTTTCCTGGTTGGCCGACGGAGGGCTTTTTAAATTGGACGTGGAGATCCTCAATTAGAAGTGTGGCGAAGCTGGCAAAAGACTCACAGTGGAAAACTCCCCGCCTCGCCAGAGGAGGCTCCCGGCTGCGGTTCCCGCCCTCGGCCGAGCGCCGCCAGCGCCCCGATCGAGCTCTCCTCTTCCCCCGGGACAGGGAGGGCGCATTCTTCCCGCTGAGCGCCGCCAGGACCGGCTCCAGTCCGAGGGGCTCTTTCGTTCCCGGTATTTGCTGGGCGGGGGAAAAGGGGGGAGGTTGGGGGACTCGGCACACACAGCGTCTATTAGGACGTTTTTCTCAGAGTTCGTGTAGGCTCCACCCCTCGGCTTCTCAGTTTGTCTCCCTATCGCTTTCCCAAAACACATCTACATCTGCCCGACGCGTTTCTCCTCAACCATGGGCCTTTGCCCGCAGTGCAAACTGCTTCACGCGCCGCCACGTGCAAGAACCAAGCTCTGCTCCTGAAGTGACAGGGGCTCTGCTCTGCCAGGTGACCCCGCACCATTTCTGGTGCCTGGCAAGATGGTCCCCTTCTGGGTCCGGGACCACCACGCCCCGGCAGGGCAAAAGCAGCAGGCCGTGGGCGCCGGCACCTGGTGGGTCCCCAGGCCTGGGGAGGCAAGCACGCCCAGGAAAGCCACAGAAGCAGCCGCTCGCCGCGAGGCACTTCCGAGTTCCCGGCAGCAGGGGGCACCAGAAACCGTCTGAGCCGTGTCGCGCCCAGGAGGCCCGGAGGCTGTGTTATCATTTTAGTTATAAAACGGGAGAACCATCACTCCCTCTACAAGCCTCCCGAAATCCGATTAGCCCGGGAACCTGTGGAGGTCCTTACCAGCATCTCTGCTTTTCAGGCTCCCAACCCTCCATTCTCACTGGTTTTCCTCTCCCCACTTCACCTGAGCGGGTTTCTTGGCAACCTGCTTTCAGACCATCCCCCACCCCTTCCCCGCGTCACCATGACAGCTTCGCAGGAGGCAGCGCTCCCGCCGTCTCAGTGCCCCCGCACCTTCTTGTGCCTGGCAGGCTGGGAGGTTTGTTTGGGCTTTGCCTTCAAGATCCAGGTCTCAGAGAGAGAAAAAGGAGGCGGTGGGGCGGGGAGACGGGTTTGCTATAAACTCGAGGTTTTTTTTTTTTTTGGCGGGGGGAGGTAGAGGCAGAAATTGCTGGAAGATCTATTGCTTTTCTTTTCTTTTCTTTTTTTTTTTTTTTTTGAGACGGAGTCTCGCTCTGTCCCCCAGGCTGGAGTGCAGTGGCGCAATCTCGGCTCACTGCAAGCTCCGCCTCTGGGGTTCACGCCATTCTCCTGCCTCAGCCTCTCCGAGTAGCTGGGACTACAGGCGCCCGCCACCACGCCCGGCTAATTTTTTGTATTTTTAGTAGAGACGGGGTTTCACTGTGGTCTCGATCTCCTGACCTCGTGATCCGCTCGCCTCGGCCTCCCAAAGTGCTGGGATTACAAGCGTGAGCCACCGCGCCCGGCCGATCTATTGCTTTTCTTAACTATGCTTCATGTTCTTGACTGACAGAGGACTTATTCTCCCCTTAACCCCCCATAACTGCGGGGCCCAAGATGAGGGAAGGAAAGAATTTGGGACACCTCTCGCAGGCAAACTAGGAAGGGGGTCTGACTGTTTAAAGGGCCGGGTTCTAGGCCCGAGAGCACCCGAATTGCTAGCGGCAGAGGGCTAGGGACACGGCGGACTTCCCAGAGATCGGACACTTGTTACTTGTTGAAAAGGCGCCACCTTCCCTGCCAAAGCGAAGGCGCAGTGAAACAGTAAGAGTTTGGTCGAGGCCGGCTTTGACGGCTTTGCGGGACTGGGTGAGTGTGATTGGAAGAAACATCTCTTCCTTGAAATACCTAAGCATATATTCCAAATACTGAGCAAGAGTCGAGCGCGTTCTAACATCTCCGCAGCAGGGGCCGGAAGAGTTGCCTTTGTCCCCGCCTATGAGCAGAAGCGTCGCGAGCTCTGGGATGGGTAAGCCCCCCGGGGGCGCGCACATCGGTCCTGGCGGCGGATTCTACCAAAGCCGAAACTAGCTGGGCCCCAGGAGGCTGGCTGGAACCCGCGAAAGTCCGTTTCCAGCCCGAAGAGGGTTCGTTTTTCTTCGTTCGGGCAGGAAACAAACCACCAGTTAGCCTCGAGGTGTTTTAAAGTAGTGGCAGTGGTGTGTGTGTGTGTGTGTGTGTGTGTGGGGGTGTTATTGGAAGGCGGCACAGCGTACAGGAGAAAAAGGGGTCATTAAAATAATAACCTCAATGGCCTAGTGGAGTCTCAAGAATATGTTCGAGACAGAGATTTGAATCCAGGACTGGCAAGAAAGCCCCTCTCCTAACCTCGACGGGGATGGTTAGTTGGGGTGGAGGGCGTTAGGAACGTGCAGGCAGCCGGGTGAGGAATGTAGCTTTGCCAGACCTCGCCCGGAGGAGGTGAGCCCTCCATTTTTAGGTTCTCAGCACCTTTGCAGCAGCCCCTCCCCCGGCCTGCGCTTTTCCTTGGCACAGATCAAAACAAGCTCAATAGTAAGTTGCACTCTTGGCAATGACAGTATCTCTGCACGTCCAGAGAGGGCACATTTCGACGGCGGTGGGTTCGAAGATGACCCAAGCCCTGAATAGTTCTGTGACTTGACGAAAGAGCGCCTCGCCGAGTCGGGGAAGGAAACTGCCCCTCTTGGGCATTCCGGGTTCAGGCGCATCTGGGGCTCCACAGATCTCTGCCCACGTGGAAAAGGCAACATGCCCCTCTGAAAGGCCGGCCTCTCTCCGGTTCTACTTTTCTCTCTCCTCGCATAGCTTAGGCTCCCTCTAGTCTTTCTACTTTCTACTCTCACCGCTTGCTCTGGGGTCCAGACGCACCCCTCTGACCAGGTCGCCCTTCAGCCAGCCGCACCCGCCCGCGACGCAGGCACCACCCGCTCCCTCCTCCCCGGCCCGCTCCCTCACTTACCTCGGATCGGGTCTCCGCAGACCCCAGGTTGGACATTAACTCCAGGTGCCCCAAGTCCCAGCCAGGAGACCCATCCGGGCTGATGGCTGGAGCGCGGAGCCCCGCCCAACAGGTCAGGGGCAAGAGTTCGCAATCCTGGGGTCGCGCGGGGCAGCAAGGGCGCGCTGGAGGCGGCGGCCAAGACTCCCGCCGCCGCCGCCGCGAACAGGGCAAGGGCTGCCGGCAACTCTCCCGCCGGGCCCCCGCACCCCCAGAAGCCGAGGTCCGAGCAGCCGCCGCTGCTTTGGGTGGGGGGCTGACAGGGCTGCGCGCGCCGCGCTCTTGGCTGGGGCTGCGCCGGCCCGGGGCGCTGCGGGCGGCTCAGCGGCTGCTGCCGCGCTCTGCGCCTCCTCTGGGCGCACTGCCTGGGAGCACGAGACTGGCTTGTCTGATGCTGCTGCCGGAGCTGAAGTCTTGCCTGGAGATCCGAACGAGACACCACGTCAACCGGCGCGGGGAGTCCCGTGAAGACATGAGGGCGCCAGGAGCGCAGGCTGGTCTTCTAGAGCCCGGGATGGGGGGCCGGGGGCCGGGGTGGGGGAGGGGAGGCGCGGGGCCCCGGGAGGGAGGGGTCGGGAGGCGTCGGCTGGGCCGGGAGGTGGGGGAGGAGAGGAGAGCAGCGAGGAGGCCCTGGAGTTCCTGAGGCGGGGGTCCGGGGTGCGAGTGGGCGACGCGAGGCGCCCCTCCCTGGGCTGCAGGGAGAGCGCTGAGAGCGTGGAGACGCCGCGGGGCTAGCGCCTTCTCCTCTCGGGGTGGATCAAAAATCGGGAGGAATGTGCGGCGCTCTGCGCGGGCCAGCCGAAGTGGGCAATCCGAACTTGACCGCGGCGCCCGCGCCGGGCTTCGCCCCCGCGCGCCGCACTGGGAGGGAGGCGCTCTGCCGGTGCAAGGCCGCGCCGGGCTTTCCTCGCGCCTGTCGAAGGCCGGCCTTCTCGCTCGGATGTCTCGCCCTCTCGCTTCTCCGCAGGGCAAGAGGCAGTGGCGAGAAAAGGAGCTGCCGGCCGGAGTTCTAGCACCGAGAAGGAGAGGTGCGGAGCGGCCGGGTGAGGGAAGCCGAGTGTTTGCCAGGGGACGCTGCGAGTGGGGATGAATTTATAGGGCTCTCACTCCGTGACGTGCCCTCCAGTGGCTTTTCTGATTCGCTTTCTGACCTAAACACACATTAGTTTAGTCCCCATGCTAAGGCCAACACGGTCTCCAAATATCTGCTGGCTGAAGTCAGAGGCTTTGCATATCATGTATTACATGGCAGGCAATGAAGAAGGCTTCTGAGGCTGGCCGGCTCCTCAGTCCTAGGCTCCATTTTCATGCTGTTGTAATCTAATACCAGACATGGGGTAGGCACATACATTCAAAATCCCGATTCCAGAGGCGTAAGATCACTTTATCAGGAACGGGTTAGGGGAGGTTGAGCTAAACCTGTTTTTATCCAGATTTTCGAAAATGCAGATGGGAAACTTCAGCAAGGGCCCACTTGGGTGCTGAGTTTCCAGCGATCAGTGGCCCGGCCCCCATTCCAGAGTTCTGTGGATGGGAGAGGTGAGACCTTCTGGGCATTCCTTTTGTTGGTTAGTTCACCACCAGAAGCTGCCTGAGCCTTCTTTTGTAGAGGACAGGAGGAGGGCAAGTCCTTACACACCCTGTGCATGGCTATAACCATAAATATATTTCATTCACATGGGGCATGGAATTCGCTCTACCTCTAAAATAATGTACTAAATAGGGCATGTCTTTGCTAAGCAGAAACCTGCTTTCCGGAAGCCATTGGACCTGAATTCAGTGGGACCTCTTTTATTTTATTAGCTGGGGCCAGGGAAAGTGTAAACAGGCTCAGTTTACGTCCATGTACCTCTTATTTTATGACTCATCCGGTTGTTGGGGAGTATGTGTTCTTCAAGTAGCTGATACAGACAATAGGCAGGGGAAATGCGTGTGGCAGTGTGGGGGGAAGATCATGTATTATTAAACTTCTTAAAAGTCAAAGATCAGCTACTTTGCAGGTTTGTCAGTGAAGCGAGTGTGGGAGGAAAATTGTTCTTACTAACGTTGCTGTGATTTAAGATTAAGCGAAGTGAAAATCGAGTCATCCAAACATACCTTAGCTGAAATTAGGATGCTCTCTGCAGTTCTGCAGAAAATGACATTTCCCTCTTTGATAGATTTATGGTAGAAATGTAGTTAGATTCAGAAATTAGAGGGCAGAATAAGCTTAATATATTTATTGCCGTTTAGCGTTGTTTTTGGAAGTTGAAGACGACCTTCATCAATGTTCTGACTCTGAATGATTTCTTTATTTTTAGAGGGCTTTTTGCTGGGGGTGATCAGGCCGTCCAAGCACCTGCAAATATCTAGCATTTGCTGTGTGCCAGGCAAAGTGCTAGGCCCTGGGCATTGTGCTGATTGGGCTTTTTTTTTGGGCGGGGGGGCGGGGGATGCAAGGAACAGATACCACTGAGTTGACCCTAAGTAATAGGAATTGACTGTGGAAGGAAGGCTGACCGGAATCTCCACCATTCAGCCACGTGTCTCCGAAAAGCCTTCCGGAAAGGCCACCCAGCCAGGCCTCACGAAAACTGGATTGAAGTTCAGGAACTGGAAGGTCATTCAGGATACAGCTCTGTGACTGGGTTATCTCGCTGCCCCCTCAGCAGCAGGCATCTGCTGATCCCCACTAACGGCTTAGCGGGCAAGGTTCAGCTCCTCTCTCGCTGTTTTTCCCTGGGTGTCCTTTGGCTTCTGCTCCTGCTACCAACTGCTCAGCTCTCAGTTGATCTCACATTTAAACTCCTTTAGTGAAAGGATCTAGTTTGTCCCGCTAGGGATTCACCAGGGATGAGAGTTGGACTGAGACTTTGTATCAGTCTCCTTACAGGTTGCAAAACACCCTGTATATCCGCAGACCTGGGGGCAGGTGCCTATCCTGGGCCAATCATCCGTGTCCAGGTTGTTGGCATCACAGAGTATGCAGCCTGGCCACCTTTGCTTGAGATACTTCCTAGAGTTCCTCCCCACCTTCCCTCCACAGCGGATGGTCCCTCAGAAGGAGCTGGGTTGATGGTAGGCACTTTGGGTTTTGACAGTCCTCTCCCAGCCCTTCAGAAACTACCACTGCAGACAGGGAGATATGCCCATTAGTATTGATGGTCTAAAGTGATAAATACTCCAACAGAAGTATATATGAGATTCACGTCCTGGAGTCTGATTTTCACATGGCCAGTGAAACACTGGGGAGACTTCAAAAAATATCCAGACCTGTAGGCTGGGAGTGGTGGTGGCTCACACCTGTAATCCCAGCACTTTGGGAGGCTGAGGTGGGTGGATCACTTGGGGTCAGGAGTTTGAGATCAGCCTGGCCAACATGGCAAAACCCAGTCTCTACTAAAAATAGAAAAATTAGCTGGTTGTGGTGGTGGGCACCTGTAATCCCAGCTACTTGGGAGGTTGAGGCATGAGAATTGCTTGAACTTGGGAGGTGGAGATTACAGTGAGTAGTGATTGCACCACTGTACTCCAGCCTGGGTGACACAGGGACTCTGCCTCAAAAAAAAAAAAAAAAAAAAAAAAAAAAAAAAAAAAAGTCCCAGACCTAGGACCTGTTCAGGGCAATTAAATCAGAATCTCTTGAGGGGTGGAGCTCAGGAGTTGATTTTTCAGATGCTCCCAGGTTAATGAATTGGCTTTATCTTTTCCCAATGGTTGCAATCATCTGATGATTCTTTTTGAAAGCAAAATGAAGAAGCCGTGTTTTGATAGGTTCTAAGACTAAGACTCTTCCAAAACATTAAATTCCTTTCAAAATACGAAGTATCTTAAAGTATCTTAAAACAGTATCTTAAAAAGTATCTTAAAACAGTAATATAAAGGAAAATGTTAAATTTAATTTAGAATTAAAGCAGATATTTCTAATTTTGAAAGAACATTTATTTACATGGCTACAGCATACAGATGAATTCAGCAAAAGTTCCTTCTGAAGTGACTGCCTTGAATAGAGTTAAGATGGGAAGCAAACATTTGGTGTCTTGGGAACAAGGGGATGGCCTGATGTCACAGTATCACGCCCCCATAAGCTGAAAGTAGGGAGCCCCACAGCTCCGAGGCTCCATCTTCTCTGTTCTCAAGGAAACGGAACAGTTTGATTTGAAGCTGTTCCTCAGCGAAGTCCAGAAGGGAAGAATTTGCAGCACCGACTCTGCTCTCAATAGGCAGAACATCCTCTGATAAAGCAACAACAGCAGCATACTGCTAAGGATTCTCACATTGTCCCCAGATCTCAGCTTTCTATCTAGGAAGCCCTGCCTGAGAATCAGAGAGAACAAACATTGTTCAAGCGTCCCATCTCCTCTTTGAGGAAAAAGGTTCGAAGCCCTGCTAATTTCCTATCTCATCGCTATCGTCCTCTTCACCGGGATTTCTTGTGAGTCTCTAACTGAAAGTTGTCTAAATGATCGGTGCAATTTGTGCCCAAGGATCTTACAGTCCTTGGGAAGAGAAAACACAACCATAAAATGATGAAAAATAATACAAGGTATTATAAGGTTATGGAACTCAAACTAGCCCTTGATTGGAGTAAGTAAGCAGAGAGGAGGTGGGGGTGAGGGGACATTCCAGGCTGGCTGAAAGGGTCGCTGGAGGGGACTGGATGCTAGGTGCTGCCACATTCTTGCTCAGCCTCTGTGGCCCTGTAGGGCTGCAGCCTGTAGACGTGATGGGGTGGGTGGGTCAGCTTTTGGCCATTCACAGAGTCCTTGGCGAGCTCCCACTGGGGCTTTGCAGCTGCTTTGACTGTAAGGGCCAGGACCCGGGTCCCTGGACTGCCTCATAACTTGGGTCGTGAGGACTGAAACAGAATCCATCACTTAAGCAGGGCAATTTCCTTTTCAAAGTCACTGCTTTATTGGACCGCAATTTGTTCCATGCTTGCTTGCTTTTTAACAGCCATTTTCACGAATGATCCTATTACTCACGAAGGAAAGATAGATTTGCCTTCAGACCACTTAAAAAAAGTGAAAAGAAAAAAAAAAGGAAAGGGGAAAAATTCACTGCAATGGCCTTTTTGCAAGTAGTGGGAAGTGACAAATTCTTTAGAATAAATCGTTGCTCATAAGAAATCAATCCTGACATTGGCAACGGAGATTTATCAGTGATTTCCAGCAGTTTCTTTCATTAGGATCAAATTGTCTAATTGTCCACTAATTTTGTTTTTGGCTCTTGAAATTACTTTGTGAAATTCCTCTTTTCCAGAGATAGAACTTCAATCAGGTGAGAGTGTTGCGGCAGACTTTCTTACTATGCAAATGGTCTGATGGCTTAGGTCTGGGGTTAGCAAACATTTTCTGTAAAGATAATAAATATTTTAGGCTGTGCAGGCATACTGTCTCTGTTGCAACTTCTCAACTCTAGCCTTGTGTTGCAAGAGCACCCATAGATGATATGTAAATGATAATATAATTTTTTCCACGTCATGAAATACTTTTTTGATATTTAAATGTAAAAACCATTCTTAGCTCATGGACCATACAAAAGCAGGCAGTGGACAAGATTTGACCCAAGGGCTATGATTTGCCGACTCCAGTATAGGTTAAAGTTCTCACTTTGATGAGACTTATCAGCTCCAGAATTGGAAGGGACCTGAGACTTCTAGTTCAAGCTCCTCATCTTACAAGGGGAGAAAATGGAGGCAGAGAATTGTTAAGTGACTTCCCCAAGGCCACTCTTTGACAGTCTTACCATCCAAGTAAGTGTGCTATACAATTATTTCACCGGTTTTATATGTGTGTGTGTGTGTGTGTGTGTGTGTGTGTATGGAAGGGGGCACAGGGGGAGTGTTCTGTCACCTTTCAAATTGTGATTTAGTATATTTTATTGAGGCAAGAAATGAGTCAAAATTCAGGTAAATCAACTGGGATCTCTATTGGGGGCAGAGGTAAATGTCAGGCTGAATGGGGAGCGGAACTTTGAACAGAAGTTGATTGCTGCCTTTTGGAACAGCAAAACTCCCAGGCAGAGAGCAGAGCACTAAATACATTTTTTCCCCTGAAAAGGCCATGATGCTTCTGTAATTGGCCTTTAGACAGCCATCACAAAGGCACAGAGATAGGTGGGGGTTGGGCGGAAGAGAGATTTGAGTGGGGAGTCAAGATACCAGTATCCTAATTCTTTTGTGGACCGCCTAGTTTCTGTTGCACACTTTTGAAACCTTCCTAAAGAATGGGAATTCATAGTGGTCAGTTGACTCTGACAAGAATTCAGTATTTGGACCTTTATTTATTTATTTATATTTATTTATTTATTTTTATAAAGAAAATAGGCCAGGCGTGGTGGCTCATGCCTGTAATCCCAGCACCTTGGGAGGCTGAGGCGGGCAGATTGCCTGAGGTCAAGAGTTTGAGACCAGCCTGGCCAACGTGGTGAAACCCCATCTCTACTAAAAATACAAAAAAATTAGCTGCACGTGATGGCATGCGGCTGTAATTCCAGCTACTCAGGAGGCTGAGGCAGGGGAATTGCTTGAACCAGGAAGGTGGAGGTTGCAGTGAGCTGAGATCGCGCCACTGCACTCCAGCCTGGGTGACAGAATGAGACTCCATCTCAAAAAAAAAAAAAAAAAAAACAGCAAAAAGAAAATAGAGATGGAATCTCCCTATATTGCCTAGGCTGGTCTGGAACTCCTGGGCTCAAGCTGTCTTTCCACCTCACCTCCCAAAGTGCTGGGATAACAGATATGAGCCACTGCCTCTGGCCAGTATTTGGATCTTTAAGCCAAAATATTCCAAGAGACCTCTATGCCATATATTAACTACGTAATAAACGGGCTTCAGTCTAGTCTCTTCTGCTCTTACCTAAAACACATGAATTGTTTGACTGTTTCCAAGAATGGCAACAGAGCAACATGACATCCACTCCTCTTTACTCTTACACCACCTCCTCCGTTGCCTTCTCCATTTTTCCTCCATATGGGAACACTAATCAATCAATTCATGAATCCTCAACAATTATTTATGGGTTTAATAGAAGCAAGCAGTGAATGCGAGTGTGGATTTTATGGCCTCTTGAGTGTTTCAAGCTAATATGTATTTCACTGATGTAGCAGCAGGGCCAGGACTCAGGTGAAGCCACCGAGGCACCTCTCTCACCTCATCCTAGACCTGGCCCTGATTAGCAGAAACTTCAGGTTGACAGCCCCAAGTCCCATAGCCTCAAGTTGAGAGGAAGGCATGCCAGTGATCAGGCAACTCAAGTTGGAGCTCTACCCCTGACAAGCTGTGGGAGCTTGGGAAACTTGTAGCCTCACCTATTTTTCTAACTATTTTTCTCTTCTTGCTTCTTCTCTCCCTCCCTGGGAATCTGTGTGAATAGATGAGATAATAAACCAGATTTTCTGAGTTCATAAGTTACTCCCTGGGAATCATTTATATTGCACAAATACTTTCCGGTCACTGGTGTATTATTTGGTAAATTACTGCCCTCCTGCAATGCTGTAAGTGGAACCCTAGTGACCTGAAAGAGTTAGTGCCTCCTTGCACGCAATTAACTTACTCCTGGGGCATAATTTACACTCTAAGAGGATCTGGCGGACCATATGTGAAGCGCTTGGAATTCTTTGAGAGAAAGGCAGCTCTTGAAATGTAAAGAATTAATATTACGCAAGGCGAATTTGCAGACCTTTCTTCGAGCAGTCTATCACGTAACTTCACAGAAGTCCTGTAAGGTAGGTCATTGTTATCCTTTCCAGAGGCATTCTCTAGCCAATGGTAAGTCAGCGGATAATATACCCAGCATGAGGTTAGGGAATACCTATTTGTAGAATGAATTCCCTATTTGAAAAATAATGGGTGAAAGATTGGGAGGTACATTTTAGAAATCTGAGTAAAAAACAAAAGCTAAAGTTAAGATAATTGTAATAAGTATCTGCTTTATAATCTTGAATAGTAGGAATGTGACCTAAATATAATGGGTCAATTTTTTATACAAACTCAGGGACACCAACATATTAGAATGTGGCATCTGTTTCAAAGTGGTCATCTGAGAAGACTATCTGTATATCCTAATATGCACCTGTCACTTGAAACACTTTTATTACCTGCAAACACAGTTGTCATCCATCCAACAAATATCATTTAGGCATCTCCCTTCATAAGGCCCTGTGTTGGCAGTTGCTGAGGGACAAAGAAAAAGTCATGAGACAGCATCTCTGTATTCAGGGATGGCAGTTCTCTGGGTTTTGAGGGGGGGTTGAATTTTGAGCAAAGATCAAACCATCTGAAATCAATTCTAGTGAAAGAGGAGGGTTAAAACCAAGAGAAGAGAAGATAATTTAGAGACTGGTCATGGCTCAGTGGTAAATTGCAATGATGGCCTCAGTTCTTCACCCTTCTCTGTATCTATGCTCTTTGCTATGTGACTGCAGTTCCTTTTGCTAAAGTGATGGTGTCTATTTCCCCATCCTCTGAATCTGAAGGGGCACTGTGACTTGTCTTGGGCAGTAGAATGCAATGGTAGTGAGAGTGTGCCAGTTTTGAGCCAAGACTCGCAAGGTAAACATGTTTCTACTTCCTCTTTCAAAGCTATGCCATTGCCAGGAGAACATGCCTGGGCTAGCCTGCTGGAGGATGAGAGGCATGTGGAACAGAGCAGTATTGCTCCATTTGTCACAGGCAAGGTCAGTTTAGATGAGCTGAGAGCCAACTGATTTCCCCTCCACTCTTCATCCCCAGACATGTAAATGAGCCTGTAAAGATCAACAGCACTGCCTCTTCAACCAGTCTGGAATAAGCAAGGAAGGCTTATTGTATACCCGTGGGATTTTGTGGTTGTTATGCAGCAACATTATGGCAGTAGATCACTCACACAGCTTGTAAACTGATTCCAAAAGAGGAACTCTCAATGCTAAACAATCACAACATTTCTGGACTAAGTGATTGGTGTCTCCAGGTGACTACCAGGAGGCTGTAACATATGTTTGGAGAATAAATGTCCCAATGTTTATTGGGCATCCTTTCTCCGTTCTACTGCACTTCATACCTATTGTATGAAATTGCTTGTATGCATAGCCATGGCTACATTGGACCAAATGTTCTGTAAGGGAAGGAACAACATTTTAAATGTTCACCTCCTTAGTATCTGGCACATAATTACTTGTTAAATGAATGAAAGAATGAAGACTCTCATTAGAAGTCACACCTTGCATTGTGTGCTTTTAGTAACTTTGGTCTACTCATGATATGTGTTGAGTGTGTAATATGTAGTCTTAAAAACTCAGTTAATGCAATTACTTGACAAGATTATATATGCACATTACACCTTTCAATAGGTGCAAAGGTATTTTCAGTGATAAGTGATTGTTTCTCTCATGCCATCTTCAAGCCATCCACTTCTCTGGTAACACAATTACCAGTCTCTTATCAATTCTCCCAGAGAATGTGCAATCATTAAAATAAAGCTTTTGTCTAGGAAAGAAATAACATTTTCAGCCATTACTTTTTTATAAGTTTGCACATTTTACAATTCGTTTTCTTTTGGAGGCTGGACCAATTGGAAGTAGCCCTTATGTTCTTTGCTAGAATGTTTTGAAAGCTGTTTCCCCAAGTTTGTTCCTTTAACTTTTTTTTTTTTTACTTTTAATTGACAAATGATAATTGTATGTATCTGTGGGATACAACATGATGTTTTGATACATGTATACATTGTAGAATGATCAAGTTAGTCTAAATAACACGCCCATCACCTCAGATACTTAACATTTCTTTGTGATGACAGCATTTAAAATAGTTCTTTTAGCTATTTTGAAATCTACAATACATCATTATTATTAATGGTAGTCACCATGCTGTGTAATAGATCACCAGAACCTACTCCTTAGCTCCAACCAAAACTTTGAATGCTTTGACCAACGTCTTCCCTTTCCCTCCTTTTTCCTCCCTCCCCCCGCCACTCCTCCCACCCTGGCCTCTGGTAACCACCATTCTAGAAATTCAACTTCTATGAGTTTGACTTTTTTAGATTCCATTTTTGATTCAGCAACTTTCCTCAGGTTGTTTAAGGTTTGAATGCTGCTGGAATTCATGCAGCTGTTTGTTTCTTTGCCTGTGTACTCCTATCACATGAGCTGTTAGGCCAGCCCTGGGAGCCTGGTAATTACCACAGAGCGAGGCAGCAGAGGGAGCAGATAAACTTGAAACATTGGGCTCTCCAGGTGACAAGGATCAGGAGTTCTGAACCCCTAGAAAGAACCTCTATCATGGAGAACCCAGGCTCCCTATTTGATGACTATAGTGGGGTGAGTATAACTTGAATTTAAGACTGGTGAAAGAATCTTTGCTGACTGGCATGTTGTTTCTATTTTACAACAATGCAAAGATTTATAAACTGGTGAAACCATGTTGGCCTGCTCCGGAATAAAGCTGGCATTGTATCTTTTAAGGCATGTTTTGGGGGTTCTATGAAGTGGTTTAAAACAAAGCCACAAGAACAAGAAAAAATTTATTTTGAGATAAATCTTCGTAGACTGCCGACTCCTAGAATTTATGTGCTAAAGATGCATACTTTATTCTTTTCCACAATTAAGTGGTTTAAAAATATTCTTCCTCATGGTTCACTGAATTTCAGGTTCAACTAATTTTTAACAAGCACAAAATATGTACTAGGTAGTCTATTAAATATTCACATATATATTTTCTCATCTAGTGAAATGTAGTGTTCATTAAATATTATGTTACAAAGATCAAAGCAACAAAATGATTAAGAAATAAAATGACTTGTTTTATATCTGCTACATGGTTTGCATAATCTTAGTTCATGTAACATGTTTGCTCATAATCTCCCTAGACGTCTTTTGTGAGTTTGATACCAGATTTAGCATGATTCATTTATATTCAGATGATGGCAAATCTCAGAGAAGAAAAACTGCAGCAGAGCATGCATGGGATGTGAGTTTTTTTCTTTTTGATTGAGGGACTGTTTCATCAAAACATTGTTTCAAACAGATGTGTTCTAGTGTTTACTGAAGGGAGAATTCAAGCCAGACTGATTAATTAGCAGTTAGTCAAGCCATTTCCCTGCTCCTATCTGGGTAGTCTAGGGATTATGAAGCTGTCAGTAGGTTATAGTCAGTCAATGGAAAAAAATGACAAACAGCAACTAAACCTCAGATCACCATGCTAGGGTGTAAAATACGGTGTTCTAACCACTCTGCATTGTTTTTTATTGGAGCATAAGTTTTTACCAGTGGGTGTGATAGGACTAAGGCAGAGGTTGGCAAACTTTTTCTGCAAGGGGCCTAATAGTACATATTTTAGGCTTTGTGGGCCATACAGTAGTTTACAACTACTGACTGCTTTAGTGCTGTAATCGCAGCACCTATGTAGGTGGGTCTCATTTTCAGAAAGGTCGGATTAAAAATCTAGACTTGCAAAACACAGATTAGAGGTCAAATAGTGCTGTAATTGCAGCACTAAAGCGGTCACAGACAATATGTTAACAAATGAGCATAGCTGTATTCCAATACATCTTTACTTATGGACACTAAAATTTGAATTTCACATTTTTATGTGTCATGAGATAGTGCTCTTTTAATTTTTTTTAGCTATTTAAAAAATGCAAAAAATGTTCTTAGTTCGCCAGCTGCACATTTGGACCATAGTTTGCCAACTCCTGGACTAATGCAAAGAGTCTTGAATCAGTGCTAGGTCTGGTTCTTTTGATTTTTTTTTTACATGAGATTCATTCTTTCTAAATCTGTTTCTGTATTTGTAAAAATGACGGATAATAATAGTTGCACTTATCTCTTCCCAGGATTGTTGGCAGGATTAAATAAAATAATGGATTTAAAAGTATTTTGAAGAATGTGAAATGCCATGCTGACATAAGATATTGATTGTATTATTATTTGTGTCAGGAATGTGTTTGGTATAAGTAGCCCAGAGCTCGATTAACAACTGCTTAAGCCATAAAGACATTTGTAGTTCACTTACCTGGATGTACCAGTTCCCAGGGTTGGTGTAGTGGCTGGATGATGTCATTAAAGACCTGATGCTGCTGATGTCCCTGTGTTGGTGATGCCTCTTTTCATGGTGCAAGATGGATGTCATAACTCTCAAGAGTCATGTGCTTACAGGACAATGTCCCAAACAAGGAAGAAGCGGGGAATGGAGTGAAAAAGAAATCTCCTTTCAGACTTCTCTCTCTTTTTTTTTTTTTTTTTGAAACGGTGTCTTGCTCTGTTGCCCAGGCTGGAGTGCGGTGGTGGGATCTCGGCTCACTGCAAGCTCCGCCTCCCGGGTTCACCCCATTCTCCTGCCTCAGCCACCCGAGTAGCTGGGACTACAGGCACCTGCCACCACGCCAGGCTAATTTTTTTGTATTTTTAGTAGAGACAGGGTTTCACCGTGTTAGCCAGGATGGTCTCCGTCTCCTGACCTCGTGATCCGCCTGCCTCGGCCTCCCAAAGTGCTGGGATTACAGGCGTGAGCCACCGCACCCAGCCTAGTCCTCTCTTAATCAAGTGAGGAAAATCCTTCCTAGCATCCCCCAGTAGCCTTCCCTTCACATATCATTGGTCAAAACTGGTTCATGTGCCTGTCCTAGACCAATCACTGGTGAAAGGAAGGAGGATTGATGTGCCTGGCTTGTAGACTAACCATGAATCAGCTTCTGGGACTGGGCACAATGCTGCTTGGACAGTGGGGGTTCTGCTAGCGAGGAAGAGGGAGGAGAAACTAATAGTGTCATCACATAATAATGTTAAAAAATAATAATTTTTTCCACCTATTACAAGTTGTGTGTCTGGCATCAGGTTGGGTGAAGAGTTGATGAGCTAATTTCCTGTGAATACTCCAGGTGCCATGCAAGCTGTCTACGTGGGCACATAACAGGCAAAGACCATGGTAGTCGGCTGGCAGAGTCAGGCTGCGAGTTGAGGCTGCATCAGAATGGAATCGACAATCAACCAGTACCCATCTCAGAAGGAAGCAGAAGAAGGGAGGAATCTGAAGGTCATCTGCATGTGGCTTCTGGAACATACTAGAGAGAACCAGTTTAATCCTCAAATATTACACATCATAATAACATGCTCCACAGTCATTTTTCTGGGGAATCTCGTCATTGTAAAATCCAGAACTGTAGGTGGCTATATAGGTGGGTCTCATTTTCAGAAAGGTCGGATTAAAAATCTAGACTTGCAAAACACAGATTAGAGGTCAAATAGTCTGAAGTTTAAACTATTCTTCATTTTATGGAATAATTTATCTTAACATTTGTTTAGTGACATAATTGGTGCACTTTAAATGATTTTGTTGATGAATATATGATTTCCACATAATTTAGTTTATATAGTGTGTGTATACACACACAACGCACACACCTATTGCATTGTATTGAGTTAGGTAGACCTATAAATTGATTAATTGAAAAATCATGAATAAAATAATTCTTTAGAATAAAATGTGCACTAATATGAACTTAATTAAACATCTCAGAGTTTTAGGGTACCATAGCAAATGACATTTCCCAAGGAATTAAATACCTATTCCAAAAATCAAGTTATACACAAATTATACACTCCGTTCATACAGGTCAAATATTCAGTGCACATATTCCCACATTGTGTAGGATATTGAACCAAAGGTCCCTCAAAACTCTAAGATTCTTTTATTATATAAGTGCCATTTGACCTTGAAGTTTTCTGCTTTCCTTAAAAACTGCAACTTTATGATTATAGTAAAATTATCTTCATATCCAAGTTCCAAGCTCATAGCTCACAGTTCATTCATTCACCTATTTATTTATTTGTTCATTCATTTTTTAAGCTCTTATGTGGTCCCACTCTCATGGAATTTATGGCCTAGAAGAGATGAACGTTAAACATGTGTGTAATCATACTGATGAATACATAACCCCATGTAGCTTAGTGATCTGAAGAAATGAACACTACACTATGTAAGGACATAATGAAGGAACCGGATCTTGACTGGGGATCAGAGAAAGCTTCTCTGAGGAAGCAATGCTTGAGCTGAGAGCCAACATGTGAGTAGGAGTTAACAGATGAAAGAGTCTAAGTGAACTGGAAAGAGCATTCCTAAGACAGGTACAGTGTGTGTGTTAGCCTACTCGTCTGTCCGTCTGTCCATCCATGCATCCAAGCATCTGTGCATCCATCCATCCACCCATCCATCTAGTTTTACAAAACAGTACAGTACCAAGTGATCATAGAGATGCAAACAAGTAGAAATCATCTGTGTTTTCTAAGTCTGTAAGTCCATTTGGAAAGACTAGAGAAGTACACTGGTAAAAAAAAAATTCTTAGAAAATGTTCAGAGGTTATTTTAAGTAACAGTAGATGTGAGGCAATTTCAGCAGTTGCTCTTGTTCTTATGGGAATGGGATTTGCAGCTCTCCTGGGCATCGACCTCACTCTACTTTTTCCCCATGAGAAAGGTGCAGAGTGTAGAGGATAAGACTCAGGTGCTAGCAGCATAACCATGCTTCCATGGGAACTGCAATTTGCCATTAAAAATATGAAGAAAAATCTTGCATTAGAAAAGGAATTTGTTTAATTTGACAATGAATTATTTTTTTTCTAGTGCTTTTAGGATTAACCAAAAAGCAAATTTTTTTTTTTAAAATGGGATTTAAATTAGTGTCTATTCTACATAGACTTAATCATCTCATTGTGACTTCCCTGAATATGATTGTTTATATTGAAATCGGGGTAGTTTGGGGCTCACTTGTAGTGATTGGCAAATTATCCATTTGCACTTGTTATCAGGTTAATGGTAAATGTTCCACTGAGTTCACAGAATCTTGGCATTAAATTTGTAAGTGGAATTGAGCCTAGAGGTCAATGAATCTAGTATAACTCTCATTTTACACAAGAAGAAATTGAAAGCCAAATAGGTTAAGTGACTTGTTCAAGCCACTTAAAAATTTATGTCCCAATTCACTCCATAGACTTTTGTGATGGCTGTATAAGTAAACACTGGATCTAGGATCTTCTAACTCTAGGTTCAGTATAAGGGGCTTTGGAGTGTAATTCTCTGCACTCAAATCCCTGCCATTTACTAGTCTTGTGACTTTGGAAAAATTATTTACAGTCTTGTCGTCTATAAAAGAGGATAATAATTGTACCCCTCTCACTGTATTGTTGTGAAGACTAAAATGCATGAGAAGAGCCACGCTTGCAGTAAATGCTCAGTAAGTGCTTTGCCGTGTGTCTTGCTTTGGTCAATAGGAAGGACGGAAGTGACTGTGTGTCAGTTCTGAGTGAGACTTCAATAGGCATGGCAAGTTTCTTCTGCCCTTTTGTGCTCCTGGACTCAACCATGTCCTGGGAAGTCACTCATCTTAGAGAAACGAGACATGGAACAAATCTGAACTATTATGACTGATGTCACCATGAACATTCTTGAACAAGTCTTTTTTTGTGGACATATGCATTCAGTTTCTTCAAGTATTAACCTAGGAGTGGAATTACATTAAAAGGGGCCAAACGGTTTTCCAAAGTGGTTGTACCATTCTGTACTCTCACCAGCAATGTATGAGGGGCCCAGTTGCTCTACATCCTCACCAGTGCTTAATATTGTCAGTCTTTTTAATTCTATCCACTGTGGTGGGTGTTTAATGGTATCTCATTACTGGTAGCCTACTGAGTTGAAAAAAGTTTCTTGTTTATTTGAAGATTTCTAATACTAGCTTCTAGGTCCTCTGTTTCACCCTCAAGGAGGGCTGCACGAAGTTTGACTAAGCCCAGACCCAGTCTTGTCACTCAGCCTTCCTGGTCTATGCTACCAATTGGAATTAGCCAGACCAAGTACCACATAGCACAGAAACACCCAGCCAGTTCACTGGGTATTTATTGAACCTCCCAGGTGGCTTAGAGGCCACTGCTTAGAGGCCAAAGCTCAGTTCTCCTAAGTGGCAAATGTATCTGTGAATGTGATGTAGAGGTATTGAAGATCTTTCCTGTACTTTCCATGTATTTAATGAACAGCAAAAATTCTTACATTTTGGTCGACTAAAATCACATTGTTCTTTTGTAGCTCACAGAGGAAAAGCCTACTCAGGACTTTGCCTGGGATGGACAGTGTGGAGATGTTATGGTAGTTGCTACAATAAACTTTCTAAATCTTTCTGTCTTTCTGGTCCCCTTTCTACTTTCTATTTCTACTTTCTCCTTCTTCCTTTTTTCTCTCTTCTTTTTCTCCTCCCCTCCCTTTTTATTTCTTTTTCCTTGTTCTTATTCTTTCATCAGCTGAACAAGAGTTTAACAAAACATCTGAACACATAAAAAATCATCAGAAAAACACAAATTTCTGGAACATCGATATATGCCCTAATCTTTTCTGAATTTAATGTAGAACTGATTTATATCATATAGAATTTTAATATGTATATTATTGATTTCTACTTTGTCTTGTTATTATTACTTCCTGTAGTTCTTCCCACATTTCTAGATAACTCTAATAATTGTGATTCTTAATGGCAATAGAGTAGTTCATTATATTATCACGCCAGCCTGCTGAGCCATTTCACCAAACCAATATGCAATATTCTGTTGTATGAATGTAGCCGTATTTATTTGACCCATCCCCTTTTATTAGACATTTATGTTACTTCCAGTTTGGAGTATTAATAATAATGCTACAGTAAACATCTATAAAACATAAAATCACTTTAGGCTGGGGATGGTGGCTCACACCTGTAATCCCTGTACTTTGGGAGGCTGAGGCAGGAGGATTGTTGGAGCCCAGGAGTTTGGGACTATCCTGGGTCAACATGGCAAAACCCCATCTCTCCAAAAAAATACAAAAATTAGCCAGGTGTGGTGGTGGGCACCCGTAGTCCCAGCTACTTGAGAGGCTGAAATGGGCTACGCTTGACCCTAGGAAGTTGAGGCTGTCGAGATGTGATCAGGCAACGACACTCTAGCTTGGCCTACAGAGTGAGACTCTGTCTTAAAAAAAAAAAAAAGGAAGACAATATGCTTTTACATAAACCTTTATTTGCATTTCTGCTTATTTTCTTAGGATTAATTTCTAGATGTAGAATTTCTGAGTCAAAGGGTGATAAACCTTTTAAATGTTCTTTGCCACCTAGCCAATAATATTTCAGGAAAGCCCAACCAATTTTGTTCTTAAAATTAATATATGAGAATGCCTATTTCATGGGAAATGAAAACATTTTGAAAATATTGTATAATTAACAAAAAAATATTTTTTAAAATTACAAAGCAACACCTATCACCTCTCTGCTGTCAAAATTCAATCTTAATAGAAATGCATGATTATTTCTTTAGATGTTGGGATGAAAGCTGGATTATGTTTTGGCACTTGCCCTCTACTTTGCAGGTTTTACAGGCAGTGGTAAATGCTGTTGAGTCAGGATCTGAGGACAGTCAGTGACAGTAGTAGGATTTTTCAGTGTGTCTTTGTCAGCAGCAGTCAATTCGTAGGTCTTCTCCCATCCTCCCTTCTTGGTGGTCATTAGCGCTGTTCTTCAAATCTTTCTGGATCTTTGACTTTCAGGCACAGAATAGGATTTCACTTCCTGGCCCCCTTGTCATTGGGTGACTGGTGGCTGGGCCATGTGACCAGTTCTGGGCAATAAGATATGAGTGGAGATGCTGTGTGTCACCATTAGATCAAGCATTTAATTGCTGATTCAAGGCTGTGCAGAGCTTTCTTTCTGTCCCCCATATGCCTGGCAATGTAGGAATTGGTGGCCACTTCCTCAGCCTGGGTTTTGGAGTAAGGAGTAAGGAGCGGTCCCACCCTCCATCTCCCCCCGCCCCCCTCCCCCTCCCCCTCCAACTGACCTGAGATGGATATGTAGTAGAGTGAGAAAGATGCCTTTTTTTTTTTTTTTTTTTGCCATTGAGATTTTGGGGTATGGTTATTACCCCGGTACAAGCCAACCTGTTCTGACTGTTATTCCTTCTCCTGTTTCCCTTCCTTCCAACATGTATGGCTAACACACCCCTATCTATCCTATAGTCTTAAAGCCTTTGCCATGAGCCTGATGGTTGAGAGTCAACAGAAATAGACTTGAAGCTCATATGTTACATAGCTGACATAAAATGCTTATTATCTACACTTACCACTTAATTTTATAAACTATATATGACATTAAACAAAAATAAGTACTTTTGTTTATTCAGAAAGGTACAAAAGCAATTAGACTGTTGGTTGCAGGACAGGAAGGCAGGGGTCAGGGAGTAGGTGATGCTGGCCACCTCACAGAGAGACTGATGTCTCACCAGGCTGGGCTGTAGCTGGTCTAGTCTGTAGCTTTAAGCTTCCCAAAGTAGTACAAAAAGGCTTAGGCCTTTGTAACTTGAAAACCATCAAAAGAGTTTTCCTCCATGTGCACAGATAGGCACGGTGTGTGTGTGTGTGTGTGTGAGAGAGAGAGAGAGAGAAAAGGAGAGAGAGAGAGATTGTGAAGAAACTATTTGCCAGTGGAAAATAATGCCCCCTTTTAAACAAGCTGAAAATGTCTTGATATAAGGCAGTGTGGTCTTGCTCCCATGTTTACAGAGGAATCCTTTCATGCAGCCATGATATATGGAGGATTTAAACCATCGAGATCCTTTATGCTAACAGACCATTTGTCTTGGATTTTCCAGGTTTCCAGATTGTCTTCAAGGAGTACAGCATTGACTCTGAAATTAGCTATTGTGTAGACAGATGTATTACAAGTCTCTAAATTATCATGTTGCAGGAACTTGTCATTCTAACACTTTAATAGAGTCTAGTTCTGTGTCAGCCCTCCCTCTGTCCTGAGACTTTGTCACATGGGTAATTCAGATGTCAGTGTCTCTGCCCCGCTTCCTTGCTTTTCATTAGGATCAACATTTCCAACTCCTGTTTTCTAGTTATCGTTCTTTTTGTTTCTGTGATATTTTCAAACCTGGGATTTTCCCTTAAGGGAAAAGTGGGTCTTTTGCTTGGGAAGCATGCTTGTCTTCCCCGGTTGCACTCCAGGGCCCTTTATTAGTGCGCTTTTAGACTTTTGGGAACTAAAACCTTTTGGTTGCTGAATTGTGTGTGTCCCCTACCATCACAGAAAAGAAAGAATGTGTGTTCTTTCTCTTTTAAAGTCAGTTAAAGTCTTCTCTAGAGAATGCTTGAGGACTTCCCTGAAGGATGCCTCAGGATGGCACCAACCCACCAGATGTAGGCACTCTGGGATGAACATCTTTCTCCTTCCGGAAGGCTTTCCTTCTAGCCCAGTGGCTCTAGTAGTTTATCATCTGCATCAGAATCACCAGGGTGGTTGTTATTGTGCAGATTCTTGGGTTATACCCCAGACCCACTGAGTGTGAGCCTTTTAGGGCTGGGACCCAGGAATCAGCATTGTAACAGGCAACCCAGGTTTTGAAGCCCTGCCTCCTGGCAGATCTCTCACTGTCTGCAGAGTGTCTCCTAAATAAGCATCTCACTTCACCTACAACAAAGCCACTGACTCCACTGTCTCCACAAGGCCTGGAGGGAAGGAAGATCGCTCCCTGTCTCTTCTTCCAAAACTTTCCTTTGGAGCTGGGCCTGGTGTCCTCAAATGAGAGGGACTTGCAGGAAAGTCAGTGAACAAGACTTAGGAAATGCACAAGGAATGAAACAGAGATGTCAGAGCCTCTTCTGGCCAGGGATGGTGGAGCACTATTTAGTTTTTTCTACAAGCACCATGTAGTTTTTTCACGCATTAGTCCTCAAATATTTATTATGCGCTTACCATGTGCCAGGCACCACTCTAGGTGCATTCTGTCCAACCTTGCATTTCCCATCTTTTTGTCAGATATGAAAAATGAAGCTGAAATTTAAGTCCCAAATTATCACCAAGTAGGCAGGACCAGCAAAATAATTAGGAGACATATTTCTGCCTTTTTCTGTGTGTGTATGTGTGTTGTATATGTGCCTCTGTGTGCTTTTGTGTCACACATACTCATGTGGATTAGATTTTATTAAATAGCTTGTGTTTTCCAAGCATATGTATATGCTTTATTCATTTTATTACTTCATTTGAGTGTTTGTTTATTCATTCAGTAAATAGCCATTCATTTATTCATCTAATATCTGTAGTAGGTCTGCTGTGTGCCAGTCTAGTCAGTAGGTACTACGGATGCAATGATGAGCCAGACCAAGTTCTTGCCCTCATGGAGCTTTTATGTCAGAGTAGATGATGCTCTTGTATGCCTTATTGAACACCTAGCTGTTGTTTTGTAATTTCCTTTTCTGTAGGCATCATCGTTTCAACAGATTGCCAAGTAGAGCCCAGGAGCCCTGCCCCGTGCTTTCCTCCTTCCTGGTTTCACAATGTCCTTTTCAGCAAAGATGCCTTTCCAGACATTTCTTTACATGTCTGAAATATTTATACACAAAACTGGGGAAGATGAATTAAAAGTGTGAACTCTACATGGCACTGAAGTCTAAAGAGGAAGTGAAGCTGTTCAGCTGTGGGTTTTGACTGGTTCTCACTGGGAAACCCCTTTCAAGCAAAACTTTCATGGGGCAACAGACTTCAAAGAGGTTCCCAGTCATGCCATGTTTAAAACTTGTTAATGGGACCTAATTGCAAACAGCTGCTCAGTTTAGCCACTGTTTGGGTTGGCATTCACCTACCATAGATCTAGGTCATCTTTTTGTTACATTATATTCATATTGGTATCATAATATATTTGTTATAATCTTAGAATTTGTCACCATCCAAAGGATTATGAGATAATAAATAAAAACACGGAGACAACATGTTTGTCAAGCCCTGAGGTCACAGCCAAGTACAAAAGCACTTGGGAGCAGATGCCTATTTGATACACTGTGTGTAGTCGTGGCACTTCACTCACACACATGGGAAGGTTTCCAACAACAACAACAAATCCGTGGTGTTTGCTGGAAGCACTAAATGATCTTTTATTGTCCATTTCTTCTTTTAACTATTGCCTTTTAATGCCACACATCACAGGAACAAGGGGGACACTAATAAATAGTAGTTTATTAGGTGAAATTGCTATTGGATCTAGTTTGATACAATATTCATGTTTCCTAAGAATCACTTGGGGGAACAACTTGTTGGTTAAATGTGAAGGGGTGATTTGGAAAATATTTACCAAGTGATAAGGCATGAACACTGAGGAATTAGAAGGAATACTGGCTGCAGTAACTGGCATGGTCACACTCAGGCATACTTGTTGTCTAGCAACCAAAGTGTCTATTATCCAGCAAGTTATCACTAAGGATAACTAGAACATGATCCTGCTGGGATTCAGTGTAGAACATGCACCTCAGAGTTATCTTACTCTAGGAGTACGAGAGCCAGGGTATTTCTACCAACTCCTGCCCATCATTGATTGAAGGCAGTCCTGCCATGCAAGTGGCTTAGTGGGCTCAGGAGGTCTGAGGATGCCTTTACGCAAAGAAATGCTGGTTTGGCAACTGGAAGTCAGACTACTGAGTACTGAGGTGATGAGTGCCCAGGGGTATGGGTGGGCACCAGCAGCACCTGCTATCGTGGCAGGGGGGCATTTGAGGATGTTGGTGGGGCTGATCATGAAATATTTCTCTCTCTGCATTAGCCATGTCAGTAGAAATAGCCTCCTTGAGGTTATTTGAAACAAGTTGATACTCAGATTACATCTTATAAATTAAATGGGATTGAGGGAGTGGAGCATTTAATGAAAATGGTGATGGTCTTGAGAACAGTGTAAGCAGTTAATACTAATTTGTTCTTCTATGTGATAAGCGTGGCTTCTCCTTTTTCCAGATGAGGACACTGAGGATCAGAGATATTGAAAAACTTGCCCAAGGATGCACAAGTGGAATGGTAAAGATAGGATTTGAATTCTGACCTCTCTGACTCCGTGTCACAAACTCCTGAAAGTGTGAAAGGTTTAACACAAATTCCTTCCCCGCTCTTTCTCTCTCTCCCTCCCCCTTCCAACTTTTGCCTTTCAACAAATATTTGAATACTTACTATGTGCTGGGCACTATTTTAAGCACCACATAGCAAAGAAACGGTTTTGGTCCTTTTTGATCTTGATGATTCCCCATCCCTCCCTTAAACATTTTTCCTTCCCCAGGTCCTTCCCTAACTTTTGTGGGGCCCTGCAAGTGTAAAAACAGAGGCTCATATGCCATACCTAAATATTTAAAAGTGATAAATCAAGCTGGCAAAGTGTTAAATAAAAGATGCTCCATCCTCCTGCCTTGATAAGGACACTTGTGCACAAGGGCTGCTGTGCACTGAGAATCTGTGGGGTCTTGGAGCACCATGCAGGAATGTGGTGGCTCAGAGGGTGTGGACACCTAGCCCACGGCCTGTGGCCTGTCCCTCATCTCATCCCACCCTGGCAGTCCCACATAAGGGGGCGGTACACATATGTGTGTGGACATCCTAGCCTACACATACAAGCTGTATCCCCACAAACAGCACCCCGTGGCTTAGGGGTGTGTGCACTGGGGGTGTGACCTGCCTTGGAGAGAAAAGCCCTGGGGAAAGCTCTGGAAGTGGACTTAAGACCACTTGGACAGGGGATTCAGTGTCTCTGGTACCCAAGACATAGTCTGAAAGATGAGATGCAGGCTGCAGGCTCCAGGTGGGTACATCTCTGTGCCCCTCAACTCTTCACTCCATAGGAAAGGGCACAACCAGAGGAGTACTAGGGGTCCCCCTTTCCTGGGCCTAAGAGTAACAGCGCTCCTCCCTGTTCTATTTTGTCTTCCAAATCCCACTTTCACATGTGGATATTTTTTGAGATTTGGCCATCTGAGGATTTTTATAGAGGAAAATGTGGAATTCAAACACTCTACTTGTTGAACAGAGAGCAGGTCCATTGAGGTGGGCAGATGGTAGATGTTACCGGAAGTGGAGGAGTGGGATTGTAGAGAGACCCGCTGGCCTCTCTGGGGCTACATGGACTTCCTTGCATTCAGCAGCCCTAGTCTACAGAGGGAGAAGCTATGCTATCCTGGCCCTCTGTCTTGAGACCTTGATGGGTTCATCCCAAACCTCAGGAAGTGGATGCAGTTTAGCAGGATCAGCTCTGCGCCCTGTTCACTTCTCCAGCCATGAGGACTGCAGCTCTAGATAGACTCCTAAAGCACACACAAAAGCAGTGCTTCCTTTACTGGGCGAGATTCTCCTGGGGGAGCAGGCAGAAGCCCTCCAACCTGAGCAGTACGTGCTCATGCCAGTGTGCATTCGCCTGTCTCCCCTGGGAAAGGTAGATGGTTTAAATTCTTTATTTATTAAGCCTGCACAATGTGATAGAACACTATAGCAGACAGTCCTCGATGTTTAATTCTTAAGAAAATAGGAAACTAGATATATAATTCCCTCCATTTAAATTCTATTCACTTCTCTCTTTGTGTTAGGGGAGGTACTGAGGAATGCTGTTTTCATTTGCTTTTACTTTTAATATGGTGCTACTCAGAACCAGTAGGGTATATCTATTAATATATCCGTATCTATATCTATATCATCTATTTATCTATCATCCATCTATCTATTTATCTATCATCTATCATCTACCCATCTATATTATCTATCTATCTATCTATCATCTATCTATCTATCTATCATCTATCTATCTATCTTATCTGTCTGTAGATAGATATATGAGACGGGATTTTTAAATTTTTTTTCTTTTTTTTTTTGAGACAGGATCTCCCTCTGTCACCCAGGCTGGAGTACAGCGGCACAATCATAGCTCACTACAAGCCTCACATTCCTGGGCTCAAACAATCTGTCAGCCTCAGCCTTCTGAGTAGTTGGAACTATAGATACACACCACTGTGGCTGGCTAATCTGTTTGATTTTTATTTTGTAGAGACAGGTGGGGTCTTTCTATATTGCCCAGGCTGATATCGAACTGCCGACCTCAAGCGATCTTTCTGCATCAGACTCTCAAAGTGCTGGGATTACAGGCGTGAGCCACCGCAACCAGCTGGAAGCTGGATTTTTAATGTTTCAAAGTAGAGCAAGTGGGGTCGCCCATTAGGGAACACATCCCAACACCTTTTCTCCTCTGAGTGGCTCCCACGTTCATACCTCACAAGGTGCTCTGTGCTTCAGGGTGTCTCCCCAGTTGCTCTTCAGCCTCCTCTTGCTACACGGGCCAAGGGCACTGTTTGATGTTTGCAGCTTGTCCTCTTGTCTCCCTTCAACCCTTCAACTTATCTCTTTCCATTTGCATTATCCCTGGCCAGGTGTGTGCTGGGGGTCACTCATACGGACTCACAAAGGCCAATGTTAAAATTTCAGGAATGTTGTGAGCCACTTATTAAATACAGCCATTATAAAAGTGAAATGGCCTAAACTTACATTTAAATATATTTCATTAAAAACAAATGTAGTAATAATAATACTCAAAATTCATTATTTTCAAATTATTTTACTATATGTTACTATTATCTATGCTGTTGGGGTTATTTCAGTCTATTGTAACTGCAGGGTGGAAATATTGTATAACAGTGTGCTCTGCTATGCCCTTTTCCCAACTGTGTGTTTCATGATGTCCTGTTGGAGCTTGAAATCAGCCATGGTTGTAGTATTTATTTCATGTAAATTGGTAAACATTATGAATCAGGAGTCCCTCCCTTACCCAGAGAGCCTGTTGTTAACATTTACCAGCACACCATGATCTGTAGCTCTCAAATCCTTAGATCAGAGTTTCTCAGTTCTAGCACTATTGACATTTTAGGCCAAATAATTCTTTGTTTTTTTGGGGGTGTCACTTGCATTGTAGAACGTTGAGCAGCATTTCTGGATGCCAGTAGCTTCCTCTCCCGAGTTGTGACAACCAAAAATGTCTCCAGATGTTGCCAAATGTTTTCTGGGGGATAAAGTTATCTCCACTTAAGAACCACTGGCCTAGACAACATTATCCTTTAAGTAAGTGACTTGCTATTCTTCCCTTTTTAAACTTTAACATGCATCTGACAAATATTCAGTGCCCATTATGCATGTACATACAATGATAAGCAAGATAAGCATTGTCCCTGTCTTCATGGAACTCCAGTCTAAAATCATGGACTAAGCTGGAAATATACTGTGTATCCACTAGGAATAGAACATGCTATCTGCATGCTAATGTGCTTAGTAGGTTATCTTGATCTTTATTAATTTCATTAACACTAATTGCAACATTGTATAATGTTTGTGTTTCCCCTTCAGGTGACTGTTGTCTCTTGGGAACAGGTAGCCACCAACAGGTGAGCCTCTCAGGGGATCACTGGTAGATCTAGGATGGCAAATAGCTTCTTTAATATGACAGCCTCAGTGTAGTGGCTGGCAAGGAGCTGTGATTGGGAGGAACTGGAAGTCACACCCAAGCTCATTGAGCAAGCGTGTCGTGCCATGAGTAAGTAGTCCCAGCTGATGAGCTTATCATGGGGTTGCCAGCGGGGGGACTGCCCTGGGTGGAGATAGAATGGGAGACATAGCCATACCTCAGAAGGATATGCAGCTCCTGCGAGGACCTAAGTGGAGCTGGGTCAGCATGGCCCCAGTAAGCACACAGCAGGCATTGATCAGCCACAGACTTCAGCATCGAGGCCTTCCAGGGTGGGAACTAGATGAACCGGAGGACAGGCCAGGAACCTGCACATATGAATCATGTGGGCCAAGGACCTTCCTCCCCTTTCCTACCACCATGAAGCAGACCCTTCCCCCAGGAGTCATCCTGGAGAAAAATGGGAAAGTGAAGCAGTGGTAGGGGGCAGGGGGTGCTGCAATACCAAAATATCCAGAAGGCATTTAAAATTGTTGGACTAGATGACATTTAATTTTCCTTCTTTACTCAGTAAAGTGAAGGGCTCAGGAGAAAGATTGGATCAATTATAGAAAATAATGAAGGTACATTTTCTTTGCGTAACTAAATGTAGGGTAAGTACATTTTGAATTTGCTAAAATTGTCTTTGCTCTGCCTCTGCACACATGTTTGCCGTGTGCACACACACAAATGGCACTTCTGGGAGTTCTTCCTTGCTACCATCTCCTCTCAAGAATCAATGCTCACAAAAGCATTTGTGAGAAGTGTGGAGTTTACTGTGGAGATTCAAAGGGAAGTTGATGGAGGTTTCACTGTAACCCCCACAACAAACAGATTCATATTCCACTTTGATACTGTGTTCATCACTTCCAGTATATACCTTTTTCCTAGTTGAGTATTTGAAATCTTGGAAACCAGACTCTGTCTTGCTGTGTTGGTGTGTCACAGTATGATTGGCAGCATGTTTCCTTTGGTAGCAATACATAAGACAATGGTGTGTCTTATGTTGATGACTTCTTATATTGTTAAAATCTTTTAAGTCTACTGCTTTGCAGTCCTTCCTCAACTGCAAGCAGAGGCCTCCCCACTGAGGCCATTGAGTAAAGTGGTTCAAAGTACAGTCTGGAGTCAGACCATCACTCACTATCTCCACCATTCACAAGCCAGGTAACCTTGGGCAAGTTACTGAAGGGTTCAGGGGCTTTATTTCCCCACCTGTGCAATGGGGATAATATTATTAACTACTTCATCGGATTGTAGTAAGAATTAAATGAGTTGATGTATATAAAGAAATTGGAACAGTATCAGGTGGTGGTGACTTCTAGAAAAATAGTTGTTCTTACACGTATTACCTCTTTAGTCCCCTCCCACACAGGCCCTGCCTCCTGTTACCTGTTGCTTTTTCTTTCCTCCCTTATTTTATAGATAATACTTCAGTGACTGCTGTTTGTATTTGAACATGACCTTGAGATCTCTCCTCTCCTTCCCAAATGGCTTACCTAGGTATTTACTCCAAACAAATATGTTGTCTTTTAGAGATACTCTGATAAGTAAAGATTGCTGTATGTAGTCACATATTTTTATCATTATTTCTGATGCATCTATGGTAGATGCAAGAGATAGTAAGGTATGAGCTTAACTGGGGCCGAGCTAGGTTGTTGGGGAACATTAGGAGATAGGATGGAAAAAAGATAGGTTGGAGACAGATGGCACTTGAAGAATCTCCCCTTTGAAATCTTTGGTAAAGTCTACAGTATGATACCTCTCCATACATCTCTTAGGAGGCTTTGTATTTTGATGACAGCATTGAATGCTAGGGACACCCAGCCACACTGGCTAACCCACACAGGGCGGAGAGGACTTTCACCCTCTTCAATTCACTGTGTATGGGTGGCAATGTTTCTTCCCACATATATGGCTGGCCCTAGGAGACAAGTCAGGGCATGTGAGCTGTGGATGTGAACTGAGAGAACAGTTGGGGCTTAGGTGAAAAGTGGAGATTCAGGAACTCTTCAGATATAGTGGCCTTAGGGAAAGATAGATGTATTAGGCCATTCTTACATTGCTATAAAGAAATACCTGAGACTGGGTAATTTATAAAGAAAAGAGGTTATATTGGCTCATAGTTCTGCAGGCTATACAGGAAGCATAGTGCTGGCATCTGCTCAGCTTCTGGTGAAACCTCAGGGAGCTTTTAATCATGGCAGAAGGGGAAGGGGGAACAGGCATGCCACAAGTTGAAAGCAGGAGCAAGCGAGAGAGATTGGGGATGAGGGGGTGTTAACAGAGTTTTAAATGAGCAGGTCTCATAACAACTCACTCACTATTGTGAAGATGGCACCAAGCCATGAGGGATCTGCCCCCATGATCCAAACACCTCCTACCAGGCCCCTCCTCCAGCATTAGGGATTACAATTCAACATGAGATCTGGGTGGGGACAAATATCCAAAACTATATCACTAGGCAGTAACAAAGAGACACCCGGCCCATCTGGGTTCAAAGTGTGCCACAGGCCTGCATGTCCTCCTAAGCTTTTCTTAGGCGGTGCCAGAGTTCGAATGGCTGCAGTCCTGGCATATTCCTCAGTGAGGCTGGAAAAAATAATCCACTCCTCCAAATGGAAAATTTCTTCTGTGTAGGGTGAGCACTTCCAGCTCCAGAAATGAAACATGCTAAAGGCAGAGTGTGACTTGGCATGGGGTGACCAGTATCCCAACTGATCGGTCCTCTACCCTGTTAGTTCATTTCGCTGGCGGTCTTGTCCATAAGGGCAGACAACTTTCTAGCTGGTCACCTTTGGAACAAAGTAAGGGTTTTTGAAAAAGGATTTAAAAAAATTCTTTTTTGGTTTGTTTTGGGTTTAATGAGTCAATGCTTTATTTTACTATGAGTGTTTATAACCAAACCTAAATGTATGTAGGATCTTGAACCTCCCCCACAACTATTTCCTATTTGTTCCCAGAAAAATTCCAATGCCAGATTTTGCCATAGCAACCAGAGGCAAATATCAAGACAGCAATAAAGAGCAAGCTGGAAAAGGGTTTCCCTACAATGTGGCTTGAGTTTCTGTAGGGCATTCCATCCTCCGTGTGGAGCCCTGGAAGGCAAGAGGGGGCCCTGCGGTTCCTCGTGGGGGGTCTGGTAGAGTTCAGCTTTGCCAGTGTCCAGGACCCACTAGGAAATGTGTCTCTCAGGCAGCTGGGCTGGGTGGAAGGATCAGCTTGCCTGCTCCTCGGGCTTGGCACCTGTTGTGTGTTGATCTTTATTTTTGTATGTCAATTTTTCAAAATTAAATGTATTGAATTATTATTTTTCCATTATGCTTTTCCTCTGAGCAGTTTAGTAAACAAGCCTGTTGTGATTTCCTGATTGTCCCCTCAAGTGCTCTTTGGAAGAAGGCAGTGCATATATATAAGTAAGCAAATGAAACCAAAGAACAGGAGACTCTTCCAATATCTGCCCATGACATCCCTCATTCTGTGTCCTTCCTTTTTGTCATCGTTGTTATGGTAATGTTAGGAAGTCCCACTTCTTGCCCGTAGGTAAATTCATCTCACTACAGTATAGCCTTCTTGCTGAAAGAACTTTGGGCTTCCGAGTTACTTCAGGTGCTGGTTTGGATTAGCGGTTTGTTGATAAATGTTTAACAACTTGCTTGCAGACATAAAATTGCCTTGATTTGTAGAGCTGATTTGCTGATTTCTGTGGTGTAAATCCTCCTACCATGGCAGATTTCATCTTACCAGAGTGACCTCATGAACCTGGAACTGGAAAGAGATGCACACATTTAACTCTCATGCACTGGTAAGAGCTGGCTGCCCCACACTGCTGGTTCTGTGGACCTAGGCCCAGGTTTCTCAACCTCAGCACTACTGACATTTTGGGCAGAATGGCTGTTGGTTATTGGTGGCTGTCCTGTGTACTGTAGGATGTTTAGCAGCACCTGTGGTTTCTACTCACTAGATGCCAGGAGCAACCCCTCCCCACTAACTTGTAACAACCAAAAATGTCTCCAGATTTGGCCAGATGTCTCCTGAGGGGCAAAATCTCCCTTAGTTCTGGGCTATTCTGCATTGATAGTGCTTAGAAGGTCCATTCAGCAGGCAGTAGGCTTCCCTTGGTAGCTTTTCCATGAATCACTCTGAATATGCACCCAAAGAGGTTCTCTCCTGGCATTTTGGATGTGGTGCATTAGTCTTTTCTCACGCTGCTAATAAAGACATACTTGAGACTGGGTAATTTATAAAGGAAAGAGGTTTAATGGACCCACAGTTCGACATGGCTGGGGAGGCCTCACAATTGTGGCAGAAGACGAAGGACGAGCAAAGGGATGTCTTACATGGCAGCAGGCAAGAGAGCTTGTGCAGAACTCTCCTTTATAAAATCATCAGATCTCACGAGACTTATTCACTATCATGAGAACAACATGGGAAAGTCCTGCCCCCATGATTCAGTCACCTCCCACTGGGTCCCTCCCACGACATGTAGGAATTATGGGAGCTACAATTCAAGATGAGATTTGGGTGGGGATACAGCAAAACCATAACACGTGGTATTGCAAAACACTGAAAGTGTGCTTCCTTGGGTAGTCTTGAGAAGAGTCATGCTGTAAGGACTTAAGGCACCAAAAATTGAAGACACAGCAGGGCCAGTAGGAGAGCATCAGGGTAATTCCACTATACGACATATCCTATATCCATTATAGGATAGATTTTGACAGACTGCAGAGGTCCCTTAGGCAAACCTTTCCTTTGTATGGGTGAGAAATGAGACTTAGAGACAAGGTGTGTCTTGTCCAAGGGCAAGGTGTGGATGTGCTTGGACAGTCACAGGAGTGTTGTGGTGAATGCTGTAAGACGCCTGTGTGACGTACTGGGAATTAGAACTGACTCCAACTTGTAGCTAAATGTGTTTTGTGGGCTTTTCAATGTTGGGTTTGGATGGGTATATTCTGACATCTCCCTGTCCCCTACCTCTCCACCCCTTTGGAAATATCTGCTCATGAAAACCATAGTATAATGAGGGATTTCTGTTTCAGATAGAATTATTCCCTTCAGCTTCAGGAGTGAGTTGATTATTCACATGTTCTATTTAGGGGGTTTAAGCTGCTAGTCTTTAAAGAATAAATGCTGAAGGTTGTCATTGATTCCTCTTTCTTTCCTCCCACGTCTGCTCTGGGCCTTCTCATTGATGTAGTATCTCAGGTTACTTCCAAAATAATTTGAGAAACGGATTTACAGAAGAAGCTAGCTTTCCAGTAGAAAAGTTTAGATGACAAGATTAATGTGATAAGAACTAAGAAAGCCCTTCCTAGTTTTCATTGAAAATGTGTTTTTAATGCCCAGAGGTGGCCAACCAAAAAGAAAATATTACAGAAGGATTATTTTCATCAGCAAAGTTCTTGGGCATTGCAGGTTCCAGTGTAATTAGGGAAATCACATGCGAGTACATCAATACACTTAAGATGCCAATACGTTGGGCTTAATGAGGACAGCAAGTCTGCTTTTATTAGGGGATTGAATAGAAGTGAGAGGAGTGCTTGAAAAGAATTGGGAATTTTGGATGGGATAATTCATCACTTCACTCCAGATCAGTTTTTCACAGTAAGAAGTGCTGGCTGTTCAGAAAATTTGGCATAACCAAAGTTTATTGTCACTACCTCCTCCTTCTCACATTGTCCTTTGTCACACCCCCAGCAGGTCCACAGTGATCCTGCAGGCCACCCCCATGGGCCCTGCCCGTTTTCTTCCATCAGGGGCTATCTGACCTCAATCTTTCAAAGTCTCCTCAGTAACGTAGGCCAGTTGGATTTTTGCTTTCTTTTCCCAGAGGACAATTCAGCTTCAGCATCTTAGTCTAAAAGGATTCATGCAAGGGTGTCATATGTTTTATTAGGTTAAGGGGGAGGTATTTGGGGTTGTGGGGAGCACTTAATGCAACCCTGTATGACATTCCCTACTCAGTGATGTTCAGGCTGCACAGGCCAACATGGAAAGGGCTTAAGGGAGATGACAAAAAAAAATCTCTTCTTCCACAAGGATTTTCAATTGATCAATTTTGTTACTTTTTTGTGATGAAACTATCTGCACTGCAACTAATGATTTTTTTCTCAAGGTGGAAAAGGTAGGAGCAACAGCTTTCAGTTCTAAGGATACATTCTGTTGACCTTCATAAGCCCTAGGAACTAGAGGGGCAAGATTGAGGAGGAAATAGAGAAAATAATTTGCTCTATAGTATTTTCCCCCTGAGCTGCCATCTGGGGCTTTCAGAGCTTAGCACTGCACTCTTGCACTGTTGCACACACCACAGGAGCAATACCAAGAGATGTCAAACATGAGTAGTATTGGTCACTGGAAACAGCAGATTGCAAATAGCTGTCTCACCAGACTGTTCTTTCAGAAGATTCATTTGTGCCAACTACTTCTTTGTCATGGATCCTTCCTGGTTCTGCAACACAGATGTGGAAAGTGAAGAGAACATGTCATGGGATTCCATTTCTAAGAGTGGGAAATATACAACTTACCATGGGATGTTTAAGATATTAATATATTGTTCATGTGTATCCAGAGCTTTAGTAGAAGTAGGCTGAAAGAGCTGTGCATGTATACACGGTGCTCCTCATTGTCAAATGCTGAAGCGTGTTTCAGGCTGGGTTTGGGGGCTGGGGGTACTTATGGGACAAAGTCTGACTCTCAGTCTGTAGGCTGAGTGCCTTTTTAGTGTATTGGGACTCAGCATGTATTCACCCCATCTGTACTCACAAGCCTAATTCATTAATCAGGATGACTTACTGGGCTGTGAGCCCTTTGAGGACAGGACCTTGTACCTTATCTTGTGCCTCTCATGCCTAGCATAGCACCAGGCATGTAATAGGTTCTTTTTAAAAAAGTGTTTTACAGCTTTATCAAGGCATACATGATGTCGGATCAACTGCATGTGTTTAAAGTTTTACACTTGATGAGTTTTGATATGTGTCTATACCCATGAAACCATCACTGCAATCAAGATAATAAACGCATTCATCCGCCCTAAAGTTTCTCGTGTCCCTTTGCAAGCCACCCCCCTTCCTCCCATTGTTCCCAGACAACCACTATTCTGCTTTCTGTCACTGCAGATGAGTTTGTGTTTTCTGGAATTTTATATAAATGGAATCATACAACATGTACTCTGTTTTTCTTTCTGGCTGTTTTCACTCAGCATAATTTTTTCAAGATTCATTGAAGTTCTATATATTGATAGTTTGCTACATTTCATTACTGAATAGTATTCCATTGTATAAATCATAATAGGCACCTAACAAGTGTTTGTGGCTTTACATTGATTTGAAAATTAATTTTTAAGAATATAATTGGGTGAAAAGTGGACAATGGGTTACCACTCTATTCTTGGTGAGTGGGTTCACTCAGGAAGTGGAAATAGGAATCAGGAGATAATTTGGCATGGTAGAGACTTTTGTTGTCATCCAATATCTATTTTTCCTTCTTTCTTAGTACTAGAATACCTGAGTTTTGGCTGGACACAGAACTGTCTGGAATACAGACTACAATTCTCAGCCTTCTGTGCAGTTCTGTGTGGTCATGCGACTAAGTTGTGGTCAATATGAGGTAAGCAGAAGGGGTCTGTGAAACTTCTTATAAGTCTCCTTGAAGGAAGAGGGATTTCCTCTTCTTCTTCCTGCTTTCTGTTGTCTGGAAAGTGGCTGTAATGTCTGGATCTCTGGCAGCCATTTTGGACCAGAAGAGACCTTGAGAATGGCAGCCACTCATGACAGAGCAATAAAGTAGAGCAGGCCTGGGCCCTTGATACCATAGAGTGCCATGGCCAACTTGGACTACCTCCCGCCAGGCTTCTCAACTGAGAAATATATAACTTTTGATCTTGGCCAGGAGTGGTGGCTCACGCCTGTAATCCCAGCACTTTGGGAGGCCGAGGCAGGTGGATCACTTAAGGTCAGAAGTTCAAGACCAGCCTGACCAGTATGGTGAAGCCCTGTCTTTACTAAAAATACAAAAATTAGCTGGGTGTGGTGGCACATGCCTGTAATCCCAGCTACTTAGGAGGCTGAGGTAGGAGAATTGCTTGAACCTGGGAGGTGGAGGTTGCAGTGAGCCGAGATCGTGCCACTGCACTCCAGCCTGGGATACACAGCGAGACTCTGTCTCAAAAAACAAATAAACGAATAACTAACTAAATAAATTTTGATCTTGTTTAAACCACTGCTGTTTTTGTGGGGGTTTTTGTTTGTTTCTTGCAGACAAAACAATTCTAACTGATACAGTTAGTAAGATGGAGTTAGTTAGAACAAGAGGGAGCTTAATGTTGCTGGAAGATCGTTTCTATCATGCTAATATGTCCATCTCCAGTGTATGGATGTTTCTGACTAGAAACCTAGTATCAACTATTAGAATCTCTTTTCATGAGTTCTGGAAAAATCCTGGCAAACCATTCTTAAAATTCCCCTTTTCCCTATCATGTAACTCAAGCCCCGTCTATTTGTAGCCATCATTAACATTTTAGACTTCTTAAAATTATACTTATTTTATATTTATTGACTTTTAACATGGTGGCTCTGTGGTGGGATGTGGGGTTAACCTAACATCATTACAAAATTTACAAATTATAGTTATGGTGGTTTATTTGGAAATGTTTTCTGTAGATGCCCAGTCTCATTTATTGTATATGAATTTTTGTTATATTTAATCCCTAGGGTTGGTTTGGCTTGTGACTCTCATTTTTTATTTGAAATATTTCAAACATACATAAAAGAGTGTATGTCCAGATGTCATTTATCTAGCAAACATGACTCTGTAGAACAGTCGTTCCCAACTTTATTTATTAATGTAGTAGCGGAACCCTTTTTGCAAATGGCATCCTATGCAGAAGCCCATTATATAAAACATCCCAGAGCTTCTCCGGTTGAAGCAAAAATGGAAGGCTTGGAGCCTTCCTAGATTAAACCCCACCTTGGCCACCCCTTTCTACACCATGGTAACCCCTTGAGTCTGCTCACACAGCCTGAAGGTCTTGTGAGCACATCTGAAAAGCACAGATTAAGAACCAGAAAGCAGGCTAAACACGGTGATCAGATTAGCCATAGCAGGTGATCCAGTGTCCAAATAGTAAAGCCCATCCGTTTTCTTCATAGAGGAGCCTCTGAGATTCTCATTTGGAACTCTGGGCTCTTACGTTAGCCACAATTCTAACAAGCTTTGCAATCTGGTTTCTCAGTCACGGAAGAATAGAAGAACAACTCAGAGGAGGAAGAAGTCAGACATAGCCAGACACGGCTGCTAGCAGTTCCACCAGTGAAAGAGGAGACCAGGATGTTTAAAACAGGCAAACACAAGGTGTGAAAAACCAGAAGCGAAAACTTCTGAGGTCATTTAAGGTAAATGTAGTTCCCTAATATATTCCAGTGGGTTATGAGGCATGATTTTATATATTTACATCTAGAGTGTGTGTATGTGTGTGTGTGTGTATATATATAATATATACGCATGTATAGATGCATACATATATGTGTGTATATTTAGTGAGTGTGTGGTTGTATAAATTATGTGTATACATAAATACATAAAATATTTGTATACTTATAAATATATATTATATATGTAAACAATATGCATATATACACATACAATATTTTGCTTAGTGGTTATAATGATGACTCTGAGAAGAAAAGCCTCATGTTTTCTATTAGTCATTCTGTTTATAGTAATAACAATAATACTTACTGAAACAATTTTTATGTGCTAGGTACTGTTCTGTTTTGTATACTTAATTTCATTACTCTTTCTACTTTCTGAAGCAGGGACTATCGTTTTCCCCGGAAGCAGAGAGAAGTTCAATCCCTTGCGCAACATCACACTGCAAGCATGCGTTGGAGCTGAGATTCAAGCCCGGGCATCCAGGGTCCAGGGCCCATGCTCTTAATATATTCCGTATCTTAGGAGAATTTCCCCTATTTAAACAATAAAAGTGCAAAAATCTTGTGGCTAGCCAAAATTTTCAGTTGTTTGGAAAACTTATTTATCCAATAAGTGGAAAACTCACTTGTCCTCCAACAATTCTGGATAAATGAAAGAACGAATTGAACTGAGACTGGAATCCGGGTCTGCCAGTACTTTGTAGTTCCTATCCATACGGCTTGTCAGGAAGGCCACAGGGAGGTTAACTAACTCTGAGTAACCAGAAACAATCCGACATCAGACTGTTGGCAGTGGGAGTGGAACACTCAGAGCTGAACCGCATGCAAGATGGTTGCATTTTCATTTGCAATGTTGTCATCTTCCTCATGGCTAAAGAGGTATTTTGGAGTTGACATGAAGGCTACTGTAATTTTTGGAGGCATTTTCTTTCTGGCCTGTATTTACATATTGTGGTAGAAGAGTCAGAAGACTTCAAGCTTCAAAAGTGAATCTTGTTGCGAGTTAACAAAAGCACCACCTGGTGGGGTGCAGCTCTCAGCATGTGTCACCCCAGGCGCTGTGATTTCCCTGTCTTCATCCAACTTTGGTTGCTGTTCTTCATGCTCAGGAATTCTGCAATTGCTGTAGCTTTTGCTGTTGTTATGTCTGTAGGTATGGACTCATTTCTACCATTCTGGAATGAAACATTATTTCAAGGGAAGCTTCTCATTGTAAAAGGTCCACACATTCAGAAGGAAACCAGGAGTACATTTTCTTATAGGCCTGGAGCATTAACAGACTATGCGTCTTTCCCCTCAGCGTTGTCATCATGTTGTAAGTGGATGAGTCATGGACAACATTTTCACACACATACATGAGGTCCACCGACCAGTCTTTAGGACAACTAGAAATCTTTTCTTTCTTTATTTTAAAAAAGACAAGATACAGCAAATAAAAATGTTCAGCACATTTGCTGAAATCTTAGCAAAATCAAATTACTAGTAATTTGTTAATCACACTATACCTGTTTTGAGCCAATCCTACTTTTTTTTTTTGTTTTTGAGACGGAGTCTCGCTCTGTCGCCCAGGCTGGAGTGCAGTGGCGCAATCTCGGCTCACTGCAAGCTCCGCCTCCCGGGTTCACGCCATTCTCCTGCCTCAGCCTCTCCTAGTAGCTGGGACTACAGGCTCCCGCCACCACGCCCAGCTAATTTTTTTGTATTTTTAGTAGAGACGGGGTTTCACCGTGGTCTCGATCTCCTGACCTCGTGATCTGCCCGCCTCGGCCTCCCAAAGTGCTGGGATTACAAGCGTGAGCCACCGTGCCCGGCCTGAGCCAATCCTACTTAACCCACCCTCCATCTTCCTCATGCTTGCCTCCCTGGTGAACTCCTATTTATGTTACAAAGCTCAGTGTTTATGTTACTACTTTTGTGTTATTTCTGAATGTTAAATGTACCTCTATTATAGAACATATCTCATGGAATAGTTATTATTGCATATCCACTGCCCTTGTTAGGCTGTGAGTGAGCTTTCTTTCTTTCTTTTTCTTTCCTTCCCTCCTTCCTCCCTCCCTCCCTCCCTTCCTTCCTTCCTTCCTTCCTTCCTTCCTTCCTTCCTTCCTTCCTTCCTTCCTTCTTTCCTTCTTTCCTTCCTTCCTTCCCTCTTTCTCTCTTTTCCTTTTCTTTTCTTTTTTTTTAATTTGAGACAGGGTGTCACTCTGTCACCCAGGCTGCAGTGCAATGGTACTATCATAGCTCACTGCAGTCTCGATTTCTCAGGCTCAAGGGATCCTCCTGCCTCAGTCTCTGGAGTAGCTGGGACTACAGGCACAAATTACCACTCCTGACTTAAAGCCTGGGAGTTTCTTGTAGGTAGGATTCATAACTAATGTATTGCCATGTCCTGGCACATAGAAGGTATGGTATGCAGAATTCTGAGATCACTCCCGAGATCCTGAACCCCTCTGGCATCCATATCCTAGAAAATCTCTTTTCAAATATGAATGGGACCTGTGAATATGATGGCTGTCACTCTCTGATTAGATTACATTATATGGCTAAGGTGAAGAAATTCTGCAGATATAATTAAGGTCCCAGATGAGGTGATATTGAGTTACTCACAAAGGAGATTATACTGGGTGGTCCTGCCTTAATCAGGGAAAAGCCCTTAAAAGAGGACTGGGCCCTTCCTGAAGGAGGACAGTCCACTGCTGGCTTTGAAGCAGTAAGCAGCTGTGTTTTAAGGGGGCCTATGGAGGGGCCCATGTGGCAAGGACCTGAGGATGGCCTCTAGGAGTTGGCAGCAGTTCCCAGCCACTGGCTAGCAAGAAAACAGGTGGTTCAGCCACATAGCCACAAGGAAATGGTTTCTACCAACAATCCAAATGAGCTTGGAAGTGGATTTTTTCCATGGTCAAGCCTCCAGACGAACACCTTAACTGTAACATATGAACAGCTGAGCAGAGGACCCGCTTCAGCTATGCCTGGACTCCTGACTTGTGGAAACTGAGATAACAAATGTATATTATTTTAAGCCGGTAAGGTTGTGGTAATTTGTTATGCAACAATGCCTAATACAGTAGGCACCTTAGATGTTTGTTGAACTTAATTTAATCAGGGAAATATAATATTTAAAAGAAATCTTTTCTAAAGTTTAGCCAATTTAATGAATGTAGATATCTTAAAGAATTGCCATCTTCCTTTGGATCTTCTAGCCATGCAATTGACTTTACACACTTCCAGGTTTTCATAAATACCAGCTTCTGATTGTCTGGAAACAGGAAGTGAGATTCTCTCCAGCCATCATTTGGCATTCTTGGGAGACAGAATGGATAAAAATTGATGTTGAAATGAGACCACCATCATTTTTCAGTCTGCTCACCATGTACAGAGCTCAGGATGATTAGAAAATGTAAAACACATGTGAGTGGCTCAAACCCCTTTAGTTAAATCACATTTACATAGATCAGTTTTCCCAAGAGATATAAGTTAGCTGAACTTAAGCAATTAAAAAAAATAAAACAAAACTAAAACCTTTTGCTAAAGCCAAAAAACATGGATGAGTTAAACTGTATCAGATGGAATGGTTTGTTTTGAAAAGTGTTTGGTTTGTTGTCTATATAAGTGCATGCTTTTTTAAAAGGCAGATAGAAAAACAGAACTTGCAAGACCTTTAGCTGCCAAGGTGGAAAGCCAGTGTTACTTCCACCACAGCAGTTGATATCATCGGTCTCACCAGCAGGTCACGGATTTGTTGCTTGCTCTCTACGACATTCTTGAACCATTGTAGGGACCATGGCAGATAGAGGGACGGTGAGCAGGGCTGAAAACAAAATTGGACTCAATCTTGAGCTTGGTATTCCACCGAGAGCAGGTTTTCTGGGCTTTGAAATAGCACCGCAGAGGGACCTTCCTTGATATTCTGCCATGTTGAGAACAAGAACAAACTTTTTGGCCCTGGAGCCTCTTCCCTCCCAGTGCCAACATGTTCAATTTCATTTGCCCTTGGCTAAACATAGCTTCCTGTTTCTAAGAAAAGAAGCAGAAAGGGGCTTTTGAAGGCCTCCCAGACAGTCTCCGAAGGCTTCATGGGCAGCAAACAACTCTTAGCAAACAACAATTTGATGAGTTAAGTGTAAACGACTCAGAGACATATGGATTACATTTTTTGGGAAATACACATGGGCTTACAATGTAAAACTGGGTAGTGTGGGGGTGGGGTGGAGAAGGGAATGCTTGGAAAAATGTGGTTTGGGTCTTGCCAATTGCAAAATATTTGAAACAAATAATTTGAGATGTTTTGCTCAACGTACAGCGTGGTTGGATTTGCCCTTTCCATCTATTTACGTGTCATTTTCAGACTCGGCTCACGTACCAATACTGGTTTGGGTCTTGAGGTGATTTTTACAAATGCAGTTATTTTGAAAGGTCATGCCATGTGATTTCTGTGTAGCCTCTGAGCATAAAGGGTTGGGTGGTATAGGGGAAGAACTGGGCATTTAGAAACCTCTCTGCCTGTAGGTCAAACTGCTGCTCAGCTCTTCTGGTATATTTTACTTATGGAAGTTCCAAATCCAGGCTGTGCTAGTAAGATGCAGCAGCCTCAGTCTCCCCACCTGTAAAATGGGGACAGTAATACTTATCCCAGATCCCATGGCGATTGGGATGCTGTGTGGTGTGGAGCTGGAAGTGTGGACCCTAGAGGCATATACCTGTGCATATCCCAGCTCTGCTGCTGGTGTGAGCTTGGGCAAGTTCTTCAGCCTCCCCGGGCTTTTGTTTCTTTATCTGCATAATGAGGAATATCTTAGCATCCACCACATAGGGTTACCTTGAGAATTAAAAGATTTAACCCAGTACCTGGCACACAATAAGTGTTCAGCAAATGCTAACAGTGGCTCTTGTTGTTTATAATTTATCTTGTTCTATTAAGTATATGAATATAGTAGATAATAAGGCAAGTTCACCTCCAGGCTGGGGAGAGGAATAGCTCCTTACCCAAACTATGAGGGTCTCCTTCAGCTTACCTTCTTTTTCTTATTGTTTCAACTTATGGATTAATTGTCTAGTTTTGTGACCCCAAAATAAAAGGTAGATTCCTTGGTCTAAAATTAGACTCATCTTTTCCCTATCCTAGGAAGGATCTGTTTCTGTCTTCTATTTTACCACCGTCTAGCACCTGGAGACACTTGGTTTAAGAGCCCAGCTAGTTTGTACTAGAGCGTGAGGGAATTCTGAGGGCTCAGGTCGAATGAAAGCATGATTCCATGATTCGAGAGTTTCGTTGGGTTAATGCATTGCTTCTCAACCCTTCCTGCACATTAGAATGAATTGAGAGGCATTTCAAAAATAATAGAATTGTTGAGTATGGGGCTTGGGTATTAGTACATTTTTTAACTCCCCAGCTGCTTCTATTGTGCAGCCAGGACTGAGAACCACCCTGGCTAAGGCATTCAGTGGCATCGTAGGTGCTTCCCTCGGTCGTTTCTGACTCGCCCCTTTTAACTCACTGGCCCCTCGGACTCTGATTTCTGCCCTTCATGCAGTGGGTGAGCTTTCCTCTGGGGCTTGCCTTGAGGTCTGCAGGAGCAAGGCCACTTCCTCTCTGAATCCTAGACACAGGCTTTGGGTCAGAACTGCCACCCACGTGGAACCCCCTTCTGCCCCTCTGCTCTGGGGGATCTTGTCTGAATCCATCCCTTCTTTGCCTGTCTTATGCCTTCTAGCTACTATTCCTCTGCCCTTCCTTTCTTGATCAGCACAATTCTGCTGCTTTAAGTCCTTTTTTCCACTAACCATTGATTGCCCTTTGCTCTGTCAAACATAGTTTTGGAGGCTTTTTAGTGTAGTGAAAGAATAGGGAATTTGAGGTTGGACCTGGGTTTAACTCTCTCCTTGATTGCTGACAAGTTACTTAACCTCTCCTCATTTGTAAACTAGGAATAATCTGACCTAGATGAGACTGCTGTGAAGATGAAAGGAGGTAAAGGAGGGGTGACGGTGTGGTAGTGGTGGCCTGGTGAGAATGATGGTGGTGGAGTGATGGTGATAATGAGAATGATGATAATGGTAATGGTGGTGTTGTGGTGAGGGTGTTGATATGGCGGTAGTGCTGATTTTCGTGGCAGGTGATGGCTATAGTGATAGGGGTGGTGGTGATGGTGGTGGTAGTTGTAATGGTGACCGTGATGGTGGTGCTGATGATACTGGTGATGGCAGTAATGGTAGTGATGATGGTAATGATGGTGGTAATGATGGTGGTTTGATGGTGGTGAACCTGACAGTGGGGGTGGTTGTAGTAATGATGATAATGATTTGGTGGTGGTGGTGGTAGTTGTGATGGGGGTGGTGATGGTGGCAGTGGTTTAGTGGTAAAAGTTCAATCAAGAAAGCAGAAGGCTGGAGGAAGCATCAGTGTTCTATCAGAGGAACCACATGGGAAGCATAGACAGAGGGTCTTTGCATTTGCTAAGGCCATGGGAGTAGCTGGTTGTATCAGTTAGCATTTGATCAGGAAATCAGAGCTACTCTGTATGACATGGAATAAGGGATTAATCACAGGGACTAGACTTACCCATTATGAAAACTAGTAAAAAAGTCTAGGCAAGGCTGTTGCGTCTGTATCTGGTGTTGGGCTTGACGTTTCTTCAGGTCAGCAGGGCTTACAGATGGGACAGAAAGTGGATGGAAGGGGGAGAACAAGAACAAACTGGACCATGTCTCTGACTCACCACCTGCGGTGGTAACACAGTGACCTGCAGGAAAAGCCAATGCCTCTCATCGCAGGCCTGGACATGCACCTGGGTCAGGACTCTGGGCTGGAGGAGACCCAGGGAGCCGGAGACACTGGAGCCCTGCTCCATCAGGGTGAGGCAGCAGGTCTGAGATATGTGTGAGCTGCTGCTGTGCCGGGTCCCTAATTAAACCTCCTGAGTGGAATGGCTACTGCTTCCCTTCTGCCTTCCAATCCTCTCACAGATTTCTCTTGTTGCCAGCTTTAATCTGGGACCATAGAGGAAAGAACTCTGGGAAATGTGGTTCCTGCTTAGTTCTGGTGGCACAGCACAAGTCACTGCCAAGGGGTCCCCATGTGGATTGGATGGGTTAAAAGCTTCAGCACCTGTAGTGGCCTGTGCAGTCTACTTACTCTGACATTTCAAGCCTGGAGAGGCAAGGGGAACAAGAGCTGAGCTGAGGGCCATGCCAGGGAACTGGACAAGGAAGGCCTTGGCACTCTCAAGTCAGGGAATAGCCTCGCCATTCCATCTCATCCCCAGATGCTGGAGTGCGTTGGTCTCCCCTTCTAACCTCTAACCACTGAAAGGGACCCTCTCTACTCCCAATCCTTGACTTTGAGATCATGGGCTGAGTAAGGCTGAAACATTTAGCCGTCTTTGGGACCCCAGTATGTCCCTAGTCTCACTCTGGTGTCTCTTGAAGTGGCTGTCTTTCATGGTGTTGACCCTACTCTCTGTTTCTAACATCTGCCTGCTACATAATCCAGCTGGACTTCTCAGGTCTCCCTGGTGGCTGACCTTCTTAGACCAGGGAGCTCCCCTAGTGCTTCTAGTGCTGACGAAGTGCCACTTTGCAACAGTTCTGCCCTTTTCCCAGTTCTCTGGCTTCTAAAGCCTTCATTTATCCACAGATAGAAATACAATCGATCCCATCCTTACTCTTTCATTTGACAATTTTCCTCATCAGATATGCATTTAGAATTTAACTCAACTGTGTTCTGTCCTATTTTGTCAGTCACTGCTGTAACTTACATGGAATCATGGTTGGGTAGCAGGGACTGAAGTAGTTAGTTCTCACTTATTTACTGTGAAATGAATAGTTTGAGGTTCAGTCAGTAGTCAGAATGATATTCTTCACTTCCTCCTTTTCTTTATTTACTATGCTACCTGGTTTGTGAACATTTTCTCCAGCTGCAAGCAATTTACACAAACTGTAAACTCTTTATCCATTCTAATCCGTGTAACTATGACTAGAGACTGGAAAATGGCCAGTTGTCATTACATTCAGAAAAGCATAGAAAGGATCTCCTTACTTGTGGCCTCACACCTGGTACTTTTCAGATAGTGGATGAGTTATTAGGATGATTTGCACCTCAGTTTTCTTATCTGTAAAATGGGAGGGTTGCCTTGCATTTCATGCTGTGTTCTTTGACGCCCTGGGGGATTGCCAGACTGCCAGGGGACTCATTGGGAATTTGGGGATGGGGAAGAGCATGTGTCTAGAGGGCCTTCATCCCTCATTCAACTAGCAAAAAGCCACTTATTCTGTGTTATATATTTGGTTTCTATGATAGATTGGATTATTGGTCAGCAATAAAAATCACTCCCTTCCTTCTTCCTCTTGGAGCAGACCATAACTCCCCTGTTCTACTGACTTTGGGCTTGGCTATGTGACTAACTTTGGCCAATGAAATGTGGGAGGATGTGATGTGAATAGAGGCTTTAAATGGACTTGCATGGTTTGGCTTACCTCTTGTACTCTTCTGTTTGCTGTGAGAATATGCTGCAGGGAGCCACTGGTCCAAGGAGAAGGAGAGGGGTATAGAACAGACCTAAACCCAACCTGTAGCCTGAAACAGAGCCGAGTCCAGCCTAGATCTGCTTATAGTCAACCTGTTGATCTGTTAGCACAAGAACACATGCTGCCATAAGCTGTTGTGTTTTGTTACACAGCTATAGCTGTCTAATTCAGCTTACAAATAAGTTTTGTCCATAATCATATTTTTTGGTTTAAAAAAGTTTGAAAAGCACTGGGTTTGCTGAGTTTTCAGCTTTCCCATCCACTTCTACTGTCCTGTTTCTTTCTCTTTGTGTATTTAGGAGAGAGAGGGAGAAAGAAAGCGTTTTGGAAACAATACAGTCTTGTAGAAGGAAAGAAAGAATAGTTTTTTCTTTTGAGGAAAGAGGGACTTAGGGAGCTTGGAGGAGAGAGAGGCACATTCACAGTTAAAGTATGTTTTGTTTCTTTTTTGAATCCTCAAGTAAACATTTCTCCACTGACATTGTTTTGCACTGTTACATTATTTTGTGCACTTTTGTGTTCCATTTGTACAACCTCTGAAATTCCAGGAAGAAGGTGAAGGAATAACATTGCGCATAGCCCTGGGTTGTGCCGTGTTTACTTCATGATGGACCGTTCACTCGGGCTTAACCTTAAACTGACCTTTCTGATTCCAGACAAGACAGCAAAGCTTTGCTCACAGATTCAAAATCAGGGAACAGAAACAGCTGACTTCCCTGGCCAAGGATGTTTTCCATTCTCATTATTTGTGTCCGTGGTCACAAACGAGATGCTAGGGAGGTAATTTTTAGGAATTCCTGGAGTACTTTACTTCTGATGTGCATGCACGGATACCCTGGGGTCTTTTGCAATTGGTACCCCATCCCAAAGTCTGGATATATTCGTTGTAGGATGAAGAGAGGGAGGAAGGAAGGAGGACTGAGGAAGGTCTTAGGCTATTTTCAAACCCTTTTTTGCTCCAGCACTTTGCAACATGGTTTTATTTTATTCTTATAAGTTTTGAGATCATCTCAAATATAAATACAAAACCATTGATCAAAGGCCAAGAATAAGAGATATTTAGATGCCCTCTATTCCAGTGAATAATTAAAGGGTTGCTATATCATGTGTAAAGGTAATCTCTTCAAGGATGAGCACTTTAGGTCAGATCATGGAAGCCTGGTTTTATTTCTCAGAAAGAGTGTCTTTCTGGGGCTTGGGAGGCCAACACGAGGCAGGCTGAGCTTTGTCTATGGCAGGAGCTGAGTTTGAGGCTATCTCTGCCATCAGCCTGTGCTCAGGTTGTGTCCCTACACTGATGGCCATCAGAATTTGGGTATCAAGTGATTCGCTTGCTTGTACTAGACTGAGCTCCTTTGAGGACAACAGGAGCCATTAATATTTTAGAGCCAGAGGCCAGGCGTGGTGGCTCACGCCTGTAATCCCAGCACTTTGGGAGGCTGAGGCGGGCGGATCACAAAGTCAAGAGATCGAGACCACCCTGGCTAACACGGTGAAACCCCATTTCTACAAAAAATACAAAAAGTTAGCTGGGTGTGGTGGCGGGCACCTGTAATCCCAGCTACTCGGGGGGCTGAGGCGGGAGAATCACTTGAACCCGGGAGGCAGAGGTTGCAGTGAGCCGAGATCGTGCCATTGCATTCCAGCCTGGGCGACAGAGCGAGATTCCATCTCAAAAAAACAAAACAAAACAAAAAAAAAACTTAGAAACTGGACTGGTATAAGCCTTAATTTAAATGCCATCTCTGCTCTGTACAAACTGTGTGACCTTGGGCAAACAACCAGTTCTTTGTTTCTTCATCTGTAAAATGGGGATAATTAGTACTTTTCTCATAGGGATGCTGTGAAGAGTGAAAGATACAGTGGTCGTAGAGTGCTCATCACAGAGCCTGGCACGTGGTATCTGCTCATATATGTTAGCTATCACCATCATTGCTGCTGCTGCTGTTTTTATTAATCTAGTCCTGGGAATTTATATCAGGGAAAAAAGCCAAAAAAGTTATATGCATAAAAATGTGTATTGCATCCTGTCTATAGCAATGAGAAATTAGAAACAATCTGTGTCTCATTCATTCAGTCAATTTAACAAGTATTTTTTGAAGTCCTATTATGTGCCAGGCACTGTATCCCACTGTTTGGGGTACATCACTGAATAAGAGAGACAAAGATCCCTGCTTTTGTGATGGAGAATGGGTAGCTAAACTATGGGGCAATAATTCAATGGAATGTTATACAGCTATTAAAGCAATAGCAATGAAGGCATGGGAAGTTGTTTGTCATGTCATGTAAAATCAAAAAGCAAAAGAGGAAAACATAGATGCCTTAAAATATATATGTGGGTGGACAGAGATTAGAATGGAGCATCTGAAAATGCAAGTGGTTGTTAGAGTGATGGAATCATGTTTTTTGTTTTTCAGTAATGTTTGAAGTGGTTTTACAACATTATGGAAAAAATATATATATGCATAAATAATTGAGAAAAATGAACTGGCCCTAAGAGAAGTTTCTTATGGTTTAGGAATCAAAGTAAGGCTTATAAGCAGAAGAGGAAATTGCCTAGGTAGCAAGGAAGGAAAAATTGCTATTTCAAACCAAAAATGACTGTTGCAGTTCCGCTGTGCACTGGAAGCATGGAATTCATGCCAAGGATGTTAGTTCTTTGTTAAGGACAACCTATTAAGCAGATGAGTAAAACAGGCCCTGAAGCCTCTGGAAAGAGGAGAGTTCAGACTTCAATATCTTTGTATAATAAAGTAACAGAAGATTTCCATTTTCCCTCAGCAGTTTGGGGATGGAAGGGAGAAACAGAGATTCAGAGGCTGGAGAACTGGGAGAAGACGAGTAAAGGAAAGAGCCAGCTAAAGAGGTTGGAAGAGATGAGGCCACAACAGCAACTTGAAGAACACTGATAACTAATACTCAATTTTAAGAGATTCCCTGTCCCAGGAGACCATATGTCTTCCCACTCTTGCCTTCCCTCAGGAGTCTCCAGGAGGGCATTTTACTCCCGTGGGATAGGGGCTGATATGGTTTGGATGTCCCCACCCTAATCTCATGTTGAATGTAATCCCTAATGTTGGAGGTGGGGCCTGGTGGAAGGTGTTGGGATCATGGGGGTGGATCCCTCATGAATGGCTTGGGCCATCCCTTTGGTGATGAGTGAGCTCTGCCTCTGAGTTCACAGAAGATCTGGCCATTTAATAGTGTGTGGCACCTGCCCCCACCCCTCTCTGTCTTGCGCCTGGTTTCACCATGTGATGTGCAAGCTCCCACTTTGCCTTCTGCCATGAGTAAAAGCTCCCTGAGGGCTCCCTAGAAGCCAAGCAGATGCTAGCACCATGCTTCCTATACAGCTTGCAGCACTGTGAGCCTGAAACTTTTTTATAAATTACTGACTCTCAGGTATTTATAGCAATGCAAGAATGACCTAATACAGGGGCTTGGGCCATTTTGTTTGATTATTAAAAGAAGGCTGATGTCATAGAATATTCAGGGTTCACCTACACAGGGGGATCTGAGGGGTCAGAAGCTACCTGTTCCAAATTGACCGCTTTTGGGGCCTGAAATGGCTTCATTGCCACCACTAGCAATACAATCTTTTGCAAACAGACAATCTAGGAGCCCTGATTTTTTAGGTGCAGCAAGGTCTGGGAGAAGTCTTGCTCTTCCATGAAGACCTTAAAGCGAATGATTTTGACAGATCATTGATCTGCTGAGGGAGGAGGCTGGGCAGGTTTTGATTAATGGGTGGAAAAGGGAACAGTAAGCACACAGGAGAGTGATACTGGGGCTTGGAGACTGGGAGGTGGTGGGCAGGTGGTGGGAGGAAGCCTTCTGCAGCCCAGAGTCTCTTAGGACAACTCGAGGGTGGTCTCTAGACTCTGAATCCTGCTCCCAGGAGACCCTGTGGCTATGCCCCTTTTGGGAATTGTACTTAACTTAAAGGCCTGTAGAATAGCGACCTTGTATGGCCTTGGAGAACCACGGTGGGGGTGGGGAGGAGCTGTCTGCCCCAGGTGCAGGCTACATTTAAAAATGCTAATAAAATAAAGTAAAACAAACTGCTTTTTATTATCACCATGTGCCAACAGTCAGTGATAAACTACCCCTCCCTGCTGGGGCAGATGGTTTGGGCCGTCCCCATCCCCTAGTCTGGCCAGGCTGTGGGATGGCAAACAGCCAAAGTAGGGGATCTGGAAGGAGCACGTGCAGGAAGAAAACCCAGATTCCTCACACTGGTAAATAGGAGGCTTCTCAGGACTGAACTTGAAAAACATGAGCTCCACCAAGGGCGGGACAAGAAAATCCTCAGAAGACGGCTGAGCAGAGGTTAAGCAAACCTCGGTGCCAAGCCAGCGGCAGCTCGGGAAGCAGACGGCTCCATCCTTGGCGAATGCTCAGGATTAGTGTTTTTTCAGAGAAAAGAAAAGACCTAATCTCAGCTGTGGTGGGGAGAGAGGGCTAACTCCTCTTTTGTGAAAGATCATAGCCCCAGCAAGATCTTGAGACAATGTTCTAAAAACATGTGGCTTTCCTGCAACCCTGGGGGCACTTCACAGGCTACGGGAAGGGAGGAAACCCAGATCCCTTCTAAATCCTAGTGTTTAGATGGGACTGAGGCCACTAAAGTTTAGACCAGCGGCATCAGCATCACATGTGAACTTGTTAGAAATGCAAATTCTCAGATCCTACCCCAGACCTACTGGATCAGAAACTCGGGCTGAGGCCAACAATCCGTATTTTCATCAGCCTTCCTGATGACTCTGATGCCCATAAAAGTTTGAGAGCCAAATCCAGAGTGAACTGTGGGATTTGGTTCCCTCTGAAAGGTGGCAGCTGTGAACTCCCTCTGCTCTCCTCCATTCCAAGTACCTGGGGCTTTCGGGTCTGCAAAGTGCTATGATGCTGCTATCATTGCAAAAGACACAGGCTGGCCGGGCACAGTGTGTCATGCCTGTAATTCCAGCACTTTGGAAGGTTAAGGTGGGAGGATTGTCTGAGCTCAGGAGCTTGAGACCATCATGGGCAACATGGCAAGACCCTGTCTGTACAAAAAATAAAAATAAAAATAAATTAAAAATTGCCAGGTGTGGTGGTGCACACCTGTACTCCTGGCTACTTGAGAGGCTGAGGTGAGAGGTTTGCTTGAGTCTGGGAGGTGGAGGCTGCAGTGAGTTGTGATGGCACCACTGCACTACAGCCTGGGCTACAGAGTAAGACTCTGTCTTTTTTTTTTTTTTTTTAAATTTCTGGAGAAGCCTGTGAATAGCATTAGTTAATTACTGGGTCTGCAGCCTGCATTGTGAAACATTCTAAGGAAAGTCAATTCAATAACCCTGCTCCAGTGTCTCATTCTTCTTATGTTTGGGAAATTTAATCCAATTATTTAAGCCAATCCTTAACGTCTGGGCAAGTTCTCCAATTGTCTAACCTAAATCCCTTCTACTATACATGCAAACCTAGAGTGAAATCTGTCTTAGAAATGATAACTTTCATCAGAGTTTTTGATCCCAAAGTTCATAGAAAGAATGGGAAATAGGAGGGAAAGGGCTGCCCAGAATTAACATCCCATTGGCTGGGCCCAGGCAGCCCTGTGTTTAGTAGACACTTTTGGTCACCTGGTAAGGTCCTGGGACTGTGTCATTGCACTCTTTGGGAGGCTGTGCAGTGAGGCAGAAAGTACTTCATTTTTAAGAGGCTGGGGTAAAATTTGGCTCTCCTCTGTATGAGCTCTGTGATGTTGGGCGAGTTCTTTATCTACTCTAAGTTTGCTCATCTCAAAATTGGGGTAAACCCCGCAGAGGATTGTACCACATGTTGAAGGTGAGGGTGTGATGTCATTGTTCCTTAAAACCAGAAGGCAGGGGCATGTGCTGCAGTGGACACCAGAGAGGTGGACAGGAACCAGATGTTGAGGGACATCATATACCTCCCTTTACAAAACCATTGGCCAGAGTTGTTTTGTATTTTGAACAGTTTGAATTTTACTCTAAGAGCGTCCACATGTAGAGTCACCCAAATGCTTCACAGAGTAGGGAGATACTAGGTTGGTGCAAGAGTAATTGCAGTTTTTGCAAAGGAAACCTACTTTCAATTGCAAAAACCTCAATTACTTTTGCACCAACCTAATACTTCTGTAGCTTTCAACTCCTGGCATGAGGGGGTTGGTCAGCACAGTCACATCCTGAGGGCTTTTCCAGAGTCTTCCATGGCAATAGCTCTGTACTTGCAAACTCGTCACCACCTGCTGAAGGCCAAGGAACAATGTGGTGGATAAAGGCAGCTCATGCTCTATGCTGAGGGTGGATATGAAGAGTGGGAACTCGCGACCAGGAGGGTTATGTTTGAGAGTAAACCATCAGGCAGAAAGGAGATGTGAGTAATCTCAGGTCACTGAGTTCAAGGCAGTTGGGAGAGGCCCATTTCTTGGCCACATATTGATTTGTCACTTCCCACTGACTGCCTGCCATGTGTCAGACACTTGTTAAGAAGACAGGGGCGGTCCTGTCCTCGGCTTGTTGACAGTCCAAGACAGCTCCAGGCTAGAGTTGGAAAATGCCGGTGCTTCTGTGTGCGAGAATGATCTGAGGAAAGTTTTTGGCCTTATGGGGTGTGCACTCCAACCCCTTCCAAAGATGTTCACATCTTAATTCCTAGAACCTCTGATTGTGTTACTTGTCGTGGCAAAAGGAGCTTTGCAGATGGATTAAGTTAAGGACCTTGAGATGGGTTTTTCATGCTGGATTATCTGCGAGGACCCCAGTGAATCACAAGGGTTCTGAAAAGGAGGCAGAAAAGAGTGGGAGGAAGATGGGACTACGGACAAAGAGTGACGCCAGCAAGGTTCAATCTGCTGTGGCTGCCTCTGGAGATGGAGGGAGGGGGCCAAGAAGGAAGGAATGCAGGTGGCCTCTAGGAGCTGGAAAGGCAAGGAAATAGATTCTCTACTAGAGCCTCCAGCAAGGAACGCCCCCCTGCTGACTCCTTGATTCTAGCCCAACAGGAACCTTGTCAGACTTCTAACCTACAGAATTGTGAGATAATACATTTGTGTTGATGTAAGCCACTAAATTCGTGAATTTGTTGTAATTGCCCCAGGGAATTAGTAAGTGAAGCTCTGGACCTGTAGTCAGACCAAGACTAGCCATTTGTCTCCAACTCCAAGAAGTTTCCTGCTGTCTCTGTACCTGAGTTCTTGGGTTGGGATGTGGGGACTGACTTCTTTGAGAGATTGGCTGCACTGAATCTCTGAAGGTCCTAGGCTGGGTGTAGCAGGAAGTTCAGATTCAGGGGCAGGAGTGCTCGTGGGCACTTGCAGGGATGCTCTCAGGATGCCACAGAATCCCGAGTGTCAATATGGCAGGCGGATGAAGAGATACAGCCTTGGCAAAGCTTGCTAGGTCCGACGAAGTAACAACTCAGGCAGGAGAGGAGCCTCTTGTTTGGACTTGGCCTAAATATTGTATCTTTCTTGGGTTTTGGATATCCCTTGCTGTTGTAGAGAGAACACAGGATTCTCTTCCAGCCAGATCACTTACAGATTGTGCAACATTGGGCAAATTACTTCACTTCTCCAAACCCTAGTTTCCTCATTTGTAAATATGCACTTTGCTCTGTTATTATGAGGAGGGTTGTTACAAAGTATAAATAAAGCTGTGTAAAGCACCTGGCACATAATGGGACAATGACTCTTTCTGAAGAAGGATAGTTGTAGGTTTCTCTCCAGCTTTGTGGATGGCTGTAGAACCAAGTGTGAGTACCTTCCTGCTGGCTAGTCAGAGTCATGGTTAGTCAGAGATTTGGGGCTGCTGGGAGTGCAGCCAAGCAGGCGATCCACCCCCCAGGCACCCTTTGAAATAAGATATACAGTTGGTCTTTTCAGCCAGGTTTTAGGGAAGGGCCATGTGACAGGAAACTGCATAGCCGAAGGCATTACTGGGTCTGGGTTTTTGGGCGTTGATGGTGGCTCTAGCGGGGAAGACAATGAGAGCAGCTTGGTGAGTCCTGGAAAACACACCCATTCCCCCAGCCAGTGACTGCAGGAGAGCAGGCATCTTTCAGCCTCCTGCAGTCCCCTGGAAGGGCACGGCCTGGGCCTCCCCAGGCCTGATCCGTTTTCCTGACATTTTAGCATCCTTCTATAGCCAAGGTACTCCGACAGGTCTGAGAGGAGGCAGAGGACCTGAGGTCCAACCCTGACCCTAGGCTGCTCTTTCATACTTACCACCCCAGAGTGAGCTTAGTGTGGCAGGAGCCCGCTCTGAAGTTAAATAAGAGCCACCTGGGAAGGCAGCCCTGAAACCTACCTGGCTTCCACCTCTTCCCACTTTCCTCCCCAAGCCTGTAGCCTCAGGCTGCTCAAAATTCCCTTGGTCTAGACCCTCACTCAGCAGACCCCTTCCTGATGTTTCTGGATAAGCAAGAGTTTACAATAGAACTTTGACATCACAGAAGATTATACTTCGGATCTTTCTGACCCCTCCAAGACTTGAGAATAAAGAATAAGAGAATGTATGCATGAGTTCTTGGTTTCCTCCTAATTCACATTTCCACTGAGTTGAATGCTTCTGTGCTTACCCTCACTTTGCTCATTGACTACAGTTAACTACCTTTCCAATGTCCCCTGAAGTTTTATCCCTCGTTTGATGGCTATTTTTTACACAGAAACAAATTTTTAAAAATCATTTGTCAGGCCAGGCATGGTGGTTCACACCTGTAATCCTAGCACTTTGGGAGGCCAAGGTGGGCAGATCACTTGAGGCCAGGACTTTGAGACCAGCCTGGCAAACATGGTGAAACCCTGTTTCTACTAAAAATACAAAAATTAGCTGGGCATTATGGTGCGTGCCTGTAATCCCAGCTACTCGGGAGGCTTGAGGCACAAGAATCACTTGAACCTGGGAGGCAGAGATTGCAGTGAGCTGAAATCTCACCATTGCACTCTAGCCTGGGCAATACTCTGTCTCAAAGACAACAAAAACAACAACAAATAATTTGTCAGAGCTACTTTGTACACATCTTCAGCGAGTAGAGAACAATGGAACCTGGTACCTTAACAAAATTACAAATTGCTACATTCCCTAGACCTTTGGAATTGCTTCAGAATGAGAGTTTGCCATGAAATGAAACTGGGACTGCTGAGTGCCGAGGGCCTATTGCTCCTGTCTACCCCACTGAAACAGTTTCTTCTCCACTAGCCACTGCTGGGTGCTAGGAAAGCAATCTGATTGTGCTAATCCAGGCGAATCCACCTTGGGATGTTTGTACATTCATCAGGATGAATTTAAATTTGGTAAAGCATCAAATGTGAATGAGGTTTTTTTTTTAAATTAACTTTTTTATTTGGGGGAATTGTTTTTATTCTTCATTTGTGTCCTTTGTGCACTCTTCAGGCTGTGAATTTTTAAAAGAAGGACTACAGTGATCATTAGGAAAAGAATACTTAATGTACACTAGAATAAACATGAAAGAAAGTTACTTGATTGCAAACTCAAAGCATTCAAAGTTTTATGGATTAATAAATTAACACTTATTAGTAATAAATAATGTTTTAATTATGTTAATTTCCAAGAAGATGGAGGGCAACTTTTTTTGACTAATAAATGTGCTAGGTGCAAGATAATACAATGATGAATTAAATAGATATCAATTATTTCTCTTTAAATTTCCAGGTCTTCCACCTTTCTCACCATTATGACAAATAATCATGCAACTCAATGATGCTTATGTAGAGTGTTGAGTGGATATCAGGTGAACTTTGCCTTAAATCAATGGTTCTAAACTAGGGTGATTTTGCAACCCAGGGGACATTTGGCAATGTCCGGAGAACCAGATGCCACTGGCACCTAATGGGTAGGAACCAAGAATTCTGTGAAAAAAAGAATCCCTCAACAAAGAACTTCCTGCACCAAAATGTCAATAGTTCTGAGGTTTAGAAACCTTTCTCTAAACAATAGATTCTCCATTTTTGAAAGCTAATGTACAATGAGAAATGTTACTGATGTGAATGTGCTGAGCTTGGGCCCAGAGTGGAGGCAGGAAGATCTGAGACCCTTCCCTCTGATGTGTGTGTAGATATAGCACCAAGCTCTTTATACTGCCCTGTCATTACAGATGGCGTTCATGGTCATTTCCTGTAACTAAAAAGAGTGAAAAGAGAAATCAATTCTGATTCTGCTACTGACTAGCTGTGTGATCTCAGGTAGGTCACTTACACTCTCTGGACCTCAGTTTCCTCATATAAAATGCAAAGTTTGCAATGCAAGATCTGTAAGGTGTTGTGTAGCATTCTCATTCTGTACCCACAGAAGCATTTGCAACACTCAAAGGCTGTCCTTCCTGTCCTCTAGGTGCTTATAATCCAAGTCTCTTGGTCTGCCAATGCTTTTCAACTCAGACTGGCCTTTCCTCTTTCTCCTACCATTAGCTGATCAGTTTCTAGGCTCATTTTTATTTAAAAAAAAAATTGAATTCCTAAGGCTCCAGAGTTTCAAATAACTCTTGGTAAATTAGAGCCCAATAAATATTTCATAGTTAAACCCAAAATATCAATGTGGCTCTTCCCTAGTATTAAACAGATTGAAAAAGTCTCCACGGTGGGAAGAGAATATCCCAGCAATTGAAGACATCTGTGGATATGGCAGTTTTACCCTCCTGGCTATATCAAAGAAACAGACTCCTAAAGTGTATTCAAAGGTACCCTGCCAATATCAGCACTTCGTCCAGATAAATTGCAAGGCTTGGAGTCGGAAGCAAAGTTTGCAGTTTGAAAAGGAGAGGCTGTACTTTCCCGGTAAATAAGCACTTGAATAAATCAGGACTCAGTAATAAGCACTGTCTAAATGAGTTTAATAACTGTCTCTGACTTGAATCCAAGTGTCAGGACTGGAAAAAGTTGGTTGAAACTGGTCCCTTCTGTGAAAGATAAAATGGGTGAAATAGAAATGTCCTTCTGAGAAGTTAAAAGGCTTCTTGTTTACAACTGGCCAGTGGAGACATTAATAAAGGCAGAGCTCCAAAATACCAACACATTACTAATCTTGCCCATAGAAATTTGTTCTTTTATTGTAGATTTGTCAATGGTTGGTTAGCTCTGGCACCTGAATAGTGATCAAAGGTGGACAGAGAAGTACTGAGGCATGAATCTAGAAGGAGAAGAGGCTTTGAAAGGTACTGGATTGGGCCTGTTCCCACTGGCCCTTGCCCATCCAGAACCCATTCTCCTGCCCATCAGATTGTTTTGGGCAGGCTTCTCCCAGTCTGACCCATTCTGGAGAACTCTAAGAGAAAGCTGGCACTTGGAAACCCCAGTTTTATGAATGTCTCAGTTACAGATTTCTGGTCTTAATTACCAGATTGGAGAAATGATGTGTGTTTTCTAAGATTAGCTTTTACACCAGCTACTGTAACTGGCTAGGCTTGAGCTCTTGCAGAAGTAGCCTGGCAGCTGCAGAGAAATGGCTTTCTGTGAGGGGGCAAAGAGCCATCTGAGTGTTTGGAGAAGCCATTTACAGAAATATTTTTTTCCTTGTGTGGTTTATGTGTACTGGCTAAGGATTTTGACTTGGAAAAGAAAAAAAGGTAAGTAAATGATAGCAGTAGGTCAGTTATATTTGTAAAAGTTTGGAAGTTAATGATTTCATGATCCATTCTGAGGACTCTTACAGCCCAGGATCTGTCATGACCAGATGTTTCCTTCATCCGGCAGTGTATGTTATTGAGCACCTGTGACTGTCCCTGTGCTGTGCAAAGGGGACGCAGTTGTGAATCACCCAACATAATTCTGTCCTACTGCTAGACCTTGTAGTCTAGTCTTTGTCCAGTTGTTTTTACCTCATCTAAATTATTGCTATACAGTTATTTTAGCACTTGTATCATTTATCTATTACCACAATAATACTGTGTAACAAAACACCCAGAAACACAGTGGCTGAAAGCAATGAGTATTTACTAAGGCCATGGTCTCAGGAGGGCAGTTTAGGTTGGCCTGTCTAGGAAGTTCTTCTGGTCTTGGTTGGGCCCATTAGTATGCCTGATAGTCGCCAGGGTTGACTGAATTAGGATGGACTCAGCTGGGAGGTTCTTCTGGCTTCAAATGAGTCTGGCAGTTGATTGGCTGTTGAGTGGGGCAGGGTCACTGGGCCATGTGTTTCTCATCCTCCAGTGGGATAGCTTGGGCATGTTCACGCAGCAATCACAGATGAGCAAAAGTAGAAACACTAGAATGCTTCCTTTTAAGCTTTGGCTTCTGTCGAACCTGCCCACTGGTCAAAGCAAGTTGGAAACTGAGAGTCAAAGAGTGGGGATAGATATTCTACCTTTTGATAGGTAAAGCTGCCTGAGGATCCAGAGAGGGATAACAGATTGGAGCCATTGGTGTCATCGGTCTATCACAGTATTTGATGATATGGGTGGCATTTTCTTTTTATTTGTAGAAAATAAAATTATATGTATCTGTGTTTATTTAAATATATTATTGTTTTAATTGAGGACTAAATACTAATTATTGTCCTAACTAGGAAAAATAGACAATAAATACTTCTTGAATGAATACTTTTTTCTTTTCTTTTTTTTTTCTTTTAAGATGGAGTGTCGCTCTGTCACCAGGTTGGAGTGCAGTGGCATGATCTTGGCTCACTGCAACCTCTACCTCCTGGGTTCAATCAATTCTCCTGCCTCAGCCCCCCAAGTAGCTGGAACTACAGGCATATGCCACCACACCCAGCTAATTTTTGTATTTTTAGTAGAGAGGAGGTTTTATCATGTTGGCCAGGATGGTCTCAATCTCTTGACCCCATGTTCCACCCACCTCGGCCTCCCAAAGTGCTGGGATTACTGGCGTGAGCCATAGCACCCAGCCTGAAGAAATACTTTTTGATGTAGAAAAAAGATATGGAAGAGAAAAAGGTGGCTTTAGAAAGTTTTGGGATAGTGAGTGGACTTCCTAGCTTAGTGAAAGATAATTTGTTCTGGAGAGGGATGGAGAGAGGGAAATAAGGGTAGAAAGTTAGGATGGAAACAGATTGTGAAGGACCTTGACTTCCAAGCAGAAGGATCCGATCTTTTTCTTTTCATGCGAGTAACGGGAAAATATTAAAAATAATCTGAAAACAGGGATGAAAGTTGAAAGTGACATTGGAGTTACATAATGTAAAAGTCTTGTAAATGGAAGAATCCTTGTCTGCTTACTTGCTTTCTGCGTTTATTGAAACAGTATTGTCAATGAGTGGATGGAAATGCTGTTAGTGTGGGGATTCATTTGGCTCAAGAACAGTTTACATGAAACAACCCCATCCACGTCCCCCCGCCCCACCCTTGCTGTTTGAATCTTCTGGTGAGTCGAATGGCTTTGCTCTTTTCTGTGACTTCTTAAATACCTAATGTGTGTTTCTTTGCAAGGAGGACCAGGTAAGTAAGTGTGGATAAGAGGGACTGGTGATCATCTCCACTGCAGGAAAAACACTTTTAAATACATATCTTACCACTAGCACAAGGTATATGGATATATTATTACCTCTGTATCTATCTCTATGTGTATAGCTGTACTTATATCTAGCAAATGAGGCTATGCTTGAATATTCATTAGTGTGTTTTAATTTCATATTAGTTAGTTTTCAGGGTTGAGGCTCATGCTCAGCCAAACCTATTCTGGAGTTGATGTTTGTAATTGAGACAGAACATTTTTATTTTTATTTATTTATTTTTTTTTTTTGTCACCAAACTGATAGGGAACAAAGTTCCTTGAATGAAGCTATGGTTCTCTACCTGGGCTACACTTTAGAGTCATCTAGGGAACTTGGAAAAAAAAAATCCCCGTGCCTGCAATCACTGAGGTTGGGGCCCACACATCAGGATTTTTAAAAAGTCCTAGGTGTGTGCAGCCAAGATTAAGGACCACTGTAATGGGTGCATGAACAGAATCTTAGTTTTTGAACATCCTGGTGTGAGCATTTTCTTTGTTGGGCTTTTCGCTTTCCCGATGTGTTCTCTGCCAATGCCTCTGCACGGAAGAACCACCCACCCCGATTGTTAATCCTCCCTGTAGCTGTGGTTTTCCCATGAAGCCACCACAAGCAAAACAAATTCCCTGCAACTGTGCTTTGCATTACCCTCTGTTGGTTTCTGCTGCCCACCTAGTGGCTTTCCTGTGGGTGTCCACTTGCTTACCACCCAAGTGAAGCTGGGAGAGGAGCAATGCCTTGTTCTGGAAGGCCAGCACCCTGGGTGCTGTGACTGGGGACTGATAACCTTGCACTGGGATCTCTTTCATTCAGACTCCTGGTGGGGGCAAAATTTCTAGGGTATTGTAAGGAATAAACAGGATAATGCATGTGCAACCAGGACATCGAATGAGCTGGAGTGGGTAGGGAGAAGCAGAAAGTCACATTCTTCTTCAGCGTGACTTTTTAAACAGGCTCTTTTCCTGTCCCTGGTGTAGTCCACAGGTGTCTGGTGACTTTCAGCCATTTTAGTTATGCTTTAAGGTTTTAAAAACTCTGATATGAATTAAAATTTGGAGTTTTCTTCCAACTCAAAACTTCCAGGTCTGATCCAGGCTTGGGACTTGCTATGGGCGAGGGTAGAGCGTGCTTTGTTGTTCTAAGCTTTCTCTTCCTTGCTCCTTGATTCCTCTTCTGCCCGTGACTGTGCTGCTGCCGCTGGTTCTCCGTGGTTTTAGTCTGATGTTAGAGCATTTGTTCTCTGGTGCTGGTACCCCCTGGGTATCAGCCAAACGCTGGCTTTCTTTCCCTTGGGGCGCTTTCGTAGGTTCTTAGAAGATCACCTTTCCTGAAAGGAATGTCAGGCACTGCCCACTGCCCTGTTCCCTGACTTGGGCGGGCGGGGTATAGTCTCCTGCTGACCACTTATAATTCTCTTCTCCCTGCTTCTGATCCCCCCACCCTGCACCCCAAGCTTCTTGCTGCTGGGGTTACTTTGCCCACCAGAAAATTCTTTGGGATTGAATCCTTTCAAGGTGACTCAAGTATAGCTGCCTTTCACTGTGGCCACTGTTCTCGGAGGTATTTTGTATCTCTGTTCACCCCACTCTGGAAGGCAGGCTGTGCTCAAAGCTTTACATGCCCTGCTCTGGTTGCAGTGCTAAGTGGTTCTGTGGGTTTCTGCTCCTTCACAGGCATCGAGCTTGGGGGCAAAATGTCACTCTCTCTTTCAGGCAGATACACCCATTCTCTAGGCTTGTGTGCAGGTGGGGACGTGGGTCCCTACTCTCAACTGAAATGAGCAAGATTCTCTAAATACCAGCTCACAATTCTCTTTGGAGAAATCTTTATTCTCCAATCTTCCCTCAATTTTTTCCCCTTATTTATTGGCTAAAAGTTAAGTGATAGACCATAGGTCACAGAACCAGCCTTTGAAACAATCCCAAACTTAAAAAAAAATGGAAGAACAGTACAAAGAACTGTTTCCTCCTGTACCTTCTGAGAGTAAACTTCTAACTTGTATTCTATCACCCTAGAACACTGTAGGGAGTATAGGATATTTCCTATGTAACCACAATATAACCATCAAAATCAGGAAACTAACATTGACACTTTGCGATTATCTCATCCTTACTACCCCATTCAAGTTTTGCAAAATTGTCCTAATAACATCCTTGGAGCACAAAGGATATATTCCAGAATCACCTGCTGTATTTAGATGTCATGTCTGTTAGGTATCCTTCAGTCTGAAACATTCTTTGATTTTTATCACCTTGACTCTTTGAAGTTTACAGGCCGATTATTTTGTAGCACATCCCTCAGTTTAGATTTGTCTGATGTTTCCTCGTGGTTATGTTCAGATTATGCATTTTTGGCCGTGATTATCACAGAGGTTAAGTAATGTTCTTTTCATTGCATCCTATCGAGTGGTACAAATGTCTCTTTATGCCACTGCTGGTGGTGTTAGCTTTGATTACTTGATTAAGCTGGTATCTTCTAGGTTTTCTCACTGTAAAGCTACTCTTTCCCTGTGTAATTGATATATATTTCATGGGGAGGTATTTTGAAACTCTATAAACATCTCATTCCTTATCAAACATTCAACTTATCTATTTATCTGTTCACTCATGTTTTCCTATTATACTGAATGAATTTAAATTCTTGTTATTTTGATGCTCAAATTTGTCACTGGTTTGGCCAGTAGGATCCCATTCAAGCTGGTTTCTGTATTCCTTTTGTGTGAATATGAACCCCATCATTTTATGAGCATTTCCTGGCTTTCTGGCACAATAAGAGGCTCTGAGCACATCTGTACTTTCTGTACTCCAGCCCTTGAATCAGCCATTCCTTCAAGGAGCCCTGGTCTGTTTTAGTAGAAAATAGTATTTAGGAGCCAATATCTGAGTGCTAGGTGTGCTTGTTGCTAGTGAGCTGTTGCTGCTCTTGGGCTCATTCAATGGTCAGAGCTAGGGGATGTATATGTGTGTGTGTGTGTGTGTGTACGTACACATGTGTTAACTTCTTCTCAAAAACCTTGAGTTCACACAAGTCTCCAGTTCTAATCCAACACCAGGGCTAATTGAGCCTTTTCCCTATTATGTTAATTAGGTTGGCGCTGCTTAGGTGTGTTAACTCTCATAGAAGCCAGTGAAGTTTCACAGTGACACAGTAGCCAATTATATATGCTCAAATTCACAGTACATTGTGAGGCCCATCAATCATGTAGTTAATGTTCACACAGGCAGTAGTAAAAGGGGGGTAGTGAAGAAAAGCAATGGCTTGGGAGACCACCACACTGACAAGTCAAGTGGGTCTGGAGGTCCTTTTGGATGCTAGTCATGGTGTAGGGGCAGAGCAAGGTGGGATGGATGGGGGTTGGAGAGGGACATGGGTGTGGCTTTGTTGCTTTTCTTTCTCTCTACCCTATCACCCCTATTGCAGAGCCTCTGTTGGCAGCTTCCAGTTGGGAGAAGGCCTCAGTGTTCTCACAGGAAGAGCCTCCAAGGGTGTCTTGAAGAAAGCTGGGTCCTGGCTGCTTTTATGATCCTTCCAGATGGGTCTGTTCTCATATCTCAGCCATCTTTCACTTCCTATTTGTTTGCTGCAGGTCTTGGGTGGTATTGTGCAGCAGCAGGTGTTATCACTTCAGTCTATTACATATATGTTTATCATTTTGAGGGGGCAGCTTTACTGTTGGCTCAATGTTACTTGACAGGAGTGACTCCATTTTAAGACATTAGGGACCAGGTGCAGTATGGCTTACGTCTGTAATCCTAGCACTCCGGGAGGCCGAGGCAGGTGGATTACCTGAGGTCAGAATTTTGAGACCAGCCTGACCAACGTGGAGAAACCCTACCTCTACTAAAAATACAAAATTAGTCAGGCATGGTGGCACGTGCCTGTAATCCTAGCTACTCAGGAGGTTGAGGCAGGAGAATTGCTTGAACCCGAGAGGCAGAGGTTGTGGTGAGTTGAGATAGTGCCATTGCACTCCAGCCTGGGCAACAAGAGCGAAACTCCGTCTCAAAAAAAAAAAAAAAAAGACATTAGGATCACAAATTATGATATATCACCCCTTTCTGTATTTGTAATTCTCTTTTCCAACAGTGAGAAAACTGGCTTCCATTATTCCTAATATACTGATGTCATCAATGCCCTTGTATATATCTGGTGCCACCACCTCTTCTACAGGGCCACCTTCCTCACTCTGCATGAACTCTGATGCCCCACCCTGAGCCCCTGTGGATTCCTCCATCCCCACTGCAGAACTAAACTTGCTCTACCCCAGCTAATGATGTTAGGACTGAATTGTTTAGGAAGAGAAGGAAAATACTAAGGATCTGTTTTGAGTCACCTGTTAGGAAGCCTCACCTTGATATTCTAGTATAAGGGTCCTTAATCTGTCTGGTGTTTACAGACCCCCTTGCATAAAATTCAGGGGATCTGTGAGCTTGGATGGGAAATAAATTACGTGTTTACTTTTTCTAACTTCTAACTGAATCTTACCAATTCCTTTAGTTATGAATGTAGGGGACAAACCATGGTATTAGCAGTGCCTGTGACTTTGTCAACAACAGAAGTCACACATGTTTTCATATCACTTATACTTGTTGCAGAAACTATTTATGCTCTTCATAACTTTAACATTATGGTAGTTGTGAGATTCTTCCTTAGATCTCATTTATTTATTGTTTATTGTGCTAATAAGTCTGCATATTGTGATATTGCAACATTACTCTAAATTATTTTAATAATTATCTTCAACATATTTAGTGCCCTTTATAATCCTATATGTTTTGTTGTGTGCATTAAAAATAATTATCATGAGAAGAGGTTCTCAGTCTTCACTAAATTGCCAAAAGGGTTCAAGGAAACAAAAATGATTATAGCCTCCTAGTTTAGCAGTTCTCTTTGGAATATGAAGGTATTTCTCCCTATTATTTTAAAATTTGGTGCCTGAACTAGGTCAGAAAATTTCCGAATTAATCTCCTGTTAAACATTTAAACTGCTTAGAACTGTGCTTGGTATGTAGTAAATCCTCAACAAGTGGCAGATATTATCTTATTGTTTTTATAACTTTCTTGTTGCACCAAATGGAGGGAGTAGCTGCTGGCACTTGTATGTTTTTGATTCTTCTCTTGGTACTTAGAGAGTTCCCTGACAATATGCCCAGGCTGGCCTGATGGAGGGAGATGGGAGACAAGTGGATGTGAGAGGCCACCTAGAGGGGAACCAGTCAACTTGGGCAAGCCCGTTCTAGATGCTCTTACTCCCAGCTGACCCTGCTGGCACAGACCCACCAGCTGAGCACAGATGCATGACCAGTCCAGCAGAGATCAGCCAAGCCTGGCCCAAATCAGCAGAACCTCCTGGCTGACATAAATGTTCATTGCTATTTTTGTTAACAAGTATGATGAAAATGAAACAACTAAGATGTATGTTGTGAACTTCACTCATTTGTCAATCATGTGAGTGACTTCTTTGCAGAATCAGATAACAGTTTTTACAAACTGAAAAAAATATTTCCCTATTACATTGTGGTATTTATAATGTAAGGGCTATAAATATGACACAAAGTTTAATCTATGTTACTAATATTGTGTCCATCACTTTAAGTCTAACACAGCAGTAACTCAAGCCCTGACGCTGATTTCTATGGTGTAAGTGGTGATAATACTCCCACTGTAGCTGACTTCTGGCTACCAATGTGATGTCACAGAATGTGGAGTTGTATATGATGGAAGCACTGCATACTGAGGAGCATCTCTTCCCAGTTCCAAAAAGTTTTGAACCTTGGCACATTTTGGATTTTGGATTTTCAGATTAGGGATGCTCGACCTACATAACACATGACATGTAAATAACATCAAAAGCATAAACAACAGAAAAATATAATTAGGATGTGATAAGTTTGAGTATCTCCGTTTTAACTATAATTTGTAAGTTATAGAATTTAATTTTTAATAAGAGCTGTGCTTAACAGACTCATAAAATTGGCTTTTTAAACAATTGACTCTTGGGTGTGGTCTGTGCTGGCTCCAGCATACCCCTGGTTATATAGCATGTTGTGGCAATAGCCAAATGATAGACTGGCGAAGGAGTGGGGAGGCCGGCAAGGGAAGGGAGGAAGGCTGATGAAGGGGATGTAACTGTGCAGATTTGCTTGTGCAGACAACTGGGACTCAGTCCTGCTGGGGACCCTCTAAGAAACTCTGTGGAATGGATCTTAAATTATCTCCCTGGTAGATTGAGGGTCACTTCTGGGGTATTAACTCCCAGGCACATCTGGCCTGTTCTGCCTGCAAGCTGAACATGCTTGCGGGGCCAGAGGACACCCTCAGGCAGAGAGGTGCAGGAGGTCATTGGTGGGTATAACTGTCTGCAGGAGGCCTCTGGGTGAGTTGAGGGGATATGGGTGGGCCACCCTATGCCCTTCTTTCTGGGCTTCAGCTCCCTCCTCTCTAAAATGAGGAAGGACAGTCTCCAAATCCCTCTTTGATCCTCTAATACAGTTTGAAGAATATGCTTGGCCCTGGAGAAGGACAGTGGGCACAACTACAATGGAAGAATCCTGCGCTTTGTATCTTTTCAGGGTGGTAGGGTAGAATGTGTCACTCTGGGCCTTGCTTTATCCTCACTCACTCTCTCTTCCCTGAGGTGCCAAAGGAGAGGGGAGAGGAATTAAGGTCGCAGAGGTCTAATGCAGTGGCTGGTGGTCAGCCCATCTAGGGTGAATCTGCTCTTCCTCCTCCTCTGGGCCCCAGAAAGTCTGTTCTGCAAATGAGCTGTCCCGTGTCTGATTGCTACTCCCCAGGTTGGGTTTCTAGACCTTCATGGCACTCAGGTTACTGCATGGTCTGGTTCAGGGTATCACTTTCTGAGACATCCTCTCCATAAAGCCTCTTCGGCACTCTCTCCAGAGGCTCTTGACCCAGATACTCAGAGAATACTTGGTTCTTCTTGGCAGAAAAGCAACATAAAGTGAGTTGGTAAAACAGGAGGTCCAGCAGAGGACTTCCAAGGGCTTTTTATCTCTACTATTGGGACTCCATTGGTCTAACACATATGTCGATTTAGGCAGCCAAGTGGGTGTTGCCCTTCCAGGTGGCCATGTTGGAATTGATTAAAACATAAATGTAGCTATTTTTTTTCTTTCCAGAATTGTTTTTGTAAAGCTGGCCTATGAACCACAAAAGAGAACCATTCATATCGCAACCATTTTATTTACCAGTTTTTGGTCCAGGTGGCTTTTTGATTATTCCAAAGTCTAATTCATCCACCAAGGTTGAAGGTAATAGATGCCATCCACACAATATTTTCTGTATTCCAACTACTGTGCTAAGTACATTCCATGCATTTTCTCATCTACAATCCTGTGAAGTAGTTGCAATTTTTTTTCTGTTTTTACAGATAGAAATGAGGTATGAAATGAGGTATATAATGAGGTATAAAAAGTTAATAAACTTGCTCTAAGTCACATAGCTAGTAAAAGGTGAAGATGAAATTCAAACCTAGCACTAAGACCACAGACTAGACTCTTAACTACCAATGAATTTCTTATTAATTGATCCATTCAATAATAGTATGTGTCAGACACTGTTCCGGGCATTGAGGAGTCATCAAAAAACAAGACAGACAAAAATTCCTGCTTTCTTGGAACTTAAATTCTATTGGAGGAGGCAGAAATAAAGAAATAACATACTAGATGAGTAAATGATATAGTAGTTAGAATGTCATTTAGAAAATGAAAGGGCAAGGTGCAGGGGATTGGGTGGCTAGATGGAGGTTGAAATTGTAAATGGAGTGGCCTGCATAGGCCTTATGGGCAGATTTGAAGGAGTAGAGCAAGTGAGCCATATGTTATCTGAAGACTATTTCAGGCAGAAGAACAGCCAGTGGAAAGGCCGTGAGGCGGGAGCATGGCTGGCATGTTTGAGAAATGGGCTTGGCACAGTGGCTCACGCCTGTAATCCCAGCACTTTGGGAGGCCAAGGTGGGAAAATTGCTTGAGTCCAGGAGTGTGAGACCAGCCAGGGTAACACAGACTCCTGTATCTACAAAAAATAAAAAATCAGCTGTAGTCTCAGCTACTCGGGAGGCTGAGGAGCTACTTGAGCCTGGGAGTTGGAGGCCGCAGTGAGCCATGCTCATGCCACTGCACTTGAGCCTGGGCAACAGAGTGAGACCCTGTCTCAAAAAAATAAATAAATAAAAAAGAAACAATTTGGTACATCTTTGATGTGATTTGAATGCTTGTGTCTCCTCTAAAATTCATATTGAAACTTAATCCCCAGTGTAACAGTATTAAGAGGTGAGGCCTTTAGGAGGTAATTAGGCTATGAAGGCTCTGCTGTCATGAATGGGATTCATGTCTGATAAAATGGCTTGAGGGAGTGGGATTGCCCCCTTTCTGTACTTTTCTGTCCCTTCGGCCATGTGTGAATGCAACATCTGTCCTCTCCAGAGGATGCGGCACTCAAGGCGCCATCCTGAAGGAGAGACCAGACCCGCGCCAGACATCAAACTTGCCGGTGTCTTGATCTTGGACTTCCCAGCCTCCAGAGCTGTGAGAAATACATTTCTGTTGTTCATAAATTACCCAGTCTCAGATATTTTGTTATATCAGCATGAACAGACCAAGTAACAACCTCTAATTGTAAAGGAACTTCTAGTCCATTGTAAGGACTTTGGCTTTTACCTTGAGATAAACGGAAGGGAAATTGCAGGATTTTGAGCAGAGGTGTGATGTGATCAGACTTCTATTTGCACAGGATTAGCCATGGAGTATAACTGTAGGGTGGTAAGGATAGTTATCTCTTCTTATAGACAGATATAACCAGACCTTGTTACAGGTACAGGTGAGAGATGATAATGGTTCAGACCAGACCCAGAAGGGATGTCTGTGCATTCAGCAGTTGCATTAGAAGTTGCTACCAGGTGTGGCCGGGCGCGGTGGCTCACGCTTGTAATCCCAGCACTTTGGGAGGCCGAGGCGGGCGGATCACGAGGTCAGGAGATCGAGACCACGGTGAAACCCCGTCTCTACTAAAAATACAAAAAAATTAGCTGGGCGTGGTGGCGGGCGCCTGTAGTCCCAGCTACTCGGAGAGGCTGAGGCAGGAGAATGGCGTGAACCCAGGAGGCGGAGCTTGCAGTGAGCTGAGATTGTGCCACTGCACTCCAGCCTGGGTGACAGAGCGAGACTCCGTCTCAAAAAAAAAAAAAAAAACAAAACAAACAAAAAAAAAAAACAAAAAAACAAAACAAAAAAAAAAGAAGTTGCTACCAGGTGTGTTAATTCTTTTCCCAACTGAGCAAAGACAATTTAAAGGGCCTGGCTAGGTGTCTGTATAATAGCTTTAGGAGCAGCAGAGGAACCAAGAGAATGTGTTTGGCAGAAAGAACAGTCACCAGTGTGGCTGCTCACCAAACTTCCAACAGAACCTTGGGACAGGAGTTCCATGAGAAAAATTTCTAGACTCAAACTAGCCTAAGAAAGGTCAAGACAGGGTCTAAGCAGGTTACAAGCTGCACATTGGGAAGGTGGAGAAAAACATAAACAGGAAGGAGCTGGTAGACTTGTGAAGGTTGGGTTTCTTTGATTCCATAGGCCTGCAGTAGATGAAGGCCTATGTCAGGCAAGGGACAGAGGCAGAGTATGGCCAGAGACTGGCAGCCAAAAGTCCAGAATATAGGAAGGTGGAGCAAAAGAGGACTCCTAGTCTTTAGATATGAGACAGGGTTTGGGATCCAAGGTTTGGAGAAACAACAGAGTGGAGGCATCAGCCAGCAGTATATCTGGGCTATGAGAGTCAAGCTGTGACTCTGGTCTCTGTCCTGGCTTTCAGGGACTTTCCTTTGGACATGGATTAACCTGTGGCACAAGGTGTGATTCTGCAGAGCTCTTGTAGATAGTGTTACAACTCTACAATTCTTTTTTAGAGGAAGGTCAGTAAAGGCCTCCCCAGATTATCAGCCTCCTGTGGTTTTCCCGGGTAGGTAAGAGATACCACCTTCTACCCAGCTGGTGGCTCAGGCTCTAAACCTAGGACTTATCCTCAATGCCTCTCTTTATCTTGCCACCTATGTCCATTGCATCAGCAAAGACCTGCAACTCAACCTAGACCAATTATTGCAAAACCATCCTCTTCTTTCCATCTCCTCTGCAACACTCTCCCTGCTACCCACCAGCCAAAGTCACCATCCTCTCTCACTTGGACAACCACATGGTTTGATGCTACCCTTGTCCCTACAACTCATTCTCCACACTGCAACCAGACATTTTTTGTTTTTTTTTTTGAGACAGAGTTTCACTCTTTTTGCCAAGGCTGGAGTGCAATGGGATGATCTCAGCTCACTGCAACCTCTGCCTCCCGGGTTCAAGCGATTCTCCTGCCTCAGCCTCCCAAGTAGCTGGGATTACAGGTGTGCACCACCATGCCCAGCTAATTTTTTTTGTATTTTTAGTAGAGACAGGGTTTCATATTGGTCAGGCTGATCTCAAACTCCTGACCTCAGGTGATCCATGCGCCTCGGCCTTCCAAAGTGCTGGGATTACAGGCATGAGCCACCACGCGCAGCCCAGACAGATCTTTTAAAACATAAATCAGATTTGTCACTCACCCAGGTAACCCCCACACCCCAGTGGCTCCACATCACACCTAGAATGAAGTCCAAGTTCCTGTTGACCCTTCTTACTTCATTTTCCCACTCTCTAACTTCTTCTCTCTGCTCCAGCTGCATTGACCTTCCTCCTGTTCCATGTGCACTCTAAGCTTATCTAACTTACAGTGTTTAGAAAATAACAAGGGAACTTCCTTTCTAATGCCTCCTTCCTTCATACATAACTGGCCATTAAGAAGGGTGACCATTTGGCCTGGTTTTCCTGGGCCAATATTAGCACTCCCTTTGACTCTCAAGGTTGTCTCAGTTTAGACAATAAATTATTTGGTCATCACATAAAAGTTTGCCATAATCTGTATGTGGCTTTCGCCCTCCCTCTTTTCCTTCCTTTAACATATGTAGAGTACCTACTAGGGACCCGAGATGTACTAAGTGCAGGAAGATGGAGACACCTGAAAATAAACAAACCTGGTTATGCCCTCAAGGAAAGTTCAAACATCTGCACAAACACCAAAGAACAAAATAAAAACACAATGATGTGACCTAGACATTTTCTATTCTACAGACAAAATGCCTGGCTATTGACTTCAATATTTTGCAGTTTACCCAGACGTTTGGCAACACCGAGACACTGTCTGACTTCCCTCTCTCCATCAGTTGATCTCAGCCCTCCCTCTCTTTCCTCCCTTGTTGTTCCCATTACTCAAGATTTGGCAGGTCTCATGCATGCACCATGCCAGAACTTCTTTACGTGGAACATGATTAAGACCAAGGCTTCAGGTCTTCGCTACCTTCTGACAATTTACTATGAAATTTTCTTGTTCTGTCTTCCTTCCAGACCCAATTCAGCCATGCGGGATCTAAATTAGCTTCCTGATGGCCCTTGTATTGCTGCCAAAAGTGTTTTTGATTGCTTGGCCTCCAAGTTCCTGTACTCCGGCTCCTTGGTGGTGTCCTGGGGGAAGCACATGAGGCTTGCTGGCCCCTGGAGTGCTGTTTGTCTGCTGGACTCCCTGACCACAGGGTGAGGAAGGCCACCCTCCACGTGGGAGTTAGAGAGGCTCCGCCTGTGGTTTTGAGCAGCGTCAGGAGTTGGGGTGAGGATCAGGAACACTTAACCTTTTCAGAGAAGCATGTCCCTGTGGTCATCTATTCCCCCGGCTTTGCTGGGGAGGGAATTGGTGACCATTTGCACAGGATAGCATAAGAGGACTGAACTATTACTATACCCTATAATGACTCCTTTTTGGCCTACACTGAATTCTTAGAACCTTACCTCTAATTTTACCTTGTATGGGTTTTATTCTTGATAAAGGATAACCTTTCAGCTAGCAAATGCATCAGGTGATAATTACATTAACTGAGCCACACATCATTGCCCATCACCTCCAGGGACATAGGACTCAAAAGACTGGCATGTGTGTGGTGAGAGTAGAGAAGGTTTCAGGAGAATTCGGGATGATGGGGCTCCACTGAGCATGGGGAGTGTCCCTGGGCTGAAGTTGGGAGATTGAGTGTGTGAGGGAGGGCTCTAGAAGAAATTCAGGAGTGTAGCTGGAACAGTGGAGACGTTTAAGAACAACTACCTAGGGCATGACTAGAGTATACTCTGCTGACATTTACTCAGAGCGTGGCTGGGAAAGAGGTGGTGGCGCTGTCAATGGGAAAGTCATTCTTCCCTTTGTCTCTCAATAAACCAAGGAAGCGGAGGGTGGAGAGAACATTCTGCCCCATGCTCAGGAGAGCTTCAGCAGGCTAAGGAGAGATGGATAATCAGGGCACGCTGACTGCACAGCTGGCTTCAGGAGCGTGGGCATATAGAGGACACAAATCCCTCACCAGATGCAGAATTCCCCACATTTTCTCAAGGACAGCAGGGCCATGTTTACAGAAAAGTCAGACTTTAAATCCATACCCTCTTAAGAGACTCTGTAATGTAGGGAGACAGATGACTTCCACCATGAATACGGGGGCTGTCACTTGATCCCTGGCTGCAGGAGATACTTTATTACAAGGCATTATTGGATCGAGATGTCACGCGTCCCATGGAGGCTGCCTGCAGGAGACTTCCCACCAAAATCTCCCCTCTACTAGGGCAGAGAAAGGCCCTCAGGAGAAAGGACTTGGATCCATAGAGACAGTCATGCAGGCCTGGGACGGGGGTGCCTTTGGATGTCTCCAGAGTAGGATGGTTTGAGTCATGGTCCTGCAAGGGTCAGAAGGACTGGCCTTTCCCAGCAATGGCAGGTGGTCTGGTGGGGAGTGGGGAAGGAGCTGAAAGTTTAGCATTTCTTTACTTGAGAAATGAAACAAGGGGATAATAAACCCTATAAATGGAAAACATGTTTCTTAAAACAAGGCTGTATGTCAGCACCCAGGGCTCATGAGACAAATTCTTTTGTGAGGATGAAGCTTCCCGGGAGTACATGTGTATACTGTTCACACTCATGAACTGTTCCATGCCCACATACATGCACAGATCCACACAGATACATCTGATATGGTTTGGATGTTTTGTTCCCTTCAAATCTTATGTTGAAATGTGACTTCCAGTATTGGAGATGGGGCCTGGTGGAAGGTGTCTGAGTGTTGTGGGAGGATCCCCCATGAATGGCTTGGTGCTACCCTCAAGGTAATGAGTGAGCTCTCTGAGTTCACATGAGATCTGGTTGTGTAGAAGAGCCTGGCACCTCCTCCCTCTCTCTGTTCCTCCCTCTCCCGCCATGTGGTATGCTGGCTTCCCTTTCTGCTGCTTCTATAATTGTGAGCTTCCTGAGGCCTCACCAGAAGCCAAGCAGATAGGAGTGCCATGCTTGTACAGCCTGCAGAACTGTGAGCCAAATAAACTACTTGCCTTTACAAATTACCCAGCTCCCGATATTTACGTAGCAACACAAACAGACTAACATAACCTCCTTGTACATGGACATTATAGACCACTCTCATCTTAACACATGAATGTTATACCTAGACACACACACATAATATTGGAGTTCCTTTGCTACATGAACATGTTTATATGTATATATACATTCACATATGTAATATGGAGACAGAAGCCAACTCCCAATTATCTGTCATTATCCACTCTTTTTATCCAGCATGTTTTTCACCTGAGAATGGCTTCTTTTTCTTACCAAGTATAATTCAGCTATCATCAGTTGATCTGTGCTTATGAAATGCAGTTATATTGTAATTGTAATTTACTCCCCCCGCCCCCCAAGATGCTAAAAATTGATTAACTGTGAGAGGAAAGAACACAAAAAACTGACCCCATGTCAACCTACATTATTCATTTTAAAGTCAGATAAAAACAAAGGCTGTAGAAATGTGCCATTTGGTTTATTTGCATCTTCTTGATGATTGGTACTGATACTTGTAAGTTGGCTGGGTTTCATTCTTGTTGCTAGTTTTTTTCCCTGGCATAGATGAACTGACTTGGGCAAGTTAGGAGTATCCTTGACCTGACAGGCAGAGCCAGGTGTGGGTCATGGCTTATAATCCTCATACCTACTTTTGCTGTGTGTGTCTGCATACACACACACACACACACACACGCACACACACAATACACTGTTTAAATGTGTAATTTTTAGCCCTTGAAAACCTATAACAAAATTGAGGAGGATGTTTTCTCTGGTGGCAGAGTACTGTAAGGGATTCTATTAAGTCCATGAACTGGGGCTCGTGATTGAGGCTGGCACTTCATTTTTAATGCCATAAAAGGTCTCCTTTTGGGGTGTGTATTCTATCCCTCCAAACTGTAGGAGACATAACAAGTGGGAACTTTCTGATGTGACTTGCAGAGAGAAACTTGTGATTAGGCAGTCCCTCAGGCCTCCTGAAGCCAAGGAACAATTTAACCTTGCAGAACTGAGCTCCTACTAGAGTGTGGGGTTTTTACTGGTAATCGATACTTGAAAGAGAAACCTTTCCTGTCTCAACCATTTGGTTGAAAAGCTTGATCAAATGTGTTACCCTTTCTGGTAAATTCCATGACCATACTTGGATCTTTATTATTGAGGATCCTATAGAAAGAAAGACCAATACATTTGATAAAGAGAAGATGAAGCTATAGAAGAAAGAAGATTCTTCATGCAACTGGGACTTTTTCCTTTCTTCCTAAATTCCTGATATCCATTTGCTTTCTTGTTATGGTGATGATGATGATAATGAATTTGAAGACTTCTACCACTGACACCACTGAATGTTTTCTCTGTGCCTGGCACTGTGCTGAGATCTTTTACATGCAGCACCTCAGTAAGCCTCACAACAACCCTTTTATCGCTAAATAAACTGAAGCTCAGAGAGGCTAACTAACTTGCTCAAGGTCTCACAGTTAGTAGGCTGTGGAGTGCAAATCAATTCAGGTCTCTCTGACATGTGCTCTTAATTATTGAAGCTTTTGCTTCTTTTCCCAAAAGGGAGCATATTGAGGTTTTAGCAATTTAGGTTAATAGCTGCTTTATACTGTGTGTGTGTGTGTGTGTGTGTGTGTGTGTATGTATTTAGATCCATTAAATATAAGTCCAAGTATTTTACTAAACATTTTTTACTTGCCCCATCACAGAATTAAAATACTTGAACAGAGCTGTAGTAACCAAAACAGCATGGTACAGGCATAAAAAGAGACACATAGACCAAAGAAACAGAATACAGAACACTGAAACAAATCCACACACCTACTGTGAACTCATTTTTCACAAAGCTGCCAAGAACATACACTGGGGAAAAGACAGTTTCTTCAATAAATAGCGCTGGGAAAATGGAATATCCATATGCAGAAGAATGAAACTAGACCCCTATCTCTCACCATATACAAAAAAATCAAAATGGATTAAATAATTAAATCTAAGACCTCAAACTACGAAACTACTACAAGAAAATATTGGGGAAACTCACCAGGACATTGGTCTGGGCAAAGATTTCTTGAGCAATATCCCAAAAGCACAGGGAACCAAAGCAAAAATGGACAAAAGGGATCACATCATGTGGAAAAAAACCCCCTGCACTGCAAAGAAAACAATCAACAAAGTGAAGAGACAACCCACAGAATGGGAGAAAATATTTGCAAACTACCCATCTGACAAGGATTAGTAACCAGGATATATAAGGAGCTCAAACAACTGTATAGGAAAAAATCTTAATCATCTGATTAAAAAATTGGCAAAATATTTGAATAGACACTTCTCAAAAGACATGCAAATGGCAAACAGGCATATGAAAAGGCGCTGAACATCACTGATCATCAGAGAAATGCCAATAAAAACTACAATGAGATATCATCTCACCCCACTTAAAATGGCTTTAACCAAAAGGCAGGAAATAACAAATGCTGGTGAGGATGTGGAGAGAAGGGAACCCTCACACACTGTTGGCGGGAATGTAAATTAGTACAACCACTATGAAGAACAGTTTGGAGATTCCTCAAAAAACTAAAAACAGAGCTACCATACGATCCAGCAAACCTACTGCTGTCTATACACCCAAAAGAAATCAATATATTGAAGAGAGATTTGCCTTCCCATGTTTGTTGCAACACTGTTCATAATAGCCAAGATTTGGAAGCAACCTAAGTGTCCATCCACAGGTGAATGGATAAAGAAAATATACTTATGCACAATGGAATACATTCAGCTATAAAAGAGAAGGATATTCAGTCATTTGCAATAACATGGATGGAAGTGGAGATCATTATATTAAGTGAACAAGCCAGGCACAGAAAGACAAATGTCACATGTTCTCATTTACTTGTGGCATCTAAAAATCAAAATTGAACTCATGGAGATAGAGAGTAGAAGGATGGTTACCAGAGGCTGGGGAGGGTAGTTGGGAGGGTGGGGAGGATGGTTTATGGGTACAAAAAATTGAATGAATAAGGCCTAGTATTAGATAGCACCACAGGGTGACAGATCAAAAATTTAATTGTACATTTAAAAATAAAAAAGTATAATTGGATTGTTTGTAACACAAAGGATAAAGACTTAAGGGAATGGATACCTCATCTTTCATGATGTGATTATTAGACATTGTAGTTCTGTATCAAAACATCTCATGTACACCATAAATATACACCTACTATGTACCCACAAAAATTAAAAATTTAAAAAACACAAAAAGGAGTGAGCAAAATCCCTGCAAAAAATAAAATACTTGAATAGGCTGATGATTTTACATCCTCTCTCCTGATTAAAAAAAAAATCCATGCTCTTGTACCCCTTTAGTTTTTGTTTTGGTGTTTCCTTTCTATTAACCTCCTGAAATTTTTTGAGTCAGCAGCTTTTGCAGTGCCTGTGGTCATTTTGCTTACAGGTGAGTTTTGGTGACTTAAAGACTACCAAGAAGATATTTAAAGCTTCTGTCAATTCCTTTGAAAATAACAGAATTTAAAAAGTGGAATTTCCCTCTGTCAGTGGCTACTTTCTAGAGGAAACCTAACCTCTGGGGATCTTTGCCAAGAATAAATGGAGGGGGTATTATTTGCTGACCATTATCCTTGAGTTCAGATAGCCTCCTCCTGTCTCCTGGCCCCAAAGTATAAATAGAGACACAGAGGAGACTGGCAGAGATCTTGCTGACAGCCCTTCCAAACTTCCAGAAAGGATGACTCTGCCTATAGGAGTCTGTCTTACGGGTGGGCAGCTCTCCTGTCGACAAAGATTCCTTTTCAGAACAGTGACCCCTCTGGCTCCCCCGGCATCTGTGCATCTGTCCATCCACCTGTTTCCTTGCAGGCATTTTTTTAGGTACTATAGACGAGAAAATGAGCAAGATCTGGTTTTTACCTTCCAGGAGTTCCAGTTTACTTGAGACAGATACATAACTAGATGACAATATGACACTAAGTCTTTGGAGAGTATGGATGAAGGCCATGGGAACAAAGGAGAAGGGGCTGTAGGCACTACCTGGGGGAGTCCAGGGAGGCCTCACAGAGGAGGGGGCGTTTGAGCTGGACCCTGAGGAATAAGAAGGCGCTTACCAGATGGGACCAGCATAGGCAAGAGACCAGATTTGCTAAACCAGCTATGATATGTATTTGGAAAAGGGTTAACAAGTGGATATAACTGATTCATTCTACCATCTATTTCCATACAGTTTGTAACTTGTGTCATTGGATGAAAAGAGATAAGGATAACAGAGAATCCCGTTCCCTGTTTAGCTTGGCAGCACTGCCCTTCTTGTTGAAAGCATTGATTTATTTGCCTTCCCCATCTGGCCTTCCAGGCTGAAGCACTGAACATTTCTACTCTATTTTTTTTTAATGTACATTATTCTTTTGGAAAACTGTTTTGGGGAATTTGAAAGACAAAGCTTCCACTTCATTTTTTTTCCTTAATCAAAAGCCTCTGCTGTCACTGGCAGTTCCACATTTCTTCCTCTCCAGCTTCCCCCAGAGGCACACTTGGAGATGGGAGATGGGCTGGAAGTGTCTCTTGTGCAATCCACGGAGACTGCGATTGCCTCTGGAGCCAGTTCTGACTCCTTTAGTGGCCTTGCCCCTTGAGGTGTATCAGGATGAACCCTTGTCTGGGCTTTGCTCTTTGGGAAGATTTTTCTGTAAACGTGTTCTCTTTGGAAGGACAGACATTTTCTGGGCTTTTTTTTTTTTTCCTTGGACCACCAGCCCATGCCATCCATTCTCCATCCACAATGCATCGTTTTCCATTGTGTTCTCTCTGTTCCTTTGGATCCCTGATCTGGTGTCAATGTGTGAGTAGGGAGTGGGGTGGGGGGCAGAGGGAGAGGAGGGGATTGTTGGGGATTGAGGGCCAGGACAGGAAGAAAATGTAGACTTATAATGAGAGTTTTGATGCCACTGACCACTAATTGTCAGTCTTCTTGGTAGGTACCCTTACTGTTAATAACTCAAAAGATCAGGCAGTTAAGCATTATTTGATTTTAAAATACTTTTTTTTTTTTTTGAGACAGAATCTCACTCTGTTGCCCAAGCTGGAGTACAGTGGCATGGTCTCAGCTCACTGCAACCTCTGCCTCCCAGGTTCACGTGATTCTTGTGCCTCAGCCTCCTGAGTAGATGGGATTACAGGCATGCGCCATCACGCTCAGCTAATTTTTGGATTTTTGGTAGAGATGGGGTTTCATCATGTTGGCCAGCCTGGCCTGGAACCCTGACCTCAAGTGATCCACCTGCTTCGGCCTCCCAAAGTGCTGGGATTACAGGTGTGAGCCACCACGCCCAGCTGATTTTAGAATACATTTCTTAATTGACCTTTGATTGCTTTATTGTTTGATCAGGAACCATGAGAGATTTCAGGGTTTTATAGAACATTTGTTCTGCTGCATTATTGTGAGGTGAGAAAATCAGGAAGCTGAAGTCAGGTGTGAGAGCTGGGAAAGGCTAGCATTGCGTATCGACCTGACCATCCCAGACAGAGGCTTTATTTTGGGCAAATCATTTGGCCCAGCCTTGTTTTGCTTAGACATTCCTTATCAAGATATTTACCAGTTTGGTTAGTTGCCAGCAACAACAGCCATGCTGCCATTCTTATGAAAACACACCCTCAGGCCCTACGGGTAGCTTCCTTACTGGGTGCCAAAGTGAAAATCCTATGACACAGTTCCCCTATTTTAGTAGATACAGAATGTCAGGGGGATGAATGAGCCCAGAGGCCATCTGTTCTAATCCTCTGACATCCAGATTGTTCAACAGCTTTTCTGAAGATGTATGCCACATGGCAGAAGTAGGACTAGAACCCAGGACTTGCTCATTTTTAGCCCTGTGCTATTTCTTCTTCACTGAGCCACTTTCTGTGTATGTGAGTGTTCCTTTAACAACCACAAAGTGATTGGGTTGATTCTAACCACATTATTTGAATTTCTGGTGCAGGGGTTCTCAACCCTGGCTACACATTAGAATCAGCAGGGGAGCGTTTCAAACATACCCACGCCCAGGTCTCACTTCAGAACCTGAGTCGCTGGGTGTGGGGCCCCAGTATGAATATCTTAAAGAACTTTGTGATCTAATTCTAAAATGCAGAAAGGATTAAGAACCCTTGTTCCAGTGTGGAGGAAATAGAGCCTTTCCTAAGAATTCTTAATTTGCTGACTGGACAACAGAGTTTGCTAATGCAAACCTAATGTCATTCCTTGACCTGAGAAGATAGTTCTCTCCAGGGGCATGTTAAAGTCTAGCAAACATTGATTTTCTTACTCCAAATTTGCAAGTGATTCAATATTTCCTGACTAATTTAGAAAGGAATATGGGGCTCAGAAACCTGACAGAAATACAGAGGTTTTCCTTTTTTTCAAAAGTGACTTGGAGGACTATCAGGAGGGCTAGAGATCACATCCTCCCGTGTCCTGCTCTACCCCCACCGAAATTTGAGAGTAAATTTGTTTTATATTAGCAATAATTAATGTCAGATCCTGGATCTAGTTGTTACAATAAGGCAGCTGTTTATAATAGAAATGGCTCAGGCTTTCTCATACAACCTGTTTTTTCAAAATCCTGCAAAGGTGTTTAAAGGATAACAACTAAGGTTGTCACACCCCCCCTCTCCCTTCTAGGATTGTTCTTGATTCCCCCTCTTTCTCTGTCTTTGGAGGGAAGGTGGGGTGCTTGGGGAGAGGTTGCTGTGGGGTGTGCTGGAACTGCTGCTTAGGCTGGTTTGGGACAGCACCTCTTCTTAGTGACTTCACACTAGTTGCCTGAAGTTAGCAGTGGTGGGAGTATTGACAGCACAGAAATCAGCAAATGCTACTAATTCAGGATTTTTTTTTCCTCCTCGGAGAACATGTTGTTAAATGTTTACCGCCACACCACATGTCACAGGTACTCTCTGGGGAGTTCTCAAATAAAAGATATGAGTGTTTTTACTGGGGATTATATTTAAAATTTTTCTCCAAAGAAGATTCTGGATGCCTGTGGTATTAACACCACACTTTCATAAGGTATCTAAAAGCCAGTTCAAACGTTTCATACTTAAACATCCAGATTTCTATCTCCCCCCAGCTCCAAATATGTTCCTTCCATAGTCTTTACCAGATCAGTAAATGGGAACTTCATTATTCCATTTATTCCAGTGAAAAATCTTGGCGTCATCTTTCACTCACACTCCACACGCTGTCCAGTAGCAAATCCTATTGACTTTGCCTTCAGAATACAGAACAGCCAGGACTTTCAGCTCCACCGTTGCCACCAGGTCCAAGCCACCGTCATCCCTCATCTGGATGATTGCAACGGCCTCCCGAATGGTCTCCCTGTTTCTACTCTTGCCCCTACAAGTCTGTCTGCCACAGAGAGCAGTGAGAATCATCTTCTAAGCATGCGTGTCCTATTACGTTGCTCAGAAGCCTCCAATGCCTTCCCATCTCGCTCAGAGTAAAAGCGAGGCTTTGCCAGGCCCTGGTGATCTTTCTTTCTCCTTCTACTCTCCCCACTTGGTGTCTCTCTCTCTTACTCTCTCCCTTTCTCCTTCCACCCCCTTGGAAATACTAGTTAATTTGCTTATATTTTTGCTTTTACCACTCCTAGAACATAAGCTCCAAGTGAGCAGGGCTTTGCTTTGTTTGCTGCTGTACCTTCAGTGCCTAGAAGAATGCTTGGCGTATAGTAGGCAATACATATTGAATGAATAAATGTTTGTGAGGGTGTACGCACAGTGAGTGTGCATATGTGTGCATCAAGCCATATGAAATTGACAGTATGTGACCACTTTTGACAGTTTTTATTACTAGACAGTATGGAACCTCAACCATCATTTAGTTCAACTCTTCATTTTTCAGATGAACCCCTTGAGACCATGAAAAGGCAGATGACTTGCTTTAGGGACAGTTAGTGATGGGATCACGCTTTCTTTTTATAAGCAAAATGCTTTTGCAAGCAGAACACCCAAGTAATATCAGTGATGTTTGGGATATTGGTCTTTCCCATTATGGTTTTTGTCTTCATCTCTGAGCAGAAATGCTTTCAAAGAGACTTTCCTCCCCTTCGGGCAGGATAATGCTTTCTGGAACACTCAGAGAAGGCTCAGAGCTGCTCCTGCATCACCATCAATAGGGTGTCCTTCTGCACCAGTGGAGTCAGGGCCAGGAAGCACCTTCTGCTTACTGCTTTGGACCTTTGGCAAGGAAGCTTGCAGCTCAGTGCCTTCGGCTGTGAAATCTGGACTTAACTATAAGACTTGAGCTAGGAACACTTGGAGCACGCCTAGAGCCACGTGGCTTTTAAAATGCCAAAGTCCCAGCTCTGCAAGCATCCTCCTGCATATTGGTGCCAAGACCCCTTCCTGGGGAGTCATGTCTTGAGGAGAAAAGATCTCAGTGGCCCTCCTCATGAAAAAATATGAAGGGGGAATGCTGACTTCTTTGGTGTGTCTACCGTATAGTAAAATTTGAATGGTTTCATCTGATGTTTCCCAATAAATAACGTTTGATGTGAATTTATTTCTTAATAAAATTTACCAGAAGGGAGAAGAGCTGGTGGGAAGACATTTGGATTGATTTTCAAATGAATCAGGATTTAAGAGCAATTCAGGATGAAAACTCTCATGCTGACACTAAACAATAGCAAGAAAGCTTGAAGTTCTTTTTCCGTGATATTGCTACTCTGAATTATCTAAAGGTTACATTTGGCTTCACCTGGAAAACCCTTTGCTGTTGGAATTCTTTAGCTACAGACCTGCATGCTTGGGTTTCAGCAGTTATGAATAATTTTCCTTAAAAATGGATGCAAAGCCTCCTAAATGGCAGGCTCAATTTATTGAGATACATTTCACACATTTTCTTCCTGAACATTGAATCATTGGACTTCTCAAGGCTACATCTGACATCAGGATAAGTAACCTTTCAGGATGTCTGTACTAAAAACCAGGGCTTTGTCTGCAGAGATGTGGAAAAGTTTGCTAAATTCATTCTGTGCTTACAGTTGTGCTAAGAGCTAGATTTTCTTAAGTCTTACTCAGTAGCCATGTCTATACTTGTGTGTGTGGCTTCCTAATTTCCTATCAGTGGTGCAGCAAACCCCCATGGCACACGTTTACCTACGTAACAAAACTGCACATACTGCATATGTATCCCAGAACTTAAAATTACACACACACACACACACACACACGTAAAGAATTTCCTATCAGGATTTGGCCCTCTGTAAAAGCTGGGAACATGTGTATGGGTTCATTCCTTGGTTGGCTCCCATATCCTCTGTTATAGTATGGGCTTTATCATATCTTTCTTCCAGAAACTGGAAGACTTCCCAGCCTGAAATACTTCCAAAGCATGTGATCCACCTTCCTCACACTACAGTTTGAGCTTGTGAGTGCAGCTCTGGTGACTATTGCCTGGGTTCAAACCTCAGCTCAGTTAGCCATTAGACTTTGGAGCAAAATTCTCTCCTTGCTCCAATTTCCTCACCTGTAAAATAAGAACAATAATAGTACTGCTGATGTTGCAGGGTTTTTATAGGGATTAAGTAAGCTAATATAGGTAAAGGATTTACAACCCAACACATAGCAAGCACTCAACAAATATTATGATTATAATACTATCCCAACGTACCTACATTTAAACAGATTCCCTCAATCATCAACGACTCTCCCAGTACTATCTGCTTCTCCAAGATAATTACATGTCTGTTCAAATCATCTGGACCATCCATATGGTCATGTTCTTCATTTTGTAAGTGCTATGTAATGGCATTTTTCTTGAGTGACCACTCTTTCTGTACTGCCAGAACTTTCTGGCTCATTCAGTAACAGCCTGGAAGTACTGTCAAGGACTCTCTCATAACCTTCCTTCCTATTCTAAAGAACTAAGGGTTTTTATTTCTAACTAGACAATTAATGTATTTATGAACATACCCATGGCCATGTTAAACTAGCTGTAAAGCAGTTTAATTAGATACTGCTCATTGACAAGCCCTACAAGTGTTGGGCTGGTATTCTCTCAGGAAAGGTGAAGCCACATATGCTTCGTGAACTATTCCTGTCACTTATGACAGGCGGTGGAAGCAGTACACCTTAGCAACCCTAGGACCAGGTGGAGGGCAACTGGACGACCACCTAGAGAACGTCAGATCCAGTTCAAGAGGCAAAGAAAGGCCAGAGGCTCAGGATGAAGTAAGCATTAGGATATCTGAATGGAAGCCACAGAAAGCCAGGAAGGAGAGTCCCAGAATTGTACCCTTGAAACAGGAGCCCAAGATCACTGCCTACAGGGTAGGAGAGGCAAGGCAGATGTAGTGCAGATGGTCAGTGAACAGATGATGCAGTGAGTAATTTCTGAGACCTTGTTGGCTCAAGCCACTTTCCAAGGGTCAGGTGTGTACTTACCTGCCACCGAATATCGAATAATTCCAGAACCACCTTTAGGTCTTGGCCTACCTGTGTAAAGGATAAATGGATATAAGCTTGTGTTATAATTCAATTATGATTAAAGTCTCCACCCATAGTTGAGTCCACTGCAGACAAGAACTCAGTAAACGCCCCCTCCCTGGTTTCCATGCAGTGCTCTCCTTTGCTTCTCCCCCTATCGCTTTGGTATTACCTTTGCAGTCTTCTTCGCAGGCTTTTCTTCATTTCCCTTTTAAATGTTGATGTTCCTCAGAATTCTTATTATCCTTCTCTTCTCTTCTCTTCTCTTCTCTTCTCTTCTCTTCTCTTCTCTTCTCTTTTATTCTCTTCTCTTCTCTATTCTCTTCTCTTCTCTTCTCATTCTTCCTCTCCCTGTATAATCTTGTCTATATTTTTTCCTGTTTCTTAAAAATTCTATTAAAAATAGCCCCGAAAGACTTAAAATGTGAAAACCAGTCTCCTACACCAATTATTCCTATCCAGTGTCCATTCTCACTCAGTGGAGACAATGATTTTTTAATTATTTTGGTTTTTTCTTTTGATAGTTTGTCTCTTTATTTATATAATATTTTCTACTGCAAGTTTTTATTTATCAATTTCAGACAACTTCTGGAATTAACAAAATTCCTCTAACGTAGATGAGGATTTCGCTGTCTTGGATCTCCCAACGCTTCCCTCCCTGATACCCCAAGATGCTTATATTTTTTGTTAAACCAACCATCAGCATGTATAATATCACAACTATATTCATACTATTCACTTTAAATTCAAGTAGAGGACTATGATAGTATTTACTTTCTAGGATCTTTTTTATGTCTCCTGGAGTCCATCAATAATCACTTCTAATTCTTGTGGATTCTTCAAGGTAGTTATTATTTCTTTTTTTTTTTGGAATGCTGCATAATATATGTCACAAAGCTATCAGTAGTTTTTTCTAAATGGGTGCTCGTATATAGTTATATTTCAATTCTTCCCCTTTCCTTTTCCGCAGTCCCTTTCACCATAGCCCTCCCTTCTACTCTGGCCAGATCCCTTGTTCTCAGAATCCACAGGCAAGGATATTCCCATGTTTGGTGAAGAATACTGTCTGGAAGCTCCTAAAGAAAAGGTGCATGGGAGTTAAAATTCTTTGAGTCCTTGCTCACTGGAAAATGAGCATCTTCTCTGAGCAGGCTAGGAGAAATGCTTTCAAAGAGACTTTCCTCCCCTTTGGGTAGGATGATTTGCCTTCATAATCGATTGGAAGTTTGGATGGGTCTGAAATTCTAGAATCAAAGCCATTTTTTTGTTGGAATTTTCAAGGCATTCCTTCATGGTGTTTTTGGTTCCAGTGCGGCACTTAAGAAGTCTAATGCAGCTCTTTGTTTATTTATTATTTTTCTTTTTCAAACAAGGCATAATCTTTTTTAAAATGTCAAAATGTAAAGCAATTAATATTAAATTATAAGTTGATGGATTTTTACAGACATATTTGCCCATATAACCTCCTTCAGATCAGCAACCCAGAAGGTTCCTTTGTGCCTGTTTCCTGTCAATACCACCCCACCCCCATCCTAGAGATAACCACTTATCTGACTTCTATCACTACAGATTAGCTTTGCCTGTTCTTGAACTTCAAATATGGAGCCACACTCTTTTGTGCCTGGCTTCTTCTGCCCCATAACGTATCTGTGAGATTCATTCATATCATTGTGTGTATTCGCTGTTCATTTGTTCTTATACCATGTACAATTCTAGAGTTTATCTGTTCCTGGGTTGTTTCCTGTTTTTGGCTACTACGAATACAGCAGCTATGAACACCCTTGTACATGTTTTTTGGAAGACACACATACTAATTTCTCTCAAGTAAGCACTTGGGAGTGTAATTGCTGAATACTAGAGTCAGAGATACTATCAGAGAGTTGGACAGTTTCTCAAAGTAGATGAGTCACTTTTCACAATGCATTAGAGTTCCAGTTGCTCCATTTCCTCCCAACGTGTGGTATTGCCAGCTTGTTTAATTTTAGCCATTCTTGTGGGTCAGTAGTGATGTCTCGTTTAAGTTGTCATTTGCATTTTCCTAATGCATAATCATGTTAAACACTTTTTATATGTTTGCTGGAAAGTTATCCTCTTTTGTGAAGTGCCTATTCAAGTCTTTTGCCCACTAAAAAAATTGACTTGTTTTCTTATTAATTTGAAAGAACTCTTCGTATATATATTCTGGACGCAAGTCATTTTGACATATGTGTGCAGACTATCCTCTCATAGGCTATGATTTGCTTATTCACTTTGTTAGTGGTGAATTTAATTTTACCTAAATCCAGTTTATTCATTTTTATGATAGTGAGTGCATTTGGTGTTCTGTTTAAGAAATCTTTGCTTATGTCAAGGTCATAAAGATATTGCATATTTTCTTCTGGAATCCTTATTTTATTACTTTTATATTTAGGTCTATAATCTACCTTCTGATATCATTATTGTTTTCATTGCTTTGTATATGAAGTGCATTGTCCCCCCTCGAGAGATTGTGGTTGTGTGTTTAACCTAACGTAGGTGTTTTGAAATTTCACTGTTACATGCTTTGATATAGGTCTGGATTTGGTCACTGGGTACATACTTGGAGGGATTTTTCTATCTCAAAACTGGTTCTGCAATTCTGGGACATTTTGGGGGGGGCTATTAGTTCTTGATAATTTCCTTCATCCTCTTACCCTGTTTTGTTTCTAGAATTCTTATTAGCCTGCAGCTGGATCTCCAGGATTGATTGTCCAAGTCTTTAACCTTTCCGTTCTTGTTTTCCATCTGACTTTTGCTACACTTTCTAGAAGATTTCTTCAACATCCACTGTACTGCTCTCCTATTGATTGTTTTATTAGTTATCATTTTTAAGTTCTAAGAGCATTTTACTTTCTTGAGTGTTTCTTTGGGGGGCCAAGTCAGCTCCTCCGCAAGCACTTTATATTGAGCCTTTTCATTTAAAAATCAGTTTTCCTTCAGCCACTTTCTTCTGAATGTGTTGTTCACTGCTATCTGCTTTTTGTTGTTGTGTGTTCACATCTTATTAAATACCATAATAGTATGCTGGTGTGGTCTTGGGAGGGAGAGGAGACATATACTTGCCATCAACCTAGAATCTCTCCCATGGTTTCTGCTCCCTCTGTTTATTCCCAAGTTTATTTTTTCCGTGTATAACCAGCTCTTACATTCCAGATACATCAAAATTCCTGTGGGAAAAACACCACCTCCAACTCAGTACATCAATGACAAAATGCATCATTTCTACCTACCCCCTTCTTCCTTCTGAGTTCTCAGTCTCAGTGAGTGGCAGAAAAACAAGGAGTCATTCTTAACTTCTCTTACTTCTTTACTCTCATATTGAATTCTCTCCAAGTTCTGTTGATTCTTTCAAATGCCTCTTTTATCTGTCCCTTCCTCTTCATTCTCACTGTGTGGTTTAGTTCTGTATTATTACTCATCTATACAATTGCAAAAATTTCTTTCCTAATTTCTTTGCTTCTCCTCTCAACCAATCTCTTCTAACCCATTCTCCATACTTTGCCACAGTGCCTTTCCTGACACTAGTATTTGAACTCCATGAGGGCGGAACTTTGTCTTTGTTCACCAATATATCTCCAACTCCTAAAACAGTGCTTTGCTCTTAGTAGATATATTAGTCTGTTCTCACAGTGCTAATAAAGACATAACCCAAGACTGGGTAATGTATAAAGGAAAGAGGTTTAATTGACTCACAATTCCACATGGCTTGGGAGGCCTCACAGTCATGGCGGAAGGTGAATGAGGAGGAAAGTCACGTCTTACATGGAGACAGGCAAGAGAGTTTGTGCAGGGGAACTCCCATTTATAAAGCCATCGAATCTTGTGAGATTTATTCACTACCATGAGAAAAGTGTGGGGGGAAACTGCCCCCATGATTCAATTATCTCTACCTGGCCCCACCCTTGACACATGAGGATTATTATAATTCAAGATGAGATTTGGGTGGTGACACAGCCAAATCATATCAGTAGGCCCTCAATAAGTATTTGTTGACTAAATAGATGACCAAATAAATCTGATCCTGTTGCTCTTTTACTTGGGAACTTTCAATGCTTTTACTCCCCCTCCCTCATCATCTGCATAACAAAAGCTGAACTCTTTATCATAACATGATCTAGCACTGGTCCAACCTCATTTTCTACCTCTTCCCAGCTCACTTGATCTATTTTCTTTTCCTATTAACACTGATTAGCACTGAATAACTTGTTCACAGAGAGCACTATAATTTCTCAGGACTGCAAGCCTTTGCACATGTGAGAGCCCCTCTTCCTGGGACACCTTCCTGTTCCTTTGCCTGACAAGTTACTATTCATTTTTAAAATTTTATCACAAGTGTTACTTTCCTGAAAGAGGTTCTTCTGGACACTCGAGGCAATCTTAGGCTTTCCTTTCTTTATGATCTTATTACACATTTTGTACCTCCTTAAGTACTTTTATCATAAGTACTTTCATCAATCTCTGGTTTCACTCTACTTTTCGGTATGCAGGAAGATTATACTTTTTTGTCTCTTTGAAATTATGTATAGCCATGTGGCTCTATCTGGCCAGCAAAATATGAGTGGAGTTGTTGTGCTGAAACATACTTATAAGTGGGAGTGCAATTCTCCATCTCTTCTGCCATCTTCCAAGATAATCAGCTACATTCTATGTAACGGAGTCTCCATTAGCCTGTGTCTCCAAATGTGGATGAAGTTGAGCAGAATCCCCGACCTATGCGTGAAGGACATATAATATGAGCAAGAAACAAATCTTTATTGTTTTAAGCTATTGAGATGTTGAGATTGTTTATTACTGTGGCATAACCCAATCTATCCTGACAAACATACTTCCACATAGTCATTACCTTATCTCTTAATAATAGCAGTTTACCATTTCTTTGAGGTCAAGGGCCATATTATTACATTTCTTTTTAGATTAGGCACTTAAAAGATTTGTTAGTACAATGCTAGAAAAATATTTTCGGACACCTGTGATGTGCCTGGCACTGTACTAAGGATTTTACTCACGTTATTTAATCCTCAACAACAAATAGGCATGATTCCCATTTTACTGACAGAGAAAGAAGCTCAGAGGTGTTGAGGTGACTTTCTCAATGTCACACCTCTGGTGAGAAACAGAATCAGCCACCAACCAAGTAGTTCTGATTCTTCAGGTCACACTCATTCCACTACATGCTGCCCTGGGACTAACAGATGAAGTATGTGCTGTTTGTGAGGAGGTTCCCATCCATGCAGACATTCCTGTCCTGAACCTTGTACTGGACAATGTAACAAACCTGCACATTGTGCACATGTACCCTAAAACCCTAAAGTATAATAAAAAAAAAAAAAAAAAACAAGCATCAAAGAAATCCAAGTGTCAAGTAAGTGATTAAAAAAAATTGGAAACATTTTTAGGATCTAATGGGAAATGGAGAATCCTTTGGATAACTTTTCAGTTCTTAAGGAAAAGCCAATTACATCCTGTGTGTTCGATGAGAATCCCATCTGCGGCCCAGTACAGAAGCCAGTTTCAGAGCATTGCCTGTTTGGCCCTGTTCTGGTTGGTGTGGCTGACTTCTGGAGCTATTTCCTTGGTGGCATTTCTGAACATGTGCTAATGATCAATGACAAGGCATGGTCACACAGTCCAGCCTCTAGCCCTGGTATGGCATTCTCAGAACATATTTCCTCGAGTGTGTCACCTAGGTCCTCAGGCAGCTGTTAGATATGGATTGAAGTAGACTGACAGTGGAATGAAGACATACTCCAAGCCTCATGGAACTGTAGCTTTGAGCACCGTGACCCTTTGAAGGAAAAACCTCCCTTAAGGGGCTGGTACTCAGGCCAGAGAGCGCTTCCAAGAAGGAGGGAATAGCAGCCTGAGAGACAAAGGGGCTGAATGCCACTAACTGCCCCATGGAGGGTTTTCCCATGTGCAGAGGGAATAAATTTTGAGAGAGTGTCTCAAGGGATTGCTTCCTGGTTGATGTGACCATCAGAGTTGGGCTTGGCCTTAGAAAATTCTCATTTCCTTTTAACTGTTATTCTTGCCCCTCCATTGACTTTTATTTGCATTATTTGTACATTCTTTCTACTCTGAACTTTAATAGTGTATAACATGCATTTGGTATTTTTAATGTATTATTATATTTAATATAATACATACACATATTTGGGGAATTTGAATGTCATTTGCACAAGCAGTTTATATGTTTTTTGAAGACAGAGTGGGGCTTATATATCTTGGGCAGGCATCTAGCATGGAGCTTCACACATTTCTAGCTTTGTTGTCTGACCCAGTTTGTGCCACTTCTTTGGTGAAACAGCTGTTGGTGACCAACAGCATCTTTGATCCTGAGAGTATTAAGGAATCAGAATATGAATACAACAATCCTTTGCTTGTTTTTAGATCATTTAGATCCTGGTTTGAACAGCAAATTTTCTAAAGTTGTTTCCTGTGTTTTGGTAGAGTTCAGATAGCAAGGGTGTTTCAATTGTACAGCGATTTAATTTATAGAGGTAACTGAGTGACAACACGGAGGGGTCAATGCCATTGAAAGAAGAGTTTATTATTTTCAGTTTCCAGGAGGAGGGGACACACTCTGCCATGCAGAGTCACCCGGGGAAGCACCAGGGTCGGTCAGGAGGCAGAAAGCATGAGCACAGCCTTTATCATGGATTCTGCAGGAAAGGCAGGCAAGGCAGAATATTTAGGAATGGCTGGTTCTGAGCTATAATTTTGGTGGCCTCTGGTTATCTGGTACCTGGCCCTGGGGTGGTTTAGGGCAGTGAAAGATTGGCTTGGTGTGTGAGAGTTGGATAAAGTAGATGAATGGGAATATGGGCTTTCGATTTCTTGGTTTGCACAAGAAACATGTGCTCAAAGGCAAGTTGTTTGGTATCTGTAGGAATTAGCTAATCCTGGGAGGGGCAGTCTCTCCCCAGCCAGCAAGGTCCCCAAGATCCCAAAGCATCACAAAATATAGATAATAAGAAACATGATTAATACAAAAACTTATTTCTATAGAGACTGGACTAGAAAATTCTCAGAGGCTTTTCACCTATACCAAGTCCTGGTTTACTCTTCCCGGCAATACTATGAGGTGGGTATTATCCCCACTTTACAGAGGAAGAAACTGAACCTCTTTGCCCAAGTCAGCCAGCTGGCAGCTGAGGGATTAGGGATTTAATCTCCAATTCTGCCACTGCACCTTGGGGTTTATTAAACCACACAGAGAAGATAGTTTGGCTCCATCTGCTGCTTGAGGCAGCATTCAAGTTAAGGCCCTTGGAATGTGAATGGCAGTAATTAGGTCTCTGAGTTTAGGACCAGGGTGAGCAAAGGAAAGGAAGTTCATGTCTGGGCTAGTGCTGACAGGCCCTGCACTTCCTTTATTCAGCTGGGTGTCAGCAGGAAGGGTTGACTTTTTTTCTTAAGCTAAGCTTCCAATTTGGACATACGTCAAAATCCAAGGCAAGGCCTGAAACCTTGCGTGTCTGTGAATTTAACATGTTTGTAGCTGCTTGAGGCTGCTTGACAGGCCAATGTCAAGGTTATGGGGGTGGCCAGGCTGTACCTATTAAAGTGTGCCTGTAGCTGGACACTCAAGCCAAACCCAGCGGAGAGTGGTCCCAGGAGTGGGGAGTCAGCCCCTGGCAAGGAGTGTGGTTGGCTTGAGAGGGGGTGAGCATAGTTTGATTCTGTGTTTCTTTCCTTCCCCGCATGGACAGTTCCCTCATCTTCCTGTGCATGGGTGATACACCACAGACTTAAAACTTTGCTACCTAACTATTTTAGATTGCGCTTTGAAAGCAGAATTGCTGAAAATATAATGTTGCTTCAATGACTGCCCAGTGGCACCCTTCCATTCCAAGTAGGGTGCCTTTGAGTCATGTAACAAGGGCCAGCCAAGGGAGACTGCTCTTTAGGAGCAAGACCAGCCACACTGTCTAGAGGAAAGTAGATTTGAAGTGTGTGGGGACTCTGGAGCTAGACCATGGACCTTCTAATCTTAGCACCGCCACTTCCTGACTGTGACCTTGGGCAAATGACTTAACAAGAACTAACACTTGACAGCTTTGCAAACCTCTTTACATAGAACAACTTGTCTAGTCCTCAAAATCAACTCTAAGGAAGGTGGAGTATTGCCTCCACTTACTGAAAAAGAAACTGAGGCAGAGGAGATTACATAACATGCAAAAGCCAGACCCTAATAAATGGCAGAACCAGTATTCAGATTCCTTCCTACAGTCTGGCTTCTGCGTCCATGGCTTAACCACAACCACTACACTTTCCTATTGCACTTGAGCTTGCAGCATGTTCATTTCCTCATCTGAGAAATGCGTGTTATAACCCTTGCTGCGTAGGGTTGCTGAGGGATGTACTGGGATAATGTGCAGAATGGGTTTGACACACACTAAGTGCTCAATAAGTTAGCTTTTATTATTCATTATAAGCTGGTGTGTCCTCCACTTCTTTAGGCTGAGGCAGAAGAACTGCTTGAACGTGGAAGGCAGAGGTTGCAATAAGTTGAGATTGCACCACTGCACTCCAGCCTGGGCGACAGTGTGAGACTCTGTCTCAAAAAGTCTCAAAAAAAAAAAAAAACAACAAAAAAAACAAAAACAGTTTTCCTAATTAGAAGGTATACATTCAGTTCTATTTTGAAAACATAAGAAAATATCAGTCAATTCTCCTTCCACATTCCAGAAACAATCTTCCTAATATTTTGAAATACTTTTTAGACCCATTAAAAGTTGCACATATGAATATGTATTGTTCAAAAAATTGGGATTCTTCTGTATTACAGAAATTGTTTTGTTGACATGTTATCTCATAAGAATTCTCTCTTGTTATTATATATTTTTAGAAACACAGGAGCATGGTAAGTATGAGGGCAGGCAGGCCCTGGTCTTGCTTGGGTTTGCAGCAGGGAGTCAAGGTAATGGATTGGGAAACCTGTGTGGAAATCATCCTTTTCTCTTTAGTGGACTGAAGCAAATTTAGTCTATTTAAAAAATCGAATTTTAAATTAAAAGATTAATGTTGTTACTTAGAGAAAATAAAATCTAGAAAAAAAATTAACACTGTTTGTGCAATGCATGTTTCTATGATAAAACACCAGCATCAATTTTGGAAGGTCATTTCTGAGTGTGGGCAGGGTGGGCAAGGCAAAGAAACAGAAAGGAACAGAGAAGGAAGGTTGTGAGTGTTCCTGATGGAGACCCACAAGGACCTGGGAGGTGGGAAAAGGGGGCTGGGGGTCTGATTCGAGAGGGACTGACAGCTCACTGGGTTTGAGGCATGCCCCTCAGGTGTGCAGGTGAGCTGAGAGAACGTGTGGTGACAGTCAGTGCTGGTCACCAACTATTCCAGATCTACTTCCAGGCACACGGTCGGGTGGTGGCTCCTGGCTCCCTTGTGGTCTGTATGGCCCTGTGGCATGTTCTGGCCAGTACAATGTGAGTGGAAGTGCATCACCCTTTGGTGGATGCTTTAAGGGCTGGTACAGGGCTTCCCATGTTCCCTCTGCCACTGTGATTGGTAAGGTCCCAAAGGTGGCAGACATCTTTGGGAGCAAGGACAACATAGACCAGAGTCCACAACTGACCTGTAACAGACACCTTTCCTTTGAAGGAGGCAGCATATACTCGTGGGTTCTTACAGGGAGCTGACTTGATATAGATGGGCACTCTGGTAGTGGTATTTGGCCCTGTGGACCCAAATATTAATTCAGGACAAAAGATGGAAGAGACTGAGCCTCAAAAGAGGCTAGAGCCATTGTTCACAATAGAACCCACCAGAAAGAAGGTAACCCAAGGGTAGTAGTGGGCTCCCAGAAGCCACTGTTGGTCATTTGAAATTGTTCATTGTGAGAGTGTTTGTCCCCTTGGAGATCAGTAAACACTACAAATCAGAGCTTTCTTTTTAATTCAGAGAGCGAGCTTAACAATATGTCACTGCACTAATCCTCACGGGCTATGAAGTGTCAAAGTGAAGTGTCACAAACAAATTTCACCAGCCACAGGGTGTGGGCTGTGAGTTGGAAATTGAAGTGGAAGAACTTCTTACCTCCTCTGTGGACAGGAAGCGCTTTTATCATTTTTCCCTTTTGTCTTCGTTAAATTTTATGATTCTTTTTATGACCTTAATTTGTGATTATGACCTGCCATGTATTTCTTGTTTAAATAACCCTGTAATTGTTTTCCTCTGTATCTTGATTGGAATCTCCTTCGGGAAAGATGATGTGTTTTATAATAAGAGAAATATTTTAGAAGCCACGTACCACATTAAAATTAACATATGCCAGGGTGAATGGTGGAACACCGAGGAAGACATGTTTTGGTTTCTTAAATGTTAACTGGGTCTGACGGAAATAACTGAAAGGTCAAAATGAGCCTGGAACACTTGTTTATTGAGCCTCCAAAGAGAACCTCTCAGAGGTGGAGAGAGGCCAAGGCCAAATCTACTTTTTTTAGGCTTCTAGAATATAAAAAATGTGAGAAATGCCTTGTATATAGAAAGAGCCCTTTAAAAGGATGAGAAGTTGAGTTCTGGAGGAGCAGATGTTCCTTTTCTAGAATCTATCATGATTAGAACATAAAAACAATGCCTTTTTGTAGAATAACTATTGGCCTGTCTACCTCTTCCCAGACTGTAGACTCCCTGAGGACCAAGACTGTATTCCATGCCTGTAATTCCAATCCCTGGCATAGTGCCAGGCACTGAATCAGTCCTTCTATAAATGATGGTTTTTAAAATGACAGGTATGAATGAATGAATGAATAGAAAGGGTAAGAGAGGACGTCATGGGGTGCTGAAGTTGGTGAGGTCTCCCATCTCCAGTCAGTGGTTCCTAGACTTTGAATTTCATAGGTGAGTGCATTTTCAAATAATTTTGAAGACAGATATAGGACTTCTAAACTTCTTATTTTGTCAAATAAGTCAACGGTTACTATCCCCTACGACTAATGTTTTATTAAGAGAAAAAATATTTTAATATAAAAATTAGTAATTTTCTAAGAACAGAGATAGCAACTTTCTATTGATATGTACTGATAAATATATTGATACCCATCTATATTTTATATATTTGGATATGTCTTTGGCATATATCCTTGCTGAGTATTGGAGAATTTGAATCTTGAGGATCTCATCCAAGTCCAAAATCAATTTTAATAAGCCCTGCTTCTGATTAAAATAGCAAAGAAAATAATTAGGTAACAATCATTGTCTACTCATTAAGTGGATATAGATTATTCATTGTTTGGCATACGAAGCAACAAATTTGAAAGCCATCAAGGAGATGTATGAGACTGGGCTACTCATTGAACATCTGCAAATCAAGACTGGTCTAGCCTTGGATTCTGAAGATATTGGGAGATGGGAAGGACAGTTCTGCTTCTTCTCTGCCCTTTGGGTTTATGTGGATAAAGTCATCTTGGGTAATCTTAAATTTGAGGATTTCTGAGTGTTCTCAGGGTCAGCGTTATGCATAAGGTGCACTTGGAGTTAGAAGTTAAAAACAGCTTAGTCCTGGCAAAATGCCTCGAGGGCAGTGGGAGATCAGGCTGGATGGCTGTCTAAGGTCTGCTTTAAGAGTGTGAAATGCTGGGTCAATGAGAACGGGCTGAAGTTCTCCATAAAATTAGAACCTTTGAATGCTGCTTGTGGCTTTTTTTTTCTTTTTTATAAAAGATAACATGATAAATGGAAGGCTTCCACTCTGTATAGACCCAGCTCTCTAATGGGATGGTGCCTGTTTCCTTCGAATCTGAGCATGTGCATCTGGATCACCAGACCCAGCTGCCAAGAATGGGATGGATTAGCTTGAATTCTTTGGCCACTGAGTTCATGCATCCTGGAATTTAGGGCCTGAGTATAACTTCTGTTAGAGAGAGAGGATTGCTTTGAGCCTCTTCCACTCAATTTGTTTTTAAAAATTTGGAAGAATTATTTTCCAGACAATGGGTGGGACAAGCCAGTATGTTTAGTAGCCATCCCATAAAAAAAAATGAAGCTTTTTGCAATAGGAACAAATGGAGTGAAATTATTTGTGTGATTTGAAGAAACTGCTTATTTCTGGGCTGGCTGACACAAAAAGAGTTTGCATCCTCCTTTAGTGATTTTATCCCCCAAGGAGAATATTACTTACCTTTACTGGCAATACTTTAAAAATATTCTCATTTCAAACTCAGTACGAATAGCTAGAAATTGACATGTGGCTGTGTGATTCTCTTGGGAGTTCAGATCCCCTAGATGAAGTACTGGAGGGAAAAGAAACAAAAGAATGACAGCTTTAATTTCAGTAGTGCACTCATCATGAGTGCACATCAGAATGGCACCTTGCAGAACTCTTCGTGATTTTGAATCTTAAGTTTCTCATTAGTATGATCAGTTTGATCAAGCCTACATATATTTTTAAAATTACTATTTTCTTCTATTATTCTTCAGAGCAGCAATTGACATGTTTTATTTGAAAATTAGAATGAGTTGAGGCAGGGAGCAAAGCCCAAAGTGGGGCTTCTTTTGCCCTAAAGTGTGATGAAGATTGAATGACTAATTCTTTAAGACAGTAACATTGAGATCTTGGCCAGAGGTTGGATCTCTCAGTCTGTCCTGTCAGGCAATCCTGAGTGTAACGGGCTCAGTGGTCACAGGCAAGGGTGACTTTATATACAGAAAGACAGAATTTAGTGCCATGCAGGCAACTCTACCTGGTGCCTAGAATTCTTCATGCTCAGGAGATAGGGATTTCATGATGATGTTTGATCTAGAGCACTTGACATATAATTGATCAAGCAGAGTGCAAGAGAAACCCAAGCAGGAAGAGTGGAGGACAGAGGAGAAAGATCCTGGGGACAGAATGGCCGAGAGGCCTGGGCAACCCTCCCCTGAGTGTTAGACACACAGGAGGACTAGCAGGGTCAGAGGAGGGAGCTGTGGGCCACCAGGAGCTCTTGTGAAAGTTACCTTCTGATTCTGCCCCTTGCAGAAAATGCCCCTGACCACAGCCCCTCTCCCACAATTTCTCTTTAATAGTGATTAAATATGTTAGCCAGATTTATTATCAGATTCCTAAGAGTAAGGGTAGTATGTAGATCATGGACCAGGTGGGTTCTGAAGTAGGAGCAAAGAAGGAAAGTCTGAGTCGTTTTGCTAGAGGACTTCTAGAATAATCTGTTATTCTTGGTAATAAACTTTTAGACTTTTCCTCTAAGATGCCAAGTTTGTGATCTAGTTTTAAGTCCTTTTTAATGGACCCATCTAATAATATTCCAGGCCCAGCAACATAGCTTTCACAAAACACAGAATTCTAAAATGTTACAGAAAGAAAATTCTTAGTCATCATCTGGCCCAGAGGTTTTTGAAGTGTTTTTTTTTCTTTTTAAAGCAGTGGAAGCTTTGCTTCAAAAGAAACCAAATGAAAAAGTCCAACATAAAGTCATTAAAAAATGGAGCAGCTGTGGTTAACCCCAGTGGTTCTTCTGAAGTAGCTGAGAAAAGAGGATGAAATGATTTGCCTAGGGAGTGATTCAGCAGCCCTCAGAATCATGGATGATGCTGCTCAATACAACACCGTGTTCACGGCACCATGTGGTATTAAATAGTGAATTGACAAACAGTCCACAAGTCTGAGTTGGAGAACTGCTGGTGTGAAGGTTTAGGAAGGTGTTCCTATTGTAAAGCTACAGAATATTTAGTCAACATGTGTTTTTGTATACAGAGGAGGGAAAGATGAAACCTAGGATGGAGAGTTTTCTTGTAGACCTGATACTGGGGACATTGAGAGGATAAGAAATTCTTTCATATAATGGTGATGTTTTATTTTGTTGGTTTGTACTCATAATGTTTTGTACTTTTGTGCGTATTAAAGAGTGTGGACAACATCGGTGTACAGTTTAAGAATAAAAGTATGAACATCCATGTGTCTACCCCCACCCCGCTGAAGAATAACAATATTTCCAATAATATTGAACATCCCTGTGTGCGCCCTGGTCCTATTAAATCCTCTTGCCTCCTCTAGCCACTAGTATAAATTTTGCACATATATATATTTGCTTTTCACAATAGTTTTAACACCATGTCTGCATCTCTAATCAATCTGTTGTTTAGTTTTGTCTGTATTTAACTTCACGGAAATGGAATCACTTCTTATCTTGCTTCTTTTGGTCAACTTCATACTCTAGAACATTTCTATCATTGTAGAAAGTTCTGTTGGACTGCATACCTCTAGATATTTGTCCGTGACATTCAGTGGAGATTTATCCATGATGTTAATCATTAGCATGCATTGCTGTATAATGTTCTACTGTTTGAATAACCACAATGCATTTATTCATTTTATAATTGCTGGATATTTGGTATATTTCCAGTTTTTTACTCTGACAAAATACTTCTGTTAATAGTGTACCTGTCTTCTGGTGCAAGAACTTCTCTAAGGTTTACACTCAGGAGTAGACATGCTGGGTAAAGAGTGGGGACATGTTCAAATTTTACCAGGTAATAACCAACTCCCTATTTATTTGATGTCATGTGCTTAGAATTGGATTAACAAAATCCAATTACATTAAATACAACCCTTCGTTCTAGACACACTATCATCTGTGGAACATGCAAGGTTGGTCAGTCTATCTGTCTGTCTGTCTGTCTATCTATCTATCTATCTATCTATCTATCTTAGTGAACATACCAAGAATAGATCTTTACCAATTACTTAATAATTACTTGTGTCATCTTATCCTTTTGCCTCCTTGATGGAGGTAACCACTATCTGGAATCTCATCATTTTTTTCTTAAAAAAGAGTTATTTTCACATAGATGTATGTGGTAATATGTATGTGGTAATTATGATGTTAACAAATTACTTTAAACCTTAGTTACTTAAAACAACAATGATCACTTATTATCTTATAGTATCTGTGGGTCAGGAATTCAGAGAAGGGACATTTGGGTTGCTTGTCTTTGCTCCACAATATCTGAGGTCTCATCTGAAGGCTTGACTGAAGCTGTAGGATCTGCTGCCAAAGTGGCTTACTCACATGGCTGGCAAGGTGGGGCTGGCAAGAGCTGGTAAGTTCCTTCCTCTTCATGTGGGCCTCTCTCCACGTGGGCTTCCCCACAGGGCTATTGAGTGTCTTCATTACATGACAGTTTTATTGAGGGGTTCAGCCATTATATCTCTTAGCCTAGATTCCACTTTAGGGTATAACATGATGCAACTCATAACTTTTCTTCGTTTTCTTGTTGAAGATATATAAAGGTCTTGAATTTTTGGTAAAATCTAAACTATTCAGGTGTTGATGAGGGCTCATGTTATGACAGCAGTGGGTAGTTCATGCTTTTTTGCTAATAAGTGGAACGAGGGAGCCAGTTTCTCATGATTTGTGGAGGTTACAGGGAATACTGCGGGCTCACAAATCACTGCTGCTAGCCAAGTGACACTGGCCACCAAGTTTGAACTCTGGATGAAATAAACATCAAGACATAGAGTAAGAAAGAATAACCCCCCCACCCATGCATTCTATTAAAAAATCCCTTCTTGCACACCAGTTCAATTGTTTCCATTAAAAAAACCAGTATATCAATGAATAAGAATAAGATTATTTTATATGTTTAACATGCAATGTCTGAAAATCCAGGGAATATTTTGTCTTGGATTTCTAGCTTCATTCTCTAAAAACACATAACATCACTTAGCCATCTGAATCAGGGATCCAGGTGCATTCCAATCCAACAAACAAATTTCCCTAAATTATTTTATAAATGTTTGAAGCCACAAGACCCTATAAATACAGGCAAGTTGATGTTTAAAAGAAATCCTTAGGCCCCAGGAGGGTAGCTACTATGTCTTTCTAGTTCTTCATCATGCTCTCTGGTATTTAGCTTAGTGCCTGGCACATAGTAGATGCACAAAACAATTGGATTACTAAATTATTAAGTACTAAAAGAGTGCCTTGGAGCTTTCTTTCCACTTATAGCTATGTGTATTAAGTGGAGCTATTGGGCTTTATATCTTACTTGTCAATACCACCAATGGTTATTCAACTCTGAGAAATTGTTTAGCATAGCTTGGTCTGTTCCTTGAAAAAAACAAAAATGCAGATTCGACTAGGTAATTTTGGTGGAAATGAGCATCTGGGGAGATGGAATTGGATTCCTAATTGGACACTCTAAGAACATTCATGCTTGAATTCTTCTGGGGTGAGAGAGTATCACCCTCCAGATCTTAAGAGTTCTTAAAAGGGAGGTGTAGTATTTCAGAAACAACCCTTTCAACCCTTAATGCCTTTCATCAAAGGCTTTTAAAGCACTTTGCCTTTAACAGGGCCCATGCCTACCTCCTGCCCAGCTTATATACATGCTTCCCTTTGAGGTCAGTGGAGGCTAACAGTGCTGAGAAAACAAGTGAGTGCAAGTAGTGGTAGTAGAGGCTGCAACCTTGTCGTATTTCAGTCTTGCATGTGAGTGTGCACCTAAGACTTCAGAGAAGTCAGCGGAGGCCAGAAGGAAATCAAGCATGAGCACCAAAGAAAACCAGCTGCCCAATGAAGGGACCTCAGGTCTAATAATTGGACCCTCTCAAAATGGAACAGTTTACCACTGGAGGTAGTGAGGTCCTCGTTCTTGGAGAAACTCAAGCTGAGGCTGACTTACCACTTGGTGGCAATGCTGCAGTGGTGGGGTGAGCAGGACCCACATGCAAGATAGGGGAACCAGTTTATGTTCTATGAGAACTCTTACCCCTACATGTCTGAGTCTATAAAGTCAACTCTGCCTCTCCTTTCTGGAATGGGCCATCAGAAATCTCTGATTTACTTGGACCCTCACCTACTCACATTTCTCCTGCTACTCAAGTTTAGTGAGAAAGAGGCAAATGACTCCCATTGCCAGAAGTCTAGCTGGAATCAGATGGGAGTTCAAAAAGGAGCTTCCAGAATAGGTTTTGGGACTAGGGCATACTCACCACTGATGTTCTCAGTGAGGACCCTAAGCCCAGAGGAGTCTGAATCACCAGTGACTTGGTTGGTTTCCTACTGTGTGCTTGTCAAGGCAGGACATGGGCCTGGTAGATTTTATCATGGTTAATCAAGTCATTAACTGTCAGTGTTGAGTTTTCTTGGCCATCTGTGTCTGAATGTGTTTGCTTCAGGGGAATAACTGTGATTGCTTAGTCTAGTGAGTGGTTCTCAAACTTTTGCAGGCATAAGAATCACCTCGCGGGCTTGTTTCAAGACAGACTGCTGGGCTCCACCCTCAGATTTTCTGATTCAGTGGGTCTGGGGTGCAGCCAGAGAATCTACCTTTTAGCAGATTTCCAGGTATATTAGTTTTCAATTACTGCTGAAACAAATTACCACAAACTCTGTGGTTTAAAACAACACAAATTTATTATTTTACAGTTCCGGAGGAGGGCAGAAGTCCAAAATGGGTCTCACTGGGCTAAAATCAAGGTGTTGGCTGAACAGAATTCCTTTCTGGAGGCTCTAGGGGAGAATCCATTTCCTCGCATTTGCTGGCTTCTAGAGGCTGCCTGAATTCCTTGGCTCATGGCTCCCTTTCATCTTCAAAGCCAGCAAAGGCTGACGGAGCCTTTTTCAGATGCCATCTCTCTGGTTCAGACTGTCTGCCTCCCTCTTCCTCATTTAAGAATCCTTGTCTTTACACTGGGCTCACCTGGATAATACAGAATAATATCTTTATTTTAAAGCAAAATGACTAATAGCCTTAATTTCATCTGCAAACTTAATTCTTCCTTGTCATGTAACAATATATTCACAAATTCCAGGGATTAGGATGAGGATATCTTTTGGCAAGGGTCATTATTGTGCCTGTCACACCAGGTGATACTGATGCTACAGGTCTAGGGACCACATGTTGAGGACCTCTGGCTTAGTGATATGAGGGACTGTCTAGAGGGTGCATAGTTATTGGGAGAATTGTTTGTCAATAAAAGTGGGCAAGAATGTGCATGTCTTATGGAAAATTGGCATTTTGTATAGTTCAAGATTTTATCAAACTATTATGGAAAATACTACTTTGTAAAATGTTAATCCCAAGATCCTTGTGGATATCCAAACTGAAGGACCAAAGGCCGATTTCTCACGACTCTAGCACGCTGCCCTTCAGTTTTCCCCCATCAGTCTCATTCACTCCTTGCACCTGATTGGCTTTGCTCTTGTGATGGTCACTACCTGCCATATTGTTCTCTTGCTCTTTACCTAGTGAGATCCTGCCCCTTTGGTTTGAAGCCTCTCCTGGCCATGATGCCTTCTCTGATTGCTCTACTTGAAAATTATCTTATTTGCCAGTTTACTAGATATTCTCACACATGAAATCATTTGGTTCCTATAACAGTGCCATGAGGTGGGCAGCCTGTCCGTTTCATAGAGAGAACAAGACCACAGCAAGTTTGAATGAACTGCTCAGGTTCACCCAGCACTCACAGGTCTGGGGACTCGGCCTGTAGTGCTATGACTCCAAATCCAAGCTTGTCCAGCTTGGATGAGAGATGGGCATTTCAGGAGAACTCCTAGCTGGTGAGTTCCTGGTTAAATGACCAAGTTTTGGCCTCAGGTGAGCAGCATATCCTCTGGAAGACCTGACTTTCTCTTTAAGCTCTTTTCTTGTCCGTCTACATCCAAGGGCAATTCTCTCTTGTTATGGTGCTCTTTATTGAGTAGCTTAAAAAAAAAGAAGCCTCTTGTAAATGAAACTAGAGTTCCTTGCTTAGGAATTTAACTTGTCAAATATAAATGCTGTCATTTTAATTATTGTGTGCAACTGAGATGAGCTGCTGTCGTTCACAGCTTCATTCCTGGAGTTTTAAAGAAAGAGACTCTTGGATAATGAGAACCACAGATTTAGGAGAAAGGTTTTTTTAAAATCAGACACTAATAACAGTGTGTTTTCTGTAATCTGTAACCTTGTGTACCATGACACAGGTGGTCATTTCTTTTACTTTAAATAAAATAATAATCATATGGCTGAATCTGGTCTGGGTGAAAGGTTATATGTTTAGATTAGCTCCATGGGATAGGAGAAGCAAGAGGAGGGGCAGAGACCTATGAAAAATTATAGCCTGAGGGTAGTAATTTTGTAAAACAAATGTATGACTAGATGGTGATTCAGCCCGTATTTTTTTTAAGCAAGTATTTAATTTACTGTTGGGTGAGTGGGAGGGAAAACAGTGAATGAACATGGGATTAAGATATAGACCCTTACACCTTCTAATCTTTCCTATCACTTGTCATCCCTGGAAAACTCCCTGAGTTCTCTTCATTCATTTTCTTGAGGCTGTGGATGGATTGGCTGGGATTGATGTTTACCTGCCTGTTTGGAAAGCTTGTTGGGTCAGTTCCCCTGAGTGGTCATGAGACAGTACCCAGCCCAGCAGGTGTGTCCCTAAAGTGCATCTGTCATCAGAAAGGGAATTCCTCCTTGTTGCAAATGAAGTGTGATTGCTTGTCAGGTGAGTGAGCACTCGTGGGCCCTGGGTTCCTGCCAAACTTATGTGGGTTTGGGCTGTTGGAAATATTGCGGGATGTAAGGGAACATTCCACTGTTAACCCAGGGAGTGAAAATTCACTATAGTGTGATTAATACAGTGATGAAAGATGCATTTCCTTCACATTCTTAGCTGATGCTTTGAACGTTCAGAAAAAATGTTAAATTCATTGATGAAAATATAAAAATTTAACAGTTCTTAATGTACTCCACCATGTCCTTAAGCACTGTCAGAACACAAAATTAACATGTTAAATCACCTCCTGAGTAACAGCCAACAAACATCCTCAAAACAGGCTTCTTAATATTTCACTGGTTACTAAATCAAGATATTTCTAGAACAAGAGACCCAGTTTAAAGATCAATAGGTGGTAGTAACATTACGAGATGGTGTCCTCACTCTGCCATGATAATATGATGATGATAAAGTAAAATAATTCACATTTATGGGGTATTATTTACATGTGTTGCCACATTTAATCCTCATGACAACCCAATGAGGTAGGTGCTATAATAATCCTCATTATACTAATCAGGAAACTGGGGCTTAGAAAGCTTAACAAACTTGCCCAAGGTGACCCAGCTAGTGAGTTCCAAAATTGAGATTCAAACCACCAATCATTCAAGAAACAGTGCTTTATTTAGTTTTCTTTATTTTATTTTTATTTTATTATTATTTTTTGAGACAGGTTCTGGCTCTGTTGCCCAGGCTGGAGTACAGTAGAGCAATCTTGGCTTACTGCAACCTTTGCCTTCCAGGCTCAAGGTATCTTCCGACCTCAGCCTCCTGAGTATCTGGGACTACAGACGTGTGCCACCATGCTCAACTAATTTTTGTAGAGACAGGGTTTCACCATAATGCCCGGGCTGGTCCTGAACCCCTGGGCTCAAGGGATCCACCCACGTTGGCCTCCCAAAGTGTTGGGATTACAGGTGTGAGCCACCGTGCCCAGCCTTATTTAGTTTTCTTATACTGCCCAAAATCGTCACCTATTTTCTTCCTTCTTTCCCTCCCTCCCTCCCTGCCTCCCTCCCTTCCTCCCTTCCTTCCTTTCTCTTCTTTTCTTTCCCTTCTTTTCTTTCCCTCTCTGCCTTCCTCCCTACAGACTTTGATCTTTTCCATGTCTGTTCATTCTTTTTTCTATTATTTAATTCTCCAGGCATTGAGTAAGCACTTGCTATGTGCTAGGCACATAGGTGTTAAGAGGTAAGGATTTGAAGATGAGCAAGACTCAGATCCTATCTGCAAGAAATTTGCAAGTATCTTTGCTCCATCTCAACTTTCTCCACCTCTTCTTTCTCTTCCCTCCCTCCCCCTTATTTTCATCATCCTTGGCAGACAGAGTGGATGACTGGGGCTACTCTACCAAGACTTCTTAAGAATTTTCCTTTCCAGATATGAAGAGACACTTCTCAAAAGAAGACATTTATGCAGCCAAAAGACACATGAAAAAATGCTCATCATCACAGCCATCAGAGAAATGCAAATCAAAACCACAATGAGATACCATCTCACACCAGTTAGAATGGCCATCATTAAAAAGTCAGGAAACAACAGGTGCTGGAGAGGATGTGGAGAAATAGGAACACTTACACTGTTGATGGGACTGTAAACTAGTTCAACCATTGTGGAAATCAGCGTGGCAATTCCTCAGGGATCTAGAACTAGAAATACCATTTGACCCAGCCATCCTGTTACTGGGTATATACCCAAAGGATTATAAATCATGCTGCTGTAAAGACACATCACACGTATGTTTATTGCGGCACTATTCACAACAGCAAAGACTTGGAACCAAGCCAAATGTCCAACAATGATAGACTGGATTAAGAAAATGTGGCACATATATACCATGGAATACTATACAGCCATAAAAAATGATGAGTTCATGTCCTTTGTAGGGACATGGATGAAGCTGGAAACCATCATTCTCAGCAAACTATCGCAAGGACAAAAAAACAAACACCACATATTCTCACTCATAGGTGGGAATTGAACAATGAGAACGCATGAACACAGGAAGGGGAACATCAAACACCGGGGCCTGTTGTGGGGTGGGGGGAGGGGGGAGGGACAGCATTAAGAGATATATCTAATGTTAAATGACGAGTTACTGGGTGCAGCACACCAACATGGCACATGTATACATATGTAACTAACCTGCATATTGTGCACATGTACCCTAAAACTTAAAGTATAATAATAATAAAAAAAGAATTTTCCCTTCCAGTGAACACTACCTGCTGAAGGTGGAAAAAGCTGGAAGGTAACTATGTCTTTGTCAGAGGAATTCTGATAGAAGAAAGGTAGACCTGAAAGGAAATAGTGCCAAAAAAACAAAACAAAACGAACGAACAAACAAAACACGAGCAAGATGTAGACAGACTGGCAGCCAGAGGCTTCCAAATGAGAAAGTGCAAAGCTGGTGAGGGGGAAAATGGCATTTAGTCCATGATCATTCCCAGGGTGATGGTGATCTGCTTGTAGGTGTCTAAAGGGTGTGTGCACACAGGAAAAGAGGCGATTGGGCCAAGTTCTTCAGATTAATCTACAAGAGAGATAAAGGAAAATAGGGAGGGGAGGAAAGAAAATAATTGATTGCAATTTCTAAGTAGATTTTTTTTTAGTAGACATTATACGCCATTTCAGACTTGGGGCCTGCTCATGAAAATCCAGGGGAGATGTCCTTGTTTGAACTACTTTTAGACATTCACTTTGCTTTTAATATCAGCTGAATGACATAGTTTATTTAAAAAGCACAATGCCCGAGGGACCTAGAGAAACTCCTCTGCAGTCATATGGGCTTCAGTGGCAGAATACAGCCTGCTTCTCCCCATGTTTTATTCCATTTATTTCACGTGTCCAGAATTTAATGAAATTGGATTCCATGAGAGATACTGCCAGATCAAGTGAAATCATGCATGGAAAAGCCCATCCTAAATGATGAAAACTTGTCTTGAAGTCGCTTTCAGATCCTGACACCTGAAATCTTATCCTGTTTAGTTATTTTCTTAAAATTGTCTGCTATGAGCATGTATTTGTAAGTAGAAGCTTTACAAAGACTTCTAAAATGAGGGCTAAATGGGATTTCTGCATTTGTAGGTTTCTGCTTTTTGGGATTGGCTTGAACCACTGTGTTCCTGGATGCTTCTTCCAGTGCAAGGCCTCATGAGAATCAAGAAGCTTCTCATCAGGTTCTGTTCCACTGTAGGGGCTGCAGTTCTCAGATGCTGCATTTGTCAGAGTTCTCCAGAGAACAGAATCCAGAAGATATCTATGTATATACACATCTATGGGGTGTAATATGTATTCATAATGGGATATATATGTATCTCTCCATGTACACCTACACACACACACACAGAGAGGAGAGAGGCTGGGCACAGTGGCTTACGCCTATAATCCCATCACTTTGGGAGGCTGAGGCAGGCGGATCACCTGAGGTCAAGAGTTCAAGACTAGGCTGGCCAACATGGCGAAAACATGTCTCTACTAAAAGTACAAAAATTAGCTGGGCATAGTGGCGGGTGCCTGTAATCCCAGCTACTCAGGAGGCTGAGGCAGGAGAATCACTTGAACCTGGGAAGTAGAGATTGCAGTGAACCGAGATCATGCCACTGCACTCCAGCCTGGGCAACAACAGCGAGACTCCTCCGTCTCAAAAAAAAAAAAAAGAGAGAGAGAGAGAGAGAGACAGAAGAGATTTATTAAGGAATTGGCTCATGATATCGTGGTGGCTGGCAAGTTTGAAACCTGTAGGGCAGGCCAGCAGGCTGGAATCTCAGGCAGGGTTTCCATGTTGCAGTTTTGAGTCAGAATTTCTTCTTTGAGAAACTTGAGTCTTTGCTCTTAAGTCCTTCAACTTATTAGATGAGGTCCAATCATAATGGAGGGTAATTATTTTACTTAAAGTCTATTGATTGTAAATGTTAATTATGTCTACCAAATACCTTCACAGCAACATTTAGATTAGTGGTTGACCAAATAATTGGGCACCATAGCTCAGCCAAGTTCACACATGAATGAGCCATCACAGGTGTCAGGAGCCCAGGAATTTCTGGGGATTTCATTCAGAGCACAGGGCTGACAGGGTCTGTTTTAGAACTAAAGTCAAACCCATGTTGTGCAGCTGTGGGAGCATACCCTGCCTGATGATGACTTCTTGCCTGAATAATGCCCACTGTCATGGTGGATCAGCCCAGTTAATCCACGGGGCTTGGCCTAAAAGTGGGAGAGATGGAGCATGGGAGCTCATTTAGCATCTTTGTCTATATTTTTAAAAGGCCCCCCTTCTTCTGAGTGGATTAATCCTCAGCCAGGATGTATGACTTGGCGAGCCCCGGACATCATCCCCTTAAGATATCTTAGCCAGGTGTCCTTGTGCAGCGAACAGCCCTCCCAGCTGTATGTGTTGGCCTTGCCCAGAGAGAACCAAGCAACATTTCTTAGATGAGAAACAGCCTGGATGTTGATGAACTTGCTGAATTGTGTGTCCTGGGTAATCTGTAATTGGGAATTCTAGATTCTAAAACTAGAGTCTGAGTGGCCTGACTACCCATGCTACATGTGCCTTACTCCCTAGGTGAGGGAATCAGAGGGAGTATGCATGGGAAAAAACTGCCTATCCAAAGGCTCCGTCTCCACACCTGTCAACTCACCAATTTCAGAACTAATTGGATTGTAAAATAAAAATGCCTTCTGAGATTGTTACCTTATTCATATGTTTAGCAAGAATGACTTCATTCAGGTGATGATGATAATAATTATTTGTATCTAAAAAGCATCTAGGTTTCAAATACTCATATTATTTGATCTCCAAGACCACAAGGATTTTATAGCTGTTTAGGGCTCACTTGAGGAAATTTACATTTCATGATTTAATGAAGCACTATTTTTGTAAGCATAATTTTTATTAAGTGAAACAAACATACAGAAAAGTGCATAAATCATAAATGTACAGTTCAATGAATCTTCACAAACTGAATATATCTATGTAACCCCCATCCAGATAAAGAAGTAGAATATTTCCAGTACCCCAGAAAACATCCTTCTCTAAAAATTTTGATGCTAGACTCCGCCCAAAGAGCCAGGGTCAAAAGAGATAACAATTCCAAAATAAGGTCTCAAGGTGAAAATGAAAAATTATAGTCAAATCTGTGGATAAGGCTGGGGTCATTAATCTTTGTTAGGCAAGTTAGGAATAAATGAAAAAAGTACCTAAATATTTCTTTGCCTTTATTGCTTTAAAACCTTCTCTAAACCTTAAATAATGTTTATATCCTTCGACCCAGTGATTTTGCTTCTTGAAGTCTAGTGGAGATTCAGAGATTTCTGTGGGAGATAGAAATTGGATTCAACCTAAGTACCCAGCAATGAGGGCTTGGTTAAATCTGTTTTTCACTGACTGATAGATAAATGGAATATTACACAATTGTTAAAAAAATCAGAACCCATGCTTAAATGTTCATGATACAGTGAGAAGTGAAATGGAAAGATATAAGAATTGTACACATATTAGACAATATGAATTTTATTTTTGTTAAAAATGTCTGGGCCGGGCATGGTGGCTCATGCCTGTAATCCCAGCACTTTGGGAGGCTAAGATGGGTGGATCACAAGGTCAAGAGATGGAGACCATCCTGGCCAACATGGTGAAACCCCATCTCTACTGAAAATACAGAAATTAGCTGGGCGTGATGGCGTGTGCCTATAGTCCCAACTACTTAGGAGGCTGAGGCAGGAGAATTGCTTGAACCTGAGAGGTGGTGGTTGCGGTGAGCCGAGATCATGCCACTGCACTCTAGCCTGGCAACAGGGCGAGACTCTGTCTCAAAAAAAAAAACGAGTCTGAAAATATTAGCTAGAAATACATGAAACAAATAATGGTGGTCTCTAAGTGTGAAATTAAAGGCAATTATAATTTTATTTTCATGCTATTTATTTTACTTACTGTTTATAACTTTAGAATTTCTAAATGAGTTTGTTACTTTAATAATAAAATACTCAGAACTTCTTTATAAAACTATTTTTACCTTTGATGTATTTTCACTTATTAAATAACTCTGTTTTGTCAAAAATAAATAAAAGGCAAACAATCATCCTTATTTTCTTATCAGGAAGAGGCACAGCAGTAATTTATTTTCCCAAATTCCACACCCTTGACTGATGCTTTCAGCCTCACTTAAATTATTGCCTAGTTCTTTTGATTGCTACACAAACCTTTGGAAGTAAACCGAAACTGCAAATGACATGGAGATAAAGCAATGCCAGGCATTCTTGTTATCTTTGCCATTCCAAAATGCCTCAGGCACCACGAAGAAAGTATTCACTTACCTGCAGTATGGATTTCAAAGGATGTGGGCTTCTGTTTTCTAATTTCTAATTGTTTCCAATTCTTCAAAAATTGATCATCCATACATCATATGCTTGGTAATTTTCAATCAGAACATTCCATTTCTTAATTATTTTTGTTAAATAGGATAAAGAGTTAAAGTTTTTCTTTTTCCTTCACACTTGAAATCCATACCCAGTATATAGCCAGTGCCTGCTGAGGTGTATTTGTCCACTTGTTCAAGTGTGGGGTTTGGTGATGGGAAGGTCATGGACTTGGAGCTGGGTTTTGCAACTTTGCAATCTTGAGAAAGAGAGCCAACTTCTTCGTGCCTTTGTCTCCAGGAAATGAAAGCCCAGAGATGAGATGATTTTTAAGAGTTGAACTGAGCTGCAAGCATGTGGATCATGTAAGTGCTAACAGAGGCAGACGGAGAAGGAAGATTTGCCATGAAGTGCTATGGTGGGAAGTGCGTCAGCTTGGGTTGGAGGGGTCCCAGGTGGCCCCCGGAGAAGAGGCCTCTGAACAAAGAAGACAATGCTTGGGTTACGGTGGAGATGACAAGGAAGGTGAATGTTTTCATCTTATAATTCTAGAATGGTAGGGCTCCAAGAGTCCTCAGCGATCTTCCAACTGAACAAACTCATTTGGAATATGGGAAAATGGAGTATACAACAAATTAGAGAAGAAAAAGGATCCAGTTAGCAACAGAGGTGGGATTTGAACAGGTTTTCCATTTCCAACCTCACCATTCTTTCTCCTGTCTCTATTCCAAATTGAATGACTCTCCAAGGGTGCCAGTGGGAAGTAAGCTTCTTTTCCCCAAACATTTTGTCAGATGGCACAGCCTTTCCTTAAGAGCTGCAGCTCACGTGGTGCCAGTTTCAGATGCCAGTGTTAGGTGCTTACTCCTTGGGGTCTCCTAGGCCAGTCCCATGGCTTTATTACTTAGCCAGGCCAAGAGCTGGAGAGACTAGTTGTTGAGAAATATAAAATTTGAGGGATATTTTGTGGTTTGGATTTCCCTCGAAGCAGAATCTGAAATGAGGAATTGAGGGCAAGTCATTTATTTGGTAGGTGATGCCAGGAAACACCATCTGGGAAGTGAGACAGTGAAGAGGATGGAGGAAGCCAATGAATGATGTGTTATAAAACCAGTCACCACCATGGGCAACTGGACCTTGGTTCTGCTAGGGAACTCGGGGAGACCATGTAGAACAAATACCTTAGAGCAGGGTTTCACAAACTCGGCACTGTTGATATCTGGGGCTGAATAATTCTTGGTTTAGGGGATTGTCCTTTGTGCTGTCAGATGGTTAGTAGCATCCTGAACTGTACCCATTAGATGCAAGTCGCATCTCCTCCCCACCCCTCCTCCCACCTATTGTGACAATCTAAAAGGTCTCTAAACATTGTCAAATGTCCCCTGGGGGAATCATTTGTGAAGGATTGAGAAACCACTGCCTTAGAGTTATCCCGTTTAAGGGACAAGGAAGCTGGGGTATATTTATTCTCTGACTCCCTGTCTGTCACTGGTAGCGGGCTGTTTCTTGGGGGCATTGACCTTCTAGAATTCATTGGCCAGGCATGTTATCTTCATCAGAAAAAAAGTATTCAGGCCAAGATTTTCAGGAAAATAGCTCTTGGCATTTAGAGGAGAGTTCTGAATGTATATGAGTGAGGCAGAGAAAACACGTAAGATTGTAGTCATTTGGGCATATGCTTTATCATTCATTCATTTAGCCATCATTTCTTCACCATTCTACAAATGTTTATCAAGGACCTACTGTGTGCTAGATGCCAGGCACAACATAGGAGATTCAATGTCCAATGATGAGCAAAAAATGGATACAGCTCCTGCCTTTATGCCTTTTGAAGTAACAGTCTAGAGGAGCAATGAACATTAATCAAGTAACACAAATGAATTTTTAAGTCATATAGTGATAGTGCTATGATAAGCTACAAAGTACTGAAAAAAGTTATAATACATTGGCTATTCTTCCAACACCCTGTCTTCAGGGCATTGGCAATTGTCATTCCCTCTATCAGGAACATTTTTCTTCCAGGTAGCAGAGCTTGGTTTTTCTCTGCATTTAGGGTGTAGTTAAGTGGTCCCCTCTTCAGAGGAGCTTCAGAGACCACTTAACTTTGACGACTTTATCTAAAATGGTGGTTGGCCCTTTCACCCTTTACTCTGTTCGTTTCTTGTTCATAGCACCCGTCATACCTGACAGAGGTATTTTTATTGTTTATTTTTTGTCCCTCCCTGGCATGTCAATTGCCTCATTGCCTTTACATTCCTAGCAACTAGGTCGATGCCTGGAACTTAGTAGGTATTCAATAAATACTTGTTGTATGAATAATCGAGAGGTATTGACTTGGTGAGGTCAGAGAAAACTTTCTTAAGGCAATAGCAATAAGCTAAGATCTAAAGAGATAAGGAATTGCCTGGATGAAGGGGATAGGGAAAAGCATTCTACACAGGAGGAACAGCATGCGGAATGGCTCTGTGGATAGGAAGAAGCATGGAGATCCTAAAGAACTAAAAGCAGGACTGTGTACATGGAACAGAGAGAGCCTGGAGCCATTAGTTAGGATTTTAAGCTTTAGAGTAAAAACAACAGAAAGCCACTGATGCATTTTAAGCAATGGAAAGTTGTACATGGGAAGGTGGAAGAAGGGTGGAAAACACAACCAGATTTTTATTTAAAAAAGATCATCTGGTTTCAGGGTCTAGAATGCTGGAAGGAGCCAAGAGCAGACGCCATCTTGGTGATGTGTTTCATCTTCAGGACCTGAGACCCATCTCGTCAAATATTTGTGTGTATATGGAAAATTTTAGGTCATTTGTTAAAAGGAGCTCATGCATACATGTCCTTGACTTCCCAGGGATGGAAAAAACACTTCTCTCCCCCAAAGAACTTCCAAATAGTGCTTCTAGCCTGTGCTCCTCATCAGTGTCCATGTCTCTCGGATGTCTCTAATTTTGATTGAGGAATGAGGAACTGTGGTTGCCTCCTTTTATTGGCTGATTCGTCTGCTGAGCTCCTAACTTCTTAGCTAATCTAGGTGAAACCAAACCTTGTCCTGGACCCTGGGCTTTTGTGGAGGACTGTCTTACTGTTCACAAATACTTTGCCTTTTCCATGGGAAGATAATATATCCCTGCCTGTTGAAATTTGGCATGAACAATGACTTGCTTGGTTGTCTAATAAAATGTGAGCAGAAAGGATATGTGTCACTTCTGAGCCAAAAGTTTGCAAAGCCAGTGCATGGTTGGCCATGTTTTCTCTTGCCTTTGTAGGCACGCAATAAATGTTTGTTGAAAAAAGATGAATAAAAGGAAAGAGCCCCAATTAGGAACTGGGTTAACTAAGGCCTGTTCCCAGAGTTTCCACTAACTAGCTGTGGCATAATAATTTTGCCACTCTACTGGCCATAAATGGTTCTTTGTTATTTTGAAATGGAGTCTCGCTCTGTCACCCAGGCTGGAATGCAGTGGTACAGTCTCTGCTCACTGCAACCTCCACCTCCTGGGTTCAAGCGATTCTCCTGCCTCAGCCTCCCAAGTAACTGGGATTATGGGTGCACCCTGCCACACCTGGCTAATTTTTATATTTTTAGTAGAGACGGTGTTTCACCATATTGGCCAAGCTGGTCTTGAACTCCTGACCTCAAGTGATCTGCCAGCCTTGGGCTCCCAAAGTGCATAAATGGTTCCTAAGATTTCTTTTTTTCTGAGAGAGGGGAGAGTCTCGCTATGTTGCCCAGGCTAGTCTTGCACTGTTGGGTTCAGGGGATACTCCTGCCTCTGCCTTGGAGTAGTTGGGATTATAGATGTGAGCCACCACGCCCAGCTCAGGATTCTTTCATTTCTAAAACCCTGTGCAGATATTGCAGAAGTAAAGTGATGATTTTTGGATGCTTATTGGAAGTCTTGTTCATGCTGGTGAATGGGGAAAAGACTTGGGTGGGGATAGGGAGCACTGATTGGCAAGTTATTTTGTGTTTTTAAAACAAAAATCGCTCTTCAGGGTGGTGCACTATTCCCAGATTTTCTCTGGAAGCTGTGTTCCATCACCTTTCTCAGATGTCTCCACACTCCCCCTCAGGACATCAGAGGAAGGGCCCCTGAATTCATTCTTGCAGCAAACAGCCTCAAGACCCTGCTCAGACCAGGAAATGAGGGGCCTGTTCCTACAAATTGCTGTCAAAATGTATTCTTAATATGTGTTCTCTGGAGTCACCGTTTTGGTGACCTCAGTCCCTGGAGGCTCCTCCTGGGGGCGATAGGATGCCTTCAGAGGGGAGCTGACAGCCCTGTGTTGTGTCTGGGCTCGTGGGAGGCCATCGCCGTCTCCATTGGAGCCAGATGTTTTCCCAGCCCTTAACCTGCTGTGGTTTCTTAGCTCAACGTCTCCAGTGCGACTCTCCCACAACACTCAGCGCCATCTTGTAGACGCGCTGAGGCTTCCGGACCGCCGGCGCCCCGCCGGGAAGAGCGCTCCATGCTGAAGAGGAAGGAAACTTCACACTTAATTCATCAAATTCAAACTTGAGCTGTGGTGAAAGGAACGCGGCGGAGTGAAAGGAACACCCACATGCCCCAGAAGGCCCCGGGGCATCGCTGCCTTTCAGCTTCTTTTGCGCTTTTCAGCTTCTTTTGCGCTTTCTGCAGCTCGTGTCACATTCCAAGGACACTGAGCTCTGCGCACATGCACAGAGGGCCGCGTCTGTCCTGGGGGCGTGTTACCTAAAACCAGGCGCTGACCTCCAGGTCAGGAACTCTTGAGTATTTAATCTCTCCGCCGCCGTTCATGGCTACCTGGGTGGCCTCTGAAATATTACTTAATGTCTCTGGGTTCTGATTTCCTCAATTGTGTGGTACCCAGTGACCTTACGATGACATTTCACTACCTACGAAAAATGGCGCCATCTGAATGTTTAGTCTTTACCTAGAAGTATGAGAAGGGGTTTCTTGCCTGGCAATGATCCTGTGAAGCTGAGGTCACAGTTTATCTTCTCAATTAGGGCAGGGATTAGTACCACAGAAGGTCATTCGTCAAGAAAAAGGAAAGCTTCTCCCTTTCCAAAAATGAAAGTAGTGAAACTTACATTTCTCACTTTTCCCTGATTGCTCAGAACTAAATATAAAATTTAATTGGCAAGTATGTTAGCACTTATTTTTAACATATTTTCTTTTGGTCATAATTTTTAATTTTATTAACCTTACTGATTTGACAGGGTCAAATCTAAATAAATAATAATATTTTATTTATTATACAATAAATAAATTTCTGCATAGCTTGAAGGGACCTTGTGGATTGTTAAATCCAACTATGTAGTTTACAGATTAAGCAGTTAAGTGCTGCAGAGAAGGGACAGGACTAAATGTCATCAGCTTGTTAGTTCCAAAGCTGGGTGGGAAAAGCAGTTCTTCCTTCTGATTCTTAGACCAATAATTCATTCGTCCATTCCATAATGGCGATTCTTAGAACGTGACCTTACCTGTAACAATAGGGACAAAGCAAAACAATTGTGTTTGAGTTCAGGAACAGACTTTTTAGAATTAAATAGTTTCAGGTACATGTTATAGGGAATTCAGTTGATTTGTCCTGGTTAGAAAGCACTTTGTTCACACCTATACTTATGACTCTAGGTTATGGGTTCTTCTGGAGTCTTCTGAACCTGCCAGGCATTTCTGACTGGATGAAAATTAACAAAAGTCCATGTTCATCCTGATGAAAATTAGCAGCAGTTCATCTTAGTTTAATTGTCACAGCCTGTAGCTGTGAGAGTATGTATATTTTCATTCACGTATTTGAAATATTTATGGATTGTCTGTCATATGACTAGTACTAGGGGTTCTATAAATTTACCCATATAATGTGTATGTGTTAAATATATATTATTACTATGGGTAAATGTAGTATGTTTATATAGGTAAATGTAATCTATTTGGCATGTAGATACACAAATTTAGAATATATAACAGATATGTTTCTATATAGACATATATTTTGGAGGCGTTCTGTTGTCTGGCTTCTTTATATTCCCATATGTGCTCAATTTCTATATTCCCTTTCCTGATTCATTGTTTTCTTCTAGCATTGAAGTAGAATAAAGGCAACCATGTATTGTGGAGCAGGGGGTACACAGCACAATTCTCAAGGACTCATTTCTACCTCTACAGCCATGCACAGCAGCCTTGCAGTTCAAATCACGAAGCTACCACCCATCTGATGACATCTTGCTGTCCTAATCTGAAAGGGTAGCTTTAGACAACAGAACCATCTTTTGAGGGCTGAACTTGCAAATATGTGCGTGTGTGTGTGTGTTTATATATATATATATACATATATATAAAACAATTATATATATATAAAACAATTGGATAAAAAACATGAATCAAACTAATTGGTAATTGTTTCTTCCAGAATTAGGCAAAGTGACAAGACTGAATCCTCAGGAAAGATACTTATTTCTCCTTATTGGTGTTGCCTCTGAGGACATGCTGTGATGTGATGGTGTAAGAATAGCGATGTTATGTTGAAATTCTTTCAGTTCTCACTGATATGAAAAGAGTTCTAAATTTATGCCAAGTTTTGGACTGTAGTAGATTGAAATATACCAAGACCACAGGGTAATTAACTTCTCTATAGTTTGGAAAATTGATTGGAAAAGACACTAAGAATTTTGCAGATAATCTCTTTTAAAGTAATACTGTAAATATTTAAGTATGGTTAACCATACTTAAGTGTGATTAACATAACAGTAATACCATATATTTATATATCATCCTATCTCCAAGGAGCTCTTAGTAATTTACAAATTGTTTTTAAATATGGTTATAGTGCTCAGATTCTCTAGAAAGCAAGCAGGAACAAGTTCTATGAATACTGCTTAAATCAAGGAGTTTGAGATTCTTTGAGTGGCAAATCCAGACTCATCCAGTATGTCAGCATCTGAGTTAGACGCTCTTGGCACCCATGTCCTTCCTGTTTTATGGTTTTCAGTGGGAGCCTAGACTCCTGTTTGATCAATCTCTTCTTTCTAGCTTGCTTCCTAAACACTACCACACTACACTCCACTACATGAAGTTCCAGGCAATGTGGAATCTGTGCTGTTTTAGTGAGAGATTGAGACCTCTTTCTGTGCTCCCAGGAAATTTTGCCAAAATTGCAAACACACGGTTCTGGGTGAATCTTTTAAAAATATTTGATAGTTAGCAAAGAATAATGTTTCACTGGATTTTTGAATTTTATCAGTGAAGGGAGGTGATGGAGTACAGTGGATTAGACACTTGCCTGTGATTCAGGGACCTGGGTTCTAGTCTTCGGCCCTGAGGCACCTATATAAGTTTGGCCCGGGAGCTGAGCTGGGACCATGAGGACCTTCCTCGGGAGATGGGGCCTCAGGAAAGGACCTTGGCTTATAAGGGAAAGTGTAACTGAGGCTTTTATTGCCAGATCCTTTCTGTAAAAACACAGGCTTTCCCTCTTCTCCTGTTACTATCACAGACTTTTGGAAATCTGAAATACAAGGACAGACCTAGTAATAATTGCTGCCATTCTCGAGGTCTTTACTTGTGTGCAGTCATTACTCCCTTTCATCTTACAATCTAGGTTTTAGCTCTGTGACCTTGGGCAAGTTACATAACCACTCTGGTTCTCAGTTTCATCAAATATCAAAAAGGAGGGATTTGACTAGATATAGTGGTTTTCAAATTGGGCCCTGTGAATCTCTAAGGATCAGGGGAGAACCCTTAGGAACTACTGAGTGCATCAAAGAAACAGCTACATAGGCAGGTCTCCTCAAGCTAGCAGTCCCTTCCCTTACTCTCAATCACAGAAGCTTTCCTTTTTATCTGTGTTAAATGGTGGAGTTATTTGAAAAAAAAGCTTCTCACATTAAAAAAGTTTAGCTTTACTCCTGTCAAGTTGGTATAAAAAGAGACTAGATTTATCCTTCTACCTAAAACAAACACATAATATATAAAATACAGTCGTGAGCCACATAATGACATTTCAGTCAATGCTGGACCACATATACGACGGTGGTCTCATAGAATATAATGGAGCTGAAAAATTCCGATGGCCTGGTGACATCATTCATAACGTCATAGTGCAATGCATTACTCACAGGTTTGTGTTGATGCTGGTGTAAGCAAACTTACTGCACTACCAGTTGCATTAAAGTCTAGCACATAAAATTATGTAGAATACATAATACTTGATAATAAACTATAATAAACTATGTTACTAGTTTATTGTACTCATTATCATTGTTTTAGAGTGTACTTCTTCTACTTATAAAAAAAAAGTTGACTGTAAAACAGCTGGTCCTTCAGAAGGTGTTCCAGAAGAAGGCGTTGTTATCATAGGAGATGACAGTTCCATGCATGTTAATTGTCTTTGAAGACTTTCCAGTGGGACAAGATGTGGAGATTGAAGACTGTTGTATTGATAATCCTGACCCTGTGTAGGCCTAGGCTAATGTGTGTTTGTGTCTTAGTTTTTAACAAAAAATTTAAAAACTAAAAGCAATACAAAAATTTTAAAATAAACAAAGCTTATAAAATAAGGATATAAAGAAAGAAAATGTTTTGGTATAGCTATACAATGTTTGTGGTCTTTTTTATTGTTTTGAGATGCAATTTCACTCTTATCACCCAGGCTGGAGTGCAATGGCACGATCTCGGCTCACTGCAACCTCTGCCTCCCAGGTTCAAGTGATTCTCCTGCCTCAGCCTCCTAAGTAGCTGGGATTACAGGCATGCACCACCATGCTCAGCTAATTTTGTATTTTTAGTGGAGGTGGGATTTTTCCATGTTGGTCAGGCTGGTCTCAAACTCCCGAACTCAGGTGATCCGCCCACCTCAACCTCCCAGAATGCTGGGATTACAGGCATGAGCCACCATGCCTGGCACAATGTTTGTGTTTTAAGCTACATGTTAATACAAAAGAAGTTAAAAAAATTTAAAAGTTTATAAAATAAAGTTACAATATGCCAAGGTTAATTTATTATTAAAAATGAAAACTATTTAAGAAATAAACTTAGTGTAGCCTCAGTGCACAGTGTTTCTAAAGTCAATGGTAGTGTGCAGTAGTGTCTGAGGCCTTCATGTTTACTCACCACTCACTGACTAAACCAGAGCAACTTCTCGTCATGCAATTTCCATTCATGGTAAGTGTCCTAACAGGTTTGCCAATTTTTATCTTTTATAAAGTATTTGTATAGTACCTTTTCTATGGTAGGTATGTTTAGATACATAAACACTTACCATTGTGTTACAATTGCCTACAGTATTCAGTAGAGTGGCATACTGTACAGGTTTGTAGGCTAGGAGCAATAGGTTATACCACATAGACTAGGTAGGTAGTAGGCTATATTGTCTAGGTTTGTGTAAGTACACTATGATGTTTGCACAATGATTAAATCACCTGATGATGCATTTCTCAGAAGGTATTCCCATTATCATTAAGCACTCGTGACTGTAACAGTTTTCAAGACAGTGGACATTAGCCCATGCATATGAGGAAACTAACAGAGGCTAGGGAAAGAACCACCCAAAAGAGTTAGAAAGAATGACATCTGGTACTCACACTGGGCCTGGAATAGTGCCTGTTCCCACCAGTCAGACTGGAAAACCTTACAATTCGTGAAGCAATGGGTAAAATACTTAGAAAAGTCTTGTCTCAGTGGAGGGAAATAGCCCTAGGCCAAACACTGCTCTAGTCCTGCCTAACAAGACTTGAAAGCAAGAACAAAAAGGACCAAACTGTTTCTTTGTAATTTAATTGTATCTCAGAATAAAGCTTAAAACATTTATAGGAATATGAAAATGTCCAGTAACAAACATGGTGCAGTTTATAATGACTACAATCCAATAAAAAATTACCAGGCATGCAAAAAAGCAGGAAAATATAACCCACAATGAGGAAAAAAAATTAAAGTCAACCTATAATTTATACAGATGTTAGAATTAGTAAATGAGGACATTCATTATAACTCTATTCTACATGTTCAAAAAATAAAGTAGAGACATGGAAGATATTAAAAAGAGAAAAAAAGTTCACATCAAGCTTCTAGAGGTGAAAGCTATAATGTCAAAGGTGAAAAATATGTTACATGAGATTAATGGTAAATTAGACATTGCAGAAGAAAAGATTAGTGAATTTGAAGACACAGCAATAGAAACTACCAAAAATGTAACACACAGAGAAAAAAGAATTTTAAAAAATAAGCAGAGGATCAGTGAGCTATGGGACAACTTGGAGGCCTCATATATAGGTAACTGGAGTATTATTAGAAGAGAAAAGAGAGAAGAACACAAAATATGTGAAGAAATAATGGCTGAAAAATTTCCATATTTGATACAAACTATAAACCCACATGTATTAGTTTCCTGTTGTTGCTATACCAAAAATGTAGTGGCTTAAAACAACACAAATTTATTATTGTATAGTTTTGGAGTTCAGAAGTCTGATATGGTTCTTACAAGCTAAAGTCAACATGTAAGTTCAGCATAGCTACATTCCTTTTACAGGCTCTAGAGGAGAATCTGTCCTTTGCCTGTCCTAGCCTTTCAAAGCTGCGTGCAGTCCTTGGCTTGTGTCTGCATCGCTCTAATTTCTTTTCCCACTGTCACATGTCCTTTTCAGACTCTGACTTCTTGCCTCCCTCTTACAAGGACCCTTGTGATTACACTGGGTTCACTAGATAAGGCTGGATACTCTTCCCATCTCAAGATCCTTAACCTAATCACACCGACAAAACTCCCTTCTGTGATGTATGGTAATGTATTCTTAGATATTATGGGTTGAAATGTGTCTCACAAAAAAGATATGTTGAAGCCCTAACCTGTGGCCCTCGTGAGTGTGACCTTATTTGGAAATAGGGTCTTTGCAGATATAACTAACATAAATTAAGATGAGGCCAACCTGGAGTAAAGTGAGTCCTTCATCCAATATGACTGGTGTCCTTATGAGAGAGAAGGGAAACACGAAGAAAGGAGAATACCATGTGAAAACACAGACACAGATGGGAAAATGGCAATGTGGCAAAGGTTAGAGTTATGCTGCCAAAAGTCAAGGAATACCAAGGGCCACTAGAAGCCGGATGAGGCAAGGAAGGATCATACCCTAGAGGTTTCAGTGGGAGCCTAGCCCCGCCAGCACCCTCGATGTTGGTAATTCTAGCCTCCAGAACTAGGAGAGAATAAATTCGAAAAAAAATACACAAAGGCACATCAGAATTACATTGTCAAAAATCATCGATAAAGAGAAAAATCATAAAAGCAGCCAGAGAAAAGAGGCTTAAATACAGAGGAACGAAGAGGAATAACAGCTGATTTCTAGTCAGAAACAATGCAAGTGAGAAGACAGTGGAACATCTTTAAAGTACTGAAAAAAAAAAGCTGTCAACCTTGAATTCTACACCTAGTAAAAATGCCCTTTGAAAATTGTTGGGAATAGGCGTCCAAAATCTGGCCATAAACTGGCCCCAAAACCGGCCATAAACAAAATCACTGCAGCACTGTGACATGTTCTTGATGGTTGTGACGCCCACGCTGGAAAGTTGTGGGTTTACCAGAATGAGGGCAAGGAACACCTGGCCCACCCAGGGCAGAAAAAACACTTAAAGGCATTCTTAAACCACAAACAATAGCATGAGCGATCTGTGTCTTAAGGACATGCTCCTGCTGCAGATAACTAGCCAAACCCAACCCTTTATTTAGGCTCATCACTTTGTTTCCCATAAGGAATACTTTTAGTTAATCTATAGTCTATAGAAACAATGCTTATCACTGGCTTGCTGTCAGTAAATATGTGGGTAAATCTCTGTTCGAGGCTCTCAGCTCTGAAGGCTCTGAGACCCCTGATTTCCCACTCCACACCTCTGTATTTCTGTGTGTGTGTCTTTAATTCCTCTAGTGCCACTGGGTTAGGGTCTCCCCGACTGAGCTGGTCTCGGCAGAAAATAAAAACAAATAGACATCTTCAGACAGAAGCTGAAAGCATTCATTACCAGCAGAACTTCACAACAAGAAATGTTGAAGTCCTTCAGACAGAGAGAAAGTGATACCAGATGGATATACACCAAGGAATGAAAAGCACCAATGTTAACTACATGAATAAATATGGAAGAATTTATCCTTTATTGTTAATCTTTTCAAAAGAAAATTGACTGTGAAAAATAATAATGCCATTACATGTAAAATATGTAAAGGTAATGTGACAGCAGTAACTCAAAGGCCAAAACATGGAAGTATGTCATTGTTAAGGTTCTTATGCAATACTTAAGATGGTATAATATCACTTGAAGGTAGATTATGATAAAGAAGTATACTATATCCTAAAACAACCACTAAAATAATAAACCAAAGATTTATAGCTAAAAATGCAATGAAGGAGATCAAATGGAATCATAAAAAGTAATTAATCCAAGATGACAGCTATATAATAGTTGTATAGGAGAATGATCTTATACTTAGAAGATATTGCTGGAATGTTTGAGATTGAAACTTAAGGGTACATGAAACTTACTCTCAGAGAGTTAAGGAAAATATATATGTAAAGACAGCACACAAATTACAAAACAAATCGAGCAAAATGTGTATAGTAAGTCAATCTGAGTAAAGGATATATGGGTGCTTTTTGTCCATTCTGGCAAGTTTTCTGTAAGTTTGAAATTCTTAAAAAGAAATTACCCATTCTGGGCAAAGAACTTGGAGAGAGATTTCTCAAAAGATGATACAAATAGCCAACGAGCATATGAAAAGATGCTCAACATCACTAATCATCAGAGAAATAAGCCATAGTGAGATATTGTCTCACACCCAATACGACTACTATCAAAAAAACCAGAAACTAACAAGTGTTGGTGAGGATACGGAGAAATTGGAACGCTTGTGCCTTGTTTGTGGGATTGTAAAATGGTGCAACTACTATGGAAAATGGTATAGAGGTTCCTCAAAAAATTAAAAATGTAATTACCATATGATCCATCAATTCCACTTCTGGGAATATATTCAAAAGAGTTGACAGTAGAGTCTTGAAGAGATATTTGCACAGCCATGTTTATAGGAACATTATTCACAATAGCCAAGAGATGAAGAAACCTAAATAGCCATTGATAAATGAATGAATAAACAGAATGTGGCATACACATACATTAGAATATTATTCAGCCTTAAAAAGGAAGGAAATCCTGTCACATGCTGCAACATGGATGAACCTTGAGGACATTGTGCCAAGTGAAATAAGCCAGTCATAAAAGGACAAATATTGTATGATTCTACTTATATGAGGCACTAAAATAGTCAAATTATAAAAACAGAAGGTAAAATGATGGTCACCAGGGTCGGGAACAAAAGGGAGATTGTTGTTTAATGGGTTTAGAATTTCACATTTGCAAGATGAAGTTCTGGAGATCTATTTCACAACAATATAAATATACTTAACAATACTGAGCTCTACCCTTAAAAATGTTTAAGATGGTGAATTTTATGTGTTTTTTACCACAATAAAAATTTTTAAATAAAAAGGAAATGAACCCAAGTCAGAGAAAGAAGAGTTAGTAGATAGATTGTGGTATATCCTTACAATAAAATACTACTCATCAATAAGCGGGAATAACAACTGATACGTGCAACAACATGGATAAATTTCAAAACAATCATGCTGAGTGAAAGAGCAGAAAAATAGTGTATATACTATATTATTTAATTTATATAAAATTCTAGGAAGTACAAATTATTCAACAGTGACACAAATTAAATCAATGGTTACCTAGAAATTGACAGAGTGAGGCAGGCAGGGGTGGGAGGGAGGAACTGTAAAAGGATATAAGGAAACTTGTAGGATTACTGAATATGTTAACTCTCTTGGTTGTGCTGAGGATTTCACAGGTGTAAACATATGTCAAAACTTATCAAATCATATACTTTAAATAGGTACAGTTTGTTATATGTCAATTATACCTTTATAAAACTGTTCAAAAAAACCTTTTACCATTAGTCTACTTGAAATATAACTTCTCTTTCTGTTCTAAACAACGAGCAAATTTTCTAATGAGGGAACTGCTGATAGTGGTGTAAATTATTATAATCCTATAGAAAGGAATATGGCAATATGTATCAAGATCTCTGAAAATGTTTATATGTTTTGCCCCAGAATCTCATTTTTGGTAATCTGGCCTAAAGAAATAATTGAAAAGACAAAACAAGTATTATAGGTAGCCTTACAACCTCTCCCTCTCACCCCAAATCCCTAGAAATTGGGAAAATACTGTCTTTAAAGTCATGTTGGAAAACAGTAAAGGAGTCTCAGTTGGCCAAAAATTTGATGAATTTCAGAAAGCTGGAAAACAGTTGGGATCAGATTGAAGAAGGGAATCACAACCCGGTACTCATACAGGAGAGAACATCTACAAAAGTGGGCAGGGCTCTAAGGATGCTTCTAGTTCAGAGATTTGTGGCTCCCAGAGGTCTGGCAAGAAGTCCCCTGGAGCAACTGACTGGGTGATTAGTTGGTGTTCTGCAGTAGAAGAATCTAGGTTCACTGACCATCTGTACCCTCCCTCTCCTCTATTTCTTTCATGCCCAGCAATCAGCAACCAGTGTGTCTGCTTTTAGGCAGGAACAGTCAGTGAGCAGAGGCTAGATGGGGTCTTTGGTGGCTGTGACACCAGGTGAACCAAAGAACCCAACATCAGGAGACTGACTGAATGCCTGCTTTGAGGAATAGCACATTCTGTTCCTCACCCAAATCACAGTAGACAGGCTAGGGGTCACAGTGCCCTGAACAGCATGTCCTGCTGTCTCCAAGTAGGCTGAAGCCATATAGAGGTTGAAATGAAAGGAATGGAAAAACATATAAAAAGGAAAATGCTAACCAAAATAGAACAAATTTGGCAATACTATTATTAGACAAAAGGAAATTCAAGGCAGGTATTATTAAGAAGGCCAAAGAAAAATGTTTCAGAGTGATAGAAGGTTATGTCAATCAAACGAGCCTTCATTACTCTGACAACATAGCTTCTAAATATAGACAGCAAAACCAAATAGCAAATATAAGGATAAATGGGTAGCTCCACTATCACAATGAACTTAAACATACATGTTTTAAAGATTAATAAATCAAGTATGCTAAAGATAAATACAGATGTGTGGGATTTGAATACACAATGGATAAATTTGACATACATATGTAGTCCACAGACAGCATCCGTTTTTTTTCAAAAGCACATTAAACATTCAGAAAACAATCGATCATATATTATAAAATGTTAACAAATTAAAAAAGAAGAAATCACGTAGGCAACATTCACTGCTCATGATTAGTTAAAATTAGAAATAAGAAAAGCAGCAAAAACAAAAGTCAACTATATTCTTCGAAATTAAAAAAAAAATCACTTCTTTGTAACACTTGGGTTAAAGAGGAAATAAAAAACAATTTAGAAAGTACACCATGTTAGAACCAATGATATGGCCAGGACAGTACTTGGAGAAATATTTATTATCATAATCATATTTATTAGGAAAAACAAGGAAGACAAAAAATAAATGAACTAATCTTTGAAATCAACACACTGGAATACATCCGAGAAAAATAAACTAAAAGAATGTGGGGTGATGGAATTAATAAAGATAAAAGCAAGAATTAATAATGTAGAAATTTAAAAATAACAGTGGAATTATTTTGTAAAACCAAAAGCTGCTTTTTTTTTTGCAAATGCCTTTGCATTCTGGTTTTGTATTCCAGGCCTTTCCCTCTGTGTCCATCCTTCCTCCTTCCAACCCAACCCCATCAACCTCAGTTACTAATGCTGAAACCCAGTGGGCATCCTTTACATCTCTGCTCAGAGTCCCTGCCTCTTGTACTTGACATATTTCATATATACTTGTAGCAGGTGGCATTTATTGGTTTATTCTATTAAACGCTACACATGCCATGTTAGGAAATTGAATACAGCGTGTGGAACTGTACACACTAGAGATTGTGTACAAATCTCAGCAATCTGGACCCTTTCTGAACCTACTGTCAAAAATCCAGTACTTATAAACACAGAAGAATTCCATGGACTTTCCCATTTCTTTTTTTCTTTTTTTTCTTTTTTTTTTTTTTGAGATGGAGTCTTGCTCTGTCACCCAGGCTGGAGTGCAGTGGCGCGTGATCTCAGCTTACTGCAACCTCCACCTCTCAGGTTCAAGCGATTCTCCTGCCTCAGCCTCCTGAGTAGCTGGGACTACAGGCATGTGCCACCACACCTGGCTAATTTTTTGTATTTTTAGTAGAGGCGGGGTGTCACCATGTTAGCCAAGACGGTCTCAATCTCCTGACCTCATGATCTGCCAGCCTCAGCCTCTCAAAGTTCCCTATTTCTTTTGTGGGGGAGGCCGGAGGGAGGAATGTGCATTGCTTCAGTCTGTGAAGCCCTGTCAGTGTGGCCATACGTGCTGAGGTGAGGTGGGAACTCTTGCTTTTATTTTTTTCCTAGGTATGTTCTGTCTCACCTCCACTTTTTGCTCTATAAAACAGTAGGCCCTAGGAACATTTGCGAAGGTCACTGTTGCATATGTGGTCACATTCCCAGCCCTTTTAGTACCAGTGAAGTACCTAGTACTTCCCACTTTGATCCCACTGATGTAGGATGGAACCTTAAATTCTAACCACTTTCTCCCCCATCTGAATTAATAGTCTCATGACCTTATATCTCCAAGGTGCTGGTAACTAATTAGCTAAAATGATTTGAATGTAGAATTCCTGGGTCTTAAAGGAGCCTGAGAAATAATCAAATTCACTGTCCTCAACTACTTTAAATCTTTGCACTAAATTTAAACAGGGACCTCTCTCACCTCCATCTTTGGAACAGTCCTACTAGTCAGGAGGCTTTTGTATAATTTTATTTTTTGTAGTGTTTGCGAATAAAACAATGGGGTGTAGGAATGCTCCTAACCTGATTCCGACGTGCTTTTCTCAGGAGGTCTGTTCTCCTGGGGGGAAATCATTGATACCCAGTACAGTATTGGGGATTGTATTTTAGTATGTAATAGAAGCACAAATGCAGTGGCTTAGCCAAATAAGGCTTCACTAAAAGGCTAGGTAATAAGTAGTCTGGAGGCAGAGAAGTTGGGGGAAAAACTAACCTTCCCCTTCTAACTACAGCCTGCTACTGAGAACTACCAAAAAGGACATAATAGTTGTGCGTGCAAAATGGTTTAGGCCAACTTACAATGCCTTTAATAAATATTTGTTTAATGAATACGTGTTTCCAATCTTTGGAAATCAGCACTATGGTTAGAGATGATCTCTTAGACCTCAGTAGGCCACTGTACTGCTGATACTCTGGGAACATTTTACTATGTGGTTGGGCGTGATCTGGATACCAGATTCTCATCCTGAGTAACTTTATGTAACAGAGAATTGCTTAGAGCAGGTGTTTTACTTTAGATTCCCCTGTGAAACAACTCTGAGACAAGGATTTGAGTGTCATTAGTTTATTTGGGAGGTGATCCTAAGAGGATAGGGAGTGGGAAGAGACAAAGAAGGGAGAAATGCAAATAAAAGGAACATTAATGGTGTGTTACCACTTATGCAGTTAGTCTTCTTGCAGGCCTTCTGAGAGTTTGGGTGGAACATACCAAGGACTGAGTTTTTCCACCAAGGAATAAGAACACCAAGGTATTCATTCACCAGCCTCCATGCCTCACTGGTTGTGAAAGCCAAGTGTGCGCCTGAGTCCAGAGAAAAACCTTACATCGAGAGAAATGCAGGGGCTTGAGGAAGGAAGACTTGGGCCTGTCTGGGAACTGTCCAGTGAAGCTTCAAATGACCTTCAAATGGGCTGAAGGAATAGAGGCAGAGCCTGACCCACAGCGAGAAAGACTGGCCTGCTTGCTGTAGCAGAGCCTTTCCAAGATCACAGCAAGCCCAAGGGTTCCCCTCCTGGCAGGGCTGTACTGGTGGGAATGAGGAGGAGGTTGGCACCCCACTCCACCCTGCTCCATGGTAACCAGCCTGTACTGAGATGGGTGGGAACTGGACCCTAAGGTGAGGGAGACCGAAGGGAAATAGTAGTGAACCTCTTGGCTAGTTCATTCTGTTTCCTTTCTGACTATGCTCCCGGTGGATTTGGGAGAGAATGTCTGCCTGTTGGGTCCTCACCACCACCACTTGTGCTTTGTGGGAAAGAGCAATTCAAGTGTGGTCTCAGAAATCTCCCGACTCTCACATGTTCTTTGAAACAGGGACGCCTGTGGCTTCACTGAATCCCAAATGCTGCCACTGTAACTCCTTCCTCACACCTTGTGTCAGCCACAGTGAAGAGCATCAAACTTTATTGACAGCAGTGATGCAGTCCACGTGTTCAGGCTTTCCTCTCTTCAAGGAATAGCCGCTAGCTTTTTATCTTAGCCTGCAATGGCCCCAGGCTATGGAAGGGCAAGACACCATCTTTAAAGAATACAAAATAGAAGAAATACCTTGGCAAACCCAGAAAGCTTTAGCAGTTGGCTGAGGTCAAATTAGTTAAATGAATATCGGCTTCTCCATCATGAGGAAGAACTGAAAATTAAATCAGCCTAATAATAACCGTTTGTTTCTCCTTCTCCCTCTGCACATACTGGTTGGCAAAACTTCCGTCTGCTTCCAACCAGGACATTTTATTCATTTCTGGTTGCATTCTTTTCATCCCAGTTCAATATGGATTTTTTTTTGTCCTGGAGCCAATTAGTTGCAGCTGGTATTTACTCAGCATCAAACTTTTTGGAGATAAATACAAATTAAATAGCCAGTTGGTGGGATGGAGTCTATTTTTTTTCTGTGTGAGTTTGTGCCATCTTTACTCTTGTCTCTTTTTACATTTTTCTGCAGAGGCTGATAAAGAAAAGAAAACACAAATCTTACAAAAATCTATCAGCATAAAAGGACAAGAGCTTTACAAGATAGATAAGAGAAAAAAATCATTTGCCAAACCTCGGGGCAGTTTCTGAGGGAGAATGTACAACTTTATTTCGATGGCAGGAATATATTTGCTGGATGAAAAAAAAAATCCTTCCTTAGCATCGTGGGTACTGTTTGTAGACTACAACTTGAGGTTTTTGCACTGGGGACTGAAAAAGTTATCAGTGTTAATAAAAAGAAGTTTTCCTGAGAATGGCTTTGGTGCACTGTGTGCAAGCATGTACTAGTCCTAGTGTTTGGTTAAAAAGAGACTATAATATGGAATGCATTACACAGAAGAGCCAAAAATAACATCTGTCTCACAAAGAAGGGGAGCGATCTCATTTCATATCTCTTCTTATTTGACAGCCTCTATTTTTTCTTCACTGGAAAATTATAGTTTTGTATAGTTTACAGAAATAACATTTAAACATTGCATGTGATTTTAGACTCAAATGGGATCTACTTAATACAACACACAGGCAATTAGAGAACTTCGTTGTAATCACTTCTGAAACCCCAGAAGGTTCACATCTACAGGCTGAGATGCTGCCTTCCCAGCCTCTCCTGTTTCGGAAGCTTAGTAAAGGAAATCACCGCTGCCCACATCATATATACAGATAATCTTTACCTAGCAGTGCAGATGTTTTTGAACTTTATGCTGCTACTGGTTGGGTGGATTTCTTGTTTCTCAAATAAAAATTATGTTCACCAGGGATTCAAGTTTGGTGGACACAGAGGTTAAGCACATTTGGCAGCTTATCCCACAGATCTTTTTAGAGAAGAAAGAATGATTAGAAAGAAATTCCAGTTTTCTGTTTCTAATTTTAGGTAACAGAGGAGTTACCTATTTCAGCTGTAAGCTAAGCCCACCTACTTACTTTTTTTTTTTTTTAATGCTTCCAAGTATATAAATTCTTCTTCAGGTCCAAATGTGCATATGTAAAGGCAGCTATTTTGGCAAATGTCTCTTGGTAGCCTGGGTATTTTCATTAGGATTTGTCTTGCTCTTGGATCCTGTTCTGTGCTTCAGCTGTTTTGATCAAATGGGCCTCTATATTTCAGAAGGAGCTGGTGCTCCCTAGTATTATGACTGCTTGATAAACTACCAACCTTCAGTTATTATAATCATTATTGTTTGATTGGAGATCAAAGTCTTTGATTTCAGTGTCCACATCCATTTGTTGAATCATCTCTTGAATGCCAAGAAAGAGTCTATTTGAAAAAGTAACAAATCTATTGCTTAAGTAATTCTGATGGTCTACAACGGACAATTTTGAGTTTAGAGATGGTAGTGGTCTGGTGGTGTTGATGATGGTGTTGAAGGTGGTGGCAGAGGTGTTGATGATGGTGTGGATATAGGTGGCGATGACAGTGGTAGTCATGGGGATGGTAGTGATAGTTGAAAGGATGGTGGTAGAAAAGGTGGCGATGGGGTGGTGAGACTAATTTTCCAGGCTCAGTCTTTAGAGGGAGTTACATGTAAGAGGCACTGAAGGCCTGCTATTAGTGGTGATGGTCAAACTCTTACTATTTAAAGTGTTGCTCACAGACCAGTGGCATTGGGCACCACCCAAGATTTGGTTAGAAATATAAAAGCTTAGGCTCCATCTCTGACCAACTGAATAAGAAGATGTATTTTAACAATATTCTCAGGTGATTTGTATGCACATTAAAGTTCCCAAAGCACTGGTCTAAAGGAGAAATAGCCACAAACTTATCTGTCACCTTTGTGGCCCCATATTTCTGCCCTGACTCCTCCCATGAGGGAATCTCAGCCCTTACCTGTATATAAGATAAGAGAGGTCAGTTTTTAGTTGACCAGTGATGGTTATGTGGTCTAAACTCCAGGGTCTAGAGTCAGCTTTAAGTATGGATCCAAAAGAAAGCTGTTCAAGCCCTGAAACTTAAGATTTCCCAATTAAAATAAACATATCTTCTCTAAAGATTGCCGTCATGCCTGAAGTTCTCATTGGCTTCACTTTTTAAAAGAAGCATAGCTTTTTAACAGGAATAAGACATTTAGGTGTCACACTGAGGCACTGATTGTTATCTGATTAATAAATTAGCATACAGTGAATCTTGGGACTGTGACATATGGGCTCTTTAGGGAAGTCTGCAGAGGGCTTGCCGATCTTACGTGATATACAGTGGCAACCTATGGCACTATGCACACACACACACACACGCACGCATGCACGCACATCCACCCAGAATAAGCACATTAGCAGAAATTTCGGGGTAGTTAGTGGTTTGTGTATAAATTGTGTGACGGTAGACAAAGTTGATTTCACACATATATTATGGTTATGTGTTGCTATATGTCAAACTACCACAGGACTTGGTGACTTAAAACAACAATCACTTATTTTTACTCATAAGTCTATCGTCTGGGCTGAGCTTGGTGAGGAAAGCTTGTCTCTGCTCATCACATAGTGTCAGCTAGGTTGGCCCAACTGAGACTGGAGAATATGCTTCCAAAATTGCTCTCTGACATGGCTGGCAGGTTGGTGTTTGGCTGGGGCTGTTCAATGTCCTTGGTTCCTCTCCAAATGGGCCCTTTGACTTGGGCTTCCTCAGAGCATGGTGGGTGAGTTCCCAGAGCAGATGTTCTAAGAGGCCTGGGTAGAATGGTAAAGCTTCTGAGGATCCAGCTTCTGAAGTCCCAGATGTCACTTCTTTGTGATTAACATTCTTTTGGGTAGCTGTGCTTTTATCCCAGTGGCTGGTACATTTTTTGGACAGCACTAGTGTGTTAATAGCTAAGGAATCTTCTCATACCTACATGATAATTTTTAACCTGGACTTCATCTACTTGCCCAGGTACCGTAAAATGAGAAAAAAAAATCCTGCACAAATAATGAATAAGTAGGTTAAGCTGTGGAGTGCTCTAAAAATTACACTGGACTGTGTGGAACAGGTTAGTCTGGAGGTCAAGAGGCGAGAAAGGTCAATATGGTATCTGGCTCAGGTTGAGCTTACAAAGATCAGGACCCTGACAGATCAAACTACACTTGCTCTCACAAGAAAACTGCATATGAAAATAGTGAGCAATATTAGAGGTGAAGTCGCAGTTCCTCATGTCTGGGAATGTTCCCCAAATAACACTTTCATTAGGGCTTTCCACAACATGAAAATCTATAATGGCTTCCTATTCCCAAGCCTGGCTTTCAAAGCTCCCCATAAATAGACCTCATGATCACTGTCCCACCGTATTTCCCAAAATTTTTCAACATTTTTGGCCTAAGCCAACTCCATTCTCTTCAGGATCTTGATTTATCAAAACTCCACCATTCTTCCTTGTTTTGCTTGGCTACACTGTTCCCCCAACAACAACAACAACAGCGAACTCTCTTTGACTTTTCCACCTAATCAGATCACATTTCCTCAAGGTTTAGCTTCCATTTTCCTCTTTCCACAAAGCCTTTTCTGGCCACTCCAGCCGTTAAGGAGCAATTTGTTCTCTGAACTCTGATAGTCCTACAATCAGCGCAAAGAACACTCCCACCCTTCTTCAACTTTCCATTTCCCCCGCCTGGGGAAGGGTTCCCTTTTTCTCTACCACCCCTTCTCAGTATTGAATTTTCTTCTTGGTCTTCTCTCTGTTAGTCCTAATCCAAACATCCTAACAAGAAACACCATTCACATGCAGGTATTCAATGATGTGAAAGGTATATAGCATTTTCTTTCTCAGGAATGTTTGCCTTATAACTAGTGACTATATTCTTATTTCAACTAAGTCAAATCAACATATATTTATTGAGTACCTATTATGTGCAAGGCAGTAAGGAGGACTATAGAAATGTGAAATCAGCAGTAGACATGACTTGTCCCCAAGGAACTTACATTTTAGCTGAATAGAAGAACCTAATATTTGAACCTAATATTTGAATGCCCTGTGTTCAAAATCAACAGTTTAGTTTTAAACTTGTATATTGTTGCTCCATGGAGCTTCACCAGATCTCATATCTTTTCTTCTTGAGCGCACACAGCTAGACTCTTTCCCTACCTCTTTTGCTCCATGGAGCAACAAAATACAAGTTTAAAACTAAACTATTGATTTTGAACACAAGGCTTCTCATGAAGCATGGTAGACTCACCACTAGGAAAAAACATAAGGGGCAGCTGGAAGGTTATTCTTGTGCCACCAGCCTTGACCCTTCAAGGTGCTTAGTTCTGCTTGTATAGTGGGAATGTTTGCAAGATCTCAGGGAAGCTGGGACTGAGAGATGTTTAGGGTGGAAGTGGCAGTGGTGGTGAATGGGGAAAACTGGTAAAACTTCTAACTCATTATGCTTGCAGATGCAATCAGGTGACTGAGGAAATTATAAAGGAGATGTGAGGACATGGCAGATATCATTGTACTTCATTTTATTTAAATAGCCAGGTTTCTTTACCATGATCATATAGTTTCTCTTGATACAGTGCTGCTGGTGTTGGGAGGAAACAAAAATTCTGATTTTCAGAGAATGACAATTTGGATTGAGCCATGCTCAGAAACTGCTAGCAGGCATTTCTTCCCTTCTGTTCAGTAGAGGGCAACAGAATATATGGTGGTAGGTCAGGAACTGAGGCAAGAAAAATAGCAGCACAGAGAATGGAAATAAGGGAAAACAGATTTACAGAAAATAGAAGAGAATTAATAAGCAGGGAGGCATGTGGCACACATTTAAATGAGACAGTTTCCTAGCTTTTAAGACAAATTCTACCAACTTTTTGTATATACAAGGAGACCACACAGTATTTGTTATAAAATTCAACTAGAATGTATTTCTGGAGATCCCCACTTTCTCCTGTTCCAACTCTCTCCAAGAAACAAAAAGGAAGCCAAATTTGGGGGCTGGTAGGTAACATGACTACAGAAGAATACCACTAACTGAACGTGGAACTGGAACTGTGACATTTAATTCTAGGCCAGGCTGGCTGCCAAGTCCCACAGAAAGCAAATGCACACCCAATGTTTTAGCCACAAGTTAACACTGAAACAGCCCATTAGTGATTTGTAAATCAGTATTTCTACTGGTATGGTTACTGTCTCATGTGGAGCTGGGTAGAGGCAATTTTAAGGGGTCTTGAATCAGTAGTTAACTGCAGATTCATTCATTCATTCATTCCTCCAGTCACAGTCTTTTCTTTGTGCTAGAGCTGCATTCTGTATACATTATTCTTACAGTATTTATCACATTATATTGTTAGCTTCACCAGATCTCGTTTCTTTTCTTCTTGAGGGCACACAGCTAGACTAACTTTCTCTACCTCTTTTGCTAGAGTTCTGTCAAAAGGAATATGAGTGGTTGCAGTGTATCCCACATACAGCTAGGCCCATAAGAAAACCTCTCACATAAAATTATATATGCACTTTTCTTCCAGCTGGCTGGAATGGATATAATGCCTGATGAAATTTTTTAATTTTCTTTTTTTATAATGTCTTTATTTAGTTTTGGTATTAAGGTTAGGCTGGTCTCATAAAATGAGGTGGGAAGTATTCCCTTCCCCTCTATTTTCTAAAAGAGTTTGTGTGAGACTGGAATTATTTATTCCATAAATATTTGATAGAATTCACCAGTGAAACCCTCTGGGCCTGGAGTTTTGTTTGTGAGAAGGGTTTAAATAATAGATTTAATTTACTTAATAGCTACAAGGCTATTCAAAATTTTTACTTCATTTTGTGTTTTTTGATGTTTGTAGAATCTGTGGTAATAACCCTTCTTCCATCCCTGATATTGGTTGTGTTCTTAATGTAACTTTGGAAACCAAGTGCAGAAGATGTTGAAGCCACAAGATACAATGAACCTAGGTCCTTGGATCACCTTTTGGCAAAAACCTACCAACTGATCAGAAACACCTGCATCATTTTGTTACATACACTAGAAATCAACATTAATTACATTAAGTCTCTGAGATCTGGTGGGGGTTGGTTTGTAGCCAGCGTAACCTGACTTATTGCAGATCGTCATTATTGCTTTATGTGTTTATATTCCCCACTAGCGAGGGCTCTTGGAGGGCAAGGGGCCTGATAATCCTGCTCTTGGTTTTTGTTTCAGTGCTTAGCACAATACTTGGTGAATATTAGGTTCTCAATAAATGTACTTGAATATAAATTAATGACTAAAATGTTTCCTATGTATTTGGAGTTAGAAGTTTTATTTTCCTGGAATGGGTGACTCAACTCCAGTGGAAAGCTCTGAACACTCAGTATTGGATTACTTAATCTTTTTCTTTCTCCGTTCCCTTTCCCTGCTTTTCTCCTCCCTTCTTACTACTTTCTTTGTTTTTCCTTTATTCAGAACTACATCTGTGCATTATCGTCAGATACCTTTTACTAAGGTAAAATCTCTTCAATTCAGATCCCACTGAAAAGGAATTCAGGATAATAGACATGAGCTGGGCTTATGTTTGCTTTTGCTTTCTTATCAAAACATACAGACAAAAATATCAAACAACCAAACTATAACCATGACACTCAGAACTCTATGCAAATGCTATATAAAAATGGATCCCAGGGAGAGACATTGAGATTATTTGAAAGAATAAACTTTTAAAGGATTCTTCCAGTGATATCAGTTTAATCTTGTTGCATATAAACAATAGACTAATTACAAATTACATTTAAAGTAGGTATCAGGTCCATATTTTGCTACACCTTAGTATATATTCCTATAAAATTATTCTTTCAATAGTATTTTCTAATTCAGACATTCACTGAATTGGATCAGTCCTCTTAAACAATAAGATAGCATTGGTGAGGGGCTCCCTGCACTAAGTGGGATGTTAACAAAAGTGGTGCAAATCATGCACCCTGGATTCAGTCTTTTGCCACCATTGCTTCTTTGCCATAACCTAAAAAACATGACTAGCCTAGCTGCTAAAAGACTGTTCTGAAAGACCTATGGAAAAGATTCAGGTTCTTTGAGGCCATCCAAGAAGAGTCAGCCTCCAGCCACCCTGCCAGCTGACCCCAGACACAAAAGTGAGCCAAGACATGTTGGAGCTGAGCATGGCTCACATCAGCAGAACTACCCGGCTGACCCATAGACTAATGAGAAATAGTAAATTGTTGTTGTTTTAAGCCACTATGCTTTGGGATGTTTTGTTACATAGCAAAAGCTAACTGATACAACTTCAATTGCAACGATAACTTTCACTACTTGTGATTCCCCATTTGAGTGCACATTCAAGCTTTTCAGCATAGTGGTTTAGGTTCTAGGCTCTGGAGCCAAACTACCTGAGATTTAAATCCCAGTTTTGAGCTCACTTAACTTAATAATAGTGCTTGGCAACTAGGAAGCACTGTAAGCATGTTAAATAAAATGCTATGTTGCCAGTTCTGTGGCAAGTGTATATACAAGTGATCTCTCTCTAGCCCTTCAATAACTCAGTGAAGTAGATCGTATGACCCGTATTTAGTAGATATGAATACCAAGGCTCAGAGAAGCTAAGTAACTTGCATAATATCACATTTAGTAAGTGACAGAGCCAAGTTTATGAACCCAGAGCTGACCATGTTTATAATCACTCTATTACACGGCCATAGCATCTTTGCCATTTTGGCCTTCTTTTGGAGATTTGGTCCCAAGTTGAGCTTTTGCCTCAAGTAAAATTTTAAAAAATAAATTCAGAAATATAAATAATATTAGCAGGGCAGGAGAGGATGTAAGGGAGAAAAGAAATGTGGGCTGTGTCAAGTCCTGGTTATCTCCTGTTACCTGCTAAAGGTAATTTGACATTAAAATCCTGTGTATATGCATCAGTTTGGTCAGGAGAAATGAAGGTAAAGGGAAACTGTAATGGCTAAATCTCATTTATTTAATACAGTAAACATGTTATTAAATCAGACTTATTATTGGGTATGAGGATAAAGTTGGGGAATAAACCTAGCTGAACTTACAACATTTGTTATGGATTTATTTTTCAAAGAAATGCAGTTTTAATAGGTAAAGAATATTTCCATGGCAAAAATTGTTGTTTATAAATCCTACTGAGCAAATATAAGATAATAACTTATATTTAGCCTCTACCTCTTCCTTATCCCCTGCTAAAGTATATGGAATTATAATGTAATAAATTGCTTAAACACAGCCTCTAGATTTTTTCATTAAGTTCCTTGGAAAGACAACCATGATAGAATGAAACCTAAATTCTGAATTCTAGGATCTGTTTTACTGAGATTTTACAATTCCTTCATTCATCCGGATTTTCCCATCCAACTGTTGATCATTCTCACCAACAAGCAACAAAATGAACATGTTAAGCTTGCCCCTTTCTTATACACATGCTAACGAGTCATTAAAAAGCCCAAAAACCCACTGGAGTCAATTCGTTGGGAGCAGACTTTGGAAAAAGTGGCCTGCATAACACACAGCCTGGGTAATATGCCTCTACACTTTGGATTCTTTTCTGAATGTTCTTTTCAAAGTGTTCAGTTTCTGTTTCCTTTTACTCTATCCGGTAAAGGAGAACCAAACTGCCGTTTAACAGTTCATGCCTGGAACCAATCTTAAATGACCCAGGTTTTTCTGTTTTTTATCATGTACATCAGAATCATACTGTGCCTCCACCAAACATTTGAGAGCTGTAGTCCACTGCAGGAGCACAAGACCAGTAACTTCATGTGGACAGTGACAAACGTCTCTGCTAAGATTGATGGACAGCCTTCTATGTCGGGAGCTTCCTTGCTGAGAATCAGCTGTTGTTGCATGCACCCAAAGCCACATCCTCGGGATAGGCTAGTGGCCAAGTCCAGACTCATGGACAAATAATTATTATCATAGTAAAGTCACTTCAAAGATAGAGTGGAATTCTGTGGCTGTGAGATCACGGTAGATCTGAGTGCAACTTTTGCAGCATTTCATTAGTTTTCCCCTGGAATAGTCCAGGAAGTGGCTTGCATGAGGCTTTCTGGCTCACAGATTTGCTATGCTTCTGGCTGAAAAAAATATTGAACTCTTAAGAAATATGTTTATTGTGCCCATATCTTAAGAAGCTTTTACTTGATCTTGGCAGGGCGAGCCGCTGTTTGAACAATTGAAAACATCTTTTTTAACTGTTTCCAGAAAGCATTTGCAAACACCCTGAAGTAAGGTTACATACTTACAGTTCAGCTCTAAGCCTCAATTAAGGCTGTTGTTGTATAGCGTTTGCTGTCTCTAACAGCCTGACACCATAATAATATTATACAGTATCCCGAGATAATGAGAAGGATGCCTAACATCTGCTTATACTCAGAGAACAAAGCAGAAATGGAAGGATGCGTCCGGCAATACTTGCAAAGCATTGCCTCTGCTTGCTGGAGATACAGGGTGGATTTTCCCAAGGATTATTTTTCTGCCATCCAAGGACAATGGCATAATGTTCAGAAAAAGCTTAACATAGGCCACTTGGGCTGGGGGCTCAGCAAGACTGAGGTCATGAAGGGAACCATTTCTGAACTCCTCCAGAATAGTTAAAGATTATATTTTTTAGTTAGCTTATTAAAATAAGAGGAGCTTTTTTTAAGACAGTGGAGAATACTCACTTGGATCTTTGTTCCAGTCTTCCCTAACCTCTAATGCTGTCCTCTGCAAACAAGTGATGGGGAATGATGGTGTTATGCTCTTCTGATACTTTTAGCAACAGACTCACTTGGAAAGAAGTTTAAGGTGGACTTGCTTTTTGCCGTGCTCTCCTCTCCTGGGGTCATACATTTTAGGAACAAGGGTCATCATTCTCATTATTCCTTAAGCAGGAACTTGAGATATGGTGAAGACAAATAATCTGCAAATGGAAACACAGCAGGTAGGAGAAGGAGCAGCAGAAATGAAACTCAATGTGTATGCTTCCCGGCTTGTTAGGCAATTCTGTGTTCCTGTCTGTTTAACAACGCTATAGGAAAAAAACATGATTGGCTTATCCAACTGAGAAAGAGGGAACAGTAATTGACTGTAGTGGACACTTATTGGTTGACTTTACAGTACTTTCTAGCTTTACCCTTTCTCTTTCCTAACAGAACTGAATTTCCTTCCTTGCAACTTACTAGGTCTTGTCCTGATCTGGATACTTCTGGAGGGAAATCTGACACATGGATTCAAGTAACAGTAGTTTATTCAGCAGAATTACTGGTGGGGATTAGGGAAGTGAGATAGGGAGAGGAGAAAGTCAATAAAGAGTGTGTGCTATGGTCTGGATATTTGTGTACTTCCAAAATTCATACATCAAAATCCTAACTCCCAAAGGGTTGGTGTTAGGAGGTAGGCCTTTGGGAGGTGATTAGGTCACGACAGTGGAGTCCTAATAAATGGGGTTAGTGCCCTTATAAAAGAGGCACCAGAGAGCTCTCTTGCTCATTCCACCGTGTGAGGACACAGCAAGAGGACGGCTGTCTATGAGGAAGCAGGTCCTCACCAGACACTGGATCCACCCGTGCCTTGGTCTTCTCAGACTCTAGAACTTTGAAAAATAAATTTCTATTGTTTAGAATCCACCCAGTCTTTGATATTTTGATCTAGCAGTCTGAATGGACTTAGTGTGTTAACCAACCTCTGTGAGCAACTGGAACTCAGAACCCCTGGGAAAACTCTGGAATACTCTGTAGAACACACCTCAGAGTTATCCCAGCTGAAGAGTGAGATTGCTGAGATATTTATCTGCCTGTTAAGCATTAGTTGAGGCTGCCTCAGAGGGCATTGGCTCTGGAACTTCTAGCTTGTCCCGTGCATGGGCCAAACATGTTGCTTGGGTGAGCAAATTGAGTGCAGCCAGGATATGTGTGTGGGCACCAGCAGCTACTGCTGCAGTACTCGACTCCTCCCCCATCCCAAGGGGCTGACCATGATTGGCTTAAAGCAATCAGCTCAGTTCATCCCCTTGAACACTGCCATTGATTTGTTATTTGGGCATGTGACTCAAATCAGTCTCTATCAGGAAGGATACTCAAATCCCAGACTTTAAGTGGCCTTGCAAAAGTCATCTCTGTCTTCCCCCTTAGATATGAAGATGCATGGAGCCTTGGAAATTGCTAGTGGCCATCTTGGAAGCACATTAGAAGCACCACGTGAGCCTGCTGACTCGTAGCCAAAACTGGAGATACAGAAATGGTCCCAATCATAGAATTTGAGCTTTGTTTCCCAGGGCTTTTGTAACACAGTACCCAACACTAGGTGGCTTAAAACAATAGGCATTTATTGTCTCACAGTTATGGAGGCAGAGGGTTGTCAGGACCATGCTCTCTCTGATGGCCTAGGAGAGACCTTCCTGCTTCTTCTAGCTTCTGGTGCTTGCTGGCGATCCTTGGAGTTTCTTGGCTTGTAGATGCATCGTTCTAATCATATGCTGTCTTGTGTCTTCAAGTTGTCTTCCCTCTGTGTCTGTCTGTCTCTGTATCCATGTTTCCACTTTTTTTTTTTTTTTTTTAGAGACACAGTCTTGCTCTGTCTCCCAGGCTGGAGTGCAGTGGCACGATCTCGGCTCACTGCAACCTCTGCCTCCTGGGTTCAAGTGATTCTCATGCCACAGCCTCCTGAGTAGCTGGGATTATAGGCACGTGCCACCACGCCCAGCTAATTTATTTTGTATTTTACTAGAGACGGAGTTTCACCATGTTTCCCAGGCTGGTCTCGAACTCCTGAGCTCAGGCAATCCACCTGTCTCGGCCTCCCAGAGTGTTAGGATTGCAGGCGTGAGCCACCGTGCCCGGCCTCAGGCTTCCACTATTTATAAGGACACTAATCAGATTGAATTAGGGTCCATCCTAATGACTTCATTGATTACCTCCATCAGGACCTCACTTCCAGAAAAGGTCACCTTATGAAGTATTAAAAGTTAGGACTTCAACAAATGTGTTTTGGGACAAAATTCAACCCATCACAGAAGCAAAAACTATTTAACCGTGATAGGAAAGCAAATCTTTTTTTGGTTTAAAGGCATTTGGGTTGAGACTTCCCATTGCCTGCAGTGACATACCAATTCCTTCACCTTTGCTTATGAATGAAGCAAAACAAAAAAACCCAAAGCAAGTGAGGTACTTTTTTGCTGAGAGCTCCCATGGCTGGCATCATCAGAATGTGGGAGCAAGCACCAGAGTCAGCATAAGTATTGCTAAGGTACTCAGTAAAGGTTTTAAAAAGGGCCTCCTTTCATTCATTGACTCAACAAGTATTTCCTGAAATCCTCTCCTCCCCATGTGTCAGGTAATGTTCTAGGCACTGGGAATATAACACTAATCAAAAAAGACACACTGCCCTTCCCTCAGGAAGCTTACATTCTGGTAGGGGAGACAGATAATAGACAAGAGAAATCAGTGAAATGTAGAGTATATTAGATAATACTACAGGAACAGGAAATATCAGGGAGACTTGGAATTTTAAATAGTGTGGGCAAAGTAGGCCTCACTGGGAAGATGAAATTGCTTTCAAATGTCATCCCAAAGGAAGTGATGTAGTTATTCATATAGGTGAGTCTTAATGGGAACATGGTATCCATTCTGGGTCTAACTGGATGCATAAAATGGGTGAAAAGCAAGAAAAGCTGATCCATAGAGGAGAGGCTCTCTGTCTCCTCTACAGGCTTATAGGTAGCAGCTTTTATGTTTGGAAGGGAATTTGATTTATTTTCACCTGTCCCATCTGGGCCACCTAGAAAACTCTACAAATCACTGCATCTACAGAAAACTAGTCATGGTAAAGGTTGAGTCCAATTCATAGCCAATGACAGGCTAAATGTGGCTTTAAAAGCTGAGACAATCCTTGCCAGCTGTTACCAGTATTCTCTCTGGCTTCAGGGTTTCAGTACTATGAAAATGGATGAGAAGGATCAAGTCTGTAATGTCCCCTGAGGTTAATTATTTTTAACAGCAAAATATTGACTTTCTAAAACACTCAAATATACAAGATGTGACTCGTATGAAATGTGTGAAGGCCCAAGACTGATCCCGTAAGTACCCCATGAAAATAAGTTGTACTGCTTCTAATTGTTCTAAGCCTCACAAGTTCTTAGGGATGGACAACTGATATTGTACAATATTTAGACCTAGTTGAATATGCTATTTACAATAAGGACTCTTCATGCTCCAAAATGATGTCGAGAAGGACAATTTGTCACTTTGCCAGTTTGTACTATGTAGCACAAATTTTTTATACAATTCCAAATTAAAACAGCAGCCATTAGTTAAGTAAAACGAACCATTTACTCCAGTGCAGTTGGTAAACATGGTTATATTCTACTACATTATTGCTGCTGGATAGTAGCTACGTGAATTGTAAGTTTCCTACATACATTGTGGTAGTAATGATAAATGCTTGGACACTTGAATAGGAAACTTAAAAATGTCCCCTCTGTAGGCAAAGTTAAGTTAGAGGAATTTATAATTGACGTAAATTGTTAGGTAGGGTTTAAGTTCATATCTTAAAAAAAGGTGAGAGAGGACCCCAAACTCAGAGGCATAAACGAGAGACAAATGTGTGTTTTTTCCTTTTTCTTTTCTTTTCTTTTCTTTTCTTTTTTTTTTTTTTTGAGACAGGGTCTCATTCTGTCACCAATGTTGGAGTGCAGTGATGCCATCTTGGCTCACTGCAACCTCCACTTCCTGGGCTAAAGCCATCCTCCCACCTCAGTCTCCTGAGTAGTTGAGACTACAGGCACGTACAATACACCCAGCAAATTTTTGTATTTTTTGTAGAGACAGGGTTTTGTCATGTTGGTCAGGCTCTTCTCCAGCTTCTGGGCTCAAGTGATCTGCCAGCCTTGGCTTCCAAAAGTGCTGGGATTATAGGCGTGAGCCACTCTGCCCAGTGACAAAGGTGTTTCTGATGTAACAGTCTATAGACAGATGAGCAGTCCAGAGTGCAGAGGGTGCTCTGCTCTCTAAGTTTACCCAAGAACTAGATTTCTTTTGTTTTGTGGTTCTGCCATGCCTTAGGTTGCTGTCCTCATTTCCCTTGTTGAAGCTGGCTCACCACCATTTTGTTTACTTTGCAGGCTTTAGGAAGGGGGAAACAGCAAGTGGAGAAGAAGCTTCCTTTTTAATGACACGACCTGGAAGTTACAAATATGTCTTCAGCTCACATCCAGTTGGCCAGAGCCTAGCTGCAAGAGAAGCTGGAAACATCTCTAGCTGTGTGGCCATGTTCTGGGGCTTCTGCACTTTCTCTCATGAGAAGGAATGAGATTGGAACTATAAGGCCTGATAAAATTTGGAAGTCATCATTTATTTAACAATCAGCAGGTACCCAGGGCCTGTTGTTTTCTTCATAGTCTTATAGTCCAGTTGGAAAGATAGACAATTAAATAGAAATTAAAAATAAAGTGTGAAGATGTTGTATTGGGGAAACAAAGTACTGTAGGAACACAGGGCAGGAGAACCTAACCTAGTCTAGAGACCAAAGATCTGCAAGGCCTTCCTAGGGGCATGGATGCTGTGCTGAGAATTCTGTGGAAGGTATTGTTTGGGTAAAAAGTAGAAATTTTCAAAGGGTGGGGATCAGAGACAATGTGTTCTCTAAGAAATATTCCAAAGACAGAAGTCATTTTACATGGCTGCTGCAAGAAATCTTACCCCAAGGCAGGAGCAAAGGGAAAGCTCTGTAAAATTTATCCAGAAAGGAAGAAGGATTACCGAGCTGGAAAGAACTTTTCTTGGCACCAGTCTTATAGCAAAGTATAGAGCCATGATTAGCCCCAGATTCTGGTCATCTACAGTGATCTGAAACATGGACCTGGTTATTGCTTGGCTGCAAGCACCAATAAATCGATCAAGCTTTTCAACAAGAATTAGAATATTCCTATAATTCTCCATTAATCACGTCTTTTGGAAAGGTAGGAAGTGGTAGGGATCACATCTGTTTGGTTGTTTGGCAACAAAGTATTAGCTCTCCTAGTGTTTATCTGGTGTTCTTTTACTAAAAAAAAATGTTATAAGTTTGAGTCATGATGAAATCTATTTTATTTGGAGAGTTGCTTTTGAGAATGGATAGCAAATTGTCCCAGGGAAAAAACATGATCAGGAAAAAAATATTGTAAGATAATGATTGGGTAGGAGTAGAGGAACTTACTTGAATGTTTCTTGCTAGTTTGGGACAAAACGTCTAATCTTTTCCTACTTTGAAACAGGATATCTCCTTTTGGGTGTAAATATTTTATTAGGTTTTGGTTAAAGGATGGATTCTGAGCTACTGCATAATTTTAATTTGACTTTTCTTTCTTTCTTTTTTTTTTGAGATGGAGTCTCGCTCTGTCGCCCAGGCTAGAGTGCAGTGGTGCGATCTCAGCTTGCTGCAAGCTCCGCCTCCCGGGTTCACGCCATTCTCCTGCCTCAGCCTCCTGAGTAGCTGGGACTACAGGTGCCCGCCACCGTGCCCAGCTAATTTTTTGTATTTTTAGTAGAGACGGAGTTTCACCGTGGTCTTGATCTCCTGACCTTTCTTAAGATTATTCATGTACAAGCACTTATTGAGTATCTGCCATGGTTAAGTGCTGCTAGGTATTGCTGGGAGTGGCAGGCCCTGGGTGTTGCTAGACACTAGGTGTTAAGGCTCTGATGCTGAAAAAGGCAAGCCCGGTTCAGACAAAATAGAGACAGTGCTGGAAATTTTTGAAGCACATTACACTTGAGCTTTACTTCTGAAATGCTGTATGTCTTTGGCTAGTTATTCATCCTTTCTCCTGTAAAATTCCTTCTGTATAATAAGAATGATCATAGTATTATCCTTTCCCTTTTCCCACTTCATTTCTACCCTGTGGCCAATTTCCACCATTTCCGGTTCTATTATTGTGGCTAGGATATCATTCATATTTGACAAAACCAAGTATAAAACACCAAGAGTTTCCATTCTAAGACTGTTTTGAGAAGAGTGACTCAACGTATTTAATGGAAGGAGAGATAGCTTCTCCATCACAGACCTTTTATAGTTTTTTTTTTTTTTTGAGACGGAGACTTACTCTGTTGCCCAGGCTGGAGTGTAGTGGCGTGATCTTGGCTCACTGCAAACTTCACCTCCTGGGTTCAAGCAATTCTCCTGCCTCAGCCTCCCGAGTAGCTGGGACTACAGGCGCCCGCCATCTCATCTGGCTAATTTTTGTATTTTTGGTAGAGACAAGGTTTCACTATGTTGGCCAGGCTGGTCTTGAACTCCTGACCTCAGATGATCTACCTGCCTTGGCCTCCCAAAGTGCTGGGATTACAGGCATGAGCCACCACACCCTGCTGGTTACTGTGTTTGTTTGTTTGTTTGTTTGTTTGAATGGAGTTTCGCTCTTGTTGCCCAGACTGGAGTGCAGTGATGCGATCTTTGCTCACTGCAGCCTCTGCCCCCTGGGTTCAAGCAATTCTCCTGCCTCAGCCTCCCAAGTAACTGGAATTACAGGTGCCCACCACCACACCCAGCTAGACCCTTCACGTTTTTACTCAAAAGATACCAACTTAGATATCTCTTGGAGTTCAGTGTCAAACTGAGGCCATTTCCATTGTCACACACATCAGACACATGCTAAGTAGAAGAATGGAATGTAGGAAGGTAATTTCTCCCAGCATCTGACAGGAGTAGTGACATGGAGTGGGTCTTAATGTTCATGATGATTATATGCTAGGCACTGTGTTGCATCTATTACCCCGTTTTGTATAATGACCCATCCAACAGTCAAGCATTATTATTCCTATTATGTTGTGAGGAGGTTGAGGGCCAGAGAGTCTATGTACCAGCTGATCAAGTGCAGAGCGGGATCCAAACCCACATTTCCACATCTCCCAACTCCAATGTCCATGCTGCCTCTCCTTAAAGTGTTTTTCCTTGAACCATTGACATTCAGACACCTCATTAGCTTGGTTGGGTCAGCCCTGTTCCTTTTAGGAATTCAGGGTGGGTAAATTTAGGAATTTGGATGAGTAAACTTCTCCAAGGCTGGGGCAAAAAGGGACAGATTGAGCTGAGAAAGGAAGTTGGCTGGAATACTATTGCTTAAGCTTCCGTCTTACTGGCAAGAACAGACCACTTTTGTTTAGCAAAATGATTGGAGATTGGAGTTCATCAGCCTGTCTTTTCTTTAGATGGGACTTAAAGACACTAATAAAAGACAAAAATAAATTTTTGTTTTTAAAAATTTTCTGAGGTTTTAAAAACTTGTTCCAAATTTATGTCCTGACCAGGTATCCAGAGAACGTGTGTGATCACCTTACACAGAATAGAAGTTGTTCTTGCCCTGTACCCTGTGTTGTAGTAGTCTTTCTCATTAACTGTGGGCTTCCAGAGGGCAGGGAGTGGAACTTATTCCCTGCGAAATTCCCAGAACTCAGTGCAGTACTTGGCACACGGCTCAGTAAATGTCCACGGAGATTAACTAGTATCCCAATGTGTTTTGTTCATAATGGAAGGAATCCATTTTAAATTCAAATAGACAAATGCCAATCAAGTCATTTGCAACTGTTTCTGTTCCTGGGGTAGTGTGAGTTTAGTTACGTTTTAGTTTTACCTGTAGGGCTGGCATTGTCTTTGTGCCATATCCCACCTTCTTTAGGGGAAAGCCCTCCAGCTGTGAACACTGATTCCACAGGTACAACCCCTGGTGGTCCACCAAAGAATCTGACAAATGGGTAGTAACATTTGTAACATGTCCATTTTATCTGTGCATATAACTGTCAACTTTTTCAAGCGAGAAAGGAAATTTGGAGAGAAATTAGGGGAAGCCTGTAATAATCTTGAAATAGATTAAGTTTGGAGAGCTGTTTGGAAAATGGTTAAGTTCTCACTAGCACAGGAAGAGCAGAAAGCAGCACATGAATGAGGACAGCTGCTCTGTGGTCTGAGTGGGTCTATTTGCATTTTTGCTGTTAGGGTAGCCATGGCCTTTTTACTGATGTTGGTAATGCTCTGGTGGTGAGCTTCAATGATTTTCTTTATTGTGACTTGCAGATCAATCTCCTACATGGTTGTTCCATTTAACCTGTATTCCCTAGGTTATTTCTTAAAGCAATTTATTGAACATTATCTTAAATTGAACTGCATTTGCTATCCCTTGGCCCAATTACTTAAATGGTCCACATCCATTTGATTTTGATTGTCTGCTGCCTTGCCATTTGCTTTCCCTCTAATTTTACTATCAGCTGCAAAAGAGACTATTTACTTCCACAGCCCCTTCTTTCCCAAACCACTCTGTTTGAGCAGTGTAACTCATAAAGGCAGCTCTTCTAATTTGAAAAGTCCTAGTTCTTCCATACGAATATGGTTTATTTCAACAATTCAATTCTACAAAGATTTATGGAGTGCCTACTTTGTGATAGAACTTAGCTAAGAGCTGTCTGCTTGCTCCATGTCCCCTTTGGAGTGAGTTTGTGAGGCAAAGGTCTCTGATCTCTGATCAGGGTGTCTCAGCTCTGGATCCTGTCAGACGGTTTTTCAACACCAGTTTTGACTCCTCTGGGTTCCTTTCAACACTCCTCTCACAGTGCACAGCAAATGTCCCCCAGGTTAGTTGACTGTAATCTTTGTGTGTTCATATATTTGTTAACTTCCAATTCACGAGCAAGCCTACTCTTCCAGGTGTTTCCCCTGTCCATAGAATGGTTTCTACACTTTGTCTAATAACATTTGTATAATATGCATGGTCCTGGTTCATGTCTTGAATTATTTAAAAAAATTAGTATCAATACAATTTGTCATTTCCCATTCTTAGGATTTTCTCTTTAAACTTCTGAACTCAAGCAAGATCCACCATCTTCCATTTCTCCTAACCCTTGTAAACCAGCACTGTGTTTTTATTGGCCTTCAAACTTGTTTAAGTAGAACTAGTGGTGAGAATGGAAATGATTTTCTCTGAGAAACCTGATTATTTATACTGCTTGAGTAAAGACATCTTTAAACAGGGCTCCCTTTTGGTCTTTTACGATTTCCACCCTGGTGTGAAATTGACATTGCGTTAAACTTTCCCATTATTTGCTACTTCCCTTCTCCATCTTCTGAGGTCAGTGCTGCTGTCCCCATTTTCCAGGGAGCCCATGGAGAGCCCAGTTGCAGGTAGAGTTCTCTCTTGAGGTGTTTGGCTCTACCCAGACCCAATCAGCACAGATAGGATTTGACCTGTTCTCATGAGGTGGAGGAAAGATCTAGTCTAAAGCCACTTAGTCGCTCAGTGGCTGAAAACCCAGAAATTCCAGATTTGGGGATATTTGCCCTGATTACTCAACCATACCCTAGTTCAAGCCAAGGGTTATATTTTGAGTGACAGCGATTTGATTCAGCCATGACACTGAACAGGAGATTGAATTACCAGGGTGCTGAGTTTACTGAAGGGAAAGACAAAACAAGGTAGAAAAATAGTGGCAACGGAAAGAGGCAGAATTTGGTGGCAAATGGAAGGAAATGGAATTAGTCTGCTATCTGAAAGAGCTGAGAGGGTAAGGATTATTCTCATGAGCCCGTGAAGTGTTTTTTTAAAAACCATGTAAAATTTGGGTTCTCTGTGAAGTGCTTTCTGTGTCACGGCAAAAATAAGGCCCTGTTTCTTAGCCAAAAAGAAAAACAAAGACACATTAAAAAAGAAACAAACCTGTATGTTTGAAAATATGACTTTTGGTCTTAGAAATGCTTTTCTTTCTTTCTTTTTGGATTTGTTCTATGGTAAATGGAAGAGCAGGGTTTCATTGCCTTCCTTCTATCCCCGCTCTCTTTTCTGGTGGTGTCCGGATTCCACTAGACTCTCTTACTGGAATGAGGATACAGCCATTTGACACATAACTGGAGGAAATATGACTTTTTTTGTTTGCAGTTGTATTGTATTCCAAAAGGAAATGTGATTCTATTAAAAGTTTGCTATGATCTTAAGTGTCTGGGCTCTGATACAGCTGTGCACTCATAAAGAATGGGTCAAATAGTCTTTTGAACATTAGGTGCTAAATGTTCTCTTTATGGAATATGCTGATTTTCTCCATTTGAGATTCAAAACTTTGTGTAAAAATGTGCTTCTCCACCCAAGGATGGCTTTTTTCTCTCTCAAGAATTAAAGAGGAATATCTATTGTAAACACTTAGTCCAGTGTGAATAATTTTATCCTTGGGTGTAAGACACTTTTGAAATAGGTTCATGTGAAGGTTCAAAGTTAATTTTGTGTGTGAAATACATTTCAGAACTTCCCAACCCTCATGTCAGGTACAGTATATTTGACAATAAGAGATGAATTTTCTCTATTCACTCTGTCAGCTAAATACATTTCCCCTTCAATCTATTTGTTTCAATAGAATGAGACTGGCTACTTTTGGCATTTGGCATTCGTTATAGTAGCTTGTATTTTTTCCAGATGACTTTAGTGTATGTGTCAGCACAGTGTTCATAGAGCTATTTTTTTTAAAGCAGAATTTAGTCTAACTCTTTTATATAGAAGAAAATAAAGCCATATGGAAAGATTTCATTTTTCAAATGTACTTTTAGAGGACAGAAATTTTAAAATCTGCTTTTGTAGAAAGCAGGTTGAGTTTGTTTCATGTCATTTTCACTGTTGACTCTGAGTTTGCACTCAGAGCATTGCACTAACTCTTGGCTTCACTTGCTCAGCATGTCTCTTGCTCTTGTGTTTAGGCAGATGTGAAGAGGAAGGGGGACTTGGGCAGATATTTCGGACAGCCAGGCAAAGTCAGACATTCTTGGAAACTGATGCAATCTAGGTTTCAGAAGAGATTGTAAAGTCCCAAAGACCTTTATCTGTTCCACAGTGATGCACCAGGGAGGACTCCAGCCAAACAATGGCATCTGCGGCCCCTGGTGGATTGACACTTAAAGGCCAGCTAAAGTGGGAAACACTTTCCCGAGATAGCTGGACTGCCTTCACTTGAAGATCTGACCACTTTGTAGAATTTCAAGAAAACTCTCATCGAATCACAGAATAAAGATGTCAGCCAAAAGCCCTATATATGTGTGCAACAATCTGCTGTTTGAAAAACAAAAATCCTTTGCAATGTGGCTTGTAAACTACACTTTGCTTGAGAAAGATAATGATTATGACTAGAAATACATCTGGGTCTCTTTAAAATACCAAGCACCGCACTCATTTATGAATGTGTGAATGTTGATTGCAATTAACCATGATTGGGTGATATGTCTTCTCACCTCCAGCATGGGCTGGAGCAAGTTGGAGATTTTGAGAACACCTGTGATAGATGGAAGCCCCAAGGGGAAAAACAGATTCTAATGAGAAAGGCCAGTTTTAAAAACATAGCTAAAAAAGGGGAACTTTAGGGGGTATTTTCTTTGCCAGTAAGCTGCTCCTGGCTATTCCAATGAGAAGATACCAGTGACTTGGATACTATGGAAAAAGCTGGGTAAGCATATTCAAAATCGTGCATTTCTTAACAAAGTGATTGGCAACAAGTATAGATTAAAATGAAAGATTCAATAAAAGTTGAATTGAAAGCAGCTGTAAAGTTATTAAAAATCAAATGAGAAGGGAGAGTATATACTTGTTTTTAGCTGTTTCATTTTTTTTGTTCTGGATTCTTTTAATTTTGGTAACATCTAATGGCTCCTAAATAACACCTGAGCTTTCCATCTTATTGTTGTAAATCAAATTAAAATATTTTGATATGTCATAGCCTGTCTTCCTTTGGTATTTTTGGTATCTAATGTAGTATATTTCAAATTGCAGTTTGCAAGTGATTAGTAAGTAGGAGAATCTAACTTAGTGGCTTGTGACTAATATTCTTTTCTTAACATTTTTTTGAAGTATTACATACACACAGAAAAGTGCACATGCAATATGATGCATTTTCATGAATCAAACACAACCCTGCAACCAGCATCCAGTTCAAGAAACACCACTTCCCTAGAAGACCCCTCATGAGTCCTTTAAATCACTATCCCTCCCAAAATAACTCACTGGCCTGACTTCTAACAGGATAGATTAGTTTTGGCTGCTTTTGAACTTTATATAAATAGAATCATACAGTATGAACTCTTTTGTGTCTGACATGATGCATGGGGTTCATCCACATTATTGCAAACAATTGTAGCACTCCACTGTGTGAACATACCAACATTTATTTATCTACTCTACTGTTGATGAGCCTTGGGATAGTTTCCAATATTTGGCCTCATGAACATTGCTTCTGTTCATATTGCTTCTGTAAACATTCTAAAGTCCAGTGGTGGACACATGCACTTATTTGTCTTGAGTATGTACCTAAGAGTGAAATTGCTGGGTCATAGGATGTGGTATGTTCAGCTTTAGTAGATGCTGGAAAAGAATTTCCCAAAGTGATTGTATCAATTCAGAGTAAAATATGATAGAATAAATAGAAATAGAATAGAATTGAATGAAATGGAAAAGAAAATGGAATGTCACACGCTGTAGTAGTGACCGTTGTTTCTTCAAACCTTTGTTTCATTTATAGATATTTATGTTTGTTGATCTTAGTATGAAATATACTCCTTTTGGAAGCTTTCTTTGTGTCCAGTGTATTACACTTTTCTTCCTCTTACTACTTCCTTTCAGTTTCTCCTGGAAAATGTCCTGGAAATGTATGGAATAAAAAATGGATGATTGGGTAATGGTTACCCAACAACGTTAAAAAAAAAAAGAAAGAAATATACCCCCTTTTCTGAGTTGCCATAAAAAAGCTTTAAAAATACTTGTCTAATCTTAAGGCTCAAGTCCAGACAATTATATTGACTGTATTGCCTTAATGAGTAAATTGTCCTCGTGTCAGTGAGTAATAGAAAAGGCACAGTCAAGAGTGGGGAAATTATAAGCTCTTTTAGGATCTGGACCAACTTTCAACATTCGTAATATTTTAAAACATGCTGTGATAAGAGCTACATAAAGAAATGAAAGCATAAGGTTACACAGTCATTTGATATTTTGAGACAGTCAAAACAGCAGCCTGGATAATCTCATGCTGATATTTCCCATCCTGGGTATGGAGAATGCGTGTGGAGGGTGCCTTAAAAAGCCTTTCCTCACACTTAGCACAGTTCCAGCTCTCCTAGTTCCCCAACCAGGGAAATCAACCCCTCCTCGAGTCCAAGGCAAAGGGACAATTCCTTCATAATAAGGAAAATGGATACGTCACATACAAAACATATATGTCCAAGTTTCCTGATTGATCACCTGAAATGGTTGGGACTCAATAAAGAATGTAACAGACATCATAAGACAGGCTATAGTAGAGCTGACTGTCTGAGATCATATCCTGGCCCCCACTACTTACTACCAGTGTTTCCTGATTTCCCCTCCCTTCCCTTCTCCTGCTGTCTTTCTTTTCCTTCCTTCCTTCCTTCCTTCCTTCTTTCATTCCTCCCTTCCTTCCTTCCTTCCTTCTTTCATTCCTTCCTTCCTTCCTTCTTTCATTCCCTCTCTCCCTCACTCCTTCCTTCCTTCCTTCCCCTCTTCCTTTCCCCTTGCTTCTCTCCCTCCCAAACTTCCTTTCTTCCTTCCTTCCTTCCTTCCTTCCTTCCTTCCTTCCTTCCTTCCTTCCCTCATTCCTTCCTTCCTTCCCCCCTTGCTTCCCTCCCTCCCAACCTTCCTTCCTTCATTCATTCCTTCTTCTCTCCCTTTTTCTTTTCTTTTCTCTTTTCTTTTCTTTTCTTTTCTTTTCTTTTCTTTTCTTTTCTTTTCTTTCCTTCTTTCTTTCTGTTCTGATTATAAGGGTGGCACCTATTCCATAGTATAGTTCTATCTTTTAGGCTTATAGTTCTATTAAAAGTGTAAATCGGATCATGTCATTCCCTTCCTTAATAACCTTCAATGTTCCCATTGTGCTTATGAAGACATCTTCCTGCGGCTTACAAGGCCATGTGCCTTCTGGCTCCTCCTTACCTCTCCAGGCCTGTTTACTGCCATTGCCCTTACTTTGAGCCATATTGAACTCCCTTTGGTTCTCTGAATGTGCTGGTCTCAGTTTACTTTTATGGACTTACCATGAGCTGTTCCCTTTCTGTATTTCGTGCCTGGCCAATTTCTGCTCATTTTTCAGGATGACATGTTCTCCAGAAGGCTTTTGCAAAGTGTGACTCATTTGCCCTCGCTCCCATGGATTCCTGTTCTTTTCTAAATATGCTGTCTTGTATTTGCTTGTTTAATTTTCTTCCCCACTGGATATAGGCTTTGAAGGAGCAAGGACAATGTCTTTTTCATTCATCTTTGAATCTTTGAAACAGTGTTCATCACGACAATCATGAAACACAGGAGTAGTCTCTGAAGGGCAAAATTGCAGAAGACTTTTTATTTTCATCTTTCTACTTGTCTATTGTTATCAATTTTTCTACAATGAGCATGCATTACTGGTATTATAAAATTATGAAAGTTTAAAATGAATTAAATATCAAAATGTAAAATAAAAAAACGCAGATAACTGTAGGAAAAGGATAAAGGGCGGCAACACATTAGTGAATCTGTTATCTGTGGCTGGTGTTTAAAGAGTGGTAGAATTCAGGGCCCCTGTCTGCCCCCATTTCCAACCCCACATTTGTTAATGGGTCTTAGGGTGTGGTATTATAGGGTCCAGCCTTCTAAGGGCAGGTGGAATCAGAGAGGAAATGAATTTAGTTCAAGAGGAACAGGATCATTTAGAAGAGACAGATGGGACCAGCTGTGAAAGTTCCTTGGAAAACTGGGAGAAAAATAAAAGGTTTCCAAGTAGAATAAATATAAGAGCCGCAGAACCAGGAAATATGAGAAAAGGCAGGAGGAATAAGAAGCACAAAGCATATTAGAGAGAGAAAAAAGGGCTAAAAGAAAGAGAAAGAAAGCAAGAAAGGAATTGGGCTTAGTAGGGGAAAATATATATCAGAAAGATATTTTAAGGGGCAGGTCAGGAAGGAACAGAAAGCAGGAATGTCCACACGCCCTACTCAGAGAAGCCCATCTGGCCTCCTGCTGGCAGTAGAGCTGCCTCATCCAGCCCTCCAGGTGCAGTCATCATAGCCACAGGGTCCTGCAGGGATCTCTGAAAAGTCTCCTTGGGTCCCTCTTTTCTTCGGGAGGTTTTGTCTTCCTAACTTAAGTGCACTGGGCCTCTGGTGTGAGCCATTTATTTACGTTTTGAAATGTGAGTGTTCAATGTGAACTTTCCCTCGCCTGCTGTATCTGTGTGCCTGGGACAAAAGACATGACTGAGCTGTCAGTGCTCTGAAGTATGCAGCCTGCCTGGAGGTCAGGTCACAAAGCAAAGCTGCTTAAAACGTGCGGGGCTCCTCTCGGGAGACAGCTCAGAGTCCATGCAGCATTTGTCAGCTGGGCTCAAGATGGAATTGAGGACAGAAAGAAACATCCAGAAGAGCACTCTATGAATGGAAGGACTCCATAAAGTATTTTAAACTGGTGTGAAGTCAGGTTTGAAGTGTGGAGGTCGGAGGGTAAGCTCTCTTTCCCCTGGAGCCTCAGTCATTCTCTGGCAGATTTTCAGAAAACGAGTTGTGGTAGGTACAAAATGGCTGCAGTGAGACTCACTGGCCATGAGTTTTCCTGCTAGTTTACCCAGGTGAAGACTATAGATCAGGGTCTGAAGGTTGGTTTTAACTCAAG